>NC_053517.1:21043750-21655000 GCF_016920715.1 Anopheles arabiensis
CCATCAGCAGCTTCCCATTGCTGATCGAGAGTACGGAAGACTTCGGTTTGCCTTTTTTGTTACAGTACCGTGTATTGCATCGGTTGGCACGATGTGTTGACTGGCCAGAAAAACGAGTGTGTGAGTTTAGCCAATTTCGAACGGTCAGTTTTTCATCCTTTAAATTAGTGTAGCGAAGCGTACTATTGCCGAAGAGTTGGCTCAGAACTAGTGACGGGATTGCATGAACTTATGAACTACACCGTGGGCTGATATTATGAGTTACGAAGAAGAAAGCCAACCCATACACAGGGCAATACCAGTCCGACCTAACGTAAAACCCATTGCACGAAGCCACTTGTATGACGCATAGCACCGAACTGCACAGGAAAGAACCACTCAACTTGTACGTCCGGCCGCTTGACGTACAGCTTCCCAGTAGCACAATCGTAGCTGCGTGCACGCGGCTGCGGCTGCTGACGCACGCAAACCAAACCCCGTTAATTATGTCAACAGCCACAATTAGCTGCAATTATCCCATAACTAATTTATAGATTTGCGAAGTCAGCACCGGTGCCGCCGCGCACTGCGATGACCGCTTGGTGACAGGAGCGCCATCGCCCATTTTGGGCACTACAATGAAGTGCAAAATAAAAACTCATCAATGAAAAACAACCAACCTTCGGTACGTCATTAAAATCAACCACGACCAATTTCCGTCTGAAGCGAACGGTCCTGTGTTTGCGAGACCGGAGCGAGCAGGGTACCGGATAGAGCGGTATGCTATTAAATTTCGACCTACCCAGTTATGAACCACACGATGGAGGGGGAAGATGACAGGTTTAAGGGCAACCCTCAGCGGGGAAAAAAACCTCCCGCCGTTCGTGTTCGCACCACCACGTACGAAGGGATATGTTAACGAGCGGAAATTAACACACCAAACAAGGAAGCAGAACGGGCAATGAGAACAGTGGTGGGTGGGAAGGGAATAAGGCGAGGTTTAAAAAAATCCACCCGTTGCAAAACAACGCGAACGTGAAGTGGATCCCTCATGCCGGAAAGTGTTTAATTGCTTTATTTACATTTTATACTTTAACCGCCCTCGGGCACGCGCTCCAAGAAAGGGTATGATTACGGAGCGTTGCGCATAATGTTCGGGCTATTTACATCGGGCTGTGCAATTTTCTATCAAAAAATTCCGGACCCCCTCCGCGCTTCAAAGGTCGCCTGGCATAATGATCAATCAACATGTTTCATTTTTCCTTCATTCATTATTTGTTTTTCTCTTTCTTTCTTTCTTTTAATGATTGCATTATTATTTGAGCCATCAAATGCGTATTTTCCATCGGGTTTGACAGTTCTCGGTAGCACAGGGGAAGGCATCACTCTCATTGTTCATCACTTCCACCTTTGTGTTGTTGATCGATGGATAGGAGTATTGTATGCTGCGGTATGCTTTTCCCTCAATCGGGAATGGACGGAACATCTGTTGACGCACCGATCGATACACTCCTGTCAACTGAACAACCTGCACCGGAATGCATCAATCAATCAATCATTACCTACCATTGCGCTCATGGTTTCATAAAATTCCATCCCCCGCCACTATCATCTTACCCAAAACACTACCATCAGTTTGTGTCAAAACACGCGGAAATGTTTCCTCAATTAAATTCGCCTTCCCTCCTCACGCGAGCACCATCAGGTGACGACTGATTCGAAGTCGTCACGAATCATCCTTCACCTCCGTCGCCTAACACGACATCATCGGTACAGTAATGGGAGATGCCCATTTGGGGCGTAAATTCCTTCAAACATCCTCGTCTAAAGACTACCTCGACATATGCGGGAAACGCACGGAAGGAGCAGCCGTATCCACCGTGACTCTCCACTATTGTCGCAGCTAATGAGAAGATTATAGAGAGAAAATCCCCTTTCTAACCTAAGATAATAACAGTACACACATCCGCATAGCCAGTACATGACAGCCGATGGCGAACCGGCATCTTCAAGGAGCGTCATCCACTCGGATCTGATGGCCTTTCAGCAGGACGTATGTGTCTTCTCTGTCAGTACGCTAGTCGCTTCCCCAGTCGCTCACGCCAAGGCGATGGATCCTCCACCGCTGAAATGACACCGCACACTACGCTGTGGACAGTATGTCAGAGACTTTCAGGCTGTGAGACGAGGACAGTGTGCGGGGGAGGCACCACTTCCTTGGATAAACATAGCCCTGCTCGTATCATCCCACCAACACCGCTTCCGAGGAACCGGCCGAACCGGTAAGATAATGAAATGGGATTAATGGAAGGCTGTCTACTCGATGTACCCGTCCCGCCCGGTGGTGATTAGGTGGACTTGTGCCCTTGCCCATGTTACGGCAACATTTCCAACACACTCGTCAACTCGGCCCACCAATGAAAACATACAATCGTGCAAAATTGGCAAAATGAACTAGAATTCAGTTCAGACTCCCAAGCCGTCAGAAATGGGACGTTTAGACGTGCGGGCCTTTTTGCTAGCCCAATTACGATGGACCCTTCCGAGTTCATGGAGGGATGGGTTTTTTTCTTTCCTGGGAGTCACTAATTCTCTACTGCCGAGGCATTGAAGATACGAACACGTGTCCGCTGGTATGATTCTGGCAGGCTGCCGGTTCAACCAGGCTAAGTAGATACGACCAATCACATCTCATTCCCACGTTCATGGACAACCACCGTCTTCAATCACAACCAGTAAAGCCCACGCTAGCCGGTGTCGTGGAATTGAAATCCGATTAATATGAGCCAACCATACCAGCACACATGGTTGCTAGCTCACTCTCTCATTCTCTTTCTCGTTCTCTATCTCGGTGTAATGTAATCGATTCCAATGAACGTTTGGGTTTGGAATCAACAGATGCGATTCCTTTAATTTAATTGCTAACCAAACAAAGTGCACCCTCTGCGAAGGGGGTTGGGAAGATCATGAATAGATTTACCATTTACTCACCCGTCCAGTGCCGGTACACAGTGTGCACATCGTGTCGGCCGTCGGCTCTGGACGGCCAGATCCAGTTCAATATTCCTGCTAGCTGACATGGAACGCTCCCTCAGTTCGTCTGAAGCGCCAGAGACAGAGGTTCACTGTCACTCGGACCGGCTTCGCAGCCAACAAACACACCAGCTGACCACCAATCGATCCTTGGGGATTAGTATCACATTACACGAGATACGCCATTAAAAGGTTCTGCAACCAGACGCGTGGTTATGTTACTTGGTGCGAAAAGTGCTACAGTACTAGTGTGTTTTCTTACCAAAAAAAGGACAAAAACTGCAATTTACAAGCCATGCTCATGCTTGGTAGCATTAGTAACATTATATTATCCGCTAGTGCTAGTAGCTTTAACAACAGGACCGACCGCGTCGAATGCATCACCCAACAACGGCAGCAGCCAGCGTGAACGAAACTCTCGAAAAAGTAATTATACTTTTTACTCCAGCTAGCACACCGGGCCTGTCACCACCGGTACGCCACTACGGTGCACCGTGCCGGCATCCATTATGTCGATATCGTCGCACAAAGGAATCACACGTACCGTATGATCACGGATTTGCCCCCTCCTCGCTCGTGGGCAATTCGTGTGCTCCATTGCGGACAAGAACTATGCTCCGAACGTCTGTTACGCTGAGTTCCCCTTTCCCCTTGTCACTCTGGCATGCTTCAGCAGCACGTGAAGTTAAAAGGTGGAAAGGGGAGAAAGAAGGTCTCGTCTCGAAATAAGTTCCATTGCACATGTCCAGCATGTGCCAGCACCGGACGAAACCAGATTGCTGTGGCTCCTTCCGAACGATGACGGTCTGCGGGATGGGGATGGTTTGTGCTGGAAAACTTTGTTGTCCTCCGCACGTACTCCATCCCCACGGAGAACATTCCAACCCTTCCTCACGCATTCCCTTTACATCCCATTTGTAACCGTGCTCGGTACCGATTCTGGGGGGGAAACCGAGCGACATCATGCCCAGCAGCCGTACTGGGCAGCGAAATGGGCTTGCGTTAAAGCCTTTTCGGACAAGATCCACCGCCTGCCCGCATTCTGCAGAAAGAGAGAGAGGTAAAGATAGAGAGAGAGAGAGAGAGAGAGAGAGAGCAAGAGAGTGGAGAGAGGTATATTGAAAGTGCGAGAGCGTAATCCACGGGAAAAAGGTAAATGGACTTTGGCTGGATTTTCTTGTTATTTCTGTGTGCCGGACCTCTCTGGACGGTTGCTGCCACACCCTGCACCCGGCACACTGCGGAGGCGGTGATTCGACTGCAATGACTTAGAAAACGACCTGGCGCAAGATCCACCACGACCGAAAAGGATTCTGGTTGAACAAATTGACAAAAAGACTGGAGTGGAAAAACAACGACTACGACGACGACGACGACAACAGCAACCACGAAATACCCGGATCATGTGACACCGATGTAAAACTTGTACCTTTTTCTCCCGGCGATTGCAGCTTCTTTTTTTGTTGCTTCTTTGTCTCCGTTTGCTTCGAGGCATGTTATTGCAGTGCAGCCGGAATCTGACCCCAAACCGGGTGTCGCGGTGTGGCACTTTACCCCGGGGGTAAAGTTACGACACTCTGTCCAACACGCTGACAGTTTGGATACATTCCGTTCGGCAAAGCGCTCAACCGTGCTGCAGCTCCGTACCGTTTTTCGAAATCGAACCGAAACTCAAACTTCAATGGGTGTACATAATTTTTTCATCGATCTAACGCTGCGCCCTCAAGAAATGCTCAACCGGACCGAGTGGTTGATTGGTAGTGGCAACCTGTAAGCCTGTCAGCTCTAGTTCGGCTGCTGCATCCGAGCCACTTGAGCTTGCACACCGGTGCACCCAACCCTCACAGCACAGCAAACCGCAACTTGCTCCGTTCACGCGTGTACACTGCAACGCAGCACCCCAAAACTGCAACGACAGCACTCTCGCATCGGACTGTCCGCAGCGATAAATGTTCATTAAAACTTTACCAACGCGTCGCCCGCTTGGGCTCCGGCATCCATCCCCCGACGGAGCGCTCGAAAATGGGCTGACATATTCATTGAGCAGTAAAGTAAACGACGTTAAAGAAGTTTTTCACCTTTCGACCGCGGTCGGTGCGGTCGGACGCGCGCACTGATCCGATACGATCCGATTCAACGATCCACACACCCCTGCCGACCCCGCCGGCGCAGATCCGAGTTGTATGATGCAGTTGTCGGAACGGGATAACTGTACGACAAACTAGTACCCGATGCCCGATGAGCTCGTCGAAAGTTTGCCTGATCCGTGGCGGAGAGTTTGTGTGCACACGGATCGAAGAATGTGCAAAGTTCAATTAGAGCCATGTTTGGCCAACACCCCGGACGGGCGACGGCGAGGTGATGCGAGGCCACCCTTTCCTTATGAGCCGGGTCATATGGTTTACGATACCGGGCGTATTGGTCCATAACTTCGCTTTATCATGTCATAACATAGCACTTTCGCACAGGGACCGTATTGGCAATGGTGACCGTTGGGCTTGCGTAACGACAAAGATATTCGGGTGCGAGCGTACCGAACGGGTCGTAAGGGTTGAAATGGATTTTTGAACCAAGTTTGACAGTTTACTATTTACGGCGGGTGAACGGGTGATAAAGATATTAACTAATTAGCCTTCGGAGAGGGCATATAAAACGCAGACCAATAAAGTCGAAGTGACGGTCGCCTGAAACTATGCAATCCGTTCAGCAAATTTGCTCTGTTTAGCGAAAGTTTTAGTCGGTAGTGATGTTATCCATTATATTCATTTTGGTTTTTTTTTTTTTTGAAAATATTGCATTTCTTACATCTCACAGGATTTTTTTCATACTGTAAAAAGTATCAAGTATGAATATTCAGCCAGTACAACAGAAAAGCATCGAAGTACCTACAGATCCAAGCACATTTGCGATGTTTGCCACATTATGTTGATACAATTGCTCAGCCAGCAAACATCGGTTCACCTTTACGCACCTTAAAAGGCAATCAAACATCCGCTTGCAGTCCATTTTAAGCAATTCGGTAAATATTTGATCAAACACATTTCAGCCCTCTCTTAACGAGAACCTTTTCCATTTCCCGCACGATTTGTGTGCCAAAACAAAACAAAAGCCAATAATAAAAAAAAATGCTTCTAACCCACCCCCCTAACCAAACCAACCCATATTTGTATTCAATTTATTTCCCTCCGTCCTCTCACTCGCGCTCGCGCTCTTTCTCTCTCCAGCGCCCGTCAACCTGCTGTTGGTTTTATTCAAATGATTAGCCCCAAAAGTGAATCCAATACCATGTGCCCTGTGTGCCCTTGTGATCGTTGGCTCCGGTCCTTCGGCACGGTTTGCGAGACGGGTTCGAGTAGCCGGAACGAGTGCGGTCCAGAAGTGCGGAAGCGATAATACAGCTATCAACGAGCGACCCCCAACCTGTAAGCCATCTGGACAGCCAGCCAGTCCAGACCCAGTCCCGCTCCAAAAGCCACATTTCAAATGTTAGTTTATATTTTCTTCTTTTTTCTCTCCCTCTCTCTCCCTTCTGAGAAGCTTTCCGAAGCACCCCTCCCCACCTTACCAGGCCCACGGAAGCTGCTTTGTTTTCTTTAGTCGTAAACGAATTTTCCACTCTGAAGAACCTTCTCCCCGGCCGTTTCCCAAATCAGGGGGCACTTTTCGCTGCCTTCTGGCTGGCTGGCTGTTTCCTATTTCCTCGGGTTTATTTGTACAGTCAAGTGACCACTTCAAACAGTAAAATATTCCTCCCACCATTCGGACCTTCCTTCCCCGTTGGTTCGTTTTGCGGTTCGTGTTTGCGGTGTGCTTTGAATAGCCCCCTCGACCCACCTTTTAGCAAGCTAATGTGGGACGTGGCAGTGCAGCATTCGTGAAAACGCTCGTTAAAATGCTGGATGGTTTGCTGCTCCCGTGATCGTTCGGTCACTACACCAGTATGCGCGCGGCAAAACAGATGGAAATGCCCCTTTTCCACTGCTTCACGCATTAAATAACCCGGCAAGAAGGCCAGCCCAGCACAGGCACGTCCTGAAGGTCTGCCGGAGGATGTGGGCAAACGGGACGCCTTTTGAAGGGCGCATACAGTTGGCCACTTTGGCGAAGCAAGTGAGAAAAGAAGTTAGTGCACCTCGCTTACACCTTTGAACACCGGGCCTCGTGGAGGCTAAGGCAACCGGCACCCAGAACGATGCGCAATGGTGAAAACTAACTTTTTACCCCATTTCTTGAAAGTTAAAACTTTATTCCTTTCTTCTGTTTGAATTTTTTGCATGAAAAAGTGTTTATTTGTGTATTTTTCAGCTCTTTGTTTTATATATTGCGCTGCTAAACTTGAACAGCTTCTCGGTGTCCTTGTTTACCTGTTTTTGTGTGTGCTCCTCTAATGATAATGCTAAAGCGTTGACCTTCCGCTGACCACTACCTTTACAAGCGAAAGCAAACAAACAAAAAGAATTCTTTCAACGTTTGTGTTTGTGCGCACTGGCCAGCAACCTGGCACCTTCTATGCAAAGGCCACGCGAACGCGAAAAAAACGAACCGAAACGGAAAAGTGGCCAGGAAAGTGGCTCTCCGTGTAAATGGCCCTGGCGAAGGCAACCAACCGCGAACGGGACAGTCACTTCGCGCTTGCACCGGCCCTCCTGACCTAACCGACCACTCGGCGTGCTAACCGCCGGAAAAATACCACAAACAGAGACGAACACACACACACACACACACAGAGGGGGAGAGATAAGAAGCAGTCCACCCAAACCGACCACCCGAAAACAAAACGCGTGGTTTTGCAAGCGGAACCCCAGCCACTCACCGGCAAACGGCCGAAGCGCTGCGATGGGACGAAGGCGTGAGGACAGGACTAAAGAAGACAAAAAGAAGAGGAAAAAAACTTTCACTTGCTTGTATTATTTATATTTATGTGCTCAAGAAGCATAAATAAAAGCTCGAGCTCTTTAGCTTCAGCCAGCGCCAGCTGTAGCAAAGTTCGGAGGGGTTTCGCTCGACACCGCCATTCTTACGCCCTGTTTCTTTGTTTTCTTTGCAACAATTTTTTGCCCCACTTTTACACCCTTTGAAGCACCATTACTTTACCAAAAAAAAAAGAAGCGTGCAGAAAACCGCAGCGTAAGGCTGCTGTACCGAAAATAATGTTGTCGTGGCAAAGGCATCCCATACTAGCAGCGCTGGCCCAGGGGGGGCGTTCCCGGGTGCGTGAAGCAGGGCAAAATGTTGCACCGAACGCCAGGATTATGTAGCAAAGGAAGCAACCTTCCCGGAATAAAGTGTGCGAAAGTTTCAGCACCACAGCACAAACACCTTAGTTTCTCGGTCGGTTTTATTACCGCAGCAAACTTTAATGAATCAAAAGCAAAGTGCAAAGGCTGGCGATGGATCAAGAGAAGGGCTGAGCACATTTGACAGTACATTAGTGATGAATGATCTTAACAAAGTGTGCTCATTTGCCAGACGATTTGCGAACAGTGCCCAGTTGCGGTGATGGCTGTATAAAAGCTTATTCCTATTAATCTGTTGCGGAGCATATTATTATATGCTAATAATGTTCAGTGCTTCTTTTTTGAATTCAATTTGCAAGTACTTAGCATGACATGCATTGTAGTAATGTATTGATTGTGGAAAAAACACATATTTGTATAACCCTTTTTTGAACAAACTAAAATGTTCAAGCGCAACAAATCTTTGTTGCAAACATTTAGGCGAATTATCTAACACACCGTTTCCTATGTCATCACTAAACGCCGAAAGATATGCAATTTGCACACCTTGTGTATCGTATTAAACCTCAACGTGCAATTTGCTTGCGTTATCATGTAGTCACGTTCCTGGAAAGAGGATAAAACCCATATTATTCATGTTACAACATTAATCACCAACAAAATGTGCCCTTAATCCTTCATAAAATGCAAATGAATTTTGATCACTAGTTCCGCATTTTGAATGCAAAATATGTATCATCTTTCAAAATACCCCAAACCGTACCAGATAATACCCACACCACTGTGAACCAATGCCTCAATTGTACGCCAAATCAAAACATTTTCCTGCCATGCCGTTTCCCCTTTCTTACCTCCACGCTCCAGCAATACTGAAACGTAATATCATAATAATAATGAATAGAAACACACCGCGTTCCGTTATTAAGCTCGAACCGTTTTGTAGAGGTTAGTCCAGCGCACCTCAGCAGGGCAGCATTTCCCATTGTCTCGCCCTGTTTGTGGCACGAAAGGTAAAATTGCACCGCAACGGGCATAAAACTCATTAGCAGAAATAAATTCACTGAAAACAAAATGCAAATCCACCCGCCGGCCATCGAGCGCCCGCCCACACACCGGCAATTACCGGGGTGAAAATGAGGAAAAATTTGCTACAAATACAAACCACCACCACCGCCACCCTTTCGCCGAACGGACGGTTCGTGGCAGAGGGTATTATTTGTTTTTTCTTTGCTCCTTACCAATGCCAGCCCCGTTTCCCGGCCAGCTGCTGGGACCGTTTTGCGATGGTAAAGCGACCGCTGTTTGATGTAGGCACTGCTGCAAACTGCAAATGCAAATAAACACGGGCGGAAAATAAATATTATGTTACATCGGGGAGTGTCCTATAATTTAGAGCTCGCGCTTACCTGGCGAGCGCGCGCGATGCGCCGGCTGTGCCCGGGCGCAGTTTACCGATTGCAATTTCCTTCCCACCGTAACCCTGCCCATTGGGGAAGCTTGCGCCCCGTGTCCCCTTATCGCACTGGTAAGCCAGTAATATACCACTTGTTCATCTGCCTCTTCAGTCTATTAACCTTTTTAGCTCTGTACGAGCCAGGGCAATGGCACTTTTGCTGAGCTCAGCCGTCGGGCTGGGAGAGCTTTTTTAATCTGTATCTTTTTTTCTCCTACTCGTTACCGTGTGCCTGTAAGAGGAATCGCAGGTGCTCACCGCTAATAGCCCACCGTATGATGCCCAATGAGCTTGGGCCTCGTGAGAGTGACGTGACATAATTGTGATTGTAATAAATTACTGTCACACTCTGCCAGTTTCCCGGGTCGTACCTGTGCCGACGGACCACCCCCATCCGAGGTGGCGAGGGTGCGATGGAGTTGTTTGGTAATTAATTTGGCCCGTCCAGCAGCAAACCGGTCGCCGGCCCTCCACAATGTACTCCACAGTGCACTAAATGATCTGCAAAAAGTACCATTTGTTCACACGCACGAACACTCTCATCAAACTAATCTAAATGGGGGGGTGTGCACTAACGGGCGTAGCGGACTGAGTGGAGGTTTGATCTAAGCTGAACCCCAGTATGACCAAACCCGGCTTGCTGATACACGGGCACCATTAATGTTGCACCATCTCCACCAGGCATCCAACCGATTCGACAGTGGCACAATATTGACACACGGTGAGTGTGAGCGACACCGATCCGCCAAGGCTCGGGCCTGAGAGTCCCGCCAGCTGGATAATTTTAATTAAATGTAAAATCATCGCCCATCGCTTTACAACCCCTCCCCGCACGGTCGCACAAAAACACAACCATCGGCATTACACAGGCTAAATGAGCGAGTGTTTATTAACTGTCATTTGAGCCGCAGTATTTCACCGCGCCTCGGTGAAAATGATGATCGAGCACCTTTCCGGGCGATGGACACACCGAACACACACGGGACGAGCTGTGGCACAAGGGATGCTGCTACGGATGCACTGGAACGATGCGGTTTCTGTGTGTGGGCCGTGTTTTGTTGCCTCGCAGGCAGAATGTGGAATATTTTCCGCAAACAGCTACCGGTACGATTGTTCGCTCATAAACAACGAATGTTAGTTTTGCACAAATTGGTGTTTGTGAGCGGGTTTTGTTTCGCAGAAAAGCTAACACAACATTTTCCGCTGCTCTTTTCTCATTAGGAAACTAGAATGAAACTATAAAACAATGATGTACGCGTTTGAATGTGTCAGATTTTTTGAAAGGATTAACATTTTACAATGCGTGCAACGAACAGCTACGACGTTATCATTATTGACCTACGAATCGATGCGATGTCGAGGCCACTTTTGATTGGCAACAGAATGAATATTGTTTAACCAGCGATGCTATTGTAAAACATGTTCAATGTGATGTACGAGGAACATGTTTATTACAACAATAAGATTTGTTTTGCCTTTTTTCTGTTCTGATGAATTTCCTGCAAAAAATCACATTGTTGAATATTTTCATCTGTTCTGGTAAATTTCCACGCTTGTCGATAGTGTTTCACAGAAAAGAAATTCGATTGTGTTACCATTTGATATAATCCTTCGTCTACTGGACAAAGATGTAAATGTGTGTTTCAACAATAAATGTGCGCTTTGGTTCATCCCTTTTCGGGCGGATCTAGAAAATTGTTAAGAATAAAGAAATCTATACCAATCTGTTCAATGGAAACATTCGCACAACATTCAATAGACTCAGTGAATCATTGATCACCACGAATCGTTGATGGGGAATCTTTCCCATTTCGCTGAAACGATTATTATATTTGTACCTACGATACTTGCACATCCTTTTTCAATTTCGAATGAACAGATACATTGAAACAATATTTCAATGATAACAAAATCTTATCTATTGTCTGTTTTTACGTGTAGTAAATATGGCTACAAATCAAGTCTACAATCGAAATCTACAATCATACGACCAAGAGATGCTAAGTGAGCAAGAAAGCAATCAATTGGAGAATCTACACTAACCAATAAATTGAAAGCTTCGCTTCAATGTCACTCTGTTCCATTCCAGCAAACATGTCAAGGTCAATGGTTAACAGATCATCCATGGACACAAATGTATAAGTACACATTGCTGCTTTCCCTTTAATACTTGATCAGCTTTAAATGCTCTTTTCGCTCCGGCACTGGTCACCGATCAGCTTCGTTCGTTTACCGCTCCATAATCGTTTAACTCCTGTTTAGTTGATGTACGACCCACACCTGCTGTCCTCGGATGGCCGGCACCATCGGCAGGTGTGGGGATTAGAGTTTACCGTACCGGCAGATTGGATATTATTGCGCCATCCCATCGTCCTACCTCACCGAAGCCATCGCCACCGTACACACACACACAGAGGAAGAAGATAAGTGTGTATCAATAGATGGCATCTCGTCCAACTTTCGGTCACTGATTTTGCGCTCCAGCCAGCCAGCCAGACAGGAAGGAAGGAGCCTCGGTCTCGGTGGCTGTAGTTTGCGGTTCAAATTTGCTGCAGCACAAATTTCAGCACAAACTTTGGCACATAATGGAGAAATATGTAGCCAGCACTGCTCGGGGTTTGGGGCGCTAAAGCCTTTCCCGCCAGACCTTGGAACCTTGCATGCGGTGCGAACGTTTTGAACTCGTTCAATCTTTTACACCGCGCGCGCGCGCGCTCGCCTGATCCACCCCGCTCTGCTACGGGGCCCGTGTACAGCAATCATCTTTACTGCCACTCAGCCCCCGGTAGTCAGGAACGGTAGCACCAGTAGCGCATCATCGTCAACATTTACAGTGCAGCCGGACCGGTGGGGTGTCGTGCGTTGTGTATGGTGCTGCCCTCAATACCACCGCCATCCGGCACTACCGGTTGTTGCTACTTCCAGATGTAACACCATCTAGAAGGGGGAACTTTTCTGCTACAGGGCCCCTGCATCCGTGTGCTCAAACGCTGTGTATGTGTGCACATCTCGACAACTCCGTTCTCCAGCAGACGACATGGCCCCGATTTCCTTTGTACGCTGGTTTCGGTTCGGTCTCTTCAGTCTGGTCTCGTGTCGTGCCCTTTATCAAACCGGTTGTATCACTCGCCACTTCACCCCTCTGCCACTTCCGTTCTGCAAGCAGCGGGATGATTTGTAGCAACAGTTTCAGCATATAAATATGATCTTTATTCACTTTCTTAACCCCTTTGTGCAAACGGCAGCAGCAGCAGCAGCACCCTACTGGCGACCCACTTTGAGGTCCTTTACCGTCCAGTCCGCCCGGAGCGATGATTGCGTAACGGAATCATTCTTGCCAAACTACCTCACTTCAGTTCGTGCGGCCATTCCCGTTTCCCCCTCTCACCGAAAGGCGGCTACATACCGGCTGTGGACAGCTGGCAACAAGGATACGATTGAAACACGACCGATACTGTGTGGATGCCGGGAAGTGTATGTATGTGGGTGTGTGTGTCTGTTTCTGTCATACCGTTCACATTACATTTTCCAGTCGGAGATGTACGATTGAACAGCAATTATGTCCGTGTAATCTACTCGATTGTTGATCCCTGAAGTACGTGCAATGGTCGGAGAGCATTTTCATCGAATCTATCTTATGATACAATGTGACGTTATGATACAGCTTAGTATGTGATTAATCATGATGGCAAATAATCATTAGAAGGCGAGGTGATAGTGGTTTGTAAATCAGTCGCGATGGAAAAATATTTTCAAGTTAATAATTTTAAGTTTCTTCTAGTTTTAGTGGGCTTTTTTTATCAAAATTAAAAAAAAAAAGTCATTGCAGTCTTCCCAGCCTGTGTTTAATGCTCTTAACTTCTCTAAAGTGTAACATGGAAGATGATCGGCTCATATCGAAATCACGATCTTATCTCTACCTTAAATTATATACTCCACCCACCATACAGCAGACACATTATGCAGTCAAGCCTCTATGTCTTCTCGACGTTCCTGTTCATTCTCCGATTCGGATCCTGCTTCTCAAAAATCAAACTTTCTCTACCGATCCACACACACACACACATATACACACAGTCGAAAGTTAATATTCTTCCCCTGCAGCACCGCAGCAACACTGAAGAACAACTTTTGCCGCGATTATTCCCTCTCCCCCATGAGAGCTCCAAACGTCGACATCGGTAACATTGGATCCCTTTAGCTCGTCGATACGCGTCGATAGCAGACAGGATGGGTAGGTAAATTCAAAAAAAATTAAGCATAAAACGGCACTCGCAAACCCACGCCACCAAACCGTGCACCGTGCTGCGCGTCATGCTGCACCTCCGAAACGTGTCCCGCACCACACTACACCCCCTCGCTGCAGGAGAAAGTTTCCTTCCGAGCATTTAATTATTAATAGATTCCACATCGCAAACGATTCTTTCAACGCCTCGCAACGTGCCACTTGCGCTTGCGGGTTCGCCTTCAAGAACACCGAACCAAACTTCCGCCATTCAGCAGCACACTTTCGCAACCATATCTGGAGGGTTTTTCCGGAACGCACTAGAAACATTCCATGGGCCATGTGCGAGCGAACCGAAGCACTGGAAAAGAGGAAAGTGAGAAGACGCAAGTGCGAAGAAAGATTTTAAAATTCATTAGCCAAAATCTGAACCCATGGTGATCCGTCGGTATGCTCGGTTCGCTCCCCCGCACACGGCACGATTATATGGAGGATGGTGAGGGTTGCAGGTAGTTTGTAGACTTTTGCCGGAAGTTACAGAATGCTTTTTCAAAGTTCCAGATAACGAACAACGGCGAATGGCTGTCGAAGAGTGTGGAATTTCTCGATGCACCACATGTTGTACCCATCATACCCCCCACAGTCTCTCGGTGTACCGACGCGCCGATTCACTACCCGCGACCATCATCGGCATCACCAACAATATCATCATCAGCATCATCATCATCATCATCGTGATCGCAAAAGTTCGCACGGCTCTGTGTCGTAACCGCTCGGAAACGATTCATGCTCGAAACTCTTCCAATTGAAAGCGAGAGGCTCATTTGCATTTATATTGAGCGAAAGCGATGCAACCGAATGTTAAATCGCACGAAACGCGAATGAATGCTGAACCGCACCGATACCCGTGCGCTGGTATTGTACACGCGTTTAATTGGACCGGCGTTGGAAGGAAAAGCGAAGTGATGGAGTGGCAAACACGCAGAACAGCGCGCTAAAGCTTTTTCTCAAACCAATGCAGTATGCGATTAAAGCAAGATGCAATGCGCCCGTTTGATGCGAAGAATGTGGGATGAAGTGGATAAGAATAAAAAACCATATCATCAAGAACGCTTTTTGATATAAACAAAAATACGTATTTATAAAAACGTAAAACGGAAAACTCATTATACGAAGGAGACGCCTGATACTTTATAGATTTTAATTTGCTGAATCATTGAAATTCATTGAAATGCTGTTTCTGCAATTTATTCTATTTATGAGTCAGACAATCATGTTTTAAAAATACAAAATACAAGTTCATCCTGGTATATCAAAATTAAGCGGAATGCAACACGAAATGCATTTGGAAGCACTATATATGTACTTCTATGTATAAATGTATTTCTTACTTCTATATATGTAATACCACGAAATAATACCTCCCACCATAATGTTAAAGCCAATTTGCACTGAATTGCAAATTGATAATCGGCTTGCAGAAAGGTTTGCGGCATGACACTGTGACAATGGCATAATGCAACCGCGAGACAGAATAAATCCATTGACGCCTCTCACGTTCTCATAGACTTCATTTTCCTTTTATAACTATTTATACGTTTTCTCTGTCCAATGCGTTGATGTAGTATTTTTCAGAATTTTAATTTAATACCTCCCCACTTAAACAGGACATTGCATTAAACAGGAATTTTACGCTCAGACATCGATACTGATGCAATGTATTTAAAGCTACGTACACCTACGGCACATGACATCAAAAGCAAAACTGCAGTCGTACAACTGTTGTACCGTCCCTCGAAAGGCAATGCGTTCCAACACTCATCTGCCGTCTGCATTGTGGCGTC
Organism: Anopheles arabiensis; assembly: GCF_016920715.1. Lineage (NCBI taxonomy): Eukaryota > Metazoa > Arthropoda > Insecta > Diptera > Culicidae > Anopheles > Anopheles arabiensis. The sequence continues at coordinate 21,059,522 of NC_053517.1, forward strand.
CTGCTTGCCCTAACGTTTCTGCTAATGACATTCCTGCCCGCCTGTTGAAACTGGATGCATTTGTTTACTGCAGCCGAAAAAACACCCTACCCTAGCCCCTTCCCGAACCCCTTAATCGACCAATACAAGCATTTTGACCGAATTACGAGCGGCTGAAAGTTGAATGAATTTTTAACACCCGACTACGGCGCAAACTCTCCAGCACTGCACAGAAGTGTGCTAAGGGTTGCGCGAGGTTCATTTCGGGAAAACGCTTCATGGACGGTGGGGAAAAGTTCATGGCACGTGCTGATGAACCAGTTCGAAAAGAGAGCGTTTCAGGGTTGGATTGAAAGACGGTACGGATTGATGGTTGTTCATTTTCATAGCGTAACGGAAGCGTCAAAAAAAGAAAAGCCTTCAGACCGTGTTTCGAGCATCAATTTTACTTACCCTCAACTAAAACCACTCGAACCGCGAATAGTTTTCATCCAGAGAAATGCATATCCCTGACCTAACGAGCATTACTCTACCATTTCTTGCCCTCAACAACCATAAACCGAGAAAACATGGCAATTCCACAAACTCATTTACAGACCCACTGGGGCAGGAAACTAATAAAACCGGACATCATTCTGCAGCCACACGCGACCAGTGCACTCACAACCGACTGCCTCAATTATAACGAAGTACAACTTGCACTTCACAATCATCCTGCAAAACTCAGGCTCTCTGTTGGTATTTTTCCTTTATTTCACTGCCATTTCTAATCTATGCAAAAGCACCCGATTAAACCCTTGAAGCCGGTAAACATACTCATTACCGGGCCTGTGGCTGGCCGGCAAAGAACGATCCGGTTTGGTCGACAGCACCGCCAACAAATCCCGAAATGTCTGTACACACACAAACACACACACACATGGCATATATCTTCGCCCGAGGATTGCAAAAGCCCAATCATACCATTAGCTCCTTGTTGCATGTTATCTGAAATTGCTCATAATGACAGCCATTAATGTTGCGAAGGCAAGGGATGAGGGGACCGTTCGTTCTGCCCCGTACGATTTATGACCTTCTCTGCTGGCGAGAGAGTGAATAAAATTTCAATAATCTACGACCACGACCACGACCCAGTAGTTCACACATCGAGACAGTCCCTACACCCCAAAACAACCAGGCTGTTAGTCCTGGATCGAGAGTTTGTGTGGTCGGTGTTGAGATTTCCGTAGCGGCGGTTGTTTCTTTATTCCCCTCCGAGGATGGATACACTTCACTCCCGATTCTATGCCAGCCCCGATGAGTGCGGTTTCAACGTTGACGACCTCCCCGGAATCGAAAACACGCGAGCGGGTTTTAACGGTGTTGGTCCATTTTGTAGATTAAGGAAGTTTTGTTTATCTGTTGCCCACCACCACCCACTATTGCACCCTGTTTTATACAGCTTATATGGCTGCCCACGGGTTCAAGGGGCTCCCGCTTAATGGTGCATGAAGCGAAATCCGTGCCCTGCCATCATCATCGTCGTGCTATGCTGCTGCTGCTGCTACTGATGCGATCCGCACACGCATACGACCATCATCCCGGCGATGGTTACGGATGAGTCTCGTTTACAAATTACTTTTACAGTTCAACGGCCAATCGGTGGATTGCCAAACAGGGGAAGGTTTTTTTTTTGTTTTGTTTTGGCTTCCCTCCCCCACGCCTTCTTGGCTGGAGGGCACCATTTTATGACCACCGGAATGTTTCCTGACCTCACCGTCACCCTGTTTTGGGGTTTTTACGTGAGGAAATGGAGCTGGTTAAACTAGTTTGGGGTTCGTTTGGTTTGATGAGATCGGGTACGGGATTTACTGTGCGTTTCATGCGAGTCTACCAATCCAACTTACTACCCGGTCCAGCCCAGAATGTGCCAAATGTGGTATGTGATTGAGTGTAAACGAAGCTCTAGAATTACACTCATAAAACGTTAATGATGGTTCTCATATCGTAAGCAGAGTCCTTGAAGCTTGATGGATTAAACTCATGACCGTGCGTGTGACTGTGTGTGTGTGTGTTTGTTTTTCTTTGCTACCTTGCTGAAGCATGCTGATCCTTCTCAAGCCTGGGAAGTCTGAGGAAATTGTACGCTTTAAAGCAATCCAATGCTAATCAATCATGAAACGTGCACCGGTAAATAAATCCAATAAATCTTGACACGATCGTACCACCGCACAAAACAAACAAACAAACAGCCGGTCTAATTAACTCCATTACACGCACAATCAAGTGCCCTATTCCCGGTGGTACAATTCAAGATTTTTCCTTGTTCGAGGGAAAAACGGCAATCCTTTCCGAGCCGCTCGAAAGCAAGCTTTCTTACCGTTGCTCTTTGCTGTTGCCTACTTCGACTTCATGCACACTCGAAGTTAACCAACCAACGCTCCGTCCCTCGCCACACCCACCACACCAGCGCACACACATATGGGCACCTGGCACTAGCCCGTAACGAGCCTAATTACATATGCAAACAGAAACCATAACAATAATTGATAAGGGATTTGTGTTTGAGGCTTCGCCTTTGTCTGCTTTATTTGTTTCCCCGTACTTGGGGTGCCGTGGTGGTTTTCCCACACCGTCTTCTCCACGCCAGTGCCACCAGCCCGCAGTAGTGGAGACGCTCGAGTGTGCTCTTCGTGCGATCGATGAGAATATGTTTGTGTGTCGAGTGAGTGTGTGTGTGTGCTTGTGTGGCGGAGATAGAGCGAGAGAAAGGCACTGACATTCGATATTTAAATTAGTTATAAATACCTTAATGCGAGAACACTTCACCTTTGGGCGCACTGATTCCAACCGACGACGCTTCTACCACCAGGGCGCTACCGTGTGTACGTCGTCCCGTTTTCCCGCGCCCTCAGGTGAATTTTCTTGCTGCCCTCCCTCCTTTTCTGTTGGGCGAGAGTGTGTTCAGCCCATTCCAGTGTGGTCGAAAAGGGCTAATAGAGCCGCTACGGTCGGGAGTTGCTTGATAACAAGCTGGCATCCGCCATCTGAGCTTCTGAGCGGGAAACCACCCAATGCTCGCCGGCCCGCGCCACCACCGAGTATGAATAGCAAACGGGTCCGTCCTTGGGCAGAGAGTAGGGAACCCGGAAAATGGGGGACGCATTTGCATTTCATTCCTTTCTCTTCGTGCATGCACACCACCACCACCACCGCAAACATTTGCTTAGTGTTGGCCGTCGTGCAACTGCCTGGTACATGCACACATGCCTTCGCATCGCCCGTCAACTGCTCCTGACTTACGATCTGGCTGCCCGGGGCCGTGGCCGGGAGCAGGCGTAATGAAGACATGCTCTCATCCCGGCCTTCTTCTAGCGTGCAGCTCTTGTCCCGACTCCGGCCTGTCGGTTATTTTCTATTTTCAGGGATTATTGCTTAATCCTATGCATATTTTATCTATCATTACTGTCATTATTGTTCCCGCAAACGATTTAGCCCCCGTGTTGCCCCGAGTGTGGATGGACGGTGGCGGGCAGCTTTTCTACCACCAGTTCGAGGTCGAGCAAATCTCAAACTACCTGCTACCATGACCTCCGTCACGGCATCTCGTCGTGGAAGAATAATTGCACGTGCATAAACATGCCAACATGTTTCACCGTACCGAGGGGCCACGACAGGCCCGATGACAATGGCAACGACCATCGACAGTATCGCGCCAGGCAGGCAACGATACCGCGCCACGACGCTGATGATGTTGTGATATCGTGCCTGCCTGCCCGACGCTGCTGCCGTTGCCGTTGACGACTGTGACTCAATTTTAGCACAACTCAGAAACCATAAGCTCCCGAAAGCGGTCCCTTGCGCTCCACGCTACCCCACTGTTGACCTACTGTTTGTGGTTGGCTGTATATGTATGTGTGTTTATGTCACTCCAAATAAATTATCTTCGCTATCATCTTCACGATGACTTGTGACACCACACACTATGAAACTGGGGACGCTTTCCACTGCGGCACAAACGAGGCACAAGGTTCATTGTCGTTGACTTCTATCGTACCTTGGCCGTGGGGTTTCGAACCGAACGAAGCGAACTTGTTTCACGCGGCGGCAAAGTGAAAAACCTTGGGCGTTAAGAGAATGAAAAAAAAAGGTACAGACACACACAGACAGTGGCTATAATTTACATTTATTAGTGTACATTATTGATATGGCTTGCAAATTAAGATACGATTCCATTAGTCTGGGCGTCACTTCCTGTTGCTGTGAATGGAATTGGTACAGCATGAAGATGGTCTTGTGTTGGTGTTGCTTTTTTTAGGAGAAGTGTTGCGCTGGATATTTGTTTTGCAGCTTTTTTGTAGTTTTTGATTTTTGATGATTTTTGATTGATACCCACTCGGCGGGTGGGTACAGCTATCAAAAAATGTACAATTCAAGTATTATTTTTGTGTCAACATTCAAAAATTAAACATCGCATAGTTTCAGGCGTGAATGCTTTTTGGTAGGCAACACAATTATTGAAAAAAATATATATTTTAGAGGGTGTTAATAAGAATTGTTAGGAACTTGCAATATTGAAATAAAATACACTTGTTGCTTTCTTCAGCTTTAATTATGTTTTAAATTACTCTAATTACATAATAACTACTACACTGCTCTTTGTCCTTTATTGATTAAAACATCAGTTTAGCTAAGCATATTGCATATATTTAGGCGCTCACAATGTGCCCAGCTGATGAGCCAACGAACAAAGCTGGGCGCTATTCTCTATTTTAATCATAATGGCTACAACGTAGTATGAAACACTAGACACGATTTTTTTTTTTTTCAAATTGCATATGGTCCGGAAAGGCAACAGATTGGTGAGCAACTTTTTCATCGCGGAAATAAAACACAACACGCTTGTCGGAAAGTATGTGTACTATATATGTGTGCGTACCGTAGTCACGTAATTACACTGCAGTGATTTGGACGTGCCCATGCCGTGCCACTATTGCGCTTAGCCGTGTCTCATTAGGATGCATGTATTCACCATAAAGCAGTTGCGCATTCGAAATCAGATTTGCCTGCTGCACAACATCCTTCCCAACAGTACAGAGATTGCATCCAATAATTTGTCTTACCATTGGGAAACACATTTAATTGCAGAAGATGCACGAACTGAGCGCTATTTTCCATTTAATTAAGTACTAATTTCAATGAAACAAAGTGAACGGTGCCACTCTACGCATAGGGCGAAAGTATCAGGATGAAAAGATACATTCCACAAAATGAAACTAACGCAAAAAAAATCACGCACCAGCAGCAACACGAAAACCAAACGCAGCGATACAAGGCGATTGTTTGCCAACGCATAGTGCACGTTGTTTAAAAAATGATAAATGAAACGAAGTGAAATTACAACCTTCGAAACTTCCACCCGGCGAGGCACGGAAATCATGAATAACCTAAACCGGCACGCTGGAAAATTGTGCACTCGACACCAGTTTGCCCGTAGTTCTTGGGAAGGACGGTGCAGCTCGGGACGATCCAACTACGCTACAGCGACCAACCAATATGCAGCTCCAGCAAGAAAGAAAAATGAGCCACTATTAGCTGCCGGAACAAACTTTTGCCCCGTACACTGGCCGCACGGCGCAGGAGAACAAGCAAATGGGGGTAGCGTTAGCGATCGCCTCCTCATTCTCTTTGGCCGTCCAGCTAGAAGATTTCGCTTTGAAACAGATTTCTTCTCTGCTTTTTTTTCGTCTTTGCCACTTCCGCCCTTCTTTTCCCACTCTTTCATCTAGTAACAAACGACAGTCAACAACCGAGGCTACATTTTCCAAAGTTAAACGACCGTGTAACGGAAGACCGGCTGATGTGAAGTGAACTAATTGTGCCACGGCGCAGCATCTTGCAGAACGGATGCTGCTGCCAATGCTGACGAGACGCAACGGTTCTGTCATCGTCCGGCGGCGGATGATGATGATGATGATGATGATGTCCTTTGAATTCTGAAACTTCTGAAGGACGCGCTGATTAAAAAGGGACAACCGAAACCGAGCCGAGGCGAACTTATGATTTATGCTTCCCACGGGTTCGTTCACTTTTATCTCCCGCAACGACGCTGGGCAACGCCGAGGTCAAACGCGGGTTCTCTCCCTCCTCCCTTCCACCTTTGTACGACATGCCGAAGAAACTCGTACCAAACGGTGTCACTTCTCCGAAAGGATGTGTACTTGACCGGAGAAGCCCAAAATCAAGCCCAACGAATGTGTTTCATCCCATCCTCGCCTTCCATCGCCAACAGAAATCCCTGCATCGCTGGAAAAGATTCCTCCTTGTCGTAAATTTCGATAAAGCTCCACCCTTCAAAATTATCATACGAATAGCGGCGCTCTTTCGGTACGAGGTCGGCCGACCAAGCACTACCGGGAAAAGCGTCTGTAAGCGCCCACAAACCACAAAGTCCCAGGTATCTCGGTTTCTTGATGCGCAAATGCTCTGACTTTTTCGTGAAGCGTCGTCCCGTGCCAGCTCACGTGTAGATGGCTCCGGGACGCTCACAAGCCCTTCCGGCAGGTTACGTGAGTATGTGGGTGTGTGTGTGTGTGTTGATGAATGTAATAAATTTCCTAAATTTCAAATACCGGGGATTAGTGGCGGCGGAGAAAACCCTCTTCAAAAGTTGAACTATTTTCTTCCGATGCTTTGCACGAAAATGACACTCCCTTTGCGTTCTGAAATTTCTCCCCAGCTCCAAAATCATTCAAACTCGCTCATTGACCGCACAAATCGATAAAATTCCCTCTTCTTTACTGCCAACTTATTATTGCAGCCCAGCCGATTCCAAGGAGCCGGAGACGAGCGGCCAAAGCATATTCTTTTCGACTACAGTGTGCACTGTCGCGTCAAATAGCCTTCGCTGGTAGATGGCGAGCATTGTATCGTCCGTTCTTCATCGTCATCATAACCATCATGCTCATCATACCTCTCGGTCGTTAGCGAACCGGCTGCCTGCCGGTCGTAGCCCACTTCCGGTCCAGCCGGACGCTAAAATGAACGACGGTACCGAACAAAACCGCAACCCGGACTCCTGTTTGTGGGCAGTGAACACACGGCAGTGACCGGGTACAAGGGATTGGTGTGAGTGACGGCGAACAGCACCGTAAAAAGGAACGAAGAATGTGCAAGCACGCAGTCAAGGATGATTATATTGCGAGACGCATCGTACGGAGCCTCAAAATGACAAAGGCATTTTGCAATAACCACGCGGCTGGTGGTTGGATTCTTTTTTTCTCATTTTTTTTGTTCGTCTGCCCTCACCTCCAGGATGCCCTGCAGGAAGGGGTAGATATTAGAAAACGTGCGTCTTCATCACGAACCGTATGAGTGACGGTAAATCCGCTCAAGATGCAGCCGAGCTGCTTGTGTCACTTTGCAGCGATAATCGAGAAATAAATAATTCAGAGCACATGACAAGAGATTTATATTGAAAAAAAAAAATACTATGCATCATTGCTTGCTTGATACTGACTGGTTGTTAGATGATAGTTTAAGATAAACTAAGCAGACTTTTCAATATTTATTTTTATTTTAAACTTTCATTATTATTAAATTATTTATTATTTTTAAACTTTCTTTTAACTTTTTAACTATTTTATGTTAGGTTATTTATTGAACATAATATCTGTATTGTTTAAAAGCATAATTATAGACACATTAACATATTTTCACATTTTAGCTGACGGTTGTGTGTTGTCATGTGATTGAAACTATTATTTGTCAACAGTTAGACGCAAGAATAATAACCCTATAAAATATCGAAAAATGATAAAGTAGATTTATTTAAACTTCAATCTATGCAAAGCTCATTCCCTTTAATATTGTTGGCCAAACTTTGAGCATAAAACACACATTCACCACTAGAGCCCGACTGACCTTTGGCAACGTAATGCTGCGTCACAACAGCAAAGAGGCAAAAACTGGTCCTCTCCCCCTTTTTACACACCGTATCCATAACGGCAGCATACTACATCGTTACAAAACTGCCATTCATATCCACTTCAATTGGCAATTCGCATCGTTAGCCATCAGCACGGCTGCAAACTAACATCACTCGCAAAGTTTAACGGCCTTTCACAACTAGCGCACCGCACCGGCAATGACTGGTAGATGATTGCCTTCGGTTTATCTTTTTTTTTCTTCTTCTTCTCTGTCCACCCAAGGAACCCCTTTCGTTGCCGATTACACCCGACCATTGCCGAAACAGATTCTGCTACGAAAACACATAAACGGCATCCTCACACACTGTCGCTCACTCGCACACGCTGTCCAATGGGGTTGTGTAAGAGAGCGTTTAGAACCGCTCGAAAAGCAAATAAATAAAAACGACCCAAAAGCATCATGAACTATCGCTATCCTTAACCTTTTCTCGCTCTGCTCTTTCACTTTCTCCCTCTGCCGCACCTCGCACAACAATTTCACTAGCATTTGCAGCCCCGACTGTCCCGACTGAAAGCATCCGTAATGGTTCGTGAGCGCATGTGATTGCGATGCCCGGGATCTGACTATCGCCCGCTGCAGCGGCACCGAAACAGAACGATTCAATGGCTCCTTTCTTTCAGCATCCTTTCAAAATCAACGAACCAAATCTTAGAACTTATCCTGTTCCGTTACCAGCCCTCCGCATCCTGCATCATTTGCCATACAATCCACACCGCATTCGCAACTTCTTCCACGTTGTCCTGGGGCATTTTTTCTACTCCTCCGTTTTCTGTGTGTTATTACGCTGCTTGCAAACGAACGCCCACTCCCACCATTGAATATATTTATATTGAAAGGAAAGTTTATCGATTCCGGTACATCCACCCGAGCGATCATACCGTCCTGCCTCCCGCACGCTCAAACTATTCAAGGACATCACCTACCGCACACCGACAAATAAAGAAATGGGGGGGGGGGAAACGAAACGACAGCCCTATCAAAATATGTCACAAAAACAGCGACAACCGAACGGGGAACGAAGCAACGCAAACATGCACACACACACGCACACATACACATTTGCAGCCAAACGCCCCACCTTACTGCATCACTGTCGTTAGTGAGCTTTCCCCAGTCGGCCCCGTATCTGTCCAGCAAGCAGACTAAAAAAGGAGAACGTGTAAAAAGTGCGTTAGCGAGTGGAGCAAAATGTAGCAAAACAAGCAAAAATAGGTCACACAAACACACACACACACAGACAGACAGACAAACCAATCGCTCTCGAAACGAAATGAAAGTATATCGTGGCACTGCTGCACGCCCACACCTGACCCGGCCCGGCTCGGGTGCCGTTCCCATGCCGACAGCTATGACATCAACGCCTCCGAGCTGTCATTCTCGTGCCACACCGGGCTCGGCAGACACTAAAGAAGATGTTATTTTCTCTGCTAAACATCTCATATATGTCACACATGTTTTCCTAAACGATTGCCATACATTTTGGCTGCCCCTCCGCTGACTCCAGCCCGCCGAACACCCACCCCACCCAACAGCAGACGAAAAAGTTTCGTGCGCGATATTTCGATATGTTTTTTTTTTTGTTTTCGTTCCCTCTCGTACTACCACCTGCCGGTGGCATGACAAAAAGAAAAGCTCGCCCTTTGCACGCGCAACACGGCACACGGTGCTCTCCATCCAAGTTCACCGCTACTGCCACCGACCAACACGAAAAACGGCAGCCCCAATAGTTGCTTTTCCTGTTTTCAATTTCGACAGCTTTTCCCGCAACCATGCTTAAGCCGGTAGGATTTGTGCGATGCCACAAATGTAGTAGCCACGACAACGACAAGCTACCGGGAAACATCACCCGCCCCAATGGATGGACGGCGGGCGACGCGAGCACGGTAGCAGAAAGTGCGATGTGTGCAAACGCCGCGAACATCCCCGAACATGGGGCCCAACTTTCGCTCACAGACGCCTCCCGTTCCCGGGGAGTGCACGCGAGCCCTTCCGCCCCACCTGGGCTGGTCGTCGGTGTCGACGGCTTACGTGCGGCATAACGCGGGAATCGTTAGTTGTGTGTGAAAAATCAGATGACAAGTTGAGTTTTATGTGGCCATAAATATGTTGCCTACGGTCGGTGGGGCTGCTCGTTGGCGCCCAGCCTGTACATGCTAGCGCACGAGGAGGAGGTGGTGTTGGGTGCGTTAGAGGTGTTTTTTTTTAATGTGAATATTACCATTTGTGCCGCTGAATCGCGCGTACCATTGTGCTAACGACTTGGCTGAGCGGAGCACAAGGGCTGCACGAATCGAATCACTCAAACGTCCCGTTTGTCTGCTGGCTCAAGCTTAAGCCACCGGGTTCCCAATCATACCTGCTTTCGGGCTAAAGCAGGGATTAACAAACTTGTGCAACATTTGGTATGGTATGTCTTTATTGCAGTCTTTCATTTTCAACCAACAAAAAAATAAGCGCCTAAAGCTATGCAATGTTCAATACAATTTTGACTTATTACTGTTTGACTGCTACCTTTCTTTAGTTGAAGGTTAAAACTACTTAACGAATCAAAAATAGAAAGAAAAAAAAGCAATCTACACATTGCTTTCGTGCATTGACAAGCCCTGAAGCGAAACGATCCACCAGCCCGAGTAACACACGGAAACGATGTGCCGGAGCGTTGGAAAACCCATCCAGAAAGCCAACCACCATTCTGCTGTTTGCTCAGCGTCTTTGCTGCGGATGGAAAATCAACAATTTTTCTGCAGAGCTTTTCCAATCCAAACCTCGGCAGCCGGCTTTTCCCCTTCCCGGCCCCGATTGCAGCCCCGGTCTTTCCGTCGGGTGAATAGGGTACTCGATCATTCCGCCGATCCTTTGCGCCAGCGCTCGATGAATTGTTACGGGCTGGGCGATGAAATCCTTTTTTCGGAACTTTCGCCCAATGCTGTGCCGTTTGGCTTCACAACTCAACAGCACCCTTTTGTGAGCAGTGCCAGAGCGAGAAGGGTAAAAGCACAAAAAATACATACATGAACGATCTAAAACGTCATTACTCTGGATTGCACCGTCCTTTCGCCTTCCCGCAAGCCGTTTGCTAACGGTGGCTGCCGTTTTGGGTCGGGAACAAAATATGAGCACTGAAGGACGCTGCCCTCCTTCTCCACGGTGGTGCGACATAAATTGGGACAATGTTGCTTTTTCGGGGTTTCGCTTCGAAAATTCCCACCCTTCCCATCACACGTCCATGGATCATGGGACCAGCCTTCCATGGACGGCATACGGCACCACACAGCTCAAACGCCACATCAGCAAGCAGGGCGAACACCAGCGTGCGATCAGTTTTATGTTTTCTTTGTCTCGACAAACGGTTGAACAGTTTTCGCAAGCTCATGTATTTTTACGCACGCTCTGCCGTACGCACTGCCACCCCGTCCTTCCTTCCAAGGCCGCACCAAGTCCCTGTCGGCCTTGTTCTGTTTTTCCAACGCATTCGATTTTAGTGCTCACATGTTTTACGATTAAACAAAATATGTGTCCAAAGCTTACAACGGGATCCAGGGGCCGGCCGGAGACTATCCATCCGGAAGGGTGATAGTCCCAACGGCAGACGATGCGTGAATTTTACCGGCCCCACGCTTCCACCACCACCCCGAAACAGTAGTGCTGTGGCCGCCTACGGTGGGAATTGATGGTGGGGTTGCTTTTCCTTTTTGCATTCCCCGCTTCTACTGGATGTTCAGGCTTGTTCGCTCTATTTTCTTCCCATTTTGCCCTGCTTTTTTCTCTCTTTTTTTGTTTTTGGTTGGTCTGTCAATAATTTGCCAAACCAAATCCGGTTATTTGTCGCCGATGTTCGGTGCGTTTACGCCCAGCGCGTGTATGTGTGTGTGTGCTTGTGTGCATGTACGGCCTTATTACGGGCATAGACGTTTACGATGCTTTTCCTTTTTGGGGTTTTTTTTTTGTCGGGGCAAATTTTTCAGACCAGCTGTTTCCACCGCTGCGCAGCGATCGAGTTTTACGATGGGGTTCCCCGGGCAGAATTACGATATTAAGGCAATTTGCTAGTAACGACGCATGGATTATTTTCTGCATCCTCCCGATGCCCCCGCGTCGTGTGTGGTTCAAAGTTTTGCTGCAAAAACGCTCTGCTACCCAAACGCTCTAGCACGGGATGAGTGAATTGTGGCAAACAGCTGTTCATGTTATCCGGGGTCGACTAGAACCTTCATTCTGGTCGACTACTATTGCAATACTCCTTTGTTTCTCTAATCCTGGACACTGCTCTGGTAACATTGAGCTCGCAAGAGTAATCTGCAGAGCGGTAAAGCATAATTCATAATCTCGTAGTCTATTGTGATGGCAATGGTGCCAAACCGTGTTACCAGTAGCGTGGTAGATCGTGTAAGTAGACAAATTTATGTTTTACACACAGGTTTTTTTGGAGCATAACAAACAATTTACGTTGTGAGTATATAAAAAAAATCTTTTTTTAAACAAACGAGTACATGAGTCGAGCCATTTCGACAAACATAACGTGAATAAACAAAAATTACATCTAAATAAGTTCTCAGTCTCTTGAGTATGTATACATTGCATGTGCTATAAATCTTTGTTTGTCACACAGATTGCATAACTTTAGGAGTTATACGTGCATTTTTTATTCCGGATTAATTTTCTAAATCCGAGCTGAACTGAAATTTAAGGATCAAGTTTACTACAATTTACACTCCAACTCCATGAACTCCACGATAGGTGAACGGTTTCATAAACCATCGATCTACTAATTTCGTTTCCCAATTTACAGCCAACTATACGCACCGTTTAGTACGTTCTCACTTTACCAACCAGTGCAGTGGCAAGATAAAATTCATCCAATTATCTTTCTCCCCCTTGTCTGTTACCGCCGGGCGCATATTGCCAACCCTCAGTCTTCATATTCCACAGTCCCGTAGCTTGCCAACGACTAAACGATCTCGAACAGGGGGCAACAACGGCAGTAAAAAAAAAATCCACATCCTCCGTAAAAATGGAATAACGTTCGCCCAACGGAAAAGGGCCCCACCTCCACGGGTTGTGGGTGGGTGCTGTGCACCCGTATCGGAAACACAGCTGCACTTCGCCGGTCCGCAGGTGTAGCAGTGTTTCATTTTTTCCACCTGAAAGATGCCTGCTGCTACAACCTGTAGCGAACAACTCACCCGAAGCGGTGGGAGCATTCTGGCCGCTGGAAAAGTTTACGAGTTCGGGTCCGCTTGCCGCTGCACAAGCTCCGTATGGAAAACGCGCTGCATACACGCTCGGGAAGTCGCGCTTAGCTGGGCCACGCTACCACCGTTCCCGGGAATGTGGGCTCATTTCCCTTTGTCGCGGCCACGTGCCTGCGTTGCAATGCTCACCCGGTGCGATCATTCCACGAGCGAGCAGGATAAGTGGTTCCGGTGCACACGCTCCAGGGCAAGTGGCTTTTTAAAGTGCGCCACATGCAATGCACACGCTCCGGTCGTCTCATTGGAGCATTTTTTTCCGGTAGCAGCATTTCGGAAGCAGCGGGCACAATGCTGCTAAACGGCACAAACCTGTTCCGCTCGCGTGGAACAACGCCTTCAGGTGTGCAAACCCCACGGTCCACGGTGGTACACGGTGGCCTCGAAGGATGAGCCATGGCATGGCGTGGCTATCATTCAGAACTACAGTGCTGCCTCACACCGCCCTCCCGGCTCGCTAGTCACGCAAAGCTCGGGCAGATGAGACGAACCCGTCCACCCAGCACCGCCAGCCCCGGGGACACTTCAGAATGTTTTTCATGCTACAAATGAGCTTCCTTCTGCCGGCATGTCCCGGCTACACCCTACAGCAAGCGTGCGAATATGCGTGCTCATGCACTTGCAACACTTGCAACCTAGCTTACCTTTACCTCCAACTTGTACGGGGGATCTACTTTTCGGGGAAAACTATCGCACACAATCATAGAAAGTTAAATTTTCGGATAATGGGGCACACTCAGGGCGCCCTTTGGAGCAGTATTGCCACGAGCCGCTGTCAGTTGCATCGCATTACCCCTGCGGTAGTACATATTTCGAAAAATCATCGTACCGACTGGCACACCGTGCTTCACTCCGCTACGCGGGTAAATGAAGTTACCCAAACCTATTCCAAACAGCTCGTGCTGCAGCATCGGACAGACCCTGGTAGGTTTATTAAGCGTACAAGCAAATGCTTGCATAGAATCCAACTTCTGGAAGGGGAATGTTTCTAGCGTCTTTGACGTTCCTTTTGATAAGCTTCAGGCCCCGTTTTGAAGCATGCCGTCACATCCACAAACCTTCACAGACATGTTGTAGCTCGAACATCAAAGCTACACGCGAGCGAGTTCCTTCGAATGCCATCGGGCATAGCAATATGAGCCCTCATAGAGCAAAGCAGGTTTCCACAAATATTGACACAAAGTGCTGCCGCCGGTACGACCGTGGCAAACGCTTCATACGAGACGATCCGTATGGAACGTTTTGAAAGATTAATTTTCCTGCATACCGTTTCAGGTGCTCTCATGCCGGCACGATAATAATAAGTCTAGGCATGTCTTTTGCAGGAATCTCATCGCATGGTTACATGTAGCCACTAGTGATAGTGATAGCGTATCAATTTGAGCACTATTTTACCTTTGCTTGGCAATGTAACGAGCGTGCTGAATAACAGCAGCTGTTTTTGACCCGATATTTTTAATTGACGATATTCTTTAATGATTAATAAATAGTTTTTGATGAAAAAGAAGCATCATAAGCAATTTATGTAGTTTTTAAACTATTCGCAGAAGCTCGCCATGCATATACCCCAGTAAATTATCTCTAAAAGTAAAGTGGCAAAAGGTTTTGTCTTTTAGGTCAACAACGGTACAAATCAGTAATACCGGCAAGGTTTTCATTTCTAGGCCGATTTTGCTCAAGTCTAGCGACCACACATAGAATAACAGCCTAAATGTATGCAATGTATGAGTTGAAAATCGATTTTTACGTATTTTTGTATGTCTCACTTTCCACAAACCTTGCTGAATCTGAGTTCCGAAAAGTGTTTCAAAAAGCGCTATTTTTCTACAATGCATCTCGCTATAAAATTATAAAATCAAAGCTAAAAGCTAAACCTATCATGTATCATTCACGCCGTAAAACGATACTTAAACTGCCCTATCTGAAAGCTGCGTCGGTTGTTTCTCGAAAAAAAAATATCAGCTCACAGACGGAGCAGAATCACCCCACCCTGCTGACCGACATATTTCATATTGCATCACGCAAAGCACCGGCCAGCATGTCATTTGATGCGTCCCTGCAGCATCCCATCACACTAGAGGACGCACGGTTCAACCTTGCCTCGGTGCTCTCGTTCACGCCGTAGCCGGTCGAAACATTTGCCTCGTTGCAATCGTAGCAATCGAGCGTGTTGCTGGCGTATGCAACGATATTCTATGCATAAGCAATGACAATAATAATAAAATGCACCATTTGATTTAGCATGCGTAAAGGATCGGTTTGCCGTTTCGTGTGATGTTTCCGGACGGGCAAAACGGACTGAATGAAACCTTCAGACAGGACAGATGAGCGGTCACACAGCCCGCTAGCAGAAGCGAATCGTTCGATCAAACGATCCAATGTATTATGTGCACATGTGCGGTGAGCCGGCTCAAACGGCATGGCATCTTTGGAAAATATCGAACCGTGTTGGATATCGGTACCATATCGGTCCGTAAGGTTGAAACGCGTTTCACAAACGATTCACCTGAACGCTTGCATGATGCACACCACAGCTCAAGCACTATGGCGTAAAGAACCCTCGCTGTTTTGTGGCCAAGCGTGTTTAGGTTTAAACATTTTGAACTCCCTTTCGTGCGAACCACTCAATCCAATTCCCCATGAATCCGGGGTCAATTGCGTGCCATTACACCGCCATGAATCACGCCCTAAAATACCATCACCAAATGCCCATAATTGGGCTGTATTTTGTGGTATCAAATTAAATCACAGCACAATTCATTTTCGTGCAGTTGCGCTGATTCACCAGTAAACTAAATTATTTCGCTTCAATTTGGTGTCTGTTTGATCGTTTGCTCGGACAGCAAATCGGGTTCCCGGGTTGCACGGCCGGGCCGGCGCGTGTACGTTGTAAAATAATTACGGTATTATATATTAAGCTGGTGCCGTGACCAGGATACTGCACCACTCTGCAACTCTGATGGTAAAAATATTCCGCCACCGCGTTTCAACCTAAAATACGCACCGCCAGCAGATATTACATCCAATTTGTTCAATTAAGCCAGCACAGACTCGGTGTACGAAAAAGCACAACACACGCACACACACACACACTCGCTCGAACAGTTGCAGGGTGCGAACAGAAGCGAAAGCGTCGGCATTTGGTTGGCGGTAAAATTCGGAATCGAATTCAATTCCTCCCCGTCTCGCTCTCAACCGGCAAAACGATGAAATGTTTTTGCTTAAATTAATTAAGTCAAAATAATGATGTCGCGCTTGAAAATACCACGCCGTACCCATTTTATGTGTCTGCGTGGGCTATGGAGAGCTGTCGGGATGCAGCCTTTTCCCAGAGTTGCGAAATATTTGCCACCCGTGCCATTTGTGCTACTGCTGCTGCTGCTGCTGATTCTTCTCCCCGTCACCGATGCAAGCCTCCAAGACCAACAAATTTGCAACCCGCAAAGGCAACGGGTTGCCAGTTCATGTACGGCTTTTAAATGTTTTGCCCGCCCAAAACCTTCAGGCTGAAGGTTTGTGCTCCTGCACTTTCACCCTCGTTCGCCACCGATCGTTGTGATGGAATCTTCAACACAACCGCGATAAGCGCCGGTCGGGCCCGGCCCGGCCCCGATGGTGCTAAACGAATCAACCACTTTCGGCAAGCGCGTGCCACAGTTTCTCATCTCGCTGTTCAGCTCAAGCTTGCAGTGGCAAGGGTTGCATGTCGGCCTTCGATTTCGTGTGCGCATGGGAATCACGAGCGAAGGAATGGATCTGTCGTTTGTCGTGGCACATTTCACTGAAATGCCGGAAAACTTGCAGTGCCCCAAAAGTTGTTCATTACCGAATTTGCAAACCCACCGAGAGATCAACCGGGAGGGCAAGGGACAGCAGGGAAAAACGGTCCCGGTGAATTGGTGCCCGTGTAGCGTGACAGTTCCCTTCTCGTACTCATTATGCACTTGCAGCGTTGGTTCACTTTCAACCTCGGCATGGTACAGTCACCCTTCCCTTCAATGATATAAATTAAGTAAATGCATATTTATGCATGATTCTCTTCCTCCAGCAGTGTGCCTCTGCCGGCAGTGACTTACGCTCGCGAAGCAAAGTGCATCAACACGTTTCTCGCCACCCCCGCGCCTCAGGCATTCGGCAGCGCACTGGGTTGGTGTCGCGCAAAAGTTCGGTGCAAATTTATGCAGATTGCTACAAACGATTTTCTTCATCCAACCGAAAGCGCTTGATTGCGGTCCTATTGTGGTCGGGTGTGGGATTTTGAGCGGGTTCCCGCTTTATGGCCCGGTAGGATGGTACGCACAAAAGGTTCATACGTACCTGTAGGACTCAGTTGGAGGAGTTAACGATACGCACCAATCGATCATTTAATGACGCAGATTTACGGTAACAAGCTAACGATCCCTGCGTGGGTTAAATAACAATCCGAGTGGCTTGTTAACCATTTTTGTGGAGTTTGTTTCGTGATAAATTGTCAAATGATCAGTCAGAGCTGTTAGCGCCTAAATGTAGGCCAAATACGCACATCAGCTCTCTTATTCTATTTGAAATTTAAACCAATTTTCAATTGCACTGTTACTTGCTGCTTAAAAACGGGCTTGCAACAGCAAGCCTTCAGCTCACGTAGCACTAAAAATCGCACATGTGCAACGTTCCGTCAGCAGCAGCAGCAGCAGCAGCAGCAAAAACATAATGAAGTAAATATTGCACGGTCACAAATCAACTGTTGAGTATCATAATTCTACACCACGACGTTCGGGCAGCAACGCCTGGAAGCACTTTCCAACCCGAGCCGCCCATTGGGTGGAGCGCATCATCTCCCAAAACCCATAAATACTCCATCAACGATCGCAATCGTCATCAATAAACTGTCACCATAAATTACCGTCCGAACCAAGGCCACCGAACCAGCGGCATCGCGCGTCGCCGTATTCATCGTCAGATATCAGCAGACCAAAACCATCGGACGGGGGCGATTATCATTCCGAATCGATGCCATTCCAGGTATAATGACATTCCCTCGGTGGATGTGCCAGCTCCACGCGCCCTCGGCTTCTGATCCTTCTTACCCGCGCCTCTGCCCACCGATCACCCGAGTCGTCGGTGTGCTCAAAGAAAAGGATATAATGATGAAATTCCTGGCATTCAGGTACCGCACCCACTGCATCCCGATGCTTGCTCTGCTTCGCCTATGCCACCCGCCTATGCACGAATCGCACCGGAGTTCCACGGCGGCATACCATAGGCGGCAGCCTCGTTTGAATTTTGCCCCTTCTGCAGACAGACGGCAGAATGGAACGTTCGGAGGCCCTTTGCGCACGGCGAAAGCTTTCGGCAAACAGAAGGAAATTCCCACCGCTGAAACTCCCTCAGCCCAGCGTTGCAGTGAAGTGAAATTCTGAAACACGCACACACACACACACTGTGGGTACTGTGTAGAGCTTGAAACCGTTTCCTGTTGAATGCTACTAAATCTTTACAGCATTTCACAACGCTTCATATTCTTAACCTTTCCACTGTTGCTAAACTGAACTGCTCGATGCGTCTGTACGTGGCACTGCTACTGCTGCTGCCGTACCATTGCAAATTACAAATCTGACCGAACGGGTTCAGTTGCCGGAGGTTGCGAGCAACACCGGAAAGCTGGACATCGTCATCCGGTGTGTATTTTCCCACCGGGTTCTTATCGAACCGATCGGTTCCAGCACCGGGCCTTGTAATCTGTACGCTGCCTTGCTCATCGAACAAACCGAGCGCCCAGTTAGTCCGTCCGATGGGCGACGACACGGTATCGTTCGTGTGAAACGTGGAGCCTCACAGCATGGCAGTGCGAATTGTGTACACAGACCGCAAGACAGTTGTAATTGAAATTGTAAGTCACGCAAGCTCGGTCGCATTACGGCCATCCGGAGTGCTAAATTAAAACCAGTTTGCCAAACCAATGCAAACAGGATGGAGCTGGATCCGCTTGGACCGCAGGGCTGCACAGCTCTTCTGTGTGCATTGGCGTCAGTCAACTGCATCGCGTGTTGTCGGGCTTGCGGCAGGATTTATTAAAGCGAATGGAATGGAGTATGATGTAGAGAGAAAAAAAATGCATAAATTGAAATACCAAAACAAGTTGAGAGATAGTGCGAGAGATAGTCATCAGATACATTTTGTGTTGCGTATTACTAGAGTATTTCTATCTTTTCTAGTGCCTGAAGGTATGCAATCGGCGCTTCGAAAATTGCTTTTCATCGCAAATTGTCACGCACATTATTGCATACCTTTTGGCGCATGGATCCAAAGTTCCTACATACCTTGAAAATAGCATTATAGCACTTCATACAACTCTTACAACTCAACGAGACGAGCCGAGCTGCCAAACAATTGGTTTCATTTTCAGCTGACGGCCGGCAACGATGGAACCATTTCGGTGCGCATCGATGAGCACGAGCAATCTGCCGCACTAGCCGTCCCCACAGACCTGGCACAAGCTCCCCTTTGCGAGTGGTGAATCGTTCGCATTCTTATCAACAATTTGCCACGCCACGGGACATTAGTGGCTCAATTCACTCAAGATTCAACCGGCCCGGCAGCGGCGCTGCTAGCCAATAAGCACGTCGCTGCGCCCGGGTTACTCTCCAGCCGCCAGCCGGCACTGATCCCGGGGGTATTCTTGGGAGCCGGGCTAAGGCCCACAACAGCGAGCAGTGGGCAGCAAAAGTCGCATCATTATTAATGTCAATATCTGACAATTGCATGCCTGCCGCTTAATTCTTTTTTTCTGTGTCTTTTCGCTTCGCCTGGCTAGTATCCCTAGGGTTCCTTTCGGCCTTCTGCAGGTGGTACATTTCTTGTCTCCTTTTTCAGAGCAGCTATTTCAATTTTCCTCCCGTAGCCGTTGAGATGACCGTTCGCATACCTTTCCGTTATCAGCCTTCTGTTCCACTTCAAGAATGCTTTGAGTTTTTCTCTCTATTTCTCACCCTCTTGGTCTTCATCTCTCCTTCCTCATAACTATCTTGGGAATAGAGAGGAAATGGACACGAGTTTTCAAACTCCGTGCTGATCATTCTCGGGCCGATCCTACTGCCGGAACAGCAATATAATGAAGCGCAAAACATCCGGCAGCCAACTGCGCCTGGAAGGCTCCCCGAAGACAATCACGTTATTTTGTTCATCGTTCGGTGTTTTACTTTCTTGCCTTATCCTCTACCTGGCATCATATCTTTCCCAGTGTACGCATACACTGTCAGGAGAAACCGGTCCCCGTTCAATGAGTGACAATCGGATCCAGTTCAATTATTACCGCCCGGAGCTTCCGCTAGCCACGTGCTGCGTTAAGAGACCACTGTTGCCGCTTCCGCAGGAACAGCAAGCAAGAAAATGTTCTCTAATCCCATTGGAAAGCCGTTGAACATCCCGAACGGAACTGCCAATGTACGAATGCTTCCCTAACTCCACGCCTGAAAATACTGAAGAAACTTTAAAATATTTATTTTTTTTCGTTCTAAATATCAATCACCCATACTATATCCCACTACGTTTCGCACATGATTCCTCAAAAGATCACTCACTCAAAAAAAGAAGCGCACTTGTCTGTAATAGGAACGAAACGATGCAAAAAAAGGGATTGGAAATTGATTTTCAATAATAAATGAATATCTTCCAGCCACGCCACCGCAACCCATTTGCTTCCGAGAGCTTTAGAAACGGTTCCCTCGCTACGAACGTTTTGCTCGCCACGTTGGAGCGGACGGCGACACCGAGTCGTGCCACATTTCACCTGCACACCTAGTCTTTCATCTTATGATTTTCAATAAATTGCTTTCAATCAGTCACCCGGTGGCAGTTTCTGTCAATGGCAATCGAGCTCCGCTGCCAGGGCAAGCGACACACGAGCAGTACAGCAGTACCTTTTGCGTACTATCATACACCCGTTCCACGCCATTGCCACGCTGGTATGGGGTAAAGCGTACGGTGGTAACCTACACATCATTCCGCTTTACGACACGACCACTTGTTGCCTTTGATCTGGTACGGTGGATACATTTAGATTTGCCCTGCCGACTGAGCTACACCGTACACATTCAGCAGCCTTTAGCCGGAGGTGTGTTTATGGCAATTTCGTTAATCACAATTCCGGCACTGTATTTGCGTTCGGTGTGTGCTTGGGTTGAAATTTAAACTCACTTTCGCTGCGTTGATTTAACCGATTGAGCATTCTCGTTCGTTCACGGTTCGTTTTTATTAGGTTGCATATTTAACAACACCTATCGCGTAACAAGACAATCACCCTACATCGGGGCACTGATGCGATAGAGGAGCAGAAACGGTTCATCATTCTAGAAAAACGCTCCCAGTTCCCAGTGGATAAGTTGGGCCCAGAAACGGGCGACGGGTCGTTAGATATTGGAAGCTCACTTGTCACAAGATGTCCCTACCAGAAGCAGCAAGATTACGTATAATAATAAACTTCAAATCGCCTGTCAGTACATTCCAACCATCCCAATGTATGACCACCGCTTCAGCTTCATTGTTACACAGCGCCGTGCAATTCGTGTCCGACGGTAAGTGTACGTTATCTTAACGGTATGGGGAAAAAAACAACCTGCACCACACTGCAGAAGGTTGAGATTCAATCATTTCTCCACAGTGCCAACATTCTCCGCAGTTTGGAGCGACGGAATCCGAATTGCGCTTCCAAACTAGCTTACGGATACGGCGATGCCATCGTCCAACGCTGCCAGCATCCATCGCCGAGCACGGGGAACAAGTTGGACATTCCTTTATCCTCTGCTCCGGCCGCGTCCGCTCGAGAGTCCGCTCCAGCTCCAGGCACGTCACAATCGATCGTCTTTCGGCCGGCGAAAGTTTTACCCATTCGAGTGACAAGACAAACAGAGCAAACCGAAACGGACGACGACACTCATAATGCTGAAAATATGATAATGTTTCCTTTGCCCGGACGTTCGTCCCACGAGCAACGAAGGGACCGTGTCAGAGCTGGAGGGCCAGAAAGGGAGAGGTGCAGAAAAAAATTCGACTAGCGCCATAGAAAAAGTTATGATAACTTTACCTACTCCCAGCCTCAGAAAACCCCGCCCGAAAACACACACACACACACACACACACACACCGGGCCGTCCCCAGGACGTGCAGTGCCCGGGAGAAAATACCGAACGAATGAAAATGAGATGATGATGATGATGAAGCATTCAATAGCGTCAAGCCAAGTACAATAACAGTGGTGGAGAACAAGCGTACACAAAAAAAACCTCCCCACACACAGAGCGAAAAAGCTCCCAAAAACCCAAGTCCGACCCGACTCACTCCCGTTCTCCTGTCGCCGAAACTGATCAGCTTCTTCGCCCGAAACAAACACAAGAAAGTGCCATCGCATGACAAAATAAATAACGAACTTCGAACATTGGACAAACGTGCGCACACTGGGAAGGGGGAAAAGACGGCATCTCACGCTTGTCATGGACATCCTCCAAAGCTTTTGCCTCGCCCCGTTTCCCATCCCCATCGTTTCCCTCGTCCCTGTGAGAGCTGCGAACGGCAAAGACAGACATGCTACTGGTATGGTTGAATCGCGTTAGACGAACAACTAAATAAAACCTTTCTCCTCGCTCTGTTCCGCAACGAAACTCAGCAGCAGCAGCACCAGCACATCCCACCCGCATTGTCAAGTATTTGCGAAAATGTATTATTATTCGGTATATTGATCACATTTTGAATATAAACGATGTCACAGCGAGATGTCAGCGAGGTGCACCGCTCCGGCGATACGAAACCGAGCGCGAACGCGAGCGCTGCGGTTGGGGAGCCAAAAATTGCCACTTCTTCGGGCGACAGGGAGACGCCAGCTATCGTTGTCACTAGCAGGGAGCAGGAACGAACGGTACGCACTCACAAAGCGGCAAAGAATGTATATTAACCGGCAAATCGGCGAACAAAACGGGCGCAAAATAAAACCCACCCATCCAGCTTTATGCCGTTCGCGCAAGAATACGCAGGAGTCGCCAGAGTCTAAGCACAGATTTGGTTGGTGTAAATTAGTTCTAAAGCGAGCTAAGCGTCTCTCTCGGTGTGGTGTGATCAGCCCACGGGGCGACCTAATCTAGCCGTGCCAATAATACGACGCGCTCGATCCGACGAAGCTGGAAAGTAAGGTTATCCGTTAATGGGAGAAAAACCTCAGCCACCATTTTCATCATTCGCAGCCCCACGGCCCTGTTAGTCAATCTATCCGCACCGAATCCATCCTCCCTATTCCATCGGTGCCAAGAGCGGGGCCCATCAGCTGGAGGGCCTCTTTTTTCTGTGGAACGCGCGCTGATTGGAGAGGATCTATTCAGAGCTACTTGCGCCTGTACTTACTCACTTCCTGCTTCTTTATTCTATCCAGTGAGTGCTTTTTTTTGCTTTCGTTTGTGTGCGTGTGAGTGTGCTTTTCCCCTGTTTCATACCGTGAACGCTTGCTCCTTTCGATTGCTATTACGATTTTTTTCCTTATTTCTATTCCTTTCTCCTCCAGTCGCCCACCCGTCGCTGTATCATTCTTTCCTTCCGGTTCTGGTGCTGCTCATGCTATCCAGTTTTTTTTGTGCTCTTTCTCTGTTTCCCCTCTCCATCCGCACGAAACCACCAAATGATCTCCCGTGATGCGTTTCTTGCCCGGGGACATAAATCGCTTTCGCGCTGCCACATTATCCAAAAGTTCGAAAGAAAAGCTATTTTTCTTTCTGCCTCCGGCGTCTGCTCTGTCCCAACTGTATGGATGTGTGTGTATGTGTGCTTTCTTTTCTAACCCCCCCCCTCCCCAATCTTCTTTTTTATGGGGCTTTTCTACTTCCACACGAGCTCTCGTTCGGTGATGGGTTGTGCGTTTTGCTCTCCATTCGCCACTGGCTTTCCACGAAACGGTGTGGCTCAATTTTTACCATTCAACACACATGAGCACACACACACACACACGCTTGATTTTAATCCCAAATATATTGGAAAACCCCCTCCACACCATCATCGATACCGGTAGCGTTGGCAGTCTGCGTCGTCGATCGAAATCGAGCCACACGAATAGGAGAACGTTCGCGCTGCCCTTGCTATCTTGCTATCGATCCTGCGGTTCATCTTTGTATAGAACCAGCTTCCGGCGTTTGAAAGAACCAGCCATCGTCTTGTCCTGCTGCCGCTCGAACCGGTTATACCATTACTTCATGTTTGATCGACTGCACGAAAGATTAAAAGGCTAAATATACTCCGATACTTGTTTTGTACAAAAAACCTTGTAACTGTGTGACTGCGGTTTTTTTACCTATCCTTCAGCATTTAATTGTCTTTTCTTAACTCGTTTTATGATGGTCAGCATTCAATAGGAATAACACATCTCAAGCTTGTAACGCTTACTGTCCCTTCCTTCTTGTTCCATCCCATTCAACACTTAAATTGCTTCATTTCTTCCCTCAGTGCACGAAAATCGATCACCGAAAGCTCTACTTATTGAGGCTCGTAATCGTACCGCACCCTTCGCATAATAATCTTACCAGCATACTGTCAACCCCACAGGCTCCTTTTCTCTGTTTTTCTGCCTCCCATCTCCTTGTGCTCGCCACTATCCGTCCGCCCGGCAGGTCTGGCATCAGGACGCCTTCCATTCGATCTATTGACTGTCCACACTTGATCGAAATTTCCCCCCATTATTATGTACATAAATACATACGGAAGCAAGAAATGGGGCGCTGCTCGGTCCGGCATTGTGTCAGCTGGTGCTATTCAACGGTGACGTTCCCCCCTCCCCCTCAATCCTTCTCCCCACTAAGACGTTCACCAGCTAGTGGGGTTAGTTTTTGGCTCATTTGCTCCGTGCACCGCGGGCAGACAATCGGGCGGTGACTTATATGTTTACGGTTGATTTGGAAACTGATTCTTCGCTTCCACCGTACGTAACCGGCCCGGCGACAGGAAGCGAGTAATCGAACAGACTGCGGCTCCCATTCGGAGCTGTGGTTCCCGCTTGCGTGAGCATCAGCTGCCATTTTGGGCAAGGTGATTTATGTTTTATGCTACACGGCCACACGGTCTGCGAGTAAAATAATGGACAGATCTTTTGAAAAGCAGCTTACCGAAAACAAGGGCGCAACGCAAAGGCACAAGCAACAACTTATTAACAATACTGCCCCCCCCCCCCCCCCGAGCGATGTTTCACTCCTGCTCGGTGCTCCATAAATCAGCAAACTCTGATCAAGCAGAACCCAATTCCCTTAATGTGTGTACGGTGCGAGAGAGAGAGAGAGAGAGAGAGAACAAACAACCTGACATTAAACATGTATCAGCAAAAACAATATATGCGCGTGTTGGAATTTTATCCGCTTACTGTCTTGACCAGAAGACGAAAAGCGTGCTTTTTGTTTGTTTGACTTAAGAGAATATGTACCATTTCAATTTAAATTATCTTAAAATCCCGCCTAAATGTATGCACAACGGCCAAAGCTTTAAATTGTATATATTTTTGTTTTATCAAAGCCTGTTCACACTCTACGACACAGGACTAATATCATATTGCTGCACTCACCCCACTTCCTAGCAGGCAGCTTTAACGCACCTTAAAGCTCTGCCACTCCTGATCGTGCCTGAAGCCTCCCAAAAACATCATATCCGTGGCGAGGCGCACTCGCCCGCCAACTGTCGGGCCACCGCTCATCGGGGCCCGGAGGCTCCGTTTCTTTAAATAATAAATGAATTATAAGCTACTTCAATCAGCACTTAATTAAATGTTCGCCTGGTCGCTGACCACGTTTGCGCTTTAAAATTGGAACAGCGAGCGTGAG
The DNA here is from genome assembly GCF_016920715.1 of Anopheles arabiensis. Taxonomy (NCBI): domain Eukaryota; kingdom Metazoa; phylum Arthropoda; class Insecta; order Diptera; family Culicidae; genus Anopheles; species Anopheles arabiensis. The sequence continues at coordinate 21,085,536 of NC_053517.1, forward strand.
TGCGATGCACCAGTGTCAGACAAAAACGCTCTCTGCTTAGCAAGTGGGCAGCAAAAAACAAAAGCTAGCTAGCAGGAGCTGGCAGCGAAAGGGACCGCAGCCAAAGCATTGCTAATGAGCGGTAGAGCTTGCATCAGCAGTGTGAGTAACGCAGAGAACAAAGCGCTTAAAATGGCGCTTGATATTTCTTGATATTTCAAAAATGTATTTTGCTTCTATGAGAACTCAGAATTGAAAATTGCTTTAGCCTTAAATAGAAACAATTTACAATCTGCTATATCACTCAACAATATCAAACATTCCCCAAACAGTTTGCATGCAGTTTCGGACACTCCTGAACACTCCATGCTGTTGTGCATCAATAACTAAACTAACAATTTTAACCACCTTCCACGGTGAGGCACTCTCGCTGTGCTCAACATAAAATGGTAGCCTCTAGCAGACGGCACACGGGGAAGGTAAAAAACCAAAAAAAAAACGTGTTTTAGTAGTGAAACAAAACCGCAACTAACAGGGGCAACCTACGTGAAACACATCCTAACAGCGCGCTACAGTATCGGTTTAGCCGTTCTTTCGTTACTCTCCACTTATCCTTTCATTCGATATTCATTCCAAGTCCTTCCCACGATCCCACATAAAAACAGACTCACACACACACACACACTCACACACTTGCACACGCGTATCTCGGACAGCAAACTTCTTTCCACCCTGTCCCCTCGAGCGGTTCTGTTCGGCTTGCTCAACAGTCTACCAACAATCACCAACACTGGGCAGGCAATGGAATTGCTGAAAGTTCTCGTGAAACAGGAGTGCAAAAAAAACAACAACAACAACAGCAACAACAACAAACCCAACACACAAAACAACCTACAGCGGCAAACGGTTCGTGCGGTTTTTCCACATCAACACCCACACACAAACTGGACACACGTTTGCAATACACTTCGGTAACCGGACCGGTGCGCTGCCCAGCCTACGGCGGTGTGTGTGTGAAAAGCTTTTGCCAGCGTACGCGCGAACGAACAGCACTGTGACCGCTGGCTGGCGTGTTGGCCGTGTGGGCCACCGGACCGGACACAGATAGCGATAGCCACTCACACCGGTGCGAAGTTAAAAGCCTTCGACACACATCAAACTGGAAATGGTGGAAACGGTTGACAAAGCGCATCACTGACGCGCTACTGTTCCACCCCCGAAGCGGATTTTGCGTGGCTCGAATGTGGTTGCGTTTTGGCTTGCTAAAGGGAAGCAACTCCATTGATCTGGCGTCACAGTAACACGCTATGATTGATGTTTGTCAAAAACATTACCAAGCAAAACCGGTAGCAAAGGTAACCCTTACGGTGGCACATTCGAAGAACGCGGTCTGGCGACTGCCATTAGCGGGACAAACCGGCAAGTAAGAAAAAAAGCGGGGTTTTTCCTTTAGCTTTTGTCGTGCGCATTTTATCGTGCAGGAGCAGCCGGCTCGGGGAATACTATTCAGCAGCCAGTTGAATTGATGAGCCCTAAAAGCATCAGCTCAGCAGATGTAAAGACACGCGGGAATGGGGCGCAAAACACGCGGCGCTACCACTGCGGCGAATGGGCAATGAAAGCATCGCTATTTATGCGAAAACATCTAAATCAGAATTCGAAACCGATCGGGGGCAGTAACCGTCAGTATTTATGGCCCCCGGGCATGGGAGCCTTTTGTTCGCAGAACCTTCTTGTAAGGTGAGACACCAGTGCGACGCGGCTGTATCCGGTGCGTGTATCCTTTTTGGTCCAGGCATCTCCGGCCGGCTAGTCGCACATACTTCACCAAAGCTAAAGCTTTTCTTCGATCCTTCCCGAACCGTGTAAGTGCCCGTGTGTGTGTGTGTGTGTTTGTGTGTGCAAGGGTATTCGTCGTTTGTCTGGTTTTGAATCTCCCCGAGGACACGTTTTTCACCGCCCGTTCAATGTGTGACCGGCTACTGAAATATCTGTTGACACGGTGCGTATGTAGCCACAGCGACGCAAGCTTCTTGCCCAGCCATTAGGGGCAGGATAATGGCTTCCGGGAAGCTAAGAAAAAAAACGTACACACACACACATGTCGAAAAGAGGTTTTGCCGTTGCGTGGCAGATTCTCGCACGTACCCGGCAATGCCCGACGTCCATTACTGGTGCCATTAAATTGAATCAACCACGGGTGGTGCAACCGGGCGTGCCGATAGTGTTCGAACGGGGATCGGACCATGGACTCAAGCTGTTTGGGGAAGGTAACATGTTCTAGGAAACAGGTCAATGTTGTTTGGATGGGAGTGTTGTGAACCATAAAATATATTTGCAGACAACTCCTTTTTTAAAACACCGCTCTAAGAGATTTAAAGTCTATGTTGACCATATGCGTGCACAAAATTGCATACTTCGAGGCGCAAATCACTCAAAAAGTATGCAATCTGTACAACAAATTTTCACTTTTAGTCCTGTTGGTGCCAAAAGTATCCGTTTTCAAGATACATGTTGATCATTTAGTGTGTTACTATAAAACATCTACATAATTGTTATTAATTTGAGCATCTCGTTGGTTACCATGCATTTTCACAAAAAAAAATACAAAGCATCTTTTCTCAGACACTCATCACAAGCTATCATCGTCCCGTCACATAATTACCAGCGGCCGACATCAAGCTCCATTTGCGAACACCTGCGCATCCAATACACCATCAACACCTACCAGCTAATCAGACCGAGCATCTCACCTATGCTTACACGAATACTTCCCCTATCCTACACCCATCCCGAGCGCACCATTTCACACACGGTTCCCACGGGAGTTGCGACGGGGTGCCTGGGTTAGCCGCATAAATACTCCAAGATTTTCCAACCCATTAGAAAAGTCAGCTTCAGTGCTGCTCACCACATTACTAGCATCACCACGAGGGTTTCTGGACGGTGTGAGTATGTGTGTGTGTGCATGAGAGGAGCATGTATGCGAGACATAGAGCAGGGAGTGAATGAAAGAAACCAAAATCGGTTGCAGGTTCCAGCTGCCGGCGCTTCATGCAAGAATAGATGAACCACGAACAAAAGGGAAGCCCCCGGTCGAATGCAATGACGCCAGCAGCACAGGCAACAACTCGAGCAGCTCAAACAGCGAAACAGTACGATTTCGGGCAGGCATTAGCGGCGGACAGGAAAGGGCGAAAGGAGAGCTACAACAAAAACCAGATGAAGTGGTAGTTAATGAGGCAAGTAACAATGCATTCATTATTTTCCCCTTACCACCCTCTGCTGCTGCGGTGGTGGCTCTTTGGCACTAGTTTAATGTGCTGCCTTTGCTTTCCTGCAAGCATTCTTCTCGTTTTCGCTCCCGGACTCGTATGGGTAGATCGTCCCAAAGCGTACGGAAGACGAAATCCTTCCATGAGTGGTGCCTGATGCTGCTGCTGCTGCTTCTGCTACCACTGGCTGCCGGCTGTGGTTTTGTGTTTCTTTGCTACTTAAGCAGGACTTATCTGCCCTCCCCTTCCCCCCAGCAGTGCTTTCCTGCCATGCGAGTGGGTACGTGTGTTGGTTCTACACGAGCTGCTGCTGCTGCTGCCTCTAGAGTTGTTTGCATTCCTTCTAAACCAACTCAAGCTAGCCACCCGAGGAAAAGCAAACATCAATCCCATTCTCCCCCTTTTTACTCGATGGCTTTTTTTCCTTTCCCCCCTTTCTTTTTCTCCTACTTGTCCTTTTGCATACTTTCTTGATTTCACAGCCCAGAGGGTTGTCTCCATTAGGTGAATCTTTCGCTTCCATCCAGCCCCGGACAGTGGCCCAAGATGGAACCCCTGGCAGACGAAAGCCACTAAAGCTTGCAAAACAGCAGCATCTTTTTGAAGCCGTTCGTCTTCCCGTGCGTTTGTCCGCTATTCGGCCGAGGTGGAGGACGATGGGGAACGAGGAACAAACGGTTACGAAAACATACCTCATAGCCCCCGCCACACCCCGTTTTCCTTGTGTAGAGGGTGTGCCAGCATCGAGACCAGAACCGGATCAATGGGTTCAACCTTGATCGACGAGCGTTTAAAAAGCGGCCCGCTCTCAGTTTGTGTTTGTGTTTTATCTTTTGTGCAGCCGGGTGGAAAATCAGGATTCATTATCGTACCTCGGCCAGGTTCCAGGGATGGAAAAGTAGTTGAAATTTTGTAGCGACGCATGGCGAAGGAGAGGTGCAGAGGGGAAGGACTCGGCCCAATTGAGCTGTAACGTTGTTACGTTAAAGCTCAACCAAGCAAACAGGTTTGTGCCCGTTTTCTGCTTCACAAAGCTAATTAACATATTTGAACTGACGAAGCGCAAACGTACGCGAGCTGCTCAATGATAAAGCAGGCTTAGTTTTAAGACCGTACCCGTCTCTGTATGTGTGTGTGTGTGTGCAGTCAGCCCAATCGCACCTGGCAATGGACGGCAGGAAGTGGCTAAGGTAGTTCCAGCGATAGATTTAATTAATTTTACACGCTCAAACAACGCTCCAACCGTTCTGGCGTGCTCATTCGATTAGTGTGGTGAAGGTCCGTTTTAGTAGTAAGTTTTAATGTTTGATAAGCAATAACTATAATATTATTTTTATAATTTTGCACGCAGTTTATCAAGCATAGGATTTTTTCTAAGGTTATCTGGTTGATTCTCGAAATTTGTTGTTGGCTTCCCATAGTTTTTTGGATTGTTCTTACGATTTATTAGGCGTATCCAAACATATATGGGAAACGATGAATAAACCGGGAGAAGCCTTGTATGTATTTGCTTATGTATACTTCTTTTGATCTTGTTTAATATTACGTGGTTGCTTTGTTTTAATGGCATAATATATTTGATCACAAAATTTAAGGAGTGTATACATTTATACGCTATACTCTTTCGCCTCAAACCTTACAAGCCGTTGTGAGAATCTGAATAATATTGTTGACAGAGTTTACCTGATACTTCGTCACCAATATTATTCCTCTTCTCCACAACAATACACCCTTGTCTAAAAAAAAGCACAAAGGGTTAAGAAAAACGATTAAAATCACATCCACTTCTTGTCCGTGTCTTCCATCTTCCCTGCCCGAACAACAAAAACCCACAGCACCAAACCATAACAACCATCTGTTGTCTAATAATTCGCAACGCACACAATCGTCTGCAAAACCGCCACCGCCAGCCCGCAAGCCGTTGGCCAATGAGCACAATCAGCATTTTGCTTTGAGCAAACCCATCTCAACCAGCAGGCAAGTATCATTCGTTTACTAACATTTCGAAACAAAACATGACAAATAAAGCAAAACTAACTATCGTGGCTCGTACAGCAACCAAACCACTCACGGCAACAACAAGCAACTGAGTCGCTGGCTGGCTGAGGTCCGGAGACGCTTTGTGCAGCGACGATGCAATGCATCAAAGCGATTGCATTTTAAAAGCGGTACGGCTACTGTCAACACTCACTTTATCGCCGACAGCCATCCCTGTTCCCGCTGCCTGCGTGGAGTCTGCGGGCGCGAGAGCTGGTAAATGAAAAACTTCTTTTTTTTTTTCAACCTCCCCTCGCAACCTTAACCTGGCAAACGCTTTGCTTGGGATACTGTAAAGGAACGTTGAACGCAAAGCAAAACAATCCCTACCTAACGGACACACACACACACAAATACTATTCCTGCTTTCGTTTTTTGTTTTGAATTCTCATTCCTGTTGTTCTTATGTTCTCCCTTTCTATTTACTACCAACACGATGGAACGGTGAAGTAAAAAGAAACAAATCGCTCGCACAAGAAAATCCTCTTGTCCTTGTTCGGGAAGGACAGGAGAAAAGTGCTTATGTTTCGTTTTGTGCCGCACATTCTTTCTTGCTTCTTTGCTGGTGGTGTTGAAACAATTCAACCGTTTCCCGTTCCATCGATGTAGCCGCGCTTGGATGAAGCAACGTGCAGTCCTCCCTTTCTGCACAGCAGCTTCCTCATGCTGTGGCTTACTTCCCACAATCGCAAAACACCATCGACATCAACCATCGCCCGTCACGGTGGAAAGTCTCCACCCTTGGCCAATTGGTGGTGGTGGTGATGGTTTTTGTTTCAGCCTGGCTGTAAAGTATTTACTTTAGCTCACCGTACCCCGGCACACTTCCTGCCATGGCAGCGCATTTCCGTCCGGGGGGCTGCGGGGGGAAACTGGCTTTATCAACACCATGTCTCGCCGGTCTGTCCTGCCTGCACGGCTGCACCGCGCGCGCTGTTCGGCAAACACTTCCACTTGATGCTTTTGTTTCGCAGAAACAAGCGCTCCTTCACACTGACAGCTTCTTAAGAGGCTCGTTTTATGGTCGTCTGTTGCAGCAGCTATCATTCTCTCTCTCTCTCACACACACTCACTCACACACAACCTAGCACAATTACAGCTTTGGTGCTGCCAAAACCCTTTTGCCACTGGGGCTTCGTAATCTTTCGCACAATTTCGATCCTTTTTGTGGAGTTTGAAATTATTTCCAGCAAAATTCGCATCGACTAGACTAGCGCACCGCCCATGCTAACCCTTTTGCTGATGCAATCAGTGAACGGTGCCACGGGTCCCATTCGATCCACCAATCTTGGGTAGTTGAGCCAAACATATCCCTCACAGCAGCGGTTGGTGCAGCGTTGCAACATTTCCTTTTCCTAGGCAACGGGTCGAGTGTGGGCTTGAAGCTGAAGTGGTTCTAAGTTTTCCAACTGGCAAGCAAATAATAGTGACGCGCCGCCGGTAGCGCTTGTTGCTGATGCACGAGCAACCACTTTGGCTGGGTACGGGGCATGGCAGCGAGCGTACAACAGGTTTTTGCGAACATCCATTCCGCTGATTGTTGTTGATGAATGGGCGTATTCACGTGCCCCTTGTTTGAGCTCCTAATTAAATGTGTTTCTTGTTAGGCGGCATAAGCAACGGACGGGGCAAAGCCAATGGCGTAACAAATCTCACTAACGCTAGCCGTAAATGTAAAGACGGAGCAAAAAGCAAACACTGTGGCAGAAGATTTAAATTAAATTAAGTTTATCTGCTACGTTGGACCTTTAACAGTGTAGCCTATGTGATATTAAAAATGACATGATACATAAATATTAAAATATAACAAATTTGCATAAGTTTAGGCGTAACATGAAAATCGTAACTTGCAAATACGCCACAAAGTATGCAATTTATAACAGCAAAAGTTGTGGAGCCGTAAAACTAGCACACGCGGTTGAAGCAAAATCTTACGTTCTTAGTTTTCTACTACCAGCAGTAGATAATATACAATTAACGCAACAACTAGCTTGCTTTTCCAAAGATACTGCGCAGCAAAACTAAACAAACTCCCCTTTTACATCCCTACGGGCTACATCAACCTTCCTGCATCGATCCTGCCAAGAGCATAACACAAACTCGAACCACGTCCCGGAAACTAATTACATTGTTTGCAGGTCTGTTGCGTTGAGCATACCTAATCGATTTCGGTCCACCATTACAACCGAGCACTGTACGCACACAAACACACACACACGCCCAAAGACCGATGATGAGTTCATAATCACCCTTTGGGTGGCCCATTCGGTGCAGCCCATGCCAAGACCGCACGAACTCTCCCATGGTGTGCAATTATTAATTTTAAATCTCGTATTAAATGCGCTCACAAACGAGCATTTGGAATTTTAGATTTCGTTCCTTCGCCCTGCCTGCTGTACCGCTTTTCCACAGCACCAACGCATCGGCACCAACGCCCCAGCTCGGTACGGTTAACGATGAACGCCCCCCCCCCTACCCCACCTCGCCCGATGTCTGTGAGTCTAACGGATGTGCCTGGCAAGTGGTTAAGCTCGTGCAATATTCACGATGCTACCGGCGGTGCACTTGCACATCATGTGTGCTGTGTGTATGTTTCTTTTTCTCTCTCTCTCTATTTGCTACCACTGTTTTGCATGGCTTGTTAAGGCTTTTTACTCGCTGTTTACACAACTGCTATGTGCTATTTGCACTGCGGGCAGGCAGGCAGACAGGCGGGCAGGCCTTGCTGCTCGCACAACGCCGACCGCGTTCGCACAGCACACAACATTCGCCAGCACATGATGTCGTACCGGCAACCACTCGCTAGTGAGGATGAGCGTTGCATTACGGAGTGTATTTAATCGCAACACAGAGACACAGCCGCGCCGCCGGGTGCATGCGGAGCGAGCGAACGCCTGTGGAGCGATAAACCACAAACGGCATTCAATTCATGGTTCTTATCGGTGCAAAAAGTTTAATTATGCCGCTTTCAATAATTTTATCACCCGCCTCGCAGTTGCGCCAAAATCAGAGCACCGTTTAACATTGTGCCGCTGACATAGGAGAGGGTGCAGGTTTGTGGCGATTAGGATAACGTGCCGGTGCACGTGCTGCACACCATGGCCGCGCAAAAACCCATTCAGGGCGGTGCAGCGGGGTGAAAGAGATTCTATTAGCCAGCACGGCCCGATCAACGTGTCGCTTTTCAGGTGGAAGTAATTGAAAGGTAAAGTGCAGTGCACGGCACAAATTAATTTCGTGTGCTCAATGGCTATCAATCGCTGTTAAATTTGCGGTAAAGCATACGAAAAGGGCGAGCAAGCCGATGGGGCAATGAACTGATCGGACAGGTCGACAGAAACTCAACGTGTTTGGTAGAGTTGGTTTAGATGAGATTGTTACAATTTGGTCCGATATTTTTGATAAAAATGCAGTTAAAAGCAAACTGCTTGTATTTAAGATCATGATAATTAGTTAGGATCGATTAAGATTAGCGCTACAACAATTCGAAAAAGACATGCATTACTATCTTACCTAGCATAATGTTTAAAATAATTTGATTTTTTTTGCCTTTTTTTAATCGCAATTTCAAACAAGAAAAGTCTTCTTAATTTAGACTAAAAATTGAGTTGATTTTTCTCCTCATCAAAAGTAATCTCGTAATGCCATTTTGTGTGGAAAATAAATCTCAAATAAACTTTCCACAATAACAAGCATCATTGCCTTTTGCGGTATTAGCACTCTGTCAGAAATATTCCACGGTTGATATTTCATCGAAATTAACGTCTAGCCTCCGGTTCCAATCCAATTATAGCTCATATTCCATCGTACAATCTACCCTCCGATATTTCACTTTTTGCCCGATCCCTTCCCCAATATAATCCACTGTCACAACCTTGACAATGGTGGTTCTGTTCATTTCTTCTTTTTTATTTTATTCACCCCAGCAACAGGAAGCATCAACAATTCGATGAGCTTTGTTTCTGAACAAAACCAGCCAAGCAAAAGCCAATGGCCAAAAAAAAAGATCATCCCCAAAAAACCAACACAGCACAACATTCACAGGCACATGCTTGGACAGAAACTCAAAGCCGGAGAAGGAAAAAAAGGGCTGCATCCGAACGGAACACAGCAGCAACATGGAAATGCTTCCTCTTTATTAAGTTCGTTGATTTGCCGACGCCGCCTACGGATTTCTATTTTATTTGCTGTTTCACTGTGGGCGGCCAAGCATGGTGAGCATCGTTCCACCCACTCGAAAAACTACACCATAAAACCGAATGAAAATCAGCCGAAAAATAACACAAACATAATAACATCTAAATAACCAACTCTGGAAATGAAACTAACAGAAGGAAGAGAGAGAGAGAGAATACAACCCTACCTTCGTTTAGTTTTATTCCACGGCAGGGGAAAGTTGGCTTTTCTTTTGCGCTATGGCTTTCCCTCGTCTCGCCTCGACAGTGAACGTTATCTCATATCCGGCAACGTTGTGTAACGCTTGTTTTACCAGTTTGAAAATATTCACATCCCATATAGTGTCGGCTGCGGAGGGAGAAAACTTTTGCAGAAACAGTCCGTTGTCGTATTATTACACCCGCTCGCTGGATGGTTTTTGTTTTCTCCCTGGGCTGTGCGCAAAACAAAGGGGGTTTATTCGAGGGCCTACACCATCACCCTGGTTTCCAGCGTCCCCCGGTTTCAGCAAAATGGGGGATTTTTATGGATAGTGATTTTGGATTTTTGGCACCGGAGTTCCGGCAATAATCTATGCTTTTATTTGCCCATATCTGTGGAAAAATGGAACATCCACCACCGGTGGCTTGAGCCTGAAAGTGTGTTTTCAAATCGGTTTCCATAGTATCACGCAACCTGTATCCTGGGTAGTTAATTGTGGGAAAATTTTATGGCTCTGGCCGGACGCTCGTATAACGTTAGAAAAAAAGGGATCGTTTTGCAGTATCCATCTGTATAATGTGTGGTAATCAGAGGAAATGTAGATACCTTTTTCTAAATTAATTCCCGTACATGCAAAGTGAATTCCCGAAATAAAAACAATCAATGCGATAAAACGACAAGAAGAAGCAAAAATTAAATTAGTGTACCTTTTTTTTGTTTTGTTGTGCGAATAAAAATAAACTCAGCTCTCGCACTGCCCATACAAACTACTGGGCGTCTCCATTTCGCTACAATCCACCATGCGCCTCCATGTATGTGGGATGGCCCGTTTCCTACGGACGCTCTCCAAACGAACGGTGGATGAAACAGACAACCCGAATACAACCCTTCCCAGGAGCTACAACCCCAGTTGCCAACTGAACTGATCGACTATTTGAATACTGAAGACAGTTACTCCTTTTTGTCAGCACAGCCATCAGCACAAAAAAGCGCCCGTTCAGAACGGCCCTTTCTGGCTTGCTGACAACCTCCCACACTCTTTAACGAACCGTTTGCGCCCCTCGTCGTTAACAGCTTTTGTAAAATTTTAATTGCTTTTGCTTGTAGCATTCAATTTCGAGCCACACGGATTCATCCCCGGGCACCGGGACCGGGAAGGCAGGGAACGGAACCGACTGAGGGAGCGTTTTATCAACTATCTTCCGCCTTCTGCAAATGGAAATAGAATCACTCTCACTATTAGTCTACGTTTGGATAGGCAACGGATGAAAGGGAGGAAGAAGAAAAACCCCAACACAAAGAGAATCTGAACTGTTAAACTACATCGTCTATCGTGTACATTTACTATCTCACCAATGACGACGTTCTATGTGGCGTTCTGTGCGAAGAAAGGTTGAAATAGAAACGCCCCTCCCTTTGCGCACACTTTATCCCTGGCGGCTATTAAAGCGTAGAAACAGCTGATTTATTTTCACATCATCGAAACAAAAAAACAGAGCTGAAGCCTCCTGGGACGGCTGGGCCAGTACATTATGTTTTGCGGATTCAATGTATCAAATGCAACGAAATGTCCCCTACCATCCACGGAACATTTCAATTGCAGCCGTCAGTGTGCTGACGGTGCGGGACCACCGCTTTTTTCAATCACACCGCTTTCGAATGAGCATTCAGGACGTATTTTCACATTCCCTTTTGGGTGGTCGAGCAGTTGGCTTCTTTTATTTACCAGATGAAAGTTTACATTCAGCTGCTACATATACGTGCTTCTTCTTCAGTCGTTCAACAAAGCCTTACACAGCGGCACAAACGCCCTCCTTTCACGTGTGTACGTTTGTGCTCAGAATCCTTTTTGTTCGACAAATCTAACGATATTGCAGCAAACTGTTACCACCAACAGCTACAAAATGGGTCCCCTTTTTGTAAATCGCTAACGAAGCAACACAGCAGGTGTAAAAATAGTCACCTCTTACAACAGCTCAGTATCTGTGTGTGTGTATGTGTGTTTGTATCTGAGCTCCATTCCCGGGCACAGGTGAAATTCGTACGAAACTCTTGTTAATACAGGAATATTGCTTGCACGAATCGAAAGCGTCATCGCCTTCAAAATATTGAAAGCACACTTTGCCACCAACGAAGCCGCTGCCTAGAAAAAAGGCTTACAATATCTGTAGAACATTCTGAGAAAACTATTGAGTTTTCATCGGTACAATAGCGTTTTCTGAGAATGTAAGGTATTATAATCCACTTTACTATCTCGTTATTTTAAGTACACTGTAGCTGTTGCCATGCTGTTTCAAGGTAAATGAGCTATGGCTGTTTCGTACCTTGTAAGTGAATAGAAATGGTTTGCCGTGCTGTTTAGTCTTCCCGAGTTTAATATGCGCCTGAAGGTATGCAATGCAAGTGCTCTACACTGAAATCTCTTTTAGAACAACTTTTTTTTTATAGTTTTTGCTACAGCATAACGTTATTAAACCCTATTGACAGCACGAGTTGTTGAACCGTACATATCATTCCAACTTGTATTAAAAAAAACGCTACACGTGCTCCTACCAAAGAACGCCTAATCAAAAATGGCAAACAACGAGTTCCAGGGAAGAGATTTAAACAATAAAAATGGCAAAAAAAACGCCTAAAAGTAGCAGATGTAAACTGTTTGCAAATGACAGATTACAATTAATAACTTTCCATCCATTCGCGATTGATAATTAACGTGTTATTTATATCGCACGAAAGCTACTTCGCAATTCATGGTGCTGTTTATTAAAGCTCCATAACTCCTCGCTGAAGCTTCGTGTGGCGTTCCAATCAGGTACGCTTCCTTCTGCGACACGGAAATCTATTATTATTGCTTGACAACCTACTGTAATTCCTTCGCTCTCTCCCAGTTCCCTCGCCGTTAAAACCACCCATCATAAATCATCATCCGACGCTGACTGGGCCTACAAAAGATCAGAACCGCAACACAACAATCAACCACCGCCGAATGCATAACTGTCCGCTCACTCCACCGACAGCAACGCCGGCCTATCCTCCCACCGCGTGGTGTTTGCGTGGCTACAAACAGGATTAGGAATAATTATTAATTAGCTGTCATCGATTCATTTCCTGTCAGCGGGAGATGATCACTCACACGGCGTTAGTGGGCGCGCGCACGCTCCTTCACTGCCCACGGAAGCGCCGCTTTGCAAATCGCAGAACGCATCCGCACGGGTCCGTCACGGGTTTCGGGGAAGCTGCCACTGCTGGACGCATCATAATGATAGTAGTAATAATAAGCTTTCGCTTCCTTTCCTTTCCTTTGCGCCCTGGTGCGTTTGTGCGTGCGTGAGCGTACGCGCGTGTAAGATTCGCGAGACTATTAATTATCCATCGAGGGGGGAGGTCAGGCCCAGCGGGTGGCTGCGAAGTGAGGCACAATGGCACACTGAGGAGTCGTCATCGGTGGAACGTTACGCGGTTTAAAATATCAATTAGCAACGATGGATGGAAAATTAATGATGAAAACTGTGTACCATCTAAAGTTTGTACCGTACAGCTGGTGCTCCTCACCTCTTCCCTTTTTTCTTTCCAATTCACACGCACCGCTAATGAACTTTCACAAGAGCGGTGCCGAGTGCGCATTCGGGAGCGTGCAAGTGCGAACGAACGATTTATCATTCCTGCCGAGCTCTTAGTGGCAAAGAGAGGCGCATTCGCTTCCATTTACTACAACAACAAAGAAACGAAACAATCACACCCATACTGTGCGCTGTACACCTCTGTATGCGTGTATGCATAAGTAAACGGGGATCGGCATATTTACAAATGGATTGTCTTCCGCAAACGCCAGCCTCTCGTTTTACCGCACCCGAAGCGGCGCGTTGCTTGAAATCGCTTAGCTAACGACGTTTAAATCTTTCACATACACTCACACACACACACACACATACTTCCACTACCTGTGAAGTAACGACAATACCAAGACGCTACTACGCCTTATCAGACAGTGTGCAGCCGCGCAGCATCGAATATGCTTCCACGAAACTCCATTCCATCCATCCACCGGGCGCAATCTTCGCGTTCAGCGCCAGGCCGCCGTGTGTACCGCCGTGCCGGTAGCTGAACGACCCCCGGCAGCAAGCTTAAAATTCGATTACATTTTAATTAATATGAAAGTTAAATATTTAATTATCAGTTAATTAAGGTGAAATTATACTCGTGCCTGGGCGCGTGGGCTGCAGCGGTAGCGTTCTGATGGCGTTTCCATCCCACAAGCCATCGTCCTCCTCCGATGATGGCGCCCGATGACGGATTATCGCAACGGATCGAACGAAGGCACGTAGACTGACACCAGTGAAGGGAGAATGTAATAATGTAATCACATTTTCGACTAAAACTACACTCAACTGCATCGCGTTGCATGAACATTAGCATGCGGATTGAACCTGATTCCGTTTCATCGCTAAAAGGGTAAAATTGCGCTGTACAAAATGCCTTTTAAGACCTTGCAATTTCATCGTGCTGGTATTTCTGTTGTAGTTAGCAGCATTATGATGCCACACCATTGATATTTCTGCTTAATGTATCTCTTTTTAATCCCTTTTTTCGGATACAGTGCTTTGCAAACCATTTGCAATTGTCTGTACGAATTATAAGGATTGCATACATTCTGGCGATGTTATTGCTACGCCTGAAAGTATGCAATTGCTAACGCAATTAAGCTACTATTAAATTTTTTGAGTATTCTGATTCTTTCTAATTCATACAACTCAACGGGTGTTAAATTTAGTTATTTTTACATCTGCTTAAGAAGGCGTCGTTAGTGTCTTTAATTGAGTTGCAAACCTCTGCTTCACAAATTCACACAAAAAAAAAGATCGCTATCAGCTTACCCAAAAGCAAAATTTCACACCCCATCAGCCATGCTAACAGCATCATACACTCACACACCTAGCCACACACCCAAACTAGCACACATGAAGCAACAGCGAACGTAAGCTTCACTTCCCACCATTGTAACGCTAGTCGCACGTTAGCGTTTGGAAAAAATGCAATTAAAATTGTACTGCAAACCACCAGCCAGCAAAACCAATGATCTCCATTACCTACCACCTCGCCTTCTTATTCTAATGAAGTAAACTGTACCTCCCCATGACCTTTGCGCAGCACACCACCCAGCCGTGCAGGGAAAACTTTGCTGCAAGCCGAAAAAAAAGTGGAATCCTTTTTTTTTGCTTTCTTTCGCCACATCGTGCCCTGGCGCGTACGTTAGAGCACGCTCAGCCACAATATCCTTACCGCCCGGTGGTATCGTTCGCAGTCATGAATGTGATTATGATATCAGCATTGAATATTTAAATTAATTAAATGAATTTCTTTCATTGCAGCATGGATTTCTGTGCCCCGCGAATGGTTCGCTCTGGCCTGGCTGAAGCCTGAAGCTTCGCCGCGTTTTTCCCTCTCTCTATCTCTCTATCTCTCTCTGTCGCTCCTTTGTTTCATTTCTTATGCTGCATATTGCGCGTCTCATTCAGCGTTTTGTTTCTTACACTTGTACATCGCTCCGTTTGATCCGGCAGTCTTTCTTTCGCCTCCAGCCGGGCACTGGAGATGTCTTCAGCCATTCCCACATTCCCACCTCATCACTTCCCCGCGCACGGAGATGACATTTTCGCTTGCCAAGTGCTTGCGCCATAACCAACCGTCCATTCCATCTTCCCATAATTTGCATCCTTTCCACCATCTCCGCTTTCTCTCTCTCTCTCTCTCTTTCCCTCTGTTGCTTTTGGCACTCATTTCACATTCCTGCCCGTTTTGCTGTGCTTTCGCCCATCACCCAGCCTCATGAATATTGCAGCTCGCTAAGCAGATCATCAGTTCTACCGCTCGGAACCTTTGATTTCGTTGTGGCGCGGCGTGTGAGAAAAAAAGTCCCAGAACACCGTGCATTCTTAAGCTTTGCCACTTTTCCTTTGACACGCTGTGTATTTTACTGGTTCTTTACTTGCAGCGAAGTTTGCATGCCAAATGCTTTTTTTTGTAGGGTCCTTTACTTTTCTTACAACGGGTTGGTGCAGAAGTACATCGTTTCGCTATTTCGATGCAGATTTGTGCTTCGTGTTGAGTACCCGGCAGGCAATTGACGTTTCATACTAGGGCGAGGGGCGTTGAAACGCATGGAAGAGCAGCAAGAAACACGGACGAGCGCTGATGAACTGCAACTGTGTGCGTGCAACAGCACCAAACGGCATGTGACGACGGACAGTGTGTGGATGTGTGTGTGTAATTTTAGGCAGCGAAGATGGATCGAGGTTATGTTTACAAAGTGAAAGAGTTTGATGCAGAAGCGTCTTTGTGATAAACATGTATTTTAGTTGCATAATTTCAGTGTTAAAGTTTGTAATGTGAACTTAAAAGTAATGACCAATGGTGCTATTCACTTGTGTGCTGTTGGCGAATATTGAAGCGTTGAAATATTGAAGCTTCCTATGTTAGTTTGTTGTGCTTAGTGTGAAGCAAAAATGTGTGCTAAAGTGTTATAAATTAGAAATATGTATACGTATCCGTCTAATGTTCGGTTGTATCTATCTAATTTTCCATATTTTTGGGTGTCCTTATCGTTTACCAGGAGAAAACTATAGATGGAGGTTAGATACGTGCAGCTATTTCGCCTCCGCAGGAAGGTATGTTAATTAAAGTTGTTGTATTTGTAATTTTGTCAGTTGTGGTGCATGTGTCAGTTTTCTTTTTAAATATTCTTTATCATATTCTATATCTACGTCTATTCCCACGTGGTTTGTGGCGATAGACTGCACTGTATTTGGGTAGCTACTAAAAGCTATTTTTTTCTGACGATCCTTCCCAGGTACACCGTGCAAGAAAAGTCCCATCAAACAACACGTCTAAAGCCTCATGCATCCTGTTGTTGGCATCCTGGCTGCTGATATCTGCATCTATTATTTAAGTATAACTGCCAAATGCAAAATCATCTCCAGCTATTTTTGCTTCAAATGCATCAAACTTTTGTTCATTTTCGATTTTTTCTATTGCTAAACTCTGCGCATTTCTTCTTATACCCTTCATAGGATTCAGTATTGTGGACTGCTCATTTAAAATCACCATTATCTGTGCGCTGCGTGCATCTATTTTCATTAACAGCATCCGACAACGAAGGCAGCAGCTTCCAGAATGCTCTGTAGAAGTAATTGAAAAGACTGCTTGATTTGCTCCTGCTGCAGTCTGGTGTTCATCGTCGGTGATCATCATTATTAGTGACGAAGGCAGCACAGGTTCGTACACCGGAAACGTAGCAGAACTCGTTGACGGTTTCTGATCACTTTTCCTGGTTATATTTTTAGGCAAATTTATCACAACAGGACCAGTTACTCGTTCAGTCGTTATGTACGTTATGCGCTTGTCGATGGCACTGAATTACCACCATCAACTATCTTGCCTGGCGGACGGATCTGGCTAGGAACACAGGTAAAAAATTGCTCAGATATAGCAGTACTCGTTGATGGTTTTTGAACATTAACGCTGATCATTTTGGCTGGTGTACGGCTCACAATACAAACAGATCCTCTAGGAGCCGCTATCACCGATGCAGAAGCACTGGTGGGTAATTGTTGTCTTACAACAGCGGACATCATATCACGCTGATTCTTCGGAGCATGAACTTCGACAAGCGATGCAATCGATGGTACTGCAGAACCCGCCAATGCCTGTTGTCTACCGATCTTCATGCCTGATTCCTGCGGTAGAGCATCAGCAACCGGTACCACTGATGGCGCAGCAGTACTAGTTGACGGTTGCTGTCCATGTTGCTGGCCTAACGGACGGAATGGTGCAAGAACATCAGGTAATGTGGACCGATGATGATTATCATCACCGGCATTCGAGACCAGCGCTGACACTTCATCCGTTACCTTCAGCTGTTCATCAACACGGACTGGCATTCTTTGTTGACTCGCGGTGACCGGCCACTGAAACCACCGAAGGCACTGCACTTGTTGTCGGAAGTTGTCCAACAACACGGACCGGCAATCTGGGGGGACGGATAGCACGAGGAATGGCAACCGGAACCACCGATGGCACTGCACTTGTCGTCGGAAGTTGTCCAACAACACGGACTGGTACATCTGACTGACGAAGCTACTTATCACATACCCGCGTTTTATGTCCCCATTCTTGGTGTTTCCGGGTTACTCGCCATCGCGCTGTAGTCGGATCATACTGCACCTGTCCTGCTTCGATTAATGCCTCCCCTAAGACAAAATTAGAGCACGCGTTCCTATTCCTCATCCTCCGGCGCTGTGTGGAGAATGTGGGAGTCACTGCTCTATAAAAACCACCGGACTACCACAAACTGGAAACAGCGGAAAACCCCGTGGGTCACCGGCCACCATGCTAAATTGAAGCAAAGTTGAAGTAAGTCTGACAGTATCTAAAGTAATAGAAAGACTGTTTGATAAATTAACATTGTTTTATTTTTCATTTCAGCTAATCTGCCGTGCGAAATAGCAAAAACAAAAATTTCATTTTAATGTTTTATTAAGCTAAACTGACATTATATTTTTTAATCTAAAACGTTTTTGCTGTGTTTTTTTCTCATCGCGTTTAGGCGTCGTGTATCAGATTGCAACTGCTAATAATTTCGTCGTCTGAGGCGGACTGTTATGGAGGTACCAAATCTTCAGTAATGATGAATGCGTTCACGCTTCTACGAGCCGGTAATTGGCGGTATCCAGATTATCGTCGTACTGTTAGCTTACCTAAGCTACCGAAATTAGCGACAGTGTAAAATGTAAGAGAAAGACAAATTGACGATATAATTAAAATTAATGGTTTACATGGATTGCGCTCCACTAACAATATTTTTCTCTTATTTTGTCTATTTCAGCTGTGCTGTAAGAATTACGAATGGTCGTGGTAGACGCGTTAGGATTGCAAGGCGATAATTGCGCTCTGAAAATGCTAGCACAGATGTTTGGGCCACAGAGGTGACGTTCCGAGAATGTAAAAACATGCCGGGCCCACAGGTACGCAACAACCGCGCCCAAATCTATGGCATAGCATTGGGTGTTAGCTCGTCCGCTAGCACCGGTTACACTGGTGCGGGTAGGAAGCGTGCAAATGAAAAAAATATGTAAAAATGTCCTCTTATTCCTTTGTACATACAAGAAACGATCACGAACGATCAGCATGAAATGCACTTGACTGATATTATTCTTCTTTCTTTAGTTTCAGATAAGCCGTTCTCATCATAGCCGTACCATGTACGGTCGGCTAGTTACACTTCATCACGAAGGACAATCACATCTAGGTGACGGAATGCTGCCAAAACGATGAAGCTGGCTTAGTCCTCGATGACGACGCAACTCCTGTACGTTCGTCGTCATACTATCATTTTAACTGGAGGCATGTTTGTTTAGGCGGCTACAACAAATTGTTTGAACATGTTCAATGAAACAAACATGTTGTTTTGGCTTCTCACAATTATTGGTAATGTATTGCATTCTCTACGCTTTATTTATATGAAACGCAAATAACTTTCTTTACTTATTCTATATTTTATTTTTTAATTTAATTACAGATGAATGCTGGAAATCTCCGTGATAGCCGTTTTATTGCGCTGAATTAGGTTTGTATGAAAAATAGTGTATTTTTAGAATATTTAATTATCAATAAAATAACGGTCGATTTGAAAATTAGCTGTGTTGATATACAACCCGAATGAAAGAAATACACGGATAAACGAATGTAAACAATACACGAAAGAACGGGAGGTCCGTTTCATCCGTACCCCCCCACGCCCAATCATGTCTTCCGTTGGGCGCCTGAATCATGCACGGTTGGGCGCCCGTTTCTCCTCCTCCGGCGCCCTCAGTTTAGCTGTCAATTGCCTGCCGGGTAGTAATTAAATTCTAGGCTGGGAGTACACACAACCGCGACAATTGAGGCGGTTCATTTGAATATCAATGTTTGGGTGGAATTTTTTTTCAAAATTCCAGCTGCGATGCGATTCAATCAAATGCAAACGAAAAAGAGCTGTAAGTTTCTGCATTGTTTTAGCGAAGTATGCAACGTAGCGGATCAGAGAAATGCAGCAGCTAGTGTGCGAACAACCTGTTCTGGTCTGGTGATTTCGAATGCTTGGAATGTTTAATTGTATGCCGGCAACGTACAACAACTAATGAAAGTAGTGAATGGTTGAAATGGATTCGATTCGCTATAAGTGAATCGAAAAAAATCGGCATAATTATATGTTTTCTTGCTTCGATTTATACGCTAACGCCTTAAGGTATGCACAGTTACATTTACCATTCGAAGGAAATATTACCCTTCGGATGTAGACTAATTAGCGCCTGAAAGTATGCAGTAGAAAAATAGAGTGTAGTTTTTGCGAGAATATGTGAATTAAATGAACCATTTACTAAAAAAAGTTCGTAAAACACATATATATCTCTCAAGGGCAATTATAAGCGTCTATGTTTTTCTATTTGACTAATAGATAAACTAAAGAGTATGCAAAGGAATGTACTCCATCGAACATTTCCATTAGAGCATTGAATCACCTCGATCTTAGAGACCCATTAGAGATCATCTGGACGGGACGAAAGGATTCCTAATAGCAATGTATCGCTGGCTGTGGTGTACTCTTCAACTCACACGATCGAACAACATGCCTGTCATGCGTTCAAGCCTCGTACGAATCGTCGCGCATAGCAAGGACTAAGTATCCTTGCTGAGTGGTACTTGATAACTCTAGAACAAGAACAAGAACAAGAACAAGAACAAGAACAAGAACAAGAACAAGAACAAGAACAAGAACAAGAACAAGAACAAGAACAAGAACAAGAACAAGAACAAGAACAAGAACAAGAACAAGAACAAGAACAAGAACAAGAACAAGAACAAGAACAAGAACAAGAACAAGAACAAGAACAAGAACAAGAACAAGAACAAGAACAAGAACAAGAACAAGAACAAGAACAAGAACAAGAACAAGAACAAGAACAAGAACAAGAACAAGAACAAGAACAAGAACAAGAACAAGAACAAGAACAAGAACAAGAACAAGAACAAGAACAAGAACAAGAACAAGAACAAGAACAAGAACAAGAACAAGAACAAGAACAAGAACAAGAACAAGAACAAGAACAAGAACAAGAACAAGAACAAGAACAAGAACAAGAACAAGAACAAGAACAAGAACAAGAACAAGAACAAGAACAAGAACAAGAACAAGAACAAGAACAAGAACAAGAACAAGAACAAGAACAAGAACAAGAACAAGAACAAGAACAAGAACAAGAACAAGAACAAGAACAAGAACAAGAACAAGAACAAGAACAAGAACAAGAACAAGAACAAGAACAAGAACAAGAACAAGAACAAGAACAAGAACAAGAACAAGAACAAGAACAAGAACAAGAACAAGAACAAGAACAAGAACAAGAACAAGAACAAGAACAAGAACAAGAACAAGAACAAGAACAAGAACAAGAACAAGAACAAGAACAAGAACAAGAACAAGAACAAGAACAAGAACAAGAACAAGAACAAGAACAAGAACAAGAACAAGAACAAGAACAAGAACAAGAACAAGAACAAGAACAAGAACAAGAACAAGAACAAGAACAAGAACAAGAACAAGAACAAGAACAAGAACAAGAACAAGAACAAGAACAAGAACAAGAACAAGAACAAGAACAAGAACAAGAACAAGAACAAGAACAAGAACAAGAACAAGAACAAGAACAAGAACAAGAACAAGAACAAGAACAAGAACAAGAACAAGAACAAGAACAAGAACAAGAACAAGAACAAGAACAAGAACAAGAACAAGAACAAGAACAAGAACAAGAACAAGAACAAGAACAAGAACAAGAACAAGAAAAGCAATATATTGATGGCAATCTGGTTCAACGAATGTGTCAACTCGAACTCTGAAATCCATTGCCGATACCTCAGCGATTCTGGGATCGGAATGGCATTTCACGATGCAGCATATCACAGCCACTCCAATACTGTTGATCACACAAAACTGAAACGTACAACGCTCGCCTCCCCCCACCCGACAACTGTGCATCTCCATCAATTGTGTATTTACTAACTTCCGCTCGCACAATCGAAACACAACTTTGCAGCTACGGGTGACACTACCACCACGTTCATCACCCCTGCCCTCTACCAGGCGGACAAGACAAATGGGTTTGCAGAAGGCAAGAAAGGAGAGAGCGAGAGAGAGCAACACTGGGACAGAAAAGTTTGTCAACTTCCCTTGCTGCGTTCCGGCAAACTGCAGCAATTTCCCCCCGGACCGGAGATGAAAGCGGATGTGGCGGTGGCTGATGGTTCCAGCGGCCAGGAAGGCAATACACACTAGGCAAGTGCGCGACTTTGCCGCTTGCCGTAAGCGGAAAGCGGATTCAAGTGAATTTGATTCACTGCTCAAGTTGTCCCAGCCCCCTGCCCCCAGCGGTTGGCGTCCCGGGCGGAACAAATAGGCTACGGGCGAGCGCAACAGACACGCCGGGCATTCGTGCGCCCCAAAACGCAAACAGAAGCAGCAGTTGTGGAGCAGCCACCGCTCCCATCGCAGCTGCAAACTACTGCATATTTTATTCATAAATCATCCGAGTGATGAGAATTTTATTTGTTGAAAAAATTTATCCCCCAAACGTGATTCAATTTGCATTTGCACGTGTGTGTGTGTGTGTGTGTACCGCGACTGTGTGGAGGAAACTCCTTCGTCCTGTGCGGGTGCTGGTGGCACGTGTCACATCCTGCGTCGGCTGTCGTCCGGTGTATCCCGGGAGTGTATGGTGTACCGTGCGGCACGTAAAAGATTTCCCCGCCGATCCCTCACATCCCCGTTCGACGCTTGTCGCGGTAAAGGTGAAAGAAACACAAGACGCGCCCGCCTGTACCCCTTTACACATGGGGGGGGGGCTAAGAACGCTCGGAACGGAAATCATCCACCATCAACTAAATCGTACCATCGTTCGTTCGCGTTTTTTGTTGCTTACATTGCCTGTCACCCGGGCGCGTTTGACGCGTCCCACCCGTCCCTTCCCGCAGACACGCACGGTGACATTGACGGACTGGCTGCTGTGGGGACACTGCCACTGTCTGTGGCGTTTACCGTACGAACGACGAACGACGCACGGGACGGAAATGGGCGACGGAATGATAAACTTTTTCGATTTGCCAGTCATTTCTAGCGCTCGTTTCCGGCGCTCTTCACGTATGTCTCGACTCGCCCAGTGCATAGGACGGGTGTCGGGTGTTTTTCCCTCCCTTGAAACCCGTTACCAACTCCAGATTTGATGCACAAATGCAGCGCAATAATCTTCAATTACTCACAACTTTAGATTAGAGATGCTGGTGTACCTTTTGCTCTGTCCAGGCAGCAATTCAATTAGCTCCTGTATGGGTCATTTTAACCGATCACCCTTTTTTCCCATCCAACCACATCAGTGATGTAGTAAGTAGCACTTTCAACATCCAAAAAAACATACACTCAAACCCTCATTCAAAAAAGCTCATCCAGCAATCGAATCCACCAATTCTTTCTTTCACTCTCAATAGTATGTACAACATCCACTGGCCGGCTGCTGCCGTTCTACCCTTCCCCCATTATCACGATAAGCAGCCTGCAGCATTGAACGACCAATGTTTACCGAAAAGGATTGGTGCAAATCAAAAGAACATGTGCACCGGACACCCGAACACACGGTACGAATGAGATATCCACATTGTAAATAAACTTAAAAGGACCCGTGCTTGGCGCTCGGTTTCGATTCACTGCGGGTTCAACCGTTTGCTCACCTCCTTACGACCGGGCACTACGACTGGAGGGGATGGTTATGGAGGAGGGGGGAGGGGGGTTCAAAATCCCACCGAAAGACAAATCTCCATATCAACTCCGAAGCGGAAAGTGCTCGATCCGGTACCTGAAACCAACCGAATTGAGTTCAATGTGCCACAAATCCATTCCCTCCGGGGAGGGGCAAATCGGTGGTCGACTTACCAGCGTTCGTACCGACAATGTTTTAATGATTACCCATGAGTAGTTTTCCCTCTGCTGCTGCTGCTGCTGCTGCTACTACTGCTGCCCTCGTTATCTTCTAAGTGGTAAAAATGGAACGTGCGAGGAATACGAACCATTCGGTTTGCTCTCCAGCTCCCACAAGACACACACACACACACACACAGGCACAGACAGGCGCGCACACTGACATGGAGTGGAACGGTTCCCGTACGACGTCTACATTGTGACACACAGCATCCATCAGGAGCGGTAAGGCGAGTCTTACCGGGTTGCCTTGCGGGAACCAATCGACAACAATCTGCCGGGACCCGGGGTAACTCAATTGCACTGTATGTGTGTGTGTGTGTATGTGTGTTTGTCCCCCGGCATGTGTACTGTGAGTGCCGAGAGGGAATAGCATATTCTATATTAAATCAAATATTTAGAAAACAACCGTTCCCTTTTCTTTCGCTCGTACTGGTACCACTGGGAGGACCCACTATCCTTCCTTCTAAGCTCCCTCTCTATCTCTATCTGTATCTCTCTCACTATACATATACTGCCAATCTGTCCACTTTGTAGTGAATCACCCAAGTCCAACGACACAGCCCGTTAACACCTTCTCGGCAAGTGCATTTACGCAGGCATTTTATTACCAGCTTCTGATGTCCTTCACACCCATCACGGGGACGATATCGATAGGGGACAAAGCTTGGCCCAGCCTTGCACATCCATTAGCATGACAAATTGATAGCAACACTGCATACATTCATCGCTCGGCACTGCTTCGAAGGGCTGTAAACAGCTCCACACACAAACACTCGTAGGAGATGGAGCACAAGTTGCACAGGTTTTAATGGCTAGATCAAGCACATTTCGACCGCACTCATTACACGGCACTAAGTGGTTTTCTCGTTTGATAAATGGGTGTACTGCCTGTGGGTGTGCTTTCCTTTGCCCATAAACATCTTCATTCGCACGCACCACCTGCCCCAAACCGCACCGGCACCAGTGGCGTTTCTGCCATCCTCTACCACGGTGGTCTGGCAGGTTCATTGAAATTCCAATCACAACACAACACATTCGGCACCGAAAGCGAAAAAGTCCGTCTCTCGAACGTCCTCCCAAAACTATCGGCAGCGTTGCCGGTCAGCCCAAAACTTCGCTTCGAAAAGCGATGGAAATCATTCCGCCCCTTCGTAGAACTCGGGCAAGCGTTCGTCTGCCCGTCTGCTTCTTTGATTCGCCGCCGGACCCATTCCCGCGCGGACAGTGACCGGTCCCGGGTGGTGCGCCAGCCTGTTGCGAACGTTGGGCCGGTGCGCTGCTCATCAGGCGGTAACGAGCCCGCGTACCGCTCGTAAAAATCACAAAAACATTGCGTTGTACAACACCACCACCTCTAGTCTAACAATGGAATCCTTTTGCGACTTGGTTATCAAAACAAAAAATCCCCTCACACATTTTTAAACCCACGCGTTCTGTTTAATGCGCCAAGCGCACATGCTTGCGTTATGTGTTTTTTTTTTGCGTTTGTTTTGCGTTTGTTTGTTTCAACCCCTAGCGCCCAGTGCTCTAATAACTCGTGCGCCAGGTTGCCCATAGTAACCGGGTAACTTTGGGATGAACGCACAATACACACATACCCCTCTGTGCTACTGTGGTAAGCCTTCCTTTGCACATTTACCTTACCGTTGTTGCGCTTCACTAGTGGTGGGAGCTCGAAATTGAAGCTACCCGATTCCCGATTCCGTGTTCGGAATCAATTCTGGAGCCGATTCCGATACTGGAATCGAATCCAAACCTGTAAACGATCCCAATTCGGGAGCGGATTTCGGAGCTGATTTAGATTCGGATTCGGCTTCGGAATCGGTGTAGGCTCTGGAATCGGAATCGACCCGGAACTCCGGAATCGGAATCAGAATTAACTCCGGAATTGGAATTATATCTAGAATTGAAAACAGAAGTTTCAGAAGCGGAATCAGTCCCGAAATTTCCATGATAATAGATCGTTAACAAGTAATTTGTATTCTGTGTGGCAATCAATACAATGGTAGCTACTTAGAACCGAAAAGCCTATTCTCATGGAGATGTTGAAACCTGCTCCATATCTGGAACCGATTGCAGAACCGATTCCAGAAAAGTGATTCCGGACCTACTATCCGGAATCGATACTTCATCGGAATCGATAATACTTCAGAGCTAACCGGAATCGATTCCGAAGAAACCACCACTACGCTACACAGCATCTGTTGAACGTGTGTGTGTGTTTGTGTGTGTGTGTGTGTGTGGGCGCCACAAAACAACAACAGAAAAACACCACGAATCAAGCGTAAATCGTCTGCCACGTCTGTGCCACGGTGAGATGAATGTTTTAAGCGTTTACACTACAACACTGTGTTGCGTTGCGAGTGTGGTTTACTATTTTGTCGGAGGCAGCCAGCAAACAACTGGGTTAAAAAGGCAGGCCAGATAAAAGCAGTCGTAAAACATCCACCCCAAAGGTTATATAAGTACAACAGCAATAAGGGTGGGGAATGTGGGCATGGTACATGTTTCTCCTTCCCAGAACATTGGAAGCCTCCCTCCCCCCTCCCTGTGTACTAACACTGCTGTGGTATATAGTTCTTTTCTTAGAACTGGTTCATCTTTGCTGAAGCCAGTTCGTGCCAGATCAGATTACTTGCCCGGTAGCGCCACAACTCACCACACATAAGCACACACACACACACAACTACTGGAAGGGTACTGGAACACGCAGGAAGTTTCTTCACCTGCCCACTCTGCCCCCTCCGGCAGTACGTGACTCCCACGACATCGATTAAAGTGATCTGCTGCCAGTGCGGTGAACCCGCAAGCAACCGAACAACAAGCACAACAACAAATGGACGGAAAACCCAGCCGGAAGCATGCGTTTGGGTGAAAGGAAACGACACCGCCAGTAAGCTCCCTAAAGATGAAATGAAGTATTCAACCGAAACCGTGTTCTACAGGAGAGCGAGAAAAGAAGTCCGTCCCCCATTCTTCATTAGTTTCCCAGGTCCACTACTACCTGGCGGTCTGTCTTTCGCATGCCGTCAAACAGCTCGGTAGGCTCGAGCCACTCGTAAAAGCATTACCGTAAATGGTGAAAATTATGCACGCTTTTCTTCCCACAAATGTCACCGCTTTCCTTAGTTTTGAAGGACGCTCTCCCGTAAACGCACTGGCGTTTGAGCGCCTTAAGGGTACGATCTTCAATAGTCTCGCAGCTTAGGGTGCAGCTTCGGTGGGTTGAAAAAGCCTTAACACCTTAACCACAAAGCCTTACAATCGCACACGCGGGTAGGTCGCTGCGTGTTGCTGTGCGCCTTCGGTGCGACAGAACGGTGAGCCTGTTTAATCCTGCACACTAAAGCCAACCGAAGTGCTACTGACAGCAAAAGTTTACGGTCTGGTGCATGATATGGTCGGGCCCCACCTTACCTCACCTCACCACATGTGTAATGAAGCGCAAACGACCCGTCATATATGGTTGCGGCACTCCCTGTCCTGGCCTGGGTTGTGACTCTACCGGGGGTGAAAGTATCGCGAGTAAGTCAAAAGCCAACGAAGGTAAACAGTGCAACGCCTTTAACCTGCTTTTACACGCTGCGTTGGTTTACGTTCGAGAAGATTTCACACAGTTGATGGCACACAGTTTATTGGCGAAGGGTCGCGAAACAGACGCTGCTAGAAGCTGATGCATCTAAGGATCATACGTTCGTATTAGGAGTTCTTCATTAAGTGAAGTGCTTCATGTCCGGCATTTTGTGGAGCATATTGTTACATGTTTCTCCGAAAAAAGTGCAAGGAATCTCCAAGGATTACCAAGCATTAAACAGCGCATAGAACGTAACCTTTCTTCTCTTTCCAGTACCACTAATTTCCCTAATTTTCACCACAAGCTCGCATACCGAGCATGTCAATCAGTGGTACAAATCCGCTTTACCCAACCGAAACCTCTGTCCACCGTTCTGAGCCAACACAAATATGACACCGTATGATATGCTGGTTGGCCAGTGCTGCTAAAACCGCGAACACACGGTGACGACCTCGCGTGTATCTGCAGCTCACCACCATCAGCCACCACCTCATACGGGGACTCCACTGGGGAGTCAATTAAAATGCAAATGAGTAACCGAATAAAATTCCTCGCAATCAGCGCAAACTTCCCGACCGAACCGACCGGTTGGGCAAAGCGGGCAACCTCCTGGCGGGCCAATCCTAATTCATTAAAGTGCCCGGTAACAACCGGTACCGTGGGGTTGTCCGTACCTGCGTACCTGGGAGAGCTCATTCATTAGGTCGGATGGTTTTTGTTTTTGCTACGATGAAGTTGAATCTGCAGAACAGACGAGCGGTCGAGAATTATCGCTTGTTGCACACGGCATGATCACAAACACACAAACACATACGTACGGTAGGGTTACAGAGCATGGTAAAGAAAAATCTGCAAAGAAACCAATTTTTTTTTGGCGCGAGTCACTCACTGATGAGTGGAGAAATAAGATACTTTACATATCGCATACCTTTAGGCGCTTTGCTAGCATAAAAGCATACTTTCGGGCGTAAATTATTAAATTTTCCCCGATTTGCTCATTTCTCATGATGAAAGCGCCTAAATGTAGGCAGATTTTACTAATTTACTAACAGATATTAAACATCCATAGTTATTGCCATGCTAATTAAGAAAGATATAACATAAATTAACGGTTAAAATGGTTCTAACTTCCAGGACAACTTCCTACGGCTTCAACGGATTAATCGGTAATTAATACTCTGGATGGAAGCTACTATTAATATACTGCACTCCTTTTAATATTAAGCTATTTTCTAATTACTTCAGAAAATCCCTTTAAACATTATCCCGCAACAATCACAACCTTCACAAAGCAATCCCACGCACTTGCAATGCTTGCCAGAGGTGAAACAATGTGCCACTTCATACCCAGAAGCAATTAACTAACAGTACGGTACGGTCTAATGACTGTGAATGAAAGAAATTCATTTTCCTTATGGACGACCATAAAACAATCACGAACACTCAATTAATTAGCATCAATTGCAAGACATCCTTTCCCCTTGCCGGTGCACACAGCGCCGCCCAAGGCACCAGTCAGCCGTAAGATGCTGTCAGCTCACGAGAAGCTGCGCTCTATATCTTTGCACGCGGGAGTGATGGGATGCTGCTGCTCTATGCAAACGATAAAATGGATTTTGTTTTAATTGGCAAACGCTTAATGGAACTATCTCCATCATTGTGGATTTCCATTTACCCTGACCCGCTGCTGCGAAGATAGCTCAACAATCTACCACTTTAGCGACAACCCACAAGCTGCGCTGGGGGTGGTGAACTTGCAGCAAAACCACTCACAGTGTTGATAGTAGTTTGAAGATCAACGGAATAAAAAATATATTGCTTATATCCCGAACTATCTATATTCTCCTTACAAATCGATCAGTTGCAGTGCCAAACTTTTACTTCATTTTTATTAGTTCTACGAAACTGGGGAAGAATCGTTATGACACAATTTCCTTTCGACAACTTTCACCTCCTTGCTCCCACTTTTCTGTCCCGCATCTCCCATCGAGTGGTCATAGTTCAATCATTCGCCTACCCAATTCCCCATTCCAGCTCGAGAGCGTTATCGACTGGTACTTGCCCGGCGGGCCCCCAAAGAGACGGAGAGAAAAATATTTATTCAAAAAGTTACCGCAACAATCATCTCTGCTCGTGGCAGAAGTACCACGAATCGGTGGCATCGGTGCACTTTGGTCGCACTTTTGCACTTAATCTTGAAGAGTTTACTTTCCGCAAAAGGGTCCGCAAGAAATCGGTCCCCGAGTCCATCACACCGGACAGACGATACGGGCCCAGCTCAGCTACCGATTGTTCGGCGGCCAATGTTTCCACCCGATAAACTTAGTTAAGAAAACTTTGCCTGTTTCGATGCACACATACACATTGTCGGGGGTCGTCGGTTCGTCGATCGTATTCTCTTGCTTGGACACACTTTGATTGCAATTTGACAACTTTCTGCTCAAATGGTTTTGTGACAACCACGGACCAAGGAGGGGGAAGCAGAAACAATCACGATCGTAACTCAGTTTGATGAACAGTTTCCGTTTTGGTGGTGCAGTGAAATTTCATTACAGCTTAGCCGAGCAATCTTTGTCGAAGGAAACCTGGATTCAGATTCTAAGTTCCAAAACTGATTTCACACACGTTTTATATGGTTTAAAACATTGTTTCTCTTTACATTTAATTTCAAATCCCTAGCAATTCTAAACTCTCCCCTTCTCTACACGCAACTAACGGACCATTTAAATTTTCCCGCGGTTCATCAAACGTCATTCGTAGCCGGCACTTTTGACATTTCCCCTTTTTGACGGCGGAGATTGTGTTGATAACAACAACAAATCGCATTTTCGTTCTCGTTTGCCGTATCAGTACACTGCATTTATCAATTATTTTATCAATTGTCCACAATTATCACGCTCACCCGTTCTGTTCGAAGTCTTTTCGGTGTTTCAACGTCAAGGCTTAGCTTGTACTCCAGTAAGTACCTTCTTCACAGTTCGCACTCTCTGCAGTAGAAGTAACTTGCGCATTTCCCTCCCCAATCACAGCGATGACGGCGATTTCCCTTATCTCGTCCACGAAATGCTTCGGTGGATTGCAAAAGATTTACTCGCACCAGTCGAAGGAGCTGGCGTGCGAGATGAAGTTTGCCGTCTTCCTGCCGGCTGCCGCCGAGGACCGCCGGCTCCCGGTACTCTACTGGCTGTCCGGGCTCACCTGCAACGAGACGAACTTCATACAGAAGGCGGGCGCACAGCGGTACGCCACCGAGCACAATCTGATCGTCGTCTGTCCGGACACGTCGCCCCGCAACGTGAACCTCCCAGGGGAGGACGATTCGTGGGATTTCGGATCCGGTGCCGGGTTCTACGTCGATGCGACGCAGGAACCGTGGAGCAAACACTACCGCATGTTCAGCTACGTCACGCAGGAACTGATCGAGCTGATCAACGGCAACTTCCCGACGGTGGCCAACAAGATGAGCATCGCCGGTCACAGCATGGGCGGGCATGGGGCACTGATCTGTGCGCTGAAAAACCCGGGCCTCTACAAATCGGTGTCCGCGTTCGCGCCCATCAGCAACCCTACCAGGTGCCCGTGGGGCGAGAAAGCGTTCGGCGGCTATCTGGGCATGGACAGCAAGGAGGAGTGGAAAAGCTGGGACGCTAGCGAGCTGGTCGCCGGTTACAATGGGCCACCGCTGGAGCTGTACCTCGATCAGGGTTCGGAGGATAGCTTCCTGAAGGATGGGCAGCTGCTGCCCCAAAACCTGGTCGATGCGTGCCGTGCCGCGCAGGTGCCGTGCGTGTTGAACATGCGGGAAGGGTACGACCACAGCTACTTCTACGTTGCGTCCTTCATCGGCGAACACATTGCGTACCATGCGCGCCATCTGCAGTGAGGGCCATGGGTTTGTGCAAAACAACAACAGCAAAAAAACGACTGCAACACGATTGGAGTGAAGCAATAAACGGTTTGTTTTTGAATTTTATTCATCTTTCCGTGTGATACGCTCCCTTTCATCGGTGAACGGTCATTTCTTCGGTGGCCCTCGCAGCTCGTGCCAGTAGCCGACAAAGTGTTCCCTCAGGGGCCACACGTTTTGGCTACCGAAGTGGCACCAAAACAGCCCAAACAGTGCCCCACCGAGATGGGCGGCGTGGTCAAAGATCCTCCAGCCCAGCAACACACCCGCCAGATCGATGCCCATTATAACCTTTATGGCCTGTCAAGACAAAAGAAAAAGAGCTTTCAGTTCAACCCGCTTCACTCTACTCTCACGCCCATCCCTCCGAAAGTCGTACTTACAGCGCCTGCCGAAAATGTGTACATCGGAAGGAACAGTATGCTAAGCTGCGTGTCCGGATACTGGCTGCACACGTACGCCAGTATGCCCATGATTGCGCCGGACGCACCGAGCGACAGGCCCGGCTGCCGGGTGACCGTTTTGAACACGTGGCTCGCGAACGACGCAATCACGCCGGCACTCAGATAAACGCCCAGAAACTGCTCCCGGCCCAGCGTGGCGACGGCGGCATGCGAGAAGCTGTGCAGCACGTACATATTGGCCAGGATGTGAAACAGCGAGTAATGGCTGAAGGTGGACAGAAACATGGGCCAGCAAACTGCTTCTGCAAATGTAGGAATACAACGACACAGTTAGCACCCAATCTGCGAAAATCGAGCAAAGCGAGACACGCCTTACTTGCGGCCGGGTTGGAGGCGAAATATTTCACCATCGTCGGGGCAAGGCTCGGTATCCGCCACAGCCCGTACACGATCACGTTCAGCGCACAGATCGGTGCAAATATCCGCTCGCCCGGAGACAGCTTATTCCACCAACCGGTCAAATCCTTGCGCCACTGCTCCATCTCCTGCCGCTGGTGTTTCATGCGCTCTTTGAACCAATTGACGCTCAGCTTGCTTCGCAGTGCCTGCATTGCACGCGATCGAATCGTTTCGTACTCCCAGATGGAAACCCCTATGAAGCTTCCGGTGGAGAACTAGCGAAGGAATGCACATAGAATAAAAAGCGTCCTTATCGGTGGCAGGCGAACCTTCTTACCGCGGCAGTAAACAGCAGCGAGCGCCATATCTTCGAAGGATCGATGTAGCCCGACTCAACCACCATCCCTTGCACTTCCGTCGGTACGATAGTTTCCCGCGGGGCGAACGATTCCGTGCGCGTGTTGTTCCTCGCATTTCTGCTGTACCGTGCGATGGTTAGCTGTCGGTCGGTTCCACTCCGGGCGAGGCATTGTCGTGTGTGGGGCAGGAAGCTTGATCTGCAAAAGAGTGCCGGGTTAGTTGTAACGGAAGTGAATGTGATCGTTTCGCTGGGCAGCGTGGCTTCTTTACCTGAGCACCGCCGGTCCCGTCCGACAAATCAACACCGATAGAAGTGGCATGGCCGCTGTTTCGTTGATACAATCTTCACTCTGTGTTGCTGCCGGGTAGTGCAGTCATATTTTACCACAACATTTGCACTTAATCGCGTGTGCAATCCGAGGGGAATATTACACAAGATTTCGTTATTTTTTTCCTTCCGGGATTTGTTTTCGCTGCCTTTGAGGCCACAACAACAATCAGCTGTCAGGCGGTTACGATTCGATAGTTTGCCGGGCTGGACCATCAATTCACAACACTGATGATAATGGTAGCATTTTCAGAAGCACCTAGCAAATGTTTCTGAAATAATCATTTTTCTTCAAACCCCTTGCGTAAATTGTTCCGTTTTGTGTAGTTGGGAAGAATAAATTTGCAATAATAAAGATTTATTACGCATTACCCTTTGTGGTTCTCTTGACCCCAGATTCCCGTACCTTGTTGACGTCAAATCGTCATTTGACAGCTGAACGCCTCCCTTTCGATAAAACAGGAGGTGAGCTCATACCGTCCACTTCCAACCGATTTTGACAGGCATCCTCCATCCTTTCCTCAGAAACAAAAATGCAAATTTGTAAATTCAAATCCTTCTATTTAATTCCGTTAATTCTATTGCTCATCTAAAACTGTGTGTATTGAACTATTTACTTCCCAAATTTACACATATTCAAAACTATTGACCGCATGCTTCTGCCACACCAACCAGACCGCCTACTGTCAAACGATGCACCCATTTTTTCTGCGCAATCACTTGACAGCCCATCGCCGACACGTACCTGGGCCACCGTGACGACGTTTCGCCGTTTTGCAGCTGATCTGCTGCTCAAACTAGTTCGTCTCGTTTTCGGATTCTGCAACAGCAGCAGCCACACACAGCCACAACAGCGCACACGGAGTGAGGAAAAATCGGGAATGTTTTTTGCCAGTGCCTTCTAGCGTGCGCCCGTCTCTCCTTATCGCAGACCGATTTTTCCTAATCGTTCCCTATCGCCCTTTTACTGCTCGCGTGCCATCGGGAGAGGCTTTTCGTGTCCGCAGCCCCAGTGCAGCACCAGTTTTGTTCCTGATTTCCTGACTGCCCGGACGGCCATTCGCACCCAACCCCCACCCACACCAGCAACTTCGCGACCGCAAATGCAAATCGTGCACAGAAAATCTCGCAACTCCCAGTGGTGGTGGTCGACGGCAGGTCGTTGGGCAGCCGTCGGGCGACAAAGCACGGCTGTGTAAAGGTAAAAAGGTGCTCTTCCTCGACACACGACTCGTCTTGGCCTTGGCCGTGCGTGCGTGCGTGCGTGAGTGCGTGAAGTGTGTGCGTGAGTGCGTGAAGTGTGCGTGTGTGTTTACCGTCGGGTTTACTGAGTGGTTCCGCAGTTTCGTCTGGCTTTGGCCCTGCCTGTGCTTACTCCGCACTCCACCCGGGATCTTGTGGCCAACTGTGATGATGTGCTGCACACGCATGGCAAAACGTAATTGTCTCCAGTGAAGAGTGAGTGAGATGAGATGCTGGTAGTCTACCACCACTACTACTACGACAAAGCATCCGACTAGTGCATCCGTTGCATCCGTGCTGTACACTACGCTACTAAGCAGTGATATGAAGAAGAAAAAGTAGTTCCAATTTCACGGGCCCCCGCGCGTGTGTGTGTGTGTGTGGCTCCTGCAATTCCCCTGCCATTACTATCACCTTCCACACCTTCGGCAAAGCAGCAAAAGCAGTTGTGTGCCCTCCCTATACAACAGGCAACATTCGTGCAGTCAGAAGTGCCTCTCTCTCGCAAGTTGCCTGCTCGTTGCTTGAATATCTCTCACCGCTTTCGTCGTAGCCCGCGCTGCCCTTTTACCGCAATTGGTCACCCTTTTCTCGCCGCCGTTCAGTTTTTGGGGATCAAGTTTGGTGTTTTTTTTTTGCTTTGATTTGGCCTTCACCACCCACAACAATCCCTCGGGGAGGCCTGTTGGCACGAGCCACCTGGTGTCGATGAGTGTGCGTGTGTGTGCGTGTGCGTGTTAAGTTAGTGTGAATAAAGTGAGTAGAGAGTGTCCATTGCTCGTGTGCAGGCTCCTCGCTCGTGCGTGCGTGCGTGCCTCTGTGTGTGCCTGTTTTGTGTCCATTGGCGGTGTAAAAGAGAGAGAGAGAGAGAGAAAGAGAGTTTGTGTTCTCCAGCCAGCTGCACACGGTGTGTGCAAAGTGCGGGCGGTGTAACAGGTGGTGAAAGCAGACGGAAGGAAATGTCTCAGACCAATTCGTTCCAGCCGTGGAAACAGACGCTCCCGGTCGGTTTGCCGTCCAACCTTGGCACCGCCATCTTCGGTGGCACCACAGCTGGCAGCAGTAGTGCAGCAGCAGCAGTAGTAGCAGGCTATGGAAAAGTACCACTGCTACCACCACCACCACTGCAACCGACACCGTCGCCATCCTCGTCCTCCTCATCCTCCTCGTCGTCGCTCGGTTCGGTCAGCTCGTCTACCCCGGGACCGCTAGGCGCGATCATGCACGCTGGCCCCCCGCTGCTGACCGTGCCACCGTCGCCCGGCAGCGGCACCGTATCGTCCTCGACGGCGACCCCGCTCCCACCGTCGCCCGCCGGGCCCGCTGCCGGCGGTCCCGACTTTCTCGCCCAAATGGCGGTCAACAAGCTGAAGGTGGGAAAGCTAAACGCCAGCTACGAACTGACGGCCGCCAGCAGCAGCGCGGTCGCCTCCTCCCATGCGCCACCGACGGCGGCCAGCACGGAGCTGGAGCTGGGAGAGCTGGGAGCGGAACAGGAGGCGAGCGTGGCCGCTATGAGGGCGATGCTGGCCAGCTCCGGCTGCCACAATCCGGCGGCCCTCGGCGATCGTGAGCGCGAACAGCAGATACAGCAAATATTTGAAAAATCCATCAGGTGAGCCTGGAACCTTTTATTCTATTCAGTCTCTCTCTCTCCCTTGTCTGCTTTACTGTCGAGCACAGGGCAGGGGTTTTCCGTTCGAGTGCAGTATGTTTAATGTTAAATTCAATGTCTAACCATTAAAAATGAGAATTGATTGCTTCTTTGCTTACCGAGTACTGAAGGCACTACATGGCTCCTAAAATCATCATGAGTGTCATGAGAGCGCCACCACTTGACTAGCGATAATCCCAAGTCTAATCACGAATTCTGCAGAAATCATGTGATATTGATTTTATTATATCTAGGTATATCAAGCCTGAAAAGAATATTTATTTTAGAATTTGCAAATTTCCTTGTAAGGTTTACGAGCCAAAGATTCCAATCGGCTTGATATCTTCTTCTTCTTTGGCTCAACAACCGATGTCGGTAGAGCCTGCCTGTACCCACTTGTGGGCTTGGCTTTCAGTGACTAATTGATTCCCCTCCATAGTAGGATAGTCAGTCCTACGTATGGTGGCGCGGTCTCTTTTTGGGGATTGAACCCATGACGGGCATGTTGTTAAGTCGTACGAGTTGACGACTGTACTACGAGACCGGTCAAACGGCTTGATATTACTTACTTACTTATCCGGCGCTACAACCGCTTTGCGGTCTTGGCCTGCCTCACGAGTGTCCGACTGCCAGTCCGTTATCCCGACCTTAATGGCGGACGCCTCCACGCCATCTTGCCACCTCAATTTGGGCCTACCACGCCTCCTCTGTCTTTGTGGACGGCCTAAAAAGACTTTACGGGCTGGGTCGTCCGTTTCCATGCGTACAACATGGCCAGCCCACCGGAGCCTGGCGAGCTTAGTACGCTGCACGACAGTGAGGTCGCCGTACATCTCGTATAGCTCGTCATTATAGCGGCTCCTCCATTGTCCTTCCACACATACGGGGCCAAGTATCCTTCTGAGCATCTTCCTCTCGAACGCGGCTAAGAGGGTTTCGTCAGATTTGGACAGTGTCCATGTCTCAGAGGCGTATGTGAGTACCGGAACTATATAGGTACTATATAGTCTCAGCTTCGACCGTCGCGACAGGTTCTTTGAGGTGAACTGACTTTTCAGGCTGTAGAATGACCGGTTGGTAGCCAGCATCCTTGCGCGAAACTCAGCTTCCATGCTATTGTCGTTGCTGACCTTTGACCCAAGATAGGTGAATTGTGGGATGACTTCAAAAGTGCGTTGATGTTGCCACCATCAGTTTAGTCTTTGCCTCGTTTATCTGCAAACCGAGGTTCTCTGCCGCCTGCTCGATCCCTTGGTAGGCTTCTGCTACATAGGAGAGCCGCAGACCAATGATGTCTATATCATCAGCGTATGCCAGGGTCTGGGTTGACTTATAGAAGATGGTTCCCGTAGTCTCCAACCTCGAGTTGTGGATGGCCATCTCTAGTGCCTGGTTGAATAGGAGACAGGCAAGCCCGTCCCCCTGGCGTAGACCCTTGGTGGTAGCAAAAGGTCATGAGAGTTTTCCATTCACCCCCACCTGGCAAGTGACGTTGGTCATAGTCATTCTAACTAGCCTTATCAGTTTGGCCGGGATTCCAAAAGAGCTCGTAGCGTCATACAGTTTTACCCTGGCTATTCTATCATATGCGGCTTTGAAGTCAGTGAAGGGATGGTGTGTGGGATGGGAGTCAGTATGTGTTGTGTCTGTATTCAGCCATCTTCTCCAAGATCTGCCGCAAGGTGAAGATCTGATCAGTGGTTGATTTTCCGTTTCGGAATCCTCTTTGCTATCAAACTATCCCTTTCCGACTATCCCTTCGATGTGCGGGACAAGACGATCTTGAAGGATCAGAGATAATATTTTATAGGCGGTATTCAACACCGCAATACTCCTGTAGTTGTTGCAGTCCAATCTATCTCCCTTCCTGTATATGGGGTAGATGATGCCGAGATTCCAATCACAAGGCATCGATTCGCTATTCCACATCTCAGTAACAATTTGATGAATCACGTTTTTTTGGACCGTTTCTCGTGAATTAAAAAAAACCTCTAATTTAGACGTCAAATTCACGGTCTTGCGGGATAATCGTCTTGAGAAAGCTCAAATAGACCGAACGCCCCATAGTCTGACGATTCTGCTAAAACCTACTAATGTCCTTAAATGTCTAACATCTTCATTCGAACACGATTATTAGCACATGTTAAAAGATGCCATATAAATTGAAACAAATAGTACATTATATTATGTGTATAACCCATGTATGAGATCGCTCCCAGTCTTTGGTTGAATCCCGTTCCCTTGGCTTGTCTTAAAACTTATCCAACATTCAGGAAGACTATGCTTCATAAATCCATAGCAACATCCAAAATTTTGTCATAATTTATACCTCGTTGTTTAGAATACGAATAAATGATAGAAGCAGGTAATAACTGCAGTAATATGACTTCAAAAAAAAAACCTATCCTAGTGAGATCAAACCGTATTCAAACACTTTTTTTTTTTGGTGAAAAGATAGAAAATATACAATAATATCTGAACCCCTACGTCACATCGAATGTAACGACGTAACTGAACGAAAAGCCCTGCAAAATCCGCCAAACCTGATCGATCAGGGTCGCTTGATGATGTTTTGAGTTCGGTCAAGCTCCCTTCGAACGGAGAACAAAAAAAACTCTCACACACACACACAGGCAAATAGGCTAAACACAGAGACAGCTGAAGCGACCCGAAAGAAGAGAAAAACATTTGCGCACCACCCCACTCTCCACTCCATCCCTCGAACGTCAATCGCGCGGAGTGTGGACTGCTCTGCGATCCCAAAAAGCAAGTTAGCAGTATAGGCGAATGCGCTGAATGGCTGGCATAAAAAAGGAGAAGGAAGGAGAGGGGTGGGATGGGGGGGGGGCTGCACAGTATTCAGTAGAAGAAAAACAAATCATCCGAGCCCCGCGGCCGGCCCGTCTATTATCGTTATCTGGCCGTGTGCTCGCGCGTACGCTTATCGTTTGATTTTGATTCCATTTGAGCTTCACTCTGCTCTGCGCCCGTGCTCGAAGATTTTGGCCTGCCCCAGTGTTTCTTCTTCCCTTCGTGGGTCGCCCCCCCTTCTCTTCGGCGTTCCCAGACGATTGTTTTTCTGTTGTGTTCTCTTGCCCTTCAGGTGCCGCCACTGGTTCCTTCCTCTCCCACCGGTGGTGGCATATGGTTTTGGGAGTACCTTATTGTCGCCTGTTTATGTTCCCCAGCCGTAGGAGCGTTTTGTCTTTGTCTGTTGGACGTTGCTGGGAGGCGAAAAAAAGGTTATTGGACTCTAAAAGCCAACGGCCATGCAGACGTGTGTCTTAATTGCAGACACCACACTAGATCAAAGGGAAAGTTGCGTCTTCCGAAAGGTGTATTAATTGCCTGCTAATTCGCACCATGAGTGGCCACTTCTTGTGTCTTACTCTCCGCGGGTTTCGATGTCTGATGCATCACCGTCTCAATTAGCAGCGCACGGCTTATTATTTATCCGGCACACGCCGCCAACCGTGCCAACGCGATCATGTCCTAAGCAGATCGGATTGGTTCGGCGAACGATCTCGATACTCGCGCTCGAAACGAAGAAGGACACCGCATTAGTCATGATGGTGAAATTCCACTACCTAAAACAAGAAAGGTGCGGTTATCTTGTCAAGGTCTTTACTCCTTTCTTATCTGCAACCTATGAATTGTACAAATGGATCTTTTATTTTGTATTGAAATGTTTCACTTCACAGCGACAACACCAAGAAACAGATATTGGAAATACTGGAGAAAATATCGACCCTTCGGCCGCCGGAACGGCTGCTGCTGTATCTTCGCATGCCCGGCGGCTACCCGGAAACAGGTACGGTAGAAACAAACAAACGCCTTTTGCTATGCTAACCACGCACGACTCATGATTTCTATGATTCTCTCGCTTCTCTTCGCCGGTAGATCCACTGCGCCAGTCACAGAATCCGCTCGGCACGCGGCTCGAGATTAATCACACCATCAACTGGGTCCGGTCGCATCTGGAGCACGACCCGAATGTGTCAATTCCGAAGCAAGAAGTGTACGATGACTATGTGTAAGTATGATTGCGCACGTGCTTTGTTTGGCTCGGCGCTACTACGCCAGACCATGCGCTAATGTGTGCGTTTTGCTACCTCTCTCCGCCCAAACCCACGAAACGAAATATAGAGCCTACTGCGCACGGATCAACATTAAGCCGCTGTCGACGGCCGATTTCGGCAAGGTGATGAAGCAGGTGTTTCCCGGCATCCGGCCCCGCCGGCTCGGCACGCGAGGCCACTCCCGCTACTGCTACGCAGCGATGCGCAAAGCCACCAAGCTTCCCGTCCCGAAGCTGCCCGATCTCACCACCAGCGCCGCCGCCGTCGAGGTATGCAATAGCTCCTTCCGGAAGTTTGCAGGGAGTTTCAGGGGAGGTTCAGGCTTGTGGGATACTTATCTGTCTCTTTCTTACAGGAAATGAACTTTATGAGAAATGAATTGGACTCTATAGCATCTATTTTGGACAAATCTAATAGGAATTCCCAATAAGCCTGTCCAAAAAGGGTGCCATAGAGTCCAATGTGAATCCCATAAATCTCATTTCCACTGAGAAAGAATCAATTAAGTATCCCACAGCTATGAGAACCTCTGAAAAACCTTGTATGATAGGCCCGCTCTCACCATTGCCCGATGGCTCTTGTCTGCTTCTGCACTTCAACTGCAACTGTTTCAGAGTCAACCGAACGAGGGCCAACACTACACCGAGGAGGAATCGTGGAAGGTGGTGAAGGGGTGGGCGGAAGCGATGCTACCGTCCTGCTTCACCACGATCAACGAGCTGGCCGGCTTCATCGCGAAGAACAACCTCAACTCACCGTCCGGCCTAGCGAGCCGGCAGCAGCTGCACAAGAAGATTCTGCAGCGCGAGATGAAGGAAAAGCGAAAGCTGTCGGTAAGTAGTGTGTAGAGTACCCAAGCGCTCTGGCGGTGTCTTATCGGGCAAAAGTGCCAGTCCGACCCCTCCTGCAGTGTGCAAAGCGTGTGCAAGGAGCGTGTGAGACCGATTCGGGAAGGTGTGGTGACGACATCGCTGCGGTGTCGTGCCGTGGGAACTCGAGTCACAGTCGACAGCTCCCCTCACCACCCGCCCCCGTCTGTGGGTGCACACCATGATCATGTTTGCATGTGTGCGTTTGCTATATACCCGCGTATGACGGCGACGTGGCGCAAATGCCGCCACACGCGCACTGAAACGTGACTCCGGTTCAAGTGCGCGCGCGATCATCCTCAAACACATGCAAAAGCTTAGCCTTGTCACGGTGTGGGGAAGTGGAGGGGATTGGGAGGGGGGTCTGACTGGGTCTAATGTTTCTGTCTCCTCTGTTGCACATTTGTGCAGCTCGCATTCGATGGCCCTCTTTGCCTCATTACCACATGTTTCCTCCTTTTTTTTCTTTCTTTTCTTCGATCCCTTCTTTCCCCTTTACGCATAGGCCGTGGCGATGAAGAAGCGGCGCAAGAAGCGCAGGAAGACACTTTCGACAAGCATTTGTGACGCGCCGGAACTGTCCCGCACTGCCGCCGGCACACCGCCGGACAAGGCGAAACCACCGTCGTCCGGGGACGGAGCAGGGGGAGCCTTCGGTACGGTGGAAACTCAGCAGCGAACCGTAAGTACAAAGCAACAGCAGCAGCAGCAGCAGCAGAACCAGCAACAGCCAAACTCCACCACGATCGATGGAATGAACCCAGCGTGTAACGGGACTGCCACGTCGGCGGCGGGTGCGACCAGTCAGCTGCTCCAGCACATGATAAAGCGCGAGCAGCAGGAGTACCTCGACGAGGACAACAATAACACGACCCCGGCGGCCGGGCTCGTCGGCACCGGCAAGATGATGCTTCTGCAACGTCAGCAGCAGCAGCAGCAGCAGCAAAGTACAAATCTCAACTGTGATACTAGCAATGGTTTCTTGGAGTCGTTGAACAAAGACCTGATGATGGCAGTGGCGGCCAGCGGGTTTCTTCCACCGTCAGCGACCGGGGTGCCATCGGTAATCGCTCACCCACCGCAGCATCTGCAACAGCAGCAGCAGCAGCAGCAGCAACAACAGCAACTAATGCAGCAGCGTCTACTGGAGGGCGGAATGCGCAGCCCGCAGGATCAACAATTCCTTCAGAATGTGTACTGCAAAAAGGTGCGTCAGGCGCAGCAGTTGAAGGCCGTCCAGCAACAGCAGCAGCAGCAACAACAGCAACAGCAACAGCAGCAAATGCAACTCCAGCAACCGGCCGGTCCGATCCAGTCGCCCCTATTCTTTCCCAACCGGCCGACGAGCGTGCAGAAGCGGCAGCTGGCGACCAGTGCCGCGTTCGCCGGTCGGCAGAAGCGGCTCAAGCTGCTGCAGCAGCGCCAGCAGCGTTCGCTCGAAGCACAGAACAACAGTGCACCGCGGTACGACGAGCAGGGCAATCTAATACTCATCGAAACGCAGGACTCGGTAGCGCAGGACGAGTTCATCATTCCACGCGAGCGGGTGATCAGTATTTGCAACATGGACAAGAACGCACTGGACGGCTACCTGAACTGCGACGAGGAAAACTCGCAGGACCAGGATCAGGAGCTGCTCAAGTACTTCCCGGAGGAGGATGGCGGTGGTGATGGTGCTGCCGGTGGGCCGTCGCAGCCGAAGCAGCTGCTGGACGCTTCGGCGGAGCACGACGGTACGGCGGGTGGTGGACCGGCGTCTTCCGCCTTCGGCGGCACGCTGTTCGATGACAACGAGAAGCTGTTCCAGATACGCATGATTCTCGAAAAGAACCAGTGCAACCAGAACAAGCAGCAGATGCTGCAGCAGCAGCAACAGCAGCAGCAGCACATGCAGCAAACGATGGAGTCCCATCTGGCGGCGTACGATACTGTTGGTTCGATGGGCCAGGGTGGAGCGATTGGATTGCAGCCCGGTTCGGCAGCTGCCTCGCTGGCCGCACTGTCTCAGCGCCACAACACGTCCACCGGTGAGGCGGCGGCGATGGGTGGTGCTGCCTCAACTGCCGGCGGTCCCCATCAGCCGCACGGAGCGCCCGAACAGCATCAGCGGCAGCAGCTGAAGCACGAAGCAGCAGGAGGAGCAGGAGTAGCTGCCGGTGGGTCCCAGCAGCAGGGGTATGGTGTGGCACAAATGAATGGTGGGGCGGTGGCCGGCGGTGGTCCAGCACTGTCGCTGCAAAGTCCAACCGCTCGGCGGAAGAACTTTAGCTTCGTTCCGATCTCGGAGCAGCCGCGCGTTGGCTCGGGCGGCAAACCGCTGTCCGGGGGTGGTAACATCAACCACACACCCACCGCAAGCCCGTTTGTGAGCCCACGCAGCACGCCGATCCATCGCAAGGCCCACAAGGCGTCGAATGGGCTCACGTTGAACTTAATGCAGCAACACGGCCACCAGCAGCAGCAGCAGCAGCTTCAGCAACAACTATCACACGCTGGCGGTGGAGCGTACGGTCAGCACCATCAGCAGCAACAACCGCCACACCAGACCCAGTCCCGCTCCTACCTGGGCGGATACATTAAGAACGAGCTGTCCGCGTCGGCACCGCCCAGCCCTTCGATGATGCAACCGTACCGCTTCGGTGCGGTCGGCATGAACGGGCTCAACTGTGGCCTCGCGCCAATGCCGACCACGTTCCAGCCGATCTGCAATCCCCACGGCAGCCTCAGCTCGAGCACCGGGCAACCGGGGCAGGTGTCTTCGCTCGAGTCACGCTCCAGCAGTGTCCCGCTGATCCCGAACTACGACCCTTACTGCAACTCCAACTACAACTCCGTGTCGCAAACGCCCGTCCCGTCCGAGTACGACGATTTCACCGACACGGCGGGCAACATTCTGGACATGCTGAACGAACAGTCGAGCCAGCTGTCGGCGTCGGTCAAGATCGAAGAGTCGGAACTAACCCTGCCCGATCTGCTCGATCAGCAGCAGCAGCAGCAGCAGCAACGGCAAGAGGAGGGTGGATTTTTCGCCCGCTCCGTCAACTACAACATTGTGTCGCGCTCCGTACCGTCCACTCCGCTGCCCCATCTCGGCGGGTTCGGACCGCTCGGTTCCTCGGCCGGGTCCGGCAGCTGCATCGGTCCGATGGGTCCCACTGGCGGTCCCAGCGGTCTCGGCCTGGTCACCAGTACTCGGTCACTGTTCGAGCTGCCCAAGTCCGTGCCATCGACACCGATCGGGCTGAACGAGGGCAGCTGCCCGGGCGAATCCATGTTCC
The DNA here is from genome assembly GCF_016920715.1 of Anopheles arabiensis. Taxonomy (NCBI): domain Eukaryota; kingdom Metazoa; phylum Arthropoda; class Insecta; order Diptera; family Culicidae; genus Anopheles; species Anopheles arabiensis. Next base: position 21,129,363 of record NC_053517.1, read on the forward strand.
AGTACAGCCCGGAAACGTCGCGCGACTTCCTGATCAACGGCAACTCGGTCGATCGGAGCAAATCGTCCGCCGCCACGTTCTACTCGCCGGTGGCGGGCGGTCCGGGCGGCACCACTGCAACCGCCGGCGTGCCCGGTACGCTCGCGCTGGATGCGAACGGATCGGACAGCTGCATTGCGGGCAGCGGCCCCGCCGGTGCCGACGTTACCGGAGAGCTTGGCGTAGCGGGTCCACACACTGCACATTCCGGTGCCGGCAATGGGCGGATGGGCGGTAGCCGGTCCTCCTGCCCTTCGGCCACGGCCGACCCGATCGTACCACCGTCGGCCGATCTGGCCAACCTATCCGACGGCATCGAGGGGCTCTCGAACGAGCTGGACAGCATGGCGGAATCGATGATCAATTCCGACATCTTGCGGAATCTGTAAAACAAAAAACCCGCCAACAAACACAATGCAAGAGGGCTGGCGAGGTAGCCGCGGCAAAGCGGTGGAAACAGGGGGGAGGAGGAAAGCAACATTGTAGCTACAATGTAGGTCGACGTTTTATTTGTTTGGTAATTTATTCACCACGTGCCGCCATCAAACGGCGGTCGAGATTGTGACGCCCGCCCCTACGTACGACCGCGCACACTACACCAGTGCGCACTATCCCGATCTGTCGTTCATTCCCCCCGTGTGCGGACGGCAAGGGGGTCGGTTTGTGGGGGATTCCGGAGAGCGGAAGACAGAGTGCACACAACCACGCGTTCCACTGGGTGGGATGAAGGGGGTTGGTGGTGGCTACTAGTAAGTGCACTAAATGCACTCAACCAGAGCTCTCTTCTTTCCCTCGCTCGCTCGCTCTCTCCCTCTCTCTTTCGCTTTGTCTCTGTCTCAATAAGTGCAATTTAGAAGGCGGGGAGTGCATTTACTGCTGCCACAGTCCCGATGTACGATAGTTGTTTGCAGCATCATCGACAGACCAGAGGGTGGATGGGTTTAGGGGGCGATTGGTTGGTTGTGTGCCGGGTGTTGCACATTCCCATCGAACCGACCTCCTCTCCCCAGACACACACACACACGTGCCCGGATGCACACACCGCGCCTTCTTCTAGTCGACGCCGTCGTGTGACATTGGCCTTGAAATAGTGCACACACTTTCCACACTTGCGCACATCGTGCTGTGGTCGCTGTGTGCTGTGTGTTCGATTCTGCCGGCCGGCGGCACTCCCTAGAACGGAAGGGGAGGAAGAGTGGGACAACGAGCTAATGTTTCTTGTTGTGTTTGTGGCCCGTTCGCGCTGCCGATGAAGCCGGGAAAGCACCAGGAGGATGCACATGCACGCAGATTTCAAATATCGTACAGGGTACGAACCGCCCCGCGGTGTAAATCGGCCGGAAAAGCATTAATTTGTGCATGTGCCAAAGAGAGGAAAAAGGGGGGCAGCTGCTATATTAACGACGGTATCGGTTTGTTAACTATTTTTAATCATTTTCTTACCCGCGCACACACACACACGCACACCACGTCCGGAGGTTGTGTGTGTTTTTTAAATATTTATTCAAATACACTGTTGTTCGTTTTTTTTTATTTAACCGTTTTAGCTGTTACCGTACCGTGCAATTTTATTGGCCACCAATTGCTGTTTTACGTTGTTTTTTTTTGTATATGCGTTTAAGGTTTTACCATTTTATTCCGCTTCCCTCTTGAAGTGACATCCCTTTGGAATGCTGCAAGCATTATCCCGCCTTATTTATTTGCTAGTGTGCGCACGCTTACAATGTCATTAATGCCATTCCCGTGCCAAGCAAGCATTCCCACTAATCGAAAGTTGTTTTTGCTATCGCGTGCGTCCACACACATACACACACACACACACACTGTACTTGTGTTGTGCAATGTGGTCGCTGTGGCATGTAAATTAGCAGTTGGAAAAATCAATACATCTCTTGATCCTCTCCCGTGCGCCAACCTGATTTACGTCCGGACATGTGGTTCTGCGCGTCGCATGGTCCATGCGGGTCCGTACACGTGCCGATCGCTAATAGGCCCGAACGGCCGACGCGCTACAATGTAGTCGCGCTACCGCCCGTTTATGACGGACACAGCAGGTAGAGGGGGATGTTAAAAATTACGACGACAGGCAATTTTTGCGCAGTTTAGGAACGGGTTTTTTTTTACTAAGCCAGAATCCTGCTAGAAGACATACAGAACCACACAGAACGGTTCCAAAGGTTGGCACGAGAGCAATCTGATCGTTGCGCGTGAGTCACAGATACCACCCTCATGCTCATGTGTGGCCCCTTCACATGGGCCGTGTCGTGTCCGTTGCTTTCCCGTCCAATCCACTTCGAATTGTGGTGCAGCTTTAGCAAAGCCATAAAATAGTTTTATTTGCTTTTGGAAGAAAGTGGAAATAGATCTTATCAGTCAGGCCGTTTGCCGGAGACCATACAATGTAGCACTTTTAAACGCGTTGCCTCGCGAGAGCTGACGGGCAGGGCAGGGCAGGCAAACTACTGATAAGAGTGGAAAACACTATCGCAGGTGACGTATCTGCGGCAGTGCTGATTTGTGAAGGGTGTCGTTGGAGAGGAAAAAACGAAGCGCAGACAAGCACAGCAAACTTTTGCGCCACTCCAGGACCAAGTGGACAGACTGCAATAGGCGGGTGTGTGTGTGTGTGTGTATTTGCTGCACCTTATCGGACCCCTCTGCCACCGTAGTGTAATGAAAAATGGCCTTTCCAGGAATGCACACCTCGGGATATATGGTGCAAATGACAGGGAGATTAGGGAAATTTGTACAATTTAATAAGCACTTGCCAAGCACCACCACCACCACCATCTGCACGTGCAAATTGCATTGCGGCGAGCGCGATCGATCCGGGCGAAAGTCGATCGATCGATCGATTGGAGTGCGATGGAAAATGGTTCGCGCGACAAGGGTTGCTTCTGAAACCGCTTTTTTTTGTCGTTGATGCTTCCAGCTAATTGCACAACGCGAGCGTGCGTTTTGATGCTGCCTTTTGTGACGCGTACGTTCGCGTTGGGCGCTGTGCGCAAAAAGGGAAATGATGCAGGCGGGCGAACATGCAGCTGAGGCGCGACCTGCCCTTGAACGGTATCACAAGTTCATCGACATCGCCTCGGCTCGCGATCTGTGCGCCTGTGCCTGTGCGATGTGCACGTATGCAGTTCCGCCCGGAGCCAAGTGACACTAGTGCGTGTTGTGTAACGAATCTCTAATACGAGCGTGTGCTAGTGTGCTGACGAAAACATGAGCCCGGCCGGAGCCGACCGCCCGAGATGCGCATCTTGCCGTCACTCTCCGGAGCGACCACAGGGAGAGCGACTAGGTCTGACGTGTAACGGGCGCCTTGCCGGGTGCATATATCACCCGCCGGCACCACACAGGTGCAGTGCATAATTTACGTTATTGCACTGCGCTGCGTATTGCACTGCCGTCATTGATCGGGTTCGTCGCCGCGCGTCAGCTGTGTATCGATTTGCTGGCACTGATTTGATTGTGATTTTAAACCCTGCTCGAACGCAAAACTGCAAAGAGGTGTATATTAAAAAGAGAGAGAGAGAGAGAGAGAGAGAGAGAGAGAGAGAGAGACATACATTGTCCGTACGCTTCTTCCCCGGACAGATCGGCTCCCACCTCCATCAGGCGTGGCGTTATGTAAATTTACGCTTGTTTAGTGCACTCGGTGCAGTGCGAACGCAACTGATTAGAGATCGGAACTACTAGCCGAGGGGTTGTTTGGAGTGGCTGGGATAAAGTGCCAGCGCCGGGGGAGGGGTAGTATGATTTTGCATTGGTGTTGTGCCGCCCTGGCAACAATCGCGCCAATCCCTCGGGAACACCAAGAGGAGCCGGCCAGGGGTGGTACTGTTTGTTTTCTACTTGCTCGACCGGGCCGGTTGGGGCCGTTTAATTTCATACAAAATTTATAGTCAGCCGGCATGTCAATTCTAGCAAAACCGATGGGCGTTGTTGATGGCTTTCGCTGTCGCTATTTTATTTGTGGAGCTGGTTGTGGGTTTTTGTATTTTTAATGTACAACAATGTTATCAGAATGGGGTTCCATTATTATTGATTTGATTTTCAACAGTTTCCCACTTCGTTCCCTTACCCCCCCCCCCCCCCCCCCTTCCTAATTTATAGTTTCGTTGAGTGAACGTACCCAATCTCGACGTCAATTGCTGGGGCGGCGTGCGTGCGCGTGGTGTGATAAAGCATAATATTTTGGGCAACGATGTTGGTAGTAACATAGTAATATAATTACAATAACAACAAAAACACACACATTGAGCTTTTGGCGATATTTAGAACGGCTGAATGGGGAAACTGTGAAAACGTGCACAAATTTGAACGTAATCAAAAGACAAAACAAAAAAAACAAAACACCCATCGCGTGTGTAACACACAAAGGTTTACATTTCGGACCAAAATTATTTACAAAAAGAATAGGAAAATACAACAAATTAACGAATTAGCGAAAAAGAAAGAGAGACAGAGAGAGAGAGAGCAAAATGTTACGAAAGTAGTAGTAGAACCAACCAATTAAAAAATCAAGTGCTAAAAAACAAATTATATTACGAAACTCTTTTAGGACAAATACAAAATTAACCGAAACGGTATTGTAGCAAATTTAGGAATCTTACAAACAAACAAGAAAACAAACGAGACGGAGCTTTCCTTTTGTACGCCTGTACGCGATTGTTGCTGTTGAATGGCGTTCGCACCGTAATGATGTTGTGGCGATCAGGTAGAGAGCGAAGTGGAACAGGTATACCATACCACCCCCAGCACACGACGATCAAGCAAAGGAGCTAACAAAATCCCACCATTACGCGCCCTGTTGCCTAGTATCGAGGCGGCAGCCCAAAAGTTGGTCCGTGTCTGTAGAACGAAGTCGAAATGGTAAAAGTGAAAAGGATCGAAAATCGGCTTTACCGGGTACACAATCGCACACGTGTCGTCATCCCCATGCACGAACTGCTGCATTACTCTTTACCAAAATCGGTGGTATGTGCGTGTGAGTTGTTTGTGTAAAAGTAGTATATATCTTTAGTGCGGGAGAAAGTCGCGCGAAACCCAGCCACGGACACGGAAACAAAACAAAGTAAAATGAAATGAATGTGCAAAAACAAACAGGTTGGCGTTGCCTTTCTCCGGTGCCGTCAGTCCGGAGAACAACGAAACTGTTGCTACTAATACTACTACTACTACTACTACAACTAAAACTACAACTACTATATAACTCTACCGTCTTAGTCCTTAGGTTGTTAGATTTACATTGAACGCGTGTGTACCAGGATCAGCAGGACTCCTCCTTAGTCCCCTTACCCTCTTTGCGGCCCTTTCCTTGTTTCGTTGTTGCCGTCTCCCTGTACACACGTGGGCGCGCGCATAAAAGAAAAAAAAACACAGAAAGTGCAAATTAATTGTTAAGTGTTGAGTTGTTGCAAAAATTCTAATCTGCCTCCCTTTCAAAACCTCCCACTTGATTAGGTTTATGTTTGTTTTGTTTTGTTTTTGTTATTCTAAAGGAAAGTGAATTTGATACGTTGGTAGAGTGTGTGTGTATATACAAATGAATGGGAAGCATGTGTATGATGTTGTGCTAAGACTAAGAAAACGATGCTCGTACACGTGGTGCACGTGCTTGTTCTAAGGAAGGGCAAACATTCGCGATCGATCGAGAAAACCGATCGTGGTGGTGTAACATTTTTCAAACCGAGATCGAGATAATCTAGTACGGATGATGATCACAATCATTATCCCTTATCCTTACAAAGGAAGCGTGTGTTTGTTAGCTATATGTTATTGCGTAGTTATTAAACGTTTGTTTGTTTGTTACTCTTTTTTAGCCGGCCTTGCAGCAACAAAAGAAAAGGTCTTTTACTTTAACCCCCCCAAAACCCCCAACAATGTTGATTAAGTGTAGGTACGCTGAATTTTCGGGATTTTAAAAAGCCAATTCGTACGCGTGTTGGTTAAGGAGTTGTGGGTGGGACGGGTAAATGTGTCACTGTTTGCAATGTACCCCCGTCGCCCCTCGCAGAAGAAGAAAAAACAAGCCATCAAACAACGGAACACAGTGAGTTTAAAAATACACACACAAGCATACAGTGCTAAGCATGTAGACATGTAGATTTAGCAACCGTTCACATTGGATTAGCAGCCGAAGCAGCGTTAGATAGCTTGCCCTCCATCAGCGGAAGAGTAGCGCATTTGTGAGAGAGGAAGAACGATTCAAAATCGTCCTCATGGAGGATTAGGTGAAGAAAACAGACACAGTCGGACAAAAAGAAATCAACGGAAAGATAAAACTATTGCGCGCTGTAAAATGCTGCGTAAGTCAGTGAAGTTATACGAACAAATTGCAGGCTGCAGCACTGCAGCAGCAGGATGCAGCCAAACGAAAACACTACACAACACACTTATATTCATATGATGGATGTGCCTAAAACAATATACGAACAAGCTAAACACAACACGTACACACACATATAGTGGAAACAGTTGTAATTGTGGTGTTTGGTGTTTTTCGAGCAAACCACATCCGAAAATCTCGCTGAAGTTGGGCCAGTTTTTGTCTGTAGAAGATCCTCGAAAGATCGCCAGCATCGACTTCTTTGCAGGTGAGTTATGATGTGTCCTGTACTCTGTTTAATCTGAAAAAAAAAACACCCGAAGGAAGCTTCGTTTATATATCGTGTCTGTGGGCATTCACAAAAATGTACTCCAGCTTAACTCATCTAAACATTGCCGACTTGGAGCCAAAGGTCTGAAAAGTGATCCTGATCAGCTCAAGTGATACACTGCGCGTCTGGGCTTTCCTAACAAGAGAAGGCGCACCTAACGATACACATGACCAAAGTCTTCATCAGTTGAACATTTAAAGTAATGAGCAAAAACCTTTAGCATTTTGCAATACCCATTGATGTCTGGAAGCTCGGAAGCTCGTAAACGAAGCTGTCTAGTCTAACACCCTTTCGATCGATTTCACGTGACAAATATTGATTTCTTTCCATCTATGTACCGCGAATAGAGAACATTGTACAGAGTATCGCGCGATCGCCTAAGGTTAATGGAGGATCACTTCTCGCTACTTTCCCCTATCATGGTCTATTCTTCTTCTTCTATTTGGCGTAAATCGTCTTACGCGTCCCCCCCCCCCCCCGGCCTATACAGGCTTTCGAGACTTCTTTCATTACCACGCAGTAGCCAGATAGATAGTCAAAATCCTTGCAACTGAGGAACGGTCCATTTCAGGCTTGAACTCACGACGTGTCCGTGTTATTGAGTAGTTCGAGTTGACGACTGTACCACGGGAGCGCCTCATCATGGTCTATATAATCCGCATTAAAAAAGGTTTACAAACAGGGGTTCCAAGTGTTCATTCTATAGTATAAGCAACACAAAATAGTTCAGAATTAGCCTCAAATAACTTATTTTCAAATAGCTACTCACTATTAACATTTTCCATTGGAAACATTGGAACATTGGATACATAGATACCAAGCATCTCCTCAGATGGTGCAGGTAACGCTAATTTCAACTACTGCTCAACGACCACAACTTGAACAGCATAGGTCCCTGTCAAACACGGCTGGCAGATCAGGTTCTGCCTCAGTTCTTTACTAATCCTGGTGACTTCATCTAAAACAGGCAAGAAGCATTTAGCCTTTAGATTGTCTTCCTATCAGTTGATCTACTCTGACCTTATTTACTATCTTTTGAACTTAAAATTATTAATGCATGCAGAAAAAGATACATTCATTTTATAAATAGGGACTTTATTTACTTCTATATCACTTACTGTGGTACCTTAAATTCATTAAATAAGTAACAAAAACGCTCACCTTTCGCACCATAATCTTCATCACAATGTAATAAAAATAACGTTCCTGCTGGCTTCAATAAATAACGATCCTCCCACATCGCACCCTTATAGCCCTACGAAACATCATCCGCTAGCTTGAGCTGCTTCGCTATCCGGGAGATTTCATTGTCCAACGACTTGTCCTTCAGTTCGCACACGTAGCTAAACTGTGCCGAGCAGTCCTCCCCACGATACCCGTACGTGTACAGTGCGGAGTTGTAGCTCAACCGCAGGCACCGACCACTGCCAGTAATCTCCAGCGTCGGCTGCTTGCTCGCCGACGCATTGTTCACAATCTTGGTACCTCCGGACGGGACTTCCGTACCGTTGTTGGCCAGATTGGTCGGCTTGGTGGAGGCCGTTCCCTTCGAGCCCGGTTTGTTGGAGCTGGAGCTCGTAATCGAGCTAAGGTTCGTGTTCGGATTAACCGGTTTGGCCGAGTTGGCCCAAATCCACAGCAGGCCCGGGTTGAGTCCACCGAGCCAAAAGTCCTTCCCACGATTGACCGGATTGTTCAGTATGTACGCGACCACATCCTGAAACTCGGCCACCGTTTCAAACTCCGCCAGATGCGCCCCGTACGATTTGCACATCGTGCTGGCCGACTTCCAGTTCAGCCCACGCTCGATATCGAAGTGATAGCACCGATCGTGCACTTGCGTAAAGTTCTGTGGACACGGTTCTGTGCGGGAGGAGAAAAAGAAGAAAGTGGTGGTGAAGGTGAAAATTGAGCCGAAATATCACCTTCTCCCCACAGCCACTTACCCTGCTTTTGGCTGTTGCCCGCCATCAGGAAGTAGATGATCTGTTCGGCCCGCCGCAAACGGTTCTCCATGTAGTCCACCCGGTACACCAGCTTCTCGATCGCACCGAGCAGGTACAGGTCCGTCTCGGACACCTCCCGCGGCGAGGCCAGCAGCTCGGTCGGGCTGGCGCCACCGAACGTTTGGCGCATCGGCGTAAACGTTGCACCGTGGCCGGCACCGGCCGCCAGCTGGTTGTCGCCGTACAGCCCGCCGGCCCCAGTGCTGGCGATCACTTTCCCTACCGGCGGTCGGGGCCGGTAGGGCGAGTGGGCGGCGTGGTGCTGCGGGTCGAGCTCGAGCGCCTCGCCGATGCGCTTGTTGATGTAAAAGCTGGAGGTGGGTATGTACTTTGGCGCCGGTCCTGCCGCTGCTACGACGGTCGCCTGCATTACGCGACTTTCCCTCGGTGCGCTGGTGGTGCCACTCTGGTTCAGGCTGGCCGGGCGTGTAGTGAACGAAAATAACAACAACAACAAAAACACCATAAACATATGAGACAAACATGATCAAGCATTACGCACGCTTGCGCCCGGAGGCAGCGCCAATGATCGGGATGCAATCAGCCGCCGGGGTGAGATTGCTTTCTATTTAGGGAGTCTGTTGCACTCGTGAGGGGATTTTTTTTTAAATCACGGATACGCACGCAGTGCTTAACATTAAGCAGGTTAAAATGAATGTGTGAACATTAATGTGCCTTTTTGAGGTGATTCAAATGAAGAATTTCATATAACACGTGCTAAACCACGCGATTTCTCCATATTGTTGCTTATTGTTATCTATTTGTTTGTCTATTTCACTTACTTTGCATTCTATTTAATTTCCTTCCTTTATTTAACTTATATTTGTGACTGCATCGAAATTCTACCTGTTTGACTGTTTTTGCTAGAATTTATTTAGCTTACTTTTTAGATTTAACGGAAAGTTGCACCATTTAAAAAAGTGTTTAAGCTGTGTAATCGAAGGAGAGGTTTAAATCCCTGTTTTGAAATTGTGCGTTAAGCTCTTTGAACCGCATAGATGTTGTATGATGCAAAAAAGGCACAAAATAAGTAAAACATGTTTTTATTCAAGAACATTTGTGCACAAAATGCTCTTAAAAGTAATTAAACAATAAAATTTCTTATTTTTAGAGTGATAATTTCATTGAACATCCTTCAGTTTTTATCGTTTTTCTATCAATTTCAATCATTTTTTTACATTTTTCAATCAATTTCAACATCTTTTCCTCTTTTTATAAACGAATAAATTTATAGATAATGCAAACAATCAATACCAAAAATAATACATTTAATTATGTATTACATTTAGGAGCATTTTATTTTAAAAAAGCTAGTGGTTGGAAGCACCTTTTTCCTTATTTTTCATTCAACTTTTGCTAAAGCTATTCACATGTTAATAGTAAAAATTGTAAACTTTGAGATGACATGTGAAAATTGCATTGCTTAAAGGTCCCGTGAACACATTTTAAATTGATTTAAAACATGATTTGGGATTGATTCTTCCGCAGTAGAAGTATCTCTCTATCAACTACCTGATATCCGACGCATCTCAATAAGCTTCACGACAACTTCACGATATTGAGCCCAATTTACACTGGTAGGCCGTACAAACAAAGCTTCTCCCCTTTTCGATCCGTTGTTGGTTTCTCAAGTGAACTCAATTTCCCAACAACAAAAAAAAAACAACAACCTTCAGTTCCAATTTTGGATTCCCCCCGCATACACACTCAATGCAATCACTTCCGGTTCGGAGCCGTTTGAGGGTGGGTAGGGGGATGTGAAATGAGCGCACACTCCCCGTGCACTGCCCGATGGTGGTTGATTTTGAACTCACCCGACGGTGTACTCCTCCAGCAGGCTCGACCACAGCCCATCGTCATCCGCCCCGTCCGTCCAGTGGTGGGCGCCGAGCTGCAGGAACGATTTCTTGCCCCCGCTCTCGACGACATAGATGCCGCTGGCGGCAACGGCCAGCCCGACGACCAGCAGCACCACCGCCGACAGCAGATGCGTGTACCGGCGCATCCCGCCACTCCCGATGGTGAATGATTTTTCGCACGAAATGCACGCAAAAAGTGACAAACACTCAACCGGTGGTCTTTTTTTTCAAATCTTTCGTTGCAGATCGACCACACGCACACACGATCACCACACACAAACTCCGAAGTGCGAACGTTACCTTCTTGTTGCCGCGATCACTCACTCACCAGCACGTCGCATGCGTAAGTTGCGTCACGTTTTGCGGTTTCCGCTTTGAATAGTTGTTCTGTTGTTTATTAATTTCACTTTCAACCAAACTTCAACCACCTCTACTCCGATCCGATCGGCGCCCGGCGGGTAAATGGCATTATCTAACAGACACAGGCAGATCGCGATCGCGGTACGCCGGCATGACACAAAACCGTAGGCCGGAACTAACAAGCCGCCGCGGGATGATGAAGGGATGGGAACTGATCTATCCCTTTTTGATCGTCACGGTGACACGTTTTGTGTGGTCACTTTACATACACACACACACGCGCGCGCTGGGACGAGATATCGATCGCGATCCGCACGCTTCTGCGGTCGTTTACACAATGTGTCTGCCACGGTCAAACCATGCGAAAGAGAGCCATTCCGTACCCAAACCAAATTGCTCGGGCTGCAGCAGATCGGTGCTCTTCAACGTCCAGCCATGGAGTGGGGAGGACTCCTCAGCCCCCGTGTGTCTGTGTGTGCTGTTATTTTAAAACTCCTCACACACTGCTTTTTGGGTGCCTGCAATGACGCGTTACGGTGGGACTTTCTACATCCGTTTCGCATTCGCAGCGGGGGGGAGTTGTAACGCAACAAAAGGAGAAGTCACCGCAGGAGTGGCACAAGGGGACTGAAGAATGCCCCAAAAGGGGAGGAGTGAATTGAAGCCGATCAACGCTCATGTCAACAGCAAACAACTCCACCCTTGTGGGGCCTTGGGCTCGGGTGGTGCAGAAACGGTGGGGACATAATTTTTCGCACCGTCTTCAGACACTGTCCCCGTGAGGGGGACAGTCCCAAGGCGCACAGTGGGTTTGGGATGGTGTTTCAAGATGGACAAAAGCGGGACGTCCGTTAAGGGGATAATCTAAGGTTATCTTTTTGGAGGAATTGGATCCAGTATTGATTGATTATTTTCGCTCCAATCAAGAATGCTGTGCATCATCATGTCCGTTGTAGGTCTAGGCTCGTGATCCAGAATGAGTAGATTAAATTCCTAAATCAGATTACAATTCCAGTCCAGACGGATTGCCGTACAATGTTGCAAATGTTTTAAAATATTTGAAAAACGCTTATCACGCCCAATCGCTCTACCAGACAGATCGCATGATCGCTGAAGGTCAATCTTCAACTTTGAGTGGCAAAGATCTCTGCGCGCAACGTAAAGCTGTACGGCAATCATACGGTCGATCAGATTACACTAGTGTGAGCTTCTGCTTTTGCACCCGCTAAGCAAGAAGTTCCTAACCTGCTTTGCGCCACCTGATGACCTGATTTCCACGCGCGCACCGGCAAGAGAGGGTTTATAACCCTGGTGGACCAATTTTTCTGCCCGATTGCAGGAGAAATGTGAACCATAAACCTATGAACTAGCACAGCTCGGAATCTGTTGGCCACCCGCACCGGACGTTTCGTTCCCACCGTGCGTGTGGTTTCCCTGTGCGCTTTTTCTCTCTCTCTCCCTTCCTTGTTTTTTTCGAAAGTCCCACAAGAAACGATCAGGCTGCGCGCTTCGTACACATGTTTGTGCTGTGGTTCCGTGCGCGAAACAGACAAGAAAAGGCACATACAAAATTTGCATCACGATCGGGGCATCTATCCCCACCACCCACCTCCGGCCACGCGATGTGTGATCGATCGAGCCTCGTCGAGCGTCGTCGTCGTCGTCGTCTTCGCTTATCACCCACCACCTTTCGCCGATAGCGCTCTTCCTTCGGGTGCGCAAAATCGCATTTACGACCGTGAAGGTTACCTCCGAACTTCTTTGGCGACGCCAGCTCGAACGTCTTTCTTTTTTGCTTTTTTTTGTTTTGTTTCTTTTGTTCTTCATCATCCCTCCAGTTCAGGTGATCTGCATGTGGTTTTTTCCACCTTATTTTCATGCAGCATTTAAATCATATGTTTGCATTTCTCTTCTTTGTGTGATATGTACCTCATCTCCCGGACGCGCTTTTTTACATGACGATGTCGCTCCCCTCCCCGCAATCTCCACAAGGACGACAACGGAATAACCCGTTGCCTTCCGTTTTAGTGTGGGGAAGGGAAAGGGGAAGCAAATTTTGCTGAATTTTTTATAGCCTTCATTTTCTGACAACGCACAAAAGCCACGGGAATGTGATGCTGAGCCGGTGGCAAAGTGGGTCAACGGTAGTCGTTTGCGGATCGAAATCGCAGCCGGCAGTGATACAGATTGCCCCCGTCGTAAAAGTAATGGCCATCTTCCCGAAAAACCAGTCCAGAGCCACTCGTTGGTTCGCCTTCATTTTCTCTCCACGCAGTGTGTGTAAAAGTGTAAAATGGCAGCTTTTGTTCTTTTTATTGCTTGTACGATTAAAAGCTATCCAAAGTTGCTACCTACCTCCCTGCAAAAACTCACAAAACTACACACTTTCAGGTAATACTAACGCCCTTGCCTTCCATTTGTACATCAGCTGCTATATAACTACATCGTCTCAACTTCTCTATTCGATTGTAAAATTTAACATAAAAATCCTAGTATTAAAACATTTTTGGCACAGCCGGTGACCGATCCGAGATATACTCTGAGCATCGCGCATTTTGTTCGTTCGCCCAGCTTGTAGAGTGTCCGTCACCACCAGGAACTACGATCATACGATAACGGGCAGACGATGAGCAGGGACGCCCTACTCTACTCATCGCTCAACACCAAGCTTAACGCGGACATGAGCGAAAAGCCCACCACAACGGCCCCAAACTGGCCCGGTCCCATGGCCCGCGTGTGCCACCGTCGTTTCGCCCGTTCGCGCGGCAACACCTCACTGACGGTGACGTACAGCAGCGTGCCGCCCGCCAATCCCTGCAGCACCGGCATGATGAGCGTGGTAAGCGTTTCGTTCAGCCCATCCAGCCCCATACCAATGCCAATGCCGGCCACCGAGCCGAGCGAAAACGTTAGCACCTGCAGCACGTGGGAGCAGCGCTCCCGCGCACCGTTCGCGACCAGCTGCACGCCAAGCGCGAACCCAACCACGAACTTGTGCGCACTGACGGCGCCGAGCAGCAGCAACACCTTCGGCCCCGAGTTCTGCACCCCGATCGCTAGCCCTTCGAGCAGCGAGTGCATGCACAGCGCTAGCAGCAGCCCGAACACACCGGTCAGCTGCAGCTCGGCAGCACTTTGTCCCGATTGTTGTCCCCTTCCCGCGGGCGGCGGTCCATTCAGCGACGAGCGGCGGGATAGATTGCCGCCCAACCCCACCACACTTTCCAGCGATCGTCGGGAGGCGGTCACTTCGGAGTCATTGCTGCAAAGGTAAAGCAAATGCCAGAGATGATGAGTACAGACGCACAGAGGAAAGGCACATTCTGCCTACTGCTTACCCGCTGCCGAGAAGCGATTTTGTTTCCTCGTTCGCACCGTACCGCCGCTCCCGGCGGCTCGAAGTGCTTGCCGCGTCCGAGTCTTCCCCATACCGCCCGTCCTGCTCCGTCCGCCGCTCACCCTCTCCATCCTCTCCATGATTGTGTCCAGCGATGCCGCAAAACTCTACCAGCTCGTCGATGGCGTACATGAGGAAAAAGCCACTGCAAAACACAATCTCCGCGTACTCGCCGAGCGCTTCGCGTATCTCCGGCAGCATGTGCACGATGGCCGTGGCCAGCAGGACGCCCGCCCCGAGACAGAGCAGAAAGGAGAGGGTGCCCGGGTAGCGTTGCCGGTTGCGCTGAGATATGTAGATCGGCAGCACGCCGCACAGGAAGCTGCCGAACCCGAGCACTACGATCGCCAACAGTTTGGCCTCATTCTGGCCAACGGGCCCGACCGGTTCGGATCCGTTCGATGGAAGCATTGCAGCTCGTGCTCGGTTCCCGGTTACACTAAGTCGCTCGCCAACAACATCCAGCGTGTGTGTGTGAGTAGCAGCAAGTGGTCAGCAAGTGACGCGTGACGAGCGAGATGCGTCTACGGACCTTCGGATGTTCGTTATCTTCCTTCAAGCGGTGTGTAGCATTTCGTTTGCGAATGTGTTAAGACACCTGCCTGGCTGCTCCTAAAACAAGAGAACATGAGAGAGACAGGTTAGTTCTGGTAATCTAATTATCTTCCCAGTACGCTATCACTCCGATCTGTTCACCGTGAAGATGAGTTGCAAGCGCAAAGGAGGTCAATGTTTGTGCACATTACATAAAGCAATAAAACAAGTCTACTTCGTAGAACACAGGGAGCGATACGCACAAGGAGAGAGAGAGAGAGAGAGAGAACAGAGAGATATTAACATGCCACACCGAACTTGCACCGGTCGATAAGACGCTGGAATACTGAACCTCAGGGTCGGGTTTCGGTCGCTCGGTTCGAAATCGACTCTACATGTTTTGTTGCTGTTTAGAGTGTTAACATGTACGATAACAAACGCTCCGCAAACATTGTCCATCCAGCAGGAGCCCAGGAAGTTCAAAAACAGACCAACGATGTTTGTGCAACCATTTAACGGCCGTGAGAACCGAACGTAAACCAGCGATGGTACTACTGCAGGAACGTGACTCACTGTTGCAAAAAAAATAAGTAGCACACTGTATGATACACTTCATCAACTTTGAAACAGTGTTTGAGGTACAAAAAAGTGTGTTTTTGTTGCTGTTACTTTACACTTGATTTGTTTTTTTTTTTTCAAAAGAAAAAATTGCTCAACTAATCGAACGGCGATAGCGCGCGCACGCTGTAATCGTCGTAACTGCCGGCAGCAGCACCGCGGTGAGTCACCCTGTTCGGGGAAACGTCAAAACCCACACACATACACAAGCAAAGTGTGTATGCAGAAACAGAGTGCGCATTGGGCCAATCATATGTTCCTCTTTGTTTATTTTGTCCTTGTAAGGGGCGATAAAAAAAATCCAACTTTAACGTAACGATACCGCGATATCCATACAGAGGGATATGTTTTTGTTTATCTTATCACAACTTCTTTTAGCTTGCAACGTTCAAACCCTAATCTGATGCTTCCATACAATCACTCAATCTCCTTTGCACAGTTAAAAAAAGCGTACAGCTTCACACCCTTCGCTCTGCCGTATGCGGGTCTGTACGAGCACTGGGTTCAATTTTACAAACCTTCACACGACACAACAGGTAAGCACCCTGTTACTCCTCGCTTCAGCTGACTTCTGCACACTTGCAAGCATTAACAGCAGTATGGAAGACTTGGTAGCTTCACGTGATTGAAACGGGTATATTCGAATCGAAAGGTACAAAAAAACCCGACCAGGTAAAAGATCCACCAAAACGGCACGTACGGACGCGGGACAAACAAAAACATCACTGCACGCTACGACCTGCCCGTCGCCTTGCACTAACACACACTCACACCCCGCTGCAACCCGTAGCGACGCACATTAGGCACGGTTAGCACACACGCGTTCATGCCCGATTCGTTGCTACAGCTGTCAAACGGGTGCGGCAGAACAAAAAAAAAACCGTTGAAAATGAAAGACGTTTTGAAAAAGCCCCCTTTTTTGATTGAAAACAGAAAAGAAACAGAATTTTTAACTCATTTCTTTGTATTTCTAACGCACAAACTCGAAGTGGCAATCACCGCTGATTGATTTGTGCCTGTGGTGGGGGAGCAAAAATAAATTAAATGCTCTCCCCGCTTATCGAACACGTCGGCGATTCCCTCCCCCTCCCTAACATCTATTGCTTTGGCGGCAACCAGTGTTTAAAATATAATTTAAAAAACACGTCCCGTTGCCACTATTTTTGTTAGCAGCTGGCAGCGAGAAACTTTGCTCGGCCCGTCAACACGTCGCAACGAATTAAATTTAACTTTTTACCAACATTACAGGTAAAAAAGGCTCTCCCCCTCCCCCCTCCGCAGTGTGCGCATGAGAGAGTGTTTTTGCATTTAAATGGTTTAAGTATTATTTCGATGTTACTATAACAACTTTGGCTGTGAACATGTGCCGGAGTTTCGAAGTGTTGCCGGAATCGCGCTATGTCACGGTCGAAGGGAGGAGAGGTCTATGTTAAAACCTTGGTACGATACGTTCCCGGAAGTAACGGGGGGGGGAGATCAGTTTGCAAAACGAGCTTATAATGAGTTGTGGAATATTGATACACCGTAAAAGACCGATCAATCGTCACAATGGTCTCTACTTGAAGAAAGCCTGTCCCCCCCCCCCCCCCCTCGTGGTGTGTGGCAATCTTCACCATCTAATTAAGCGCTTTAATTGAACCATCGCGCAGATAGAAGACGAAGCAATTGGCATGAGTTAATGACTCATTCAGGCAAACCCTTTGCTCGTGGTTGTAAATGGTACCACACATGCAACACGTTGCACGGGTTTGGGGCGGAAAGAAAATTGTATCATTGAAGAAAAAAAAAGAAGAAAAAGAACAGCCAATAAAACAATCCAGTCATGCAATACTGAAGATAGGGCTAACGTGGCACATTCCGTGGTACCCACAGCAGGAGGTCCCCATCCCCGCACTATATCGTGCGCATCGTGCAATCGCACCATTTGAATCATGTCTTTTTGGTCAATTCCCCTGTTGCGAAACAAAAAGGGAGCAAAATTCATCATTTGTTGGCGTGTTGTTTTGTCTTTATAATTTTTAAAAATAGACAAACCTATAAACTCCATCTCCAACCTTACATTCCCAAAGCGGGTCAGTAAGGGCAAAATATATGATCAAATTAATGTGAACGTTTTGAACCGCCACAATGTTGTCGTGACTGGCGATGATTTATAAACTCGTTCCCATGACTCCTTGCACCATGGAGTGAGACTGATGCGTTGATGGGTTAGAAGAAGTATGAATCCAAATCAATTCATTGATTAGTAGCAATTCCAATACCGATTCCACGTGATCGCTTCAAAATGTAGTAAAAAATTGTCTGTAAATTACAGTTAATCCATCTCATCGTAAGGATCAATCTTCTTTTTTTTTTGTTCTCCCCCCGAAAAAACCGCCAACGGAAATCCCCGCGAACGTACACGCTCTCACAGTCAACGACCCGCGCGAGGTCATACCTGGAGCGCCAAAAAAACATCCCCCTCCCCTCCACTTTCAAACAATAGTTCAAAAGAGATATTTTTAGCTGCACGATACACATTCACAACTTTCGAGGCTCGAGGCTGATAGCGAAACTTTTATTAAATTGCGACCCCTGGGTAGAATGAGCAGCAGCAACCCTGCAACAAAAAAGGGTCAATTTATTTAGCCTGAAGTAAAACACAGTTTTACTACAAAAGGGTTCGGATTAGGACCTAAACAGGTTGGGAGGGGGAGGGAGGGGGTGGAGAAAAGGGAACTGTTAGGAACTCCCTCTTGTTACTCCGTAAGCAAAGGAAGCTTCCAAACCTAAAGACCTTAATGTCGTAATCAGGAGGAGGTTCCCCTTCGCTTCGCTCGCTGTGAAAAGGGGTAGTAATAGTTTTTTTGCTGTATGCCGATACTATCACAACCACCACCACCACTACCTACTACTACTACTAGTACTACCAAACTACCAGCTACGATTCCAGCTGAGCCCCATCCTAGCCATTGGAGCGACGCAGCAACGGCTGTTTACCGGAACTAGAACGATCCAACCTCCGCTCCTCCGCTTCTCACCATATCAGACACCAGCCCATCCAAGTGCCGTCCGCTTTTCCACCTTGCCTGCGTTCTGTTCGTGACATCGTTCCTTCGTTCGCTTTTGCTACTTCGTCCCAGCGCCTCACTCGCGTACCGCCGCCCTGCACAGAACTTTACGCGAAAAACTTTTCCCGCGCATTCAACGGCGTGTTTCGAGCGATGGAGACGGCGGAGCTGCGCGTACTTCTACCCCTTAAACCGCCTCCTTTTCCGATTCCGTCCCGAAACACCGAAACTGACAGGCCGCAAGCCCAAGTGAATGACGGAGAGAGAGGGGGTGGAGGGGGTTGTAGACTTTCGCGCTCGTCCTTTCCGTGACGAGCCCACCTCAATGCACGGGGTCGGTGGTTGCGCGCCCGTGCTGCTGCTACCACTATTTTTAGTATCCTTTCGACTCACGACCAGCTCAGTCACCGCCGAACGGCAATCCAGCGAGGCGCGCGCCTCATTGCTACTAAAACCCACACACACACACACACACAAATACATACACAATCACACACACATACTGTTTAGAAATAATAGCGCTGCAGAGTATGTGCACCGGGCGCCGTGTTCAGCCGCTTAGCCGCCTACCTCGATTGGTTACGCGCAGCGTGCGAATGGTGCAGTGCGAAAGTGTACCACTGTCGGTCGCAGCAGTGTAGAAGACGACGGAATCTGTTTCGGGAGCCGCGCGCGCTACCTTCAGGCGATGCACATTCGGATACGCTAGCAGCAGCACCTGCGGTCCTGTTTGCCTGCCACAGCGGACAGCGGTCGGTGGACAACCAGGACTGTTCGTTCCACAAGGTTGGAGTAGGGTTCGCCCCAAGTTCGAGGTGAGGGGAGCGTTGATGTGTCTCTTGTTATCGCGCAGTTCACCGTGTGTTTTGTATGTCTGTGTGTTTGCAGGTGTGTGAAAAGGAGTGAAATTTCCAGCACAAAACTGCCAAATCAGTTCAGTGAAGTAAGCAAGCAAGCAAGCAAGCAAGGCCCTGTGGGGGGAAAAGGACCATGATCAACCGTAGCAGCCACAGCAAACCGAAGCCGATCGTGCAGAAGAAGAGCACCGCCAGAAGCAGCGACGATGGCAGCGAGGACTCGAACGAGGACACCTCGTCCGGTACGGCCGAGTCGGGCACCAGCTCGGACTCGGAGTCGGAGATGGACACTACCGAGACGTCCTTCTCGTCCAAGAGTGCTACCGAGTGTGGCAACACCGGTGGTGGCAATGGCCCGTCCTGCAAGGGCCAGCTCCAAGGCCAGCAGGGGCTGCTGCGGATGAACAATCGCAACTACGCGGTGTACTGCGGCGGCGAAGCGGATACGAAAAATTCCAAACACTTTTGCAATCATCACCACCATCACCATCATCATCACGGCGATGAGGAGAGCAAGAAGGAAGTGAAGTGAGTATGCCCCATACCGCCCCTGGTTTGTGGTTTGTGTGGTGCAGGAGATACTGTTACTGGGGTCCGGCCCCATCTCCGTAGGATTTTAGGTTGTCTTTGTAGGTATAGTGAATTAGTTTGCGAACAGGTGAAAGTAGAAAGGACAACCTGCTTTTTAGATACCTTTGCCTCTTTGCTAAGCCTTTCCACCAAACCCACAAAAGCACAAGCGGAGTTATAGCGGAGGCAGCACCTTGAGACGGTTATGCAAAAATAAGTTCAAATCCAGCACAGAGGTCCCGTTTCTTTTTCGCACCATTGGAAAAGGAGGCCACCCGTGGGTGGGGTGTAAAGTTTGCTCCAGTTTTGAGCTCGTTCCATCAGTGCCAGCAGTGAGCTTGAATATTGCCGACGTGTCGTTGTCGGCGTGAAAGCACTTCGTGTGGGTGAAAGAACGAAAAACACCCCGTTCGGCTTAAAGGATGTCCGGGGTGGATGGTCTTAACACGCTGAAGCGCTATCGTACAGACCGCAATCTTCCGCAAAAGCACTGTCAAAGGGTAGGGCAACACACAGGAAAGAGGAGGTACTGTCTAGCCGGTGGCCACTGGACGTGGAGGGAGTCTATTTTTTTTCCTGCAAAGAATGCTCGCAAACACTGGTCGGCTGTGTATTGTCGACACCTGAACCCTCTTTTCTGTGTGGCCTAGTGGAAATTTAGGCAATCCCACACAGACACAAACAGACCCCGCCAGCTAGTAGCAAAGAACTAGATTGCATAAATCGATAGACACGTACTCTAGGCTTGTAGTTTTGGGGGGAGGGTGAGGAGCAGGCAGAAAGCGGAGGGGTCTGACGCGTACCACCCAGCTCTACCCGGGCTGTTGGCGCCTAGGCAACGTTCCGTTGCCGGAACAAGAACCCCTTTCCGTTGTTGATTATTTGTTGCTTCGGACGGGGCCGACCCCACTGTTTGTTGCCCCTTTATGACGGGCCATTTTAGCAACAACAAAAAAAACATACACCAATGCACTGTGCCCCGTCTGTTCCCTTTTGCTTCTGCTGGGAAGTTCGGCTGGGAGAGATGGTAGAGACCCTTTGTACCTATAGCACTGTGAGTGCGTGAGCGTGTACCTTCAACTACTATTTTTGGGGTCTTGTTTTATTTTTGGAGTCAGACCACCGATCCAGACGATTTTGCACCCGATGTGCCCCCCACCAGCCCGGGGGCGTGGTGTCTCCGGAAGGTTGTTCTCGTGCAGGGGAATCATTATATTTATCCGAAGCAAGTCCCAAAATGGGACGAAAGTAGGGAAGATTGTGTTCCTGTGTGTTCGGGGTTTTATGGTTCGTAGGCCTTCATTCTTGTGGCATTGTGGGACAAAAGTTGGAGTGGAAGGAAGGGAGCGTTTTGGGCACTACACAAATTAGTTGTGCTGTTAACGGGGGTTTGCTTTGAAGTGCACACGCAGAGGTAGCGAAGTTTCCTTTATTTAGGGACTTCTATTTTTAGACTTTTGGCTTTTCCTATCCTTTCTCTCTTTCTCTCTTTCTCCAGACACTGGAGTTGGTTGTATGTTTGCTGCATTGCAGTAGTTTCTTGCCAAAATCCTCCCATTAAATCATTAAAACTGATCTATAATTATAGAGTTTCATTATTTTTCCTTTTGATTTGTTAATTTGTCTCTATAAAGAGGATGTTTAGGTGTAGTTTTGTTAAAGTAGGCACTTCCAAATGTCCGCTCGTGTCGTATCAGTGCACCGGCTACTACGATGCACCTCCTCTCCACGTGGCGTAGTAACTATGTATGGCACCCGGCAACTACACTGGCTCGCACATCTGTTCTTTGCCTATAAATAGCTGCGACCTTCCTTCTACCTACAGTTATTGAGAAACAAAAAATGCACGTTTAAAAGTGTAAATAATTTGATTTACTTTAGACATCCTTGTCGCACTAAATATCCGCTCCCTTCAGTGCGTGTAACCGTGTGTATGTGTGTGTCTTTTTCCTTTCTCTTCCCGGTTCACGATCTGCTGTGTCATGCGCAGCTGTTGTAGAAGTGCTGCTCTCGACCAAAATGCGCGCCTTGTACATAGGCTCAAGAAAGCGAAGAAAACGTAAGCCCCCACTCACTCAGCTGATGCTTACTTCAGCTTATGTCATCTACTCGACTCATATCGCTCGTTCCATACCTCTCTAATCGACATCACTCCACACCACTCCACCAGAATGTATATTTCCCTTTCCCCCATGTTACTGGGGGGGGGACTTGGGACCACATGCCACTACTATGCACACATTCTCCGTACACCTTGGACTGCTTGTTGTCGTGACTGCACTAAAACCGAACCCTCCCGATCGTCTCTTTAAGTAGTACACACCGATAACAGGATCATCTATTGCTCCCTCCCTCGTTCTCTCGTCTTGTACTAAACTCATTCGTATCATAACTCTAAGATCGATCCCAGCTCGAAGTACAACACATCTTTCACTCTGCTTTCATTCCCCCCATTTCGCTTGCCACTGCTGCATTCCACCTTCTGCAGACTACCGATCAGTATTTGTATACTAAACTGCCGCTACGACATTATCACGCGCGTGTGCAAACGGCTCGGCTATCGGCTGGTCGGCGAGTCCGACCTGTGGAACGTCTGCTGGACGGATTCGTTCGTGGGCGTCGACTTCTGCCGCGACATGCGACGGTTCCAGAAGGTGAACCACTTCCCCGGGATGTTCGAGATCTGCCGCAAGGATCTGCTGGCCCGCAATCTGAACCGGATGCTGAAGCTGTTCCCGCTGGACTATCAGATCTTCCCCAAAACGTGGTGCTTTCCGGCCGAGTAAGTATAATTGCATGTGGAGCTGGTGACAACTGTTGATGATCTTTGTTCTCTTCTGCAGCTTGGGTGATGCCGTCGCTTACAGCCGAACGCATCGCAGCAAAACGTTTATACTCAAACCGGACCAGGGTTCGCAGGGGAAGGGCATCTTTTTGACGAAAAACCTGAAAGAGATCAATCCGAAGGATCGCATGATCTGCCAGGTGTACATCACGAAACCGCTGCTGATCGACGGGTACAAGTTTGATCTGCGCGTCTACACGCTGATCACCTCGACGGATCCGTTGCGCATTTTTGTCTACAACGAAGGATTGGCTAGGTAAGAGTGGAAGGTTGTTTAGGTCAGTGATGGGTAGCGTTGGTAAAATACTGGCGGTAGGTTCATCCAGAAGTATTCCGAGCCTGCCGGAATCATTCGTAGCCGTACGGAGTTAGTGTTGTCCAGGGTCGGCGTGAGTTGATCGAATTCGGAATGATCGAATGAAAGATTATGTGTGCACTCCACACACAGGACTTTGATTGTTACATTGTATCTAGACGATAGGGCAATTTTCGGGATTGAAAAGTCGAAACCGACTCCAACCCGGATCGGCTTCTACTCCGAATCCAGGTGACTCCAACTCCGGACGACTCTGACTTAGGACGATTTCAACTCGGATGACTTCAACTTTGGACGACTCCAACTCCGGAAGACTTCGATTCTGGACAACTCAAACTCCGAACAACTTCGACTCTGGACGACTTAAGTTCCGGAATCCAGCCAATCAGAATCGAACTAGCAAAAGCCAGAATCGGTTCAGAACCGTTAGTCCATCACTACTTGTGGATGTCGGACGACTTTGCTAATGCTAATTTCTTATCGCATCTAGATTTGCCACGAACAAGTACAAGGAACCGTGCGTTACGAACGCGTCCAACACGTTCATGCACCTGACCAACTACTCGGTGAACAAGTACAGCCGGACGTTCTCGAACGACGATGAGGCCGGCTCGAAGCGACGCTTCTCCACGCTCAATCGCATCCTGACCTCGGAAGGCTACGACATTGCCGAGCTGTGGAGCAACATCGACGACGTGATCGTCAAAACGGTGATGAGCGCCTGGCCAATGCTGAAGCACACGTACACTGCCAGCTTTCCCACGCACGACATCATCCAGGCGTGCTTCGAGGTGCTCGGGTTCGACATCCTGATCGATCACAAGCTCAAACCGTACGTGCTGGAGGTGAACCATTCGCCATCGTTCCACACGGACGAGGCGATCGACAAGGAGATTAAGGAGGCCCTCATCACGGACACGTTCATCATGCTCAACCTAAACGGGGAGGTGAAAAAGCGGGTACTGGAGGAGGACAAACGGCGCATCCAGAACCGGCTGCTGCAACGGTTACGCGATTATTCCAAGCAGACGGTTAGCAAGGATCAGCAGCAGCAGCAGCAGCAGCAACAGCAGGGCCAGCAGGGCCAGCAGGGAGGGCAGCAGCAGCAGGGTCAGCAGCAGCAGCAAGGGCGCGACGCGAACGATCCGGACGACGATGGGTACGGCGAGGAGGGGATGGGCCCGTGGGCCGAACAGATCAACTGGGAGGAGACGCATCTGGGCGGGTATCGGCGGATCCTGCCCGCGCCCGGCGACCCCAACCGCTACCTGCAGTTCTTCATCGCCCAGAGCCAGGCGTCGGTGTACAACGAGACGGCGGCCAGCAAGCGCCGGGAGGAGTGTGCCAAGCAGCAGCGCATCGAGCTGGAGGAGCGCTTCCGCCTGAACCAGGCGATCCTGCACAAGCACAATCCGAAGCTGCAGAAGGGCGGCGGGCTGGGTGCGGGCGAGGATGCGGCCGGCGGGAATGGGGCGGGCGGTGGTGGTGCCGGCGGTATCGGAGCGGGCAAGAAGAAGCTCCGCAAGCGCAAGGTCGCGAAGGTGGCGAAAAAGCACGACGAGTTCATGCCGGACCAGATCGCGGACTACGAGGAGCGGGAACGGATGGCGCTGCTGGGGCAGCGCGATTTTCTCATACGCACCTGCGGGCTAGTGCAGAGCGTAAGTATCACCGGGGGGCCGGATGTGGAGAGAGAGAGAGAAAGAGAAACAAAGTAAAATAAGTAATTGAATTGTATGTTTCCACCTTGTGCACCAGATATACATCAACTTTCATCGGAACAAGCTGCTCACGGATTCGGACCGACGCAAGTATAAGGAAACGTACGCGAAGCTGATCACCAACGAGCATCTGCCACAGTCCGAGTCGTCCCCACAGTCCAACCATACGTTTTCGACCATCCACAGTACCAGCACGGTGGCCGGTTCGACGTCAACCGGCGGTTACCATGGCTACGGTGGAGTGACAGCCGGAAGCAACAGCAACACCACAACCTGCCTGCCCAGCCTTGGCACTGCACAGCAACAGCAGCAGCAGCAGCACTCGTCCGGCTCCTCCTCCTCCACGAACCAGCTGCAGAAGCTGCAGATCAAAAGCTTGGTCGCCATCAACGACGTCACCTCGTGGATGCAGTGCACGGAGGTGCCGGTACAGAGCCGGCCACCGCTACCGTACCTGCTAGCGACGCAGCCGACCAACTACCGCAGCACCAAGTCGACGATGGCCCGCCAGGTAACGAACGTGGTCAAGCGGCACAGCATGGAATCGCGCCAGTACTACACCTCGGACAAGCTCATCTAGTATTGACTCCGGCACGGCAACGATGGGCCGTGCGATAGCATCAGCGCCGCCAACACTGCCGCCGCCGCCCGGGCGTCCCACTCAAAAGGGCTATTGAACTGGCTGCAAATCCACGATGATGCTGCCTACTTTCTGCTGTTTTGTCGTCCTTGGCGAAGCAGGGTGTATCCGCTTTCATTCGCTCCAAAAGCTACTTTAATCTCAACCGAGCGCAGCACGCAAATTGTGGACGCGAGGGACGCGATGTGTTTGTTTATGAGTGTTTGATATTTGTTTTTCGTATTTTTGTTCTTTAAAGTTTTACTTCCATCGCATACAAGGAAGGAAGGAGGCAGCAGCAACAGGAGGGGGCGGGGGGGGGAATATAGCGCTGAAACCGTTTGATTAAAAATTTAATGTTTATTAATAATAAAGGAATAACAAATAATAATCATTAGCATCTATATGTACACGGTAAATTGAACAATCTTTCGTTTCTCTGTACGGGGGCGGGTTTTTGCGGGTTGACCGTTGTTTTTTACAGTCCTAAATGGGGATGCGGCTGCCTGTGTGGGGGGTGGTTGCTTGTTTTGTGGCTTGTTGCTGTGGATGATCTTTGCGTGTGTCAATGTAAACCATGTTTCAATTCACTCACACTCTGTCTCTCTCGCTCGCTCTCTTTCTCTGGCTGGAGTCGCAGCACCACTTTTTGTATAATTAAAATAATTGTACAAACTCTGCTGTCAAGCTAGCAGTAACGGCAACGGAAATCAACGGAGCCTTGCCGTAAAGTTTGCGCAAGCACCTTCGAAAGGTTGTAGCACCTATTAACCCATTATTGTTGCCTTCTTCTAAGCCTGCCCTTACGATTCACCTAATAGGCAAGCTGCTTGTTATTCATCTTTAAGTTAAGCAACAGTTTGCCCAAAAGTGTCACAAAAGAAACCTGAGAAACACTTATGATATCCTTTCGCGGACCACTCTTCTATACAATACACGGAACACGAGTTTATGAGCAAACAAAAGCAAACATTTCTCCTGAGCTCGTTTTGAGAGCTTGGCCATACATGAAACCAGCATTAAATTAAAGCTCCGACTTCCCTCCCCTCTACTATCACATTCATTGTCCTTCTCCACTGTTCACACTGCCCCAAAGCCTACTATAATCGTAACTAGGTGTGGTGTGTGTTTGTGTACTCCAGTTCCAGTTCACTTTGTTGGAGGAGCTCATTCCTGATCGACGTCTTCTCGAGTGTTGTCTGCCGTTGCTCCTGCTGCCGTGTTTTCTATTAATTAAGTGCTGTACTGTCTGTGTATGTGTTTTTTTCTGTCTAATTTACTTTCCAGTTCCAGCGAGCGACGAGATAAAAAGTGAGTGAAGATAAAACAATAGGTTTAGTGTGTGTGTTCTGCACGCCTCAAAGAAACAGTGGTGAGTGGTGTTTTTTGTACGTGTCTACTTTCCCCTTTCTGCCAACGGTGTCAGGACGAAAGCCTACTTCGGTTCAACTTCAATTTACACATCATCACTTTCATTACACGCTTCCACCGTTCCGCTCACCGATTCACCGGTGCAATCGATCTGTCCTCGTGTGTGTGTGTCTCATGAGACGCA
Organism: Anopheles arabiensis; assembly: GCF_016920715.1. Lineage (NCBI taxonomy): Eukaryota > Metazoa > Arthropoda > Insecta > Diptera > Culicidae > Anopheles > Anopheles arabiensis. The sequence goes on from NC_053517.1 coordinate 21,156,371, forward strand.
AAAAAAACGTTTTTTGGCGAGCCGTTTCACACGTTCATTCTAAATCCCGATTAACGATCGATCGCGCACTACTTGCTCAATCACACTGTACACCACACTACACTGCAATCATTCTTCACACGCCCGCACGCACTCAATCTCTTTCGCTTGTCTCCCATGGGGGAATTATTCCCCGCACCCCGCGCCACAATCCCGAGGGTTTCGCAGAGTTTCGCATTAAATAATTTAAATATTTTTACTTAAGCTTATCTGTTAAAACGTTTGCCATTAACTTTAGTCCGTTTCCCGACCCCGAGTTCTGGCTGCTACCTTCTGCTGCTGCATGGGGGGGGGGGGGGAGCCCGTACATCCCCAGTACGTGGGCATGGTGCTGTAGAACATAACTCCCCCCATCCCTATCTTTTGCAGGTGGCAGATTGTTTCTAACTATTTCCTAATGCCTGTTCTACTTCGGCGCTCTGTTGTTCTCTTCTTCGTTTTCATGTTTGTTTTGTCTTCTTTTTAACTTATTTCATCTGTTTTTTCTCTCTCTCTCGCTCTCTCTTTCTCTTTTGTCCCCTAAGCTGCTACATTAAAGTCTATGTATTTATGTATAAATCATTATATAATATTTGCAATATATTTGAGAAGGCCATTTTTGATTTCATTTATTACTTTTACACACACACACACGCATCCACTCACTCATTCACGTTACTTTCTTGTTTGTTTGCTTGCTTGCTTGCTTTTGCTACACGTAATTCTCTTGGCTAGCGGGTTTTTTTTGTTAATCTTTTCCCTTTTCCTTTTAACACCATTTACACAACCATCGCCCGTCCCCCATCGCACTAGCCCCCACAAGCGCACGTTTGTTTCTGTACAGATCCCCCCGGGTTTTTGTTGTTTTGCACACACACACACACACACAGCACACATTGCAGGTTACACAACTTTGTGGTATCGTTGTTATTTGAGTTCTTTGTGTGTGTGTGTATGTTTTGTTTGTTTGTTTGTGAGTGTATGTTTGCCTATTTCGACTGCTAATCCAACATGTAGTGTGTGTATGTGTTTTGGGTTTGTTTTTTTTTTCTTCTGTACTGTACAACTGTCAATCTCACTCAAAAGCTTTAAAGAAGAAGTTCCATAACGCGACCTTTCCCGATTACAAATAACACATCGAGGATGGAATTGGATGCGTGTGAAGCGTGTATGTGTGTGTGTGTGTGTTTGTTTGTGTCCTCTTTTGAGCCAACGATAACAAGGATATGGCAAGTGTTCACAAGCAGAACTCCTCCATTCGGGACAGTAATCTCAAACATTGTTTTTATCCCCTTTTTCCTCACAGTAAACCCTTACGTTTTCGCTCAATTTGCATTATAATTTAACGAAGCAAAAGCCCACCCATCCTAGCTTTAATTATGGTTGCGCTGATCCTGCTGATCCTTGGTCAGTCATATTAAAAAAGGAACCGTTTTTTGTTGTGTGTGTGTGTCAAGAATCGTTTAAATTCACTAAACTGAACAGCATTCGTGATTCGTCAAGTTCGTCTTAGTTAATGTGCCAGCAGTTTCCCCATTTAGGTTCCTCCAGTCTTTCTAAAAGCAGCGGACACAAAGATGATACACACACACACACATACACGCCCACACACGGACCCAACCCATTCATCTGGCGCGTCGCTAATCCTCTTCTCCCTTTTCCTAGTTCCTATCTCCCGAAGCACCTCTCTGTACACTCACACGCACACACACTGGTGCCGCTTTTCAAAAGCGAATGGCTCTCGACCTCTCTGCCCCTGCTCCTTTTTTCTGTCGCTGTTCCCTTGTCCCTGTCCCCACTTAAATCTAACAACACAGGAGAAGCAGGCGAGGGAAACGATTTGTCGAGCCGCCGCCGCTTTCCTTTCCCCCTGCCAGAGCTTCAGCCACTCGGATCAAAGGAAATGGGAAGAGACATGGTGGTGGTGCAGGTGGTTGTCACTTAGGTAAGCAGTGCTGGACGTGGCTCAGGCCCTGCGCTGTGCGGTACAGCGTCCTGCGGCCGAGCTACGGGCTCGCTTCTACTACGGTTTGAACTTCACCAGTGGTATGTTTTTGGAGTTGAGACACTTGTCGCAGCACCATTCGGCGTACACTTCCGCGTGTATTAGGTTGAAGGCCGCCTCCGTCAGTCCGCTGCACGTCCTGCAAAAAAAAAGTGATAAATTGACAAGGGTTAACAACAAAACGAGCTCTCCGCCTACTAGACGCCGCTGCTACTTACCGATGAAACCAAAAGTTACATCCAGATTCGCACAGGATGCCCTGGTCGTTGTCATGCACCTCCTTATGGCATCCTCCGCAGGGGTAGATTGGCGGGGCGTTCGGGTTCTGCGGGTTGAACACTTTCGACTGGTCGGGCGGGTACAGCTTGCCGGAGGTAACGGGCATCGGCTTCGGACCGAACATGCCCATGTGGTGGTGATGGTTCGGCCCGTTCGGCCCATTGCCCGGCGGTCCCAGTCCGCCCATCGGTCCGCCCATCGGTCCGCCGCCACCCATCGGTCCACCGCCCGGGCCACCGCCGCCGCCGCCCCCCATCATGTGGGGCGACTGCATCGGGCTGCCGCCGACCATTCCGCCGCCGCCCACCATTCCTCCCCCTCCCATATGGCCACCCATCGGACCACCCATCGGCGGTCCGCCCATCATGCCGCCCGGGCCCATGCCGCCGCCGCCCATTCCACCGTGCATCGGGGGCCTGTGGGGCGCTACGCCCGGCGGCAGGTTCCCGTGCGGTGGCATTAAGCCGCCGCCGCCACCGCCTCCTCCTCCTCCTCCTGCTCCGCCACCTCCGCCGCCACCCATGTGATGGTGCATATTGTTCGCACCGCCCATGCCGGCGCCCATGTGCGGATTGCCTCCCTGATGATTGCCCGCGTGATGATGATGATGGTGATGGTGCGGATGATGATTCATGCCGCCGCCGCCGCCCCCTCCTCCTCCCATCGAGTTGGCCGGACCGCCGGGACCGCCCATCATGCCGCCACCCATCGGGCCGCCCATGCTGTTACCCATCGGTGGTCCGCCACCACCCGGACCCATCATGGGACTCATCTGCTGCTGCCCGGCCGGGCCGCCGGGGCCGCCGCTGCCCGGGCCACCCGGGTTGTGTTGAGCGTGGGGTGACTGCTGGGGCAGCGGCATCTGCTGATGCTGGCCACCGTGCGGCGGCGGATGAGGCTGTAGCGGTTGTGACTGTTGCCCGGCCGGTCCCTGGCTGCCCGGCGGTCCCTGAGACCCCGGCCCTTGCTGGCCGCCGCCGCCACCGGGCTGCTGATTACTAGGCCCTTGACTACTGTTCTGCTGCGGGCCACCGCCGCCACCGCCCTGCTGCTGCTGCTGCTGCTGGTTCGCACCCATGGGTCCGAGTTGATGAGGTAATTGATTTAAGTTCCCTGATTGCTGATTTGTCATTGCACCGTTCGGTAGGTTCATCCTACTGTTGCTACTGTTCATGCCGCCCGGTCCACCGCTCATCGCCACGTTCGGTGACGTCTGGCCGCCGACGGTCACGTTCGCGGCGGACACCGGCTGCGGCGTTTGGCTGTGTCCGGCCGAGTTCGGCCCGAGTGGCACATGGTTCGGCGGGCCGTTCCCGAGCGGGCTGTTCATCGGCGGACCCATCGGCCCGTTGTTCAGGTGGCCCCCGCTCGTGTTCATCGGACTGCCCAGCATTCCGCCACCGCCACCTGCTCCTCCTCCTCCACCGCCGCCGCCTCCCTGGCCCCCACCGGCATGGGGCGAACCCATCCCCGGCAACGAGTTCATCGGGCTGCCAATGTTGCCGGCACTCAGCGGACTTCCCACCGATTTGCTGTTCATCTGTTGCTGCTGCTGCTGCTGCTGCTGTTGCTGCTGCTGGCTCATCGGGGACATGCCTCCCATCGGACCCATCGGCGACATGCTCTGGTTCATGGCACCACCCATCGGACTAAGGCCACCCATCTGCGCGCCCGGTCCGCCCATCGGGCTCATGCCGCCGCGCTGCATCCCGTGCGGCATGCCGCCCATCTGGCCCATGCCCGAGTTCAGGTGCATGCCGGGATGGTGATGGCCCATCGGGCTGCCCATGCCCATCGGGCTCATGCCCCGCATCGGCGGTCCCTGCGGTGGTCCGCCCGGTCCTCCCGGCCCGCCCACCATGCCCGGCGGGCCGTGCGGCGGTCCGCCCGGGCCCATGCCCGGATGCGGCGACCCATGGCCCGGCCCATGGTGCGGCCCCATCCCGTGCGGACCCATGCCGTGCGGGCCCATGCCGCCACCCATCGGTCCGCCGTGCGGTGGCCCATGCGGATGACCACCCATCGGCCCCGGGCCCATATGGTGGCCGGGGCCTCCGTGCATCGGCCCACCCATGTGGTTCATCGGACCCATCGGGCCACCGTGGCCCATCGCACCGCCCCCGAGATGACCCATCATGCCCGGGCCCGGCCCGTGGCCGGGGCCGCCGTGTGGATGGCCCATGTGGCCCATGTGCGAGGCAGGCGTTGGCGGTGGCGTATCATCGAACGGGTTCGAGGCCACTATCGTGTCGCCGTACCCGGTCGGGGGCGGTGGTAGCAGGTCCTGGGGGGACGGGGTCGGCGTCGGCTGCGACGTCACCGCGTTCGAGTTTACCACGTTCGACGTTTTCCTTCGCTTCTTCGGATTGCTCGGGGCGGATATCGGGAGCTGGGGCGATTCCGAGGGCGATTTGAAATCTGGCGGACAGAGTCCGGGTCCTGGTAGCCGGTACGACGCCATGCCCAGGTTGTGTGTCATACTACTGCGCGTTAGTGCAACAAGCTACGCACGCAGGTCCCACTCTCGCTCTCTCTCTCTCTCTCTCTCTCACTCTCTTTTGCGTGCCTCGTCGCTTTTTGTGTTTTCGTTTGCTTTATGGTGCAACAAAACAGGACGACGTCAACGGATTCCTTGCCGCCGCTGTCGCGATCTTTGTGTGTAGCCGGTGTTTACGTACCGCCAAACCACCATTACAGCTCGCTGCACTTCCCTTGCCTCATCACTTCACTACACAGCAGTCTCTCTCTCTCTCTCTCTCTCTCTCTCTCTCTCTCTCTCTCTCTCTCTCTCTCTCTCTCTCTCTCTCTCTCTCTCTCTCTCTCTCTCTCTCTCTCTTTCGCTCTCTTTGCCTCTGGCCGATCAAACGATCTTTAAATGCACAACGATCAATCAATCGTATCGGAAACGTACACAAGCTGTCCTTACAATACAAACGCACAGTACACACATATTTCACACACCGGAACGGACATCCCGTTCGTGTCTCGTCCACTTTCACACACGCACACACACACACGCAAACGGAGGAGATACTAGCGCGGAAACAGCGATAAGCTGCGACCACAACTGTCTAAATACTAGTAATACGATCCCTCAGCAGCACTGCACTTTGTCGGTACGACATTATTATTATTATTATTATCTAAAATATTGCTCATTTGATGTGTTTGCTTGCGATTGTTTTCATTCACTTTCACACTGTTGCTGCCGCGCGTTATCATTGCCGTGCGTGCCCCCAGCCAGATTCATCGGTCCGTCGTCTGCAGGCAGCACCACCGGCTACGGCTGGCACGTGAAACTGGCTCATCCATCGATGTACGTACTAATCCCTTGCAAACGGATTGGCTGTTGCTGCCCCGTCCAACAATGCGGTGCGTGTTTCAATCGTTCAATGTTTTTAGTATCATTCGCTTGCCACTGTTTGGTGCGGAGGCTGGGTTAACAATCTGAAATGAACAAAAAAGAGGAAACATATAAGCATTTTGCGAACAGTGTGAATATAAAATCCCAATATAAGAACCCAATGTTGTATTGCATTTGTTTTCGCAACTCAAGTCGACGGGATGGTCGAATGATCGTCCTGTGACTCACGGGCAGCACCACCGCCACCTCATACGGTTGCCAGTGTTGGCTATCAGCAAACGTTATCGTATCGTGGCCAATATAAAATGCACACCGCGCGCGATCCGGAGCACTGTGGCTTTCCAATTGTTTCTCGTTCAATTCGCCGTTCGAAGTTGCCCGGAAAAGGGGCAAAATATTGTTAAACAAACGAAAAAGCAATCGTCCATCGACATTATTGAGGGATTGGTAGCACAAACACAGCAGCACTTCTTCTCTTCCATGGCACACTGCCGAAGCAAGCAGAAAGCATTCCTTGTGCGGTTTGTCCTCGAAATGTTGCCCGCAGGCGACCCAAAGGAAGGTGCTCACAGCATCAACAAACACAACAACCGATACACGCGCCCATCCGTTCCCTCCTGGCTGTCAAATGGATACGTGTGACATTCGGTCGCACTGGGGTGTGTATGCATGCGTGCGTGCGTATGCGTACGTGCATTTAGGAAGTTGCTCCGATTTTACACACTTCCTGGTCGCTCGTGTCACACACTACAATGGGAAGATATCCTTAAATGCACGCACTATTCGCACACACACACACTCTCTCTCTCTCTCTGTGCGTGTGTGTACGCGACACATAAATACCGCTGAGGTGCTGACTTTTTTTATTGCTTTCATCCAGCAGCAACAGCAAGCAATCGCATCAAAAAGGGTAGACAACACACCACTGTGGGTTTCTCGCACCATGCCGCAAAAGCAAACACGCACACACACACGCACACACTAATTAATTCACTAATTCCGTGCAGCCGCTATGTTCCGCCATCGATTAAACGGTGCCCCAAATTCGGTCACTTACGAGAAGCTCATTGCCAGTATACAAACGGGAAGCAAAAAAAAAGGTTCACCAAATTTCAAGCAAGGTGCCTTGTTGTAATGATTCTTTTCGGAAATGTCAAAAGCTAACCTAACATTTCGTCCGCTGATGCTGCTGCTGCTGCTGTCCGTATCGCTTTCTCATTCTTTCCTCTCTCTTTCACTCTCCCGCTTTTGCTGTAGCTCCAAAAACAGAACGCGTAGATAGAGAGCGAATCGCTTGCTCTCTGTTGCGCATCAGCCGCCGCCTGATCTTCCCGCTCGCGCGTACAAAGGCCCACATACGTGTCTGTTGTGCGTGAGCGAGACCACTAGGCACGCATCACTCTTCGGCATCTTTCTCTTTCGCTCGTTCGCCTTCACGTACCAAGGTGCCTGCTGCTGTTTCATTTGCAGTGGAAAAACGAAGAAACGCACATGAACGCGGCGGCGGTGGTGTGAAGGAAATTATTATTGGCCATTTGTTTCCCTGCCAGTCGCCGCCGCCACCGCACACTTTCGGTATTTTCTTTACCTTTCCCGCCCCTGTGCCCTCTTTTTCTTTGCACTGTCCCTTATCCCCCCTCCCCACAATCCGACCGACTCCGCAAAAGGGAGAAAGATACCTTCCAAGCATGAACCCCCCAAGCACAACACAAAACTACTTTTCAGCTGGTATGCTTCGATTATTTGATCGCCGCCTCGCACCCCACCACACCACCACCACCAACCCTGCCAGGTAGTAAGCGATAGTCGCGATTATCCGGGGATGTGTGTCGTTCTTTTTCTTCGCCTTTTTGTATGGCCTTTTTCAGTCATTTGTGGCCAAGTTGCGGAACAGAACCGAAATGATGCGTTTGACAAATCCTGCCACACACACACACACACACACACACACCACCGTCGTTGATTTCTTCGCGTCACACCATATACACGCACACACACGCACACAGCACAGCACGCATTAGGCGAGAGAAGAGAAAGAGTGTTGGCGGCAGCGGCGGTCACTTCTTCAGAGTGCGCGCGGAGGGCGGCCGCCGCCATATCACACACACACAACACAGAGGAAAACTAAAAAAAAATGTACCACAATTATCCACCACCTTGAAGGACTCCTTTCCTTCACCTTCAACGCATTCCACACACCACCCGAATGTGGACGCGATTTGTCGCTCGATTTCCTTCCATCAAAACAATTATTGCGTGCGCCAGGACGGGCGGCCGAAGGAGGAAGGATGCACACCATGGTCGATACACGCGCGCGTTCCTTATCCCTCCCGATACGCGTACGTGTTCCCGCTCCCGCAGGGGTTTGCCTAGTTGATGATCCGTCCCTTTTCGCACGGGGCACTCTGTTGCGTTTTCCGCAAGGGGTCGAGAAAAGCGACGAAGCAAAAACGGCTGCTGCTGCCGCCAAAAACACCTCCTTCTCCTCTCGCCGTTCTCACCCAGAAACCCACCGCACAAGCTGGCAACATAACACACACACACACACACACACAAACGGCTCGGGAAACCACAGAACCACGCGCATCTTTTTTTTATCGGCTTCATACCCCTCACCCCTTACTGATAATTTGCTGCTTATTTTCTCACCTATTCCGATCGGTTTTATCGAATAATCATCACACACACATTCCCTTTTCCTGGCTGGCCACACTGAAAAAACCGTCACTGCGAGAGTGTCGTTTACGTTGTGTTTTCTTCTTCGCGCTTCCTTTTCGCCCCCTTTTCGTGTACTGCCGGACTGCCGCACCACTACACGTTTATGCTCGAAAGCGCGCACACACACATGCACACACGCGCGCATACGTTCATGCAATACCGCACCGTCGATGAATGGAACCCAACTCCCCCCACCCTCCATCCCTTGACCGTCTTTCGCGTGCACGGAACAATCGCACGCACGGGAGAAGAAATGCTGCTGTTGCTGCTGCGATCGCTTATCAGAACCGCCACTGCGCGGAGGAGGGTGTAATGGGTCTTTTCCCCCCTTCACCCACAACGCGTTGCACTTTTGCTCCGAAACCGTACTCTCCCCCCCCCCTCCCCACCCAGACACAAACCGGGCGGCATCGGTTCCGGCAATCACGCATTCACGGGAAAAGCGAGCGCGCGGCGAGCGAGAAAGAGAGAGAGAGAGAGAGAGGCATAGTGATGAAATCGTGATTTGCTGCACGGCGTTTTTGCTTTCGCTTTTTCGCGGACCTTCTTCTCGGTTGACTCTTCTCCGCGCTGTACCAGGCAGGCACACCAACACTACCAAACACAATATTATGCCCCTGTTTTGTGTTGTGTCCATCCGCCTGCCTGCGCTTCCGCCGTTTCCACAAACGCACCCGTTGCTTCTTGCTTTTCGCTTTCCCTGCTGCCTGCTGCCGGGTGCCGTCTCGCTCACACCACTGCACGCGGCACGCACATACCTAGCACCCCGCGCGTACCCGCACACACCCTTACCTACAGACAATTCGGCAGGACAACGGCGACCATTGTTGCTGGTGCGAGTACGAGACGATTACCTTTTTACCAATTTCGTTTGCGCGTCCTTTAACGCTGTCGCACGTTGCTCTTCACTTACTTTTCCATCATCACCCGCGGCAAAACGCGATCCCGTAGCTGCGGATATTATTATTATGATGCACACACAGAGTTTCCCTTGCGGCTCGTACAACGCGACCTTTTTTCGCTCCGATTAGCTCCTAACGTCAGAAACGTCTTCTCTTTCTTGCCCTCTGCTGCCCGACTGCGCTGGTGTACGTGAGCGCGAGTGGTCGTCGATGTTCGATGTCACGCACACAGCCACAGTACCGCTACTCTGTGCTGGCGTGAAGTTTCCTATGGCACCAGTTTCCCGGCAAAGCACAAATCGCACACGGATATGGGTAATCCGAAATTCAATGCACTATGTCGATGAAAATTTGTTTATTGATAGTTTGCAAAAGTGCATTAAACCCTCTTTATTTGTTATTAGGGAGCCAGTCTTCAGTGACGTCATGAAACCTTCAGCATGCTTCTTCTTCTTCAATGGAACGTCTTCCTCCTGTGAGCCACAGTGTAGGAATAATATTTACTAATTTGATATGTTTCTGTTGATAACTTGAATCGCAAAAATATAACGAGGGAAATTGCATGTTTGAAACACAGTTTTTACCAACGTGAAATGTATTTTTGGGGTAAAATATTGTAATGCTCAATTTGTTTTGCCAAACCGTCATGTTAATTCTGACAGTCAGTGCCCGTTAAGCAAGGCGAGGGTTTTTGACGTTCAAAAAATAGCTGCATCTCGCTCTTTTTCTCAAGCCGTCCTTCGCTCGCTTAAAGTGTTCGTTTCGAAGTGAGCTTTTGTGCCCCCGTCTCCCACTTTACTCCAAACACTTCGTCCACCTTTGTCCATGTACCTTTCGTTGTGTTGGTGACAATCTACGCGCATCATATAACGAGGTGTGTATGTTCTCGCTCGATTTGTCGTACCGTCTCTTTCGCGCACATGGACGCGTAAAAAATGTAAACAACTTCTTGGCCGGTGCGAAATAGAAGTGCTCAATTTGGCTGATTATTTTTAATGGAAATCAACAGAAACTGGGTACACGTGTTATTTGATTAATAGCTGAAAGGTTTTAAATTACTGTGCAATGCATAGAATCGTCGCTCAAAGTGCTCGCGCGCCCGCAACTGAAGTGTGCTGTTCAAAGTGCAGAAGTTTGCATTACTATTTTAATTACATGTCCGCCTAATCACCTTTTTAAGATAAACAATAAATAAAAAAAATAAAAACTGTCGAAAGTCTGTGTGACTTGCGGCCTCGTTAGAGCTGACACGGAATAAACACATTAATAAAAGCACCGTTCAATGATGAATGAATGAAGACTGTACATAAAAAGCCACCACTGGATCAGCTAACGCTATAGCGGAACATGACGAGCAAGTGAGACGGCGGAGCGCAGATGCTACCCAAGCGCCACAGATTAAGCTTAAACGACTGGAAAATTGAATATCCATAGAGAAAAATGAAAGCTCTACAGCTTCGTTGGTTTGATCAAAAGATGGCGTATTACAACTCATCATTATATTGCTATCCTTTTCTTACACTGTGTTTCGACAAGTTTCATCTTATCATGACCTATATAGCCTTCTAACTTTCCGAGCAAAAATCTATAAAAATGGTCGTGTGGTCAGATACGTGGGTATCAACACCAACGACCATTACTCAAATCTCACTTGCTTCAGAGCTGGTGGTTTCCATTGGAGTTTAGTATTTAAACAATTGTATCGCCGTTCTAGTTCTAGCGATGCATAACTTCAATGTGAAACCATACAACAGTACAGAGGAAATGAGAAAGCTCTCCTCCAAGCGATGAAGCTCAACTGGTTGGGGTATCCCACCAACAGAGAGCGCCACCAGCTTTTTCGCTATTTTTAGAATGCATGAGTCGTTTGCCGTCTACTAAACGAAGTCTTTCTATATTCCGTTTAGGTAGAGAACTTGAGTCGTTTAGAAGCCGTTTAGTGGTCGTTTAGTGGATTTGTGGCACTTGGGTAATATGGCACACACATGAAACCCCGTGGGGTCAATGAGGGGGGAGATGGTGGAGTGTACGTATTTTTTTTTTGCCATTTAATGGATGGACCATTTGTCCATCAACACAATCGCACACCAGCGCGAGTTTTTTGGCGGCCATCTTGAACCCTCAAAAACCCTCACAACTACTTACAAAAACGATCGCCAACGAGGGAAAATCGCACCGATTTGGAGCGTTGGCGAGCTCACGAAAATCGCTTGTAACCCTCCCAGCACAGGGTGGTTAATTGCATAGCTTCAGGGACAAAACGATATTTTCATAATTGCATACTTTTAGGCGTTATGGTTTGTTTAAAACAATCGTTACTTATATTGCATATTCGAGTTTCATAATTTTTGATACGAAAGATGTTAATTAGAAGTCAAATCTGATTTAAAACGAAGTAATTCAAATCAAGTTTTACAATCCCATTTAAACATGTAATGTTCGCAGATAGACATACAATTTCACAGGCTCAGCTTCGTCAACACGGCATTTGCTTGCCTTTTCATTTGCCTATAGAACATCATCAAAAGTGAATTGTTTAGTATACAGATCAAAATAATAACTCATTCAAATACTAGAAACAATTGAAATTGGAGGTTTATTAGACTACGACTTGGTTCTATTACAGGAATCATAAAGAAACGATAGCGTTAACGAGGACGCTGGTTTAAAACTGACCATATTAATACTACACATCGATGAGATGAACGAAGGCACACGTGACACTTTTGTGTATGTTTGTGTGTCTCGCGTAAACATTTAACATACAGCAACTTCTACCCGTCTTGAATAAACATGCATTACATCCTAGGTGAAACTTATACAACAAAAAAAGCCTCTACTCTACGCACCACCACGAACTGTGCACCACGTGTTTGCGCACTGCATAAATCCAGCACAAAAACACCTGGCGAGCGGTTTTGGTTTGTCTAAAGCGTCTGCTCGATCACGCCGAGCCGTTCCTTGTACTTTTCCTCTTCGTGCGCCGTAAAGGTCCACTCTTTGATTGGTTCGGGGTTAAGTTTTCTGCAAAAAAAAAAAAACAACAGGAATGCATTGAATAAGAGGACCTGCAGCGTACACTTATAACTCGTGTCACTTACTCATTCTCTGCCTTTAGCGAAAAGTCGTTCTGTAGCACCTCCTCCGGGAGCAGCCAGTGGACGAGCGGTGAGATCAGCTTCGGTCGGAAGTTGCGCAAATCCTGCGAACCGGTAAAGTAGCTCACCGGAATGCCTACCACAAACACCATGAACGTGCCCACTGTCGAGTACCAGACGAAGGAGATGTTGTAAATGGAGAACTCGGCCTCGTCCTGTGGCGCCTCGAGCATGGGGAAATCGTTGGCCGTCACGTTGTACCCGTACTCGTAGCACCCATCGACGCTGGTAGGTTTGGGCGGGTAGCTAATTTCCTTGTTGCTGATCGCAATCTGTGCCCCAGCGATAATCCACGACATCACGATCACACTGGATGCCGAGCCCCAGAGGGCGCCGTGTTTGTTGGCCCACGGCCACAGCATCCCGAGACAGAAGATGCCCATCACGGCACCCTGCGTAACGCTGGCGATCGTGACGACCATCTGCAAAATGTGCCCGAATTGTTCCACGATCAGGCCCATCGCGATACAGTACACACCACTGACCAGAATCAGCACCTTCATGGTCGTATTGGCCGACGCGTCCGTGTGTTTGAACAGCTTGAACGGCCGTATGTAGTCCTCGTAGATTAAGCCCGCCAGCGAGTTTAGGTTCGCGGACATTGTGCTGGAATACGAATGAAGTAAGGCTTTGCAAAACATTTCCTCTTTTTAGTCGATTCGATCCGGGATCTTACCTCAAACCAGCGCTGAACACGCAAGAGATGAACACTCCCGGCATACCTTTCAGGTTGCCCACGACATCCTGCACGAAGAAGGGCAGCAGCTTGTCTGCCTTCTGCACCAGCCCCACCTTGATCGGATCGCAGTCGAAGTACTTGGCAAAGATGACGATGCCGGTGAAGCAGTTCAGCGTCATGATGACGATGAACCCGGCGCAGAAGATCCACAGGGCGGCCCGGGCATGGCTCATGCTCGGCACAGACACGATACGCTGGACGCAGCTTTGGCTAAGTCCCAGGTAACCGGTCCACAGAAACAGATTGCCCACACTAGCCGTCCAGAACGTTTGGCGCGTAGTTGCATCCAGTGTCATGCTGCAAGGAAAACAAAAAGATGTTACATTAGCTTGTTGCCGAGTTGCCGCGCTCCATTAGAGTGCACTTACTCAAAAATCTCCAACCGATTACCGGCGGCTGCCCGCTCCAACACCTCCGACAGTCCGCCAATCTTCGCCACCCCGATGACCACCACCAGAAAGCAGGACACAAACATAATCAGCCCCTGCACGACGTCCGTCCACACGACCGCCTTGATGCCACCGAGCATCGTGTAGAAAATGCACACGCCACACACGATCCCGTTGATCAGGTGGATGTTGATGCCGCTGACTTGCGAAAAGGCCAGCGCCGGTATGAAGATGAAGATCGGCAGGATCAGGTAGATGTTCAGGACGTACGTGAACGTGACGAACTTCTTCACCGCCGGGCTGAACCGATCCTCCAGATATTGGTAGCAGTTGGTGATGTGGTTGTTGTAAAACACCGGCACGAAGATGTAGTTGATGATCATCGTGATGAGGATCATGGTCGGGGCGATGATCCAGTACTGCGCCCCGTACGAGTACATTTCCGCCGGAACCGACATGATGGACACACCGGACAGTTGGCTGGAAAGCGGAAGGAAAGATTGGTATGGAAAATCAGTAAATTCCCTATCGATAAGCGTGAAGCGATTTGGAAGGGAAAACTCGAAACGGTTCGTGCCCCAAACCGGGACAGGAAATTAAACGGCTTCAGAGCGTCATAAAATGTCCATCAAATTTTAATGCCCACGACCACCCCGTTCGTGTGGGTTCACATTAATATCGCTCTTCAAATCGGTCGGAAGTTACAGTGACCTTTACTTGGAGTTTCTTTGGAAGAAGAAGAAGAAGAAGCAAAAAACGAAGTCATAACCACATCACATTCTTAATCAGAATTCACTAAAAAAAGCCATAGCATCTTTTAAATCAAGCGATCACAAAAAAAAGTCTCCCACTGACCCGAGTGCGGATCGTTTGAAATCTACTACCGCAGCCGTAGTAACGTTTGACAAAATCCATTAGGCACGCTTACGGAATCGTTTTTATGAATGAATGTCAAGCATTAAAACAACTGCTGTTATCACTGCCATTCCTGGATTAATCAACGTGGAGGGTGTTTTTTTTTAGTAGTTTAAAAAAAATATCGAGAACTGGCGCGTGGTTCGACTGAATCATGCCGTCCGTTTACCGATTGGGCACACTTTCCTTTTTTCGGAACAATTCTATCAGCAAGGACGGATCTTTCTGTTGGTATTTCACAACGGAGATGCTACTGATGCTTTTGCCGTGTGGAAGAGTCCGACGGAACCCCAATTCCAGGTTTTTGTTGTGAAAAATACTTTGAAGAATCGTTCATGTCAATTTCAACGATCTACACCAATTTTGAAGGACTTTGAACTTTGAAGCCTTATAAAACTCCTCATGTCGATTTAAACCATGTAAAAGAACAATTTTGAAGCACTTGAAACTGCAAGATTTATAGTTTTCTTACAACATTGAAAGACAGATACTATTAACCTTAAACATCTACACAAATCACTTAGTACATTACCCTTAGTTGCGCCCGCTCAAAGTATCCACTTACCTTGCGATCAGCGATATCGCGATCGGGAACGTTTTCATCTTCCGCCCGCCGAGCAGATACTCCTCGGTGGTTTGGTTTTTCTTCTTCTGGAAAAAGCCAAAGTACACCCCGATCGCGGTAGAAATCCCGAGCATGATCGTAAACACCGCGTAGTCCTCGACCGAGAACTGGCCCTGCGGATTGGCCGTGATTGATTTCACCATCGTTGTTACTTTTGTGCTCGTGCTTGGATTACTCTGGACACTGGACCGACTGGGACGCCGGGACACTCAAGACTGATCGACCGGACCGATAGAACGCTCGTCCGTGCTGGGCCTGCTTGGATGAACAGGCAGGCAGCGAAGACACCAAACAACAAAAAGCCGATACTGTGCAGCCGCTGAACGATAAGGATTTGATTTGTTGCACACGTTTTTCTGTGTGTGATTGCTGGCTCTTGGGTTTTGGGGGGTTTGGTTTGGTTGGTGGCAGAACCCTTGTTAGCTTGTCACTCTCACTTTGCCCCTCTTGAGGTTGGGTTAGGGTGGTTTTGTCGCCTAATAAACTATCGCGCCCCCGTTCGGTGAAAGCGACAACACGACCACGATAGTGGCTGATAATGGAGGAGAAAGGCGTGCGGAGGGTTTTTTTGCTTCTTCACTTTGCAGTACCCCTCTCGGATTGGTTTACGATCTCTCGCACACTCTCGCTACCCTAACAGGGTAGCTAATCCTGGCGGTAATCACACGTCCGTTAACACCAGCACTCTCGGCAAGACACTTGTCGATCGGTGGGCTTGGAAATTCCAGCCACTGCCAGCCACCTGAAGAGTCTTTTACGACACGTACGCTTGTCACGTCAAGAATGGAATGCCTGCCCTGCCGTAGCGGAGTTCTGACTCATCTAGGCAGCCGCGATGTAGCGGTCTCGTTTGCGCTCGTACGCTTGTCTGATAGTGCGTGCACGTTTATCGCTCGATCTACCCAATCACCGATTTGACTGATCGGCGTGCGGCTGAATCCGTAACTGGTAAAGCAGCCGACAATTGATCTCGATTAAATCTCCTGCCGTGTCGTGGTGGCGCCCTCGTACCTCGGCTGCCGTGCTGCGTGCTATTTCGGCCGATCGTATGATTAATTAAATCCAAGCCATCTTATAGGATGTGGTTTAAAACAAGTTCTGCGGTCAGACACAAACACACACACACACAGACTATTCGTTTTTGCACAGTATAACTCTACGTCTGTGTTTGCTGTGTGCTCCAGTTACGCACGGGGATGACTTACAGGATAAGCGAGAGAAAGAGCGAGAGCCTGCGGTTTCTCTACAGCAGTGCGGCAAGGGATCGAAGGTTGGAGGAGAGACAGAGAGCAAACGTAAATTACACACTTTTACAACGAGCCCGTTGTGGCTGCCGTGGCCCAGAACAGCACGCGGTGACAATCGGGCCAATACTGGCCGCCTTACGCCGGCTGTATCGGGAAGGTGGCGCCGCCGTTGCCTTAATACACCAGTCCTAGATGTGAGTGATTTACTGTAAATGGTTCTCGGATGTCCCTCCAAGGGGATGGGGAAGTACGTTAAGTTCTACCTGCCCGGAGATGTTGTGGGAACTTGTTTGCAAATCCCTGTATAATTATTTGTGATTAGTACCACTGCGGGAGCAATAGAAACACTTCCGACGTAAGCGACTATCTGTGATGCTTTGGGGCTATTTCTTGAGGTCTATTTTTATGAAAATTATTGGTACAAGTTGTGTGCCTCCGTTGCGGCTTCGAGACACCGAAAGGGCTTGTAATGGATAGCAGCCAGTTAGTCAGTCAGTCAAAACGGGCAATAACCCGCCAGCCATCGACAACCACAACCAAACGTCTGGCAGAAGGTGTGTGTCCTCTGTATGGCTTCGTGTGTAACGCTCACTCGTACTCGGGCTGCCCTACACTGTGTCAATTCCTTAACACTGTCCACCTGTCCGCCTGTACGTGTGTTTGTGTTCCAATTATGCTATTCGAGCCTTGCCCGGACATATCACTCCCGATGCGTTCTTTACCACTGACGAAAGATCTCCTTCGCAATAGCAAGCCAGCGTTCTGAGCATATTGATATGAGTCTCCCCAGAGTAGCATTAATACCCGTCGACATATACTCCAACCCTGCTACATCCACACAAGATAACGCCATTTCGCCACGCTATCGTGTAACGATTGTTCGGTAGTTCGGCGCTATTGTACGGTTTTCTGTTTGTTTGTTGATTTATTTATTTTCTTGCTACTTTTATTGCACGCACCGGACAGATAGACAGGCAGGCCGCTGTAAAGCCAGATGAATCCCATTTCCTTCCATCGACGCATCAATCACTTGCTCCCGGCAGTTCCAGAAGCTGTGAATACTGGCGCTCGTGGACTTGATCGATCGCAATCTTGACCCCCTCTGGAGGGGTTTTGTTTGTTTGTTGGTTTGTTTTGTTTTTTTTTTATTTTATTTATTCGCAAACATCTTCCCACATAACGTACGGTGTATCGGGACGGCCCGTCAATCTGGACAACCGAATTGTTGAATGGCGAAACAAGGCGCTTTTGATTACGCGCTTCAGTCACGCAGCGGACTTTGGGCCCCTCCAGCTCTGTACAATCCCAGGGCAGTCCAGGCAGTCGATAAGAAGGGAAAAATGATTGTATTTCATGCATCAGTTGCAACAGTGCAGTAGCTGCTGGCAGTGTGAGGCGCGTCATGGTTGAGATGCTGCAGTATCAGAATCGTTGCTATTCCGTGGCTAATTAATATAAGTTGGCGAGTGTGCTGAATTGGAATGAAATTTCCCAATGAAGGGGCAACCCATCCGGGATTACAATGCTGCTGCGCTGTCTCTGCTTATCTTACCAAACTGCTTTTCGCTTCCTAACCCTGACACGATCGCCCTGAACACGGTGCGCGGTTAAGCTGTTTACGGTTTGGCTAGGACCGCTACTACTCCATCACCATCACCAGTCGGTGCATCGCGCGACGTGTTATCAGCGCCGTTGTTTAGGCCCCCATCGCTACCCTTGATTGTTATGCTCATTAAAAACGGTTTTTTTGGGGGTGCTTCCTCAACATAAACTTTTTTACACTAGGTCGTATTGGGCAATCTGCCGTCGCCCGAAATTGGCAATGAGAGTACGTTAATTTGCGTGCCTTTTGTTGTTTAGTGGAGCGGGGGGGACCTTTTAATCAGCACCATGGGAAAAAGATCATACGGCGAGTGTGTTTCTGCGCCTACTGTGCTTTCGATTATCAATGCTGGATTGAAAAGTTCCTCTGAACGTGAGTGGAAGTGTCTTGTGACTTGCATCACTTGCGTGCGGCTGTGAGGCATGAAGCTGGGTACTCGACCGTTGGCCAAAGCACACGGAAGCCCTTTTTACGCTGCTCAGATGCAGTCCAGTAATTCCGTTTGGGTCCACTTGGGCGCACCAATAACGTTAACTTCACTTTGCCTCAATTGATGTCCAAATTGATGTCACTAGCGTGTCATCTCCGGTCTTCAGCAGATTGCATTACCGGAAGATGAGGAGCATGACCTTATCAAGCACGGGTACTCCTCCCCTCAAAAAAAAAAAAATCCCCGTGATTACGGTGCCATACTGTGATTGAATTGAATGTCGCATCTAATTAGTTTCCGTTACGTCAACTACAAATAGGACATTCCTCTGTAGTGGTGGTCCTACGGTGGTTTATTTTTTATTTTTGAAAGACTCGTAGGAATTAAAACCACATTCGGTTAATGAAGACACACACACGATCAATGGGCATGGAATGACCCCGCTTCGTTCCGTCGAAAAACTGATGATGAGTGTGCGGGGTATTATTTATTTTCCGTTTCGTCAATACGCCGCAAACCATTTATGCAAATGAGCCGGAATTTGTAATGCCACTGCCGATGACGAAAGTGTTGTTTTGTTGTCCCCCTAATCATTGAAAGCTTGCCCTTCTCCGCCCCATAGTTAAGCCGAACCTACCTCAAGCAGTTAGGGGCCAGACATAATCGAGTCTAATCAAGTCGGTAGCTCGTTTACTTTGAACGAGATACGAATGGGCGGCACTTAATTTACACATTCCTTGGAGGAAAGAGCCACCATCTGGGGCATCACCACCTGTGGATGCGCATGCCGATCCTGTGATGATTAAATGGTAATGGCCTTTTTTTTGAAGATGATGATGGCGATGACAAAAATGGGCAATCTTCTCATGCACCGATGCTCATTTGAATATGCGACAAAACACAATGCGCCACGAGCCAGTTGATGACTGGGGGATCGTCCGCCCCTCGGTGAAAGCATCCCTGGGTTGGGGAGGCAAGCAGGCATTGGTTTAAGCGGTCGCCTGAACTAATCGATCGCGGTAGCATTTTGAGCTCCATAAATTAGTGACGACTGTCTGGGATGTCTGTGATGTCTGGTGTCTGGCCGTTGGTAGGTTTAGCACATCATTATTAACTCGCGAACGCACACTGCTCCCACCCCGGTGTCGTCGTCCCTGGGGCGGCTTATTTTTTGGGTGATGGGTGAATGTTTAAACGCCTTTTACGAGTTGGGAGTGGTGAATGTTTTTTGTTTTTTTTTTCATCCTTTCTTTGGAGATCGTTAGAAATAAGTGTTTCGTTTCACGAGCCCTCTGCTGCTTAGATTTGTGTTTTTATGCTGATAGGCGCTACACGTAACGAAAATGAAATGGTAGAGCATTTAATTTATAACAAAAAGAGAATTATAATTTCGTTCGCGAGTTCTCTTCCTTCCTGCACAATTCAAATCACTTCTGCATCGTTAGTGTTTGTGTGGGATTTGTTTACTGCCTGTCTCTTACCGTATGAGTCAGGTCTTAGCTCAAATAAAAAAAGAGCAGCCTGCACATAGAGAAAATGGCAAACCGGAAGATGATCGCACGTTCCGAACGGGTTGAAACAAAACACAAACTGGAAACTCCGACCCGACAATCCGCTTTCGTTGCAATTTCGGTGTGCAGTTTTTCTTCGTTTTGTTTTTGTGTTTTTGCTGCCGTTGTTATTGCTGTTGAACTTTACTTTCTTCTCGTCTGTGTGATCACGATCTCGTGACGGTGGTGACGATGAAGATGCATGGACCGCTGTTTGACGCTCCCACGGAGAAAACGGCGCAAAAGGAATGTTTCATTAACTATTTATATTCTTTTATTGGGTAGGGATTTGCTGTGGGAGAGAAAGGGAATTGCTGCTTAGTGTGGTTTGCAAACGCTTCCGAATAGATGCAAACGCTATAATTTCAGTAATCAATCTCGCACTGCCTGACGGTGCTTTCCAAACTTCCCCGAATGTGGCACCGGATGCTGCAAGTGTGCTTCCGGAGACTACGCAAAAAAAAATAAATGCCTACAGAGGGTTTTGTGGTGTCACAACTTCCTGACTACGTGCACAACAGCCGAACCAAGCCTCAACCGGAGCTGATCGGAAACGATCGCCACTGTTAAGCAACTGCTTTTAAGGGAAGTTGTTCCCTGTTGACCCATTAAGATGGCCCCGTAACGTTAAGATATTTATGTGCGTTTGCTTCACACCACCACACCAAACAGCAAAATTGCGCCAGCACGCTGGGGCGCAATTAACAAAGCCCTAGCCCTTGGGTTAGTGTTTGGGTAACTTCCAAAGACCTCCTAGTTTGCAACACTGGCGTGTCAAATTTGGGGCATTTTTAACTTAAAAAAAGAAGAAACAAACACACACCCTTCTCCGCAATCAGTAGAAGGGATCCATCCACCGACAGCGCACCATCGTGGGGTTTGTAATCCGATTAGATTAAGACCTTCCCCTCCAAAATGGTTACGCAAAACGCGTCTTGAATAATCGCTGTCAATTAATAAAAATCTCACAGTGCGCGTGTATCTTTACAACCAAAAGCAGAGCCCTTTCGCATTACGGTGTCGCTTTCTTGTTGGTAAATTTAAATCAGTGAATGGAGCACAATACACACCGTATTGCAGCCTTTTGATCGCTAACGATCGGTACTTGATCGGGTATGAAAGCGCTTCAAGATAACCGTGCTATGAGGCGGAATGTAACGAGAGAAGGTTATGATGACTCGAGGGAAGCTCTGTTGTGTTGTAGAGCATTGCCCTAGACTAATCCAATCATAGACTTGAACGGGCTGCAGAGACGAAAGCACGCGAACCGTACACCCTCTTAAAACGACTCTTAAAAGAGCCATAAAATGTGGCACGTTTTCTTCCACCGGGTAAAAGTTCTTCAAAAAAGGACAGTTAAACACCAGAACACACTTCATTTAACGGTGACAAATTTTTCGATTTTTTTATTGTTTTTTTTTCATAGCTTTTTTTCCTCGGTTACGGTTTCTGCTTGAGTAACAAAAACGCTTGGTACTACTTACGGGAGAGGGGGACAGAGTTTGGTAGTAAAGATAGTGATAGAAGGGAAAGAGAGATAGAGAGAGAGAGATATTTACACTGGAAACAGCAAATTAGTCTCCGTACACAAACGGTCCCAGTGGTACCACCTGTCCCGGATCCGTGGTGCCCGCGAAAGGCTCCACGGATGCAAGTTCTGTCCCAGGGTCTTCCGCTTTGCCGGCGGGACAGGTGCGCGCTGCGCCATCCTCGCCATCCAGTTGTTCGGCGGCGGGGTTGGTGGTGTTTGCGTGCTTTTTTTCCTTCTTCCATGTGTATGTGCTGCATTTGCCTGTGTATGCGTGTGTGTTATTCTGTGCCAGTGCGGTCGTCCAGTGTCCAATGTGTGTCGTCGTTTCGTTCGGGCGCCGGGAACCTTATCTCACGGGGGGGCCCGTTTTTTCCATGTCCGTTTGTTGTTGATGTTGCTCCAACGGCGGCGACCGGTGGACAGTTAGAAAGTACTTCCGGACGGCCGTTGGATGTGGTACGGTTTTGGGCAATGTGGTGATTTGCCGCATGATCCCGGTGGTGTGAGCAGGGCGGGATGCTTAGAACGGAGCACCGTAGGTGCTGGATGGGCGCGATGGCGCACCGTACGAACCGGACGGGGCCGACGGGGCACCGTACGAGCCGGACGGCGCACCGTACGAACCGGACGGGACCGAGGCGGACGAAGTCTGCAGGAACTGGGCGACCTGGATGGCTTGCTTGACGCCCTCGAGGTCGATGCCGACGACACGGTGGCCACCGGACGGGACGCCGTAGCTGGAGGACGGTGGGCCGTACGAACCGGACGGCGGGCCGTAGCTACCGGACGGTGCGGACGGGTAGCCTCCAAATCCACCGGACGACGACGACGACGACTGGCTTTCCTCGCGGAGCAGAATCTGGCGAATCTCGTTCAGCAGCTGCGGATCGACGTTCAGCCCTTCGGAGGTCTGGACACCGGCCGGGACGGCCTGGTAGCCGCCGCCGCCGCTCGAGAACGACGAAGACGAGCCGGAGAAGCTGCCGACGCTGGCGGCGTAGCCACCGCCGCCTCCTCCGCTCGAGTAGCCGCCGCCGCTCGAGTAGCCGCCCTGGCTGTAGCCACCGCCACCACCGTGGCTGTAGCCGCCACCGCCGCCGCTACCTCCATGACCGCCGGACGGACGGTTGTAGCTGTACGGGGACGGTGGTTCCGCAACGGCAATGGCCGCCAGCGAGGCGAACGCCAAAAACTGTGAAAACCGAGAAGGAAAAATCGTTAGCTTCTGCTCCAATTAATGCTCCGAGCAATTGTGAAGGATTGGCCGCGTGTGTGTGTTGACGTCTGCTTGTGGTGGTGCGACATTTTCGGACGCACTTTTACTCTCAGAGCTACAGTGTGTGACGCTTATTCCAGCCAGAACTTGAATGAAATGCTATCAACAATAGCAACCAATCCTCCAGTGAAACACGGTCAAGGCTTGGGGCATGTGATGTGGACTACCGCCATACTTCCGCTAGTACGAGCTTAAGCACTCTCTTCAAACCTTCTCAAGTACTGTCCCCTGGTTAAGGGTCTCGACAATGAAACCAAGCGGACAAGTGGGCAACTTTATCGTCCTCTAATTATAGAACGTCAGTAGGCTACGCGAAAACACGCGGCAAACACAGTAGGCGAGCACAACAAAGACACACACACACACACAAGGAGGTTACACACCAAGCGATGAACCGCACACACACACAAGCACACTAGATCCTTTGCTCGAGAGATCATCCCAAACAGCACAAACAGCAAAACCCGCCAGATGGCGCTGCACCGCACGGGGTACTAGCACGGGGTACTTACCACGGCAAAGCTGTTCATTTCACTTAAGGTAGGGGATGGAGAAGAAGAAAAAACACGGGGACTAAAATTTAGATGTTTACTGAAGCGAGTGTTGTGACCGAGTGTGCTTTCTGTCGGGCCAAATTGCAGTCTTTATACCCCCGAAAGACGCGGCGACGGCGGCCCCGGACTAGCTCCCGAGCGCCCACCGGAGCTGGCTCTCCCGAAAAAGAAAAACAAAACCAAGACGTGAAGCGGCGTGGAGTGGCATATCTCGTTATGTTGCTGGCGATGCAGGGAGAGGGAGGAGGGACGAGGTTTTCTTACTGCTCGTCTGCTCCGTTGTTTAGCGCCGCTGCACACCAGCGTTTCGTTGCTATTTTTTTTTTTTGTTATTATTATTTTCCTCCCCTTCCACGGCACGCAGCGCGCGCACTTTCGTTCGTTCCCACTTTTTGGACGGCTCCCCCCAAATCGGCCACCCTCCCCTCTTAAGGTGAGGGTCGTTCATCCTTTCCCTTTCCATCAAAGCAAGCCGTGAGAAGGGGAGAGTGGTATCGGATGCTGCAGGGTAAGTGTGTGAGGGGTCCATCTCGCACCCCCCCCTCGCCCTCGTTCGGTGGGTACGTGAACCTTCTTTCGGCGGCTGGGAGCTATCTTAGGCGACTGTGGTGCTCGTCTTGACGGTTCTTTTTTTTTTTGTTTTGCTGTTTTTGCTTACTGCTTTCTTGCCTTTCCTTGCCGTTGCTTGCTTGTCAGCCTCTGCTACCGTCGTTGCTGTTGCTGTTGGATGAGCGCGCGCGCGATAAACTCATCCCCACACGCCCGCTTGCGTTCGCTTATTCGCCGCGGCGTAAGCTTGCTTGCGCCGACAATCGCTGCTGATAGTTGTTAAACCCACCCCTTCTGTTCGGATAAAGCATCTCCACTTCGGGCATGCAATTCCCGCCGCTTATGCGGAGGTTCTTCGCAAGACTCTTCACTAGCGTCCCCTTTGAAGGGGGGGGGGGGTACCTGAGTGGTAGCGATTGCAGCAGCGCCAGTGCGGCGGGAGTGCATCCCACCAGCCGTACATCTTCAACAGTAGTGGCCCGGGTGGGAGCCCCAGCATAGTTGTTTGATAGTTTATCGCTGACTATTCTTCTTTCACTTTCCAGCGCGCTTTCCATCGCGCATGCGGTTGCTTATTGCACTCTCGCCAAAAAAAGAAGAAGGAAGCCCTCTCGAAGACATTTCTCGCCGGCAGATATTTGGCGTTTTATCGTGGGTCGTTTTTTTATGATTAGTTGTTACGTTACTGCGCATCTCCCGGTCATCCCAACGGCCCGATTGTTTTATGGTGATTGGCAGGAGCAGGGGAAGGGCCGACTACCATCAGAGACATTTTCGATGGATCACTTTCGGAATTTATCGGCACTGGGGTATAAACCCCCCCCCCCCCACGGCGAGCGAGAGGTCAGTGATGTCGTGCGAATACGCTTCCGTTCGCTCGTTTGCCAATTCCCACCAGCAAAGCAATGCGAAGCCAAGCTGTTGGTGGTAGTACCCGCGTGATCCAGGCAAGTCTATGATTATGGCCACATCACTAGCATTATCCAACCGACCTGCCTCCCGCCTGGCAATGGAGTGGACCTAACCTCTCTTGCTCTTCGGTGAATGTCATCGGTGCCTTGGGGAGGTTCTGGAGAAACGTAGAAGCGTCCTCCACACACACACACACACTGGCTCCTCGCGACTGGTTTCTGGGTATTGGCGAGCGGACTGGCTCGGTCCGCGGTCCGCCTGTATCGTGAATATTCCTTGCAAGCTAAAGCAAGCAGTAATTGCGTCCGCTTGGGGGTTAGTTACGATCGCACTTACGATCGCATTTGGGTACGCAAAAGCGATTGCAATTGCAACGCGATAATCACACGCAAACCCGGATGAAGGCGTGAGCCGGTGATGTCAGGCTGCACCGGCACGCATCCGCCGTTTGCGCTTACTCACCCAAGTTAGTGGTGGGAGCTCGGAATCTATTCCGGTGCAGATTCCGATTCTAGAATCGATCCCGATTCCAAAGCCGACTCCGATTCAGATTCCGGTGTCGACTATGGGACCGATTCTGGATTAGATTTTGCACTCGATTCCAATCAGAATCGACTACGGCATCAGAATTGGCCTGGAAATCGTAATTAGCTTCTGAATCGGAATCAGAGTCAGTTCTTGATTTGAAATCGGAAGTTTTAGAAACAAAATTAGTCTCGGAATCTCCATGTGAATGGATCGTTTACAAGTAAATGTGAGTTCTTGCCGGCTATCGATACAATCATAGCTGCATAGGAACCTAACGCCTATTCTTAAGGAGATCCTGAAATCGAATTTGATTCCGGAACCAATTCTGATTGCAAAGTGGTTTCCGTCATCGGAGCCGATTCCAATTCCCGTGCCGATTCTGATTCTGGAATTAAATCCGATTTCGAAGACGACTCCTATTCTGGAGACGATTCCGATTCTGGAGACAATTCTGATTCCGAAACCGATTCTGAACCTACTATCCGGAATCGCGTCCACAAAAGGTCGATCGATTCCAACCAAAACGTCATTTGTCCCATCACTACACCAAACCGTCGCAACCGGTCTGTTTGTACATTTAGAAAACCACTCCTCGCGGGGGCATTTTAACGGTGACAAATTTTTTATTTATTTTTCGATTTTTTTTTTTCTCTTGCTCCTCCTATTCTTTACTTATTTTCGTTTTCTTTTTCGCTTCTCTCCTCCCTCCTCAGCACCAGAGTGCTGGAGTTGCTTACTGCGGTGGTCCGTACGAGCTGCTCGGTGGCTGCTGATCGCCCTGCCAGTACTCGGCCAGCTGAATGCTCTGGACGGGCTGCTCCAGCATCAGCCCAACGATGCGCTCCGTGTTGCGCGGCGGTCCGTACGAGCTGCTGGGGCCGTTCGAGCCACCACCGTTCGAGGCGGATTCGCTTTCGTGCTGCAGCAGCACCATCTTCACCTGCTCGAGCAGCTGCGGGTCGATCATCAGTCCCTCCATCGTCTGCGGGCCGGTCGGCTTCTGGAGCAGCGGTCCACCGGAACCGCCACCACCATTGCCGGCGCCACCACCGTAGCCACCGTTTCCGCCACCGTTGCTGTAGCCACCGTGGCCACCGCCACCGTTACCACCGAAACCGCCTGGCAGGGGTGCCTCGGCCAGTACCACGGCCACCAGGGCCACACACTGTAAGCGGGGAAAATAGCGAATTAGAACCTCTCACTAATGTCCATTTGTTCACCAAAACCCTCACTAAAGCGGTTCCACCGGAAGTAGCAACACTGTACACTGTTCACACCCGAACAAGGGAACACACTTACCACAATGGCAACACCGAAAGCGCGCATCTCTACCGGACCGGTCTCTACAAAGTCAGACTTCAAAGTTCTACCTTCACAAGCGAACGCCGCACGACAGAATGTGCTGACCGGACGATTGTTCCTACCGATTTATACCAACAAAACCATCGCGCCAGTTCCGACGCATCCTTGAGCGGCTCTAATGCCTCTAATGCCCCCCCTGCTTCCGATCGGGCCGGCCAGATACGGGCACCGATCGTTTCGCACAACACATCACGTACCAGGGGGGGGCGAGAGACCGTTAAAGCCAGACGGCCAGGGTAGAGGGGGCAGTTAATTGTCCTACTAAGAACGACGGCTTTGCGTCGAATTTCGTCTCAACGCGGCCGTGTAACGATCGGAAGATGCGCACACAGCAAGCGGACGCGCGCATTTCCATACATGGCAGCCAGCAAGCGGCACACACACACGAATTAATTTCAGCGCAGAGTTGTGATTGTTTTTCCATGTTGATCGCACCCGGTTGCCGTACCTTCCAACCTGGCCATTAGACATCGGTTTGTATGCGCGTGCGTGTGAAGAAGCTCCCCAACGATCGCTCCGCTCCGTGAGCGTCCAGCTTGAGGGCCACTGCATCCAACGGCAGGTGTACCTTGTACCATGTACCAACCGCAGGGAAGCAACCGCAAGTATGTCTCTTTCTTGCTACACAATAGCAACATACCTTTTTCTTTTCGTCTTTTTCAAACCATCGCTTACCCGTCGGTAGCCGAAACTATCGAATTAGCAAATGGCATCCGAGGACGATCGCGCGTCGCCGATGATTTAGGGGGCCTCCGCTTAATTTTTCGACAGCGACAAGCTGTACAGTATCGGATAATGCACACCAAATTGGCACACATGTCGCGGCATGTCATCGTGCTCCGTGGATTGAGTAGTGGCTTGCAACCGATGAAACCCTCTAATTTTACAACCAACAAACCCATACAGCCTGTAGTGTCAAGCGTCTTCAAGGGGGCCATTTAGCAACACACACACATACGGATGCTGGTGGACATTGCCGGAGCTTGGTTGGTACATCGTTGCCCGCAACATACTGCCACCAAGGCGCCTCAAGGCTGGGGAAAGGGTTTTTTGCGGCACTCGGCTCCAGCCAGTATGACCTCCGGCTTCGGGTCAAAGGTGTCGTGATCCTGGTGCTGGTGTGATCGATGCTCAATTGATTTGCACCATGGAGTGTGTGTGTGTAATTATCCCCTTACGCATCGAAAGGGTTTGTTGTTGTTTGACGCATGACCGTTTTTTATGATAGTAATTGCGGTTAGTCATTGCTTGCTAACAATAGCTAATTGAGGCTATTTTCGTTACCCAGACGGCTACGTACGTGGTGTTCGTTATGCGAAAGAGAGCCCGCAAAATGTCACTCGACGCAGAAAGCAGCGGTCAGTCAACAAAGATCGTCCGCATCGTTAAGCTGTCATACTTAAAACAAAACACGGACGATGCCTGCAAGAGGAAAGAGCTTTAACGATCCTCCTGCTCGGAAGCTGCTGGACGTGTAATTAAGAAGCGCTTAAATTAAACACCCTTTTCAGTTACTACGCGTGTGTACGTGTACGTTTTCGGTGCTCCTGGGCAAACGATCATTAACGATCGTACACCGGACTTGTTGCTGGGCGTAAATGTCTTTTTTGTTGTTTATTTTTAATGTTGACGAAAAGTAGTTGTTTTGTGTAGGCTTTTTTGTGTGGGTTCAGTCAGATGAAACATGCTCTACATATGTATTACATTCTAATTTGTTGTGCGACGTGCGTGTTAATCTAATCTTACGCAAAGCTAGTGTCTGAGTTTTTAACGTTTAGTTGCTCTAATGAACTATTTTCTCTTCTGTGTGGCACTCGAAAGTCGCGCTACAGTGTCCAGTGTTATACAACACCATCCTAAGCAATCATAATCCGTTTAGCGCTTACAATGGCCATCCTGAGCCGCTTCATCCCGCTCATGATCGTCGCTTGATCGTCGCTCCAGCGTCTAGCCTTTTCCCTATTGTATCGAAAAACGCTTCCAAAGCCAATTCAATCTACCAGTCAGTCCCCTCGTCAAAAACCAAGGCAACATGCAAAACTATTAACATGTAATGAACAGTGTGCTTGAGGTTTTGTTTCTTTTTTTTGTGTGTGTGTGTATTGGGTTTGATTATTTAATTGGCTTGTTTCTTTTGTGGTTTTGGTGTTTATGCGCATACATTTTGCACCCTTTGGCCCCTAGTGGGGGAAGGTGATTTTATCTGACACATGAAGGTGCAATGTAGCCGGAAACAAACACGAAACAAAAAATAACCGCACCGGAAGGAACCTAGCGGTCACTTTATTTACACTGTAATGTTGATCGACCCCCATTTTCGTATGCCACCTTCTCCCTCTCTCTCTCTCTCTTAAACCCATTTACAATACCTCTATATGCAAGCGATCGAGCCGGGTTGCCGAAATAGAGATAGGAGCCAATGTAATGAGCTTGATCGTATTCAGCGAGCGAGATGCGAGAACTGATCTTGAGATGCGCTCGATCGCTGGTTTGTGATGGTGGTGGTATAATAATAACGTTTTTCGATTGATAGATTGACCAGGCTAAGGTCACGGAGCAGCGGCTGTTCGAAACGAATTAAACTCTACTCTAAGGGAAGGGATGGTGTCTTATACAACCACCAAACCCCAAGCCAACTGCCGTGCATCCGGTACCATCGGTGTTTTGCCAAAAAACCGGTTCGTAAGCAGAAAAGTGGCTTTCCATCGAAAGAAAGCACGTTCGGGAAAGGAAGGAGAGACGGTTTTTCACTGAAAAATCAAGCCTCACCTTTGACCTACTGCAGCGGGACCTACTGCCTACTACTGCATCAACGATCGCCAACGGTGCAATCTAAACGTAGGGCAACATCATTTGCATCCTCCAGTACATTGTAGTGGTACCGAAACGTGACGAGCGCGCGCGCGCGCTGATGCTTCAAGCCGTGTTGCCCGGGGGTTCGTCGCTTTCCGTTGCGCTCAGCTCGTTTGATCGTCACGCGATCCGATGCAAATCCGAAAGGGGAGCGCGCACGAACACGTTTGTGTGTGTGTGTGTGTGTGTGTGTGTGTGTGTGTGTGTGTGTGTGTGTGTGTGTGTGTGTGTGTGTGTGTGTGTGTGTGTGTGTGTGTGTGTGTGTGTGTGTGTGTGTGTGTGTGTGTGTGTGTGTGTGTGTGTGTGTGTGTGTGTGTGTGTGTGCTTTGGTTTGGTTTGGTTTGATGCGCTTACATGTTATTTCCTGCGTTATTGCATTAAGACGTTAAATTATGTTCTTAGCAACATTTGTGTCTTTTAATAGCTCTGTGCAAGTGGTTCGTGCTTGATTCGAAACGGAAACCGTTTGCCAATTCGGGTACGGTTCAATGTAACCGGTAGCGAAGCGCATTTCGTTGGTTCGGTAAGAGCCACACCGCGACATTGCAAATGCGGATTAGCTGGACGAACGATGCGATAATCCACAGCTAATGGGCCCGGCTGCTTGCTGGAGCATCGGGCAGCATCGCTGCAGAAAAGAGCACATCCCACAGCAGCATTATCCAACGAGCAATTCGCTGTCCCATGTCCCTGAATGCTACCCCCTGGCCCTGGGCAAGTTCGTGCAAGTTCGCAAAAGAAGCACCCTCCACCGGTGGAAAGCGCCTGCACACCAAGTACCGGTAAAGTGCAGCCAACCGTTGCGAGACGGCATCGTGCGATAAGGCAAAACGAGCAGAAAAAGCGAGTGAAATCCAGAGTGACGCTTCCGGGGAGTTATGTGTTTTTTCGTTCCTGCTTTTATCTGTATGTATCTGTACCCCATTCGAATCCAGCCTGCAACGGGCAAAAGAGCACTCCAGAGACACTCGACCGTGCGGTGGTGGTGGCTTTTTCCCCCCTTGGCATCAGTGAGGCTGTAATTTAAGTGCATCGCTTTCTCACGCGCGTGGGCAGCAGCGGTCTTGATGATACGTTTCGTAACGGCCAGCTCTGGCCACCGTTGTGCATGTGACACATTGCCACACATTTGGAATGCAATTCTACCCGCCGAGGGTATTCCGACCGGGGGCAACAGACGGCAAATGTTGCCAATCTTTGTGTTGATATGGAAATTCTCACGCCAAACACATCGCACGATCGAACGAATTGCCAAACGTGGTACACCAAGCTGCTGTTAAGAGATTGATTAGTGCACTTGTGGTGTGACGCATGCTAAAACACAGCGAAACCATCCCAACGCGGGAAAACAAGATTCTTTGTTCCAATGGCGAAACAGGTGGGTTCAGCCTCATTCACGTACGCCAAAAACTGGAGCGGTTTTTAAATCGGCTCCCACAAAAGTCGGACCCGCCGCCGCCATTCGTTGGCCGTCGTTAGCACGTTGGCGGGCGTGTGAACGCTTAATGTTTTGTACTTTTCCCCCGCGCTCGCTGGTACGAGGTACGCATTTTTATCGGACCGTTGCATCTTTAAGGTGTTTTACCTTTTTTTTTTTGTTTTCACTCATCCGTTGTCTGAGACAGTTTGATGAAATTCCCCAAACCCCAAACGAACGCGGTTCGGTTGTGTGGAATGTGTTGAAACAGCAGTCGCGCAGTAATAGATGTTTCTATTTGTTTAGTGGCGATAAAGACAAACAAATAAGATCGTCCATCGCAGCGGGGTCGGCATCTGACATGACGCAAACCAGGCGCTTGTTTTATGATTGGCACGTGTCTGTTCCTTTTTGGGGGTGAATTTTTGTGCAACAGGCCCGCCAGATAGTTCATCAGGCAGGTTGTTTAGATGCAGCGATCGCAAACGCTTTCGTTGTTAATGGAGGACTTATTGATGTAGCGTAGAAGATAGAATTGTTGGATTTAAACGATTTTATCTTTACACTTTCCACATTCATTGAAATATTAAGTTTTAAAGCTTCTTCTTCGCATGTGCCTTACATCTAAAGAACGATATTTTCGTGTTTAAGCTGGCAGGATTTCAGTGGTTCAATTGAAGCAGAAGCTGGACAGCAAGACGGAATATACCATTAGAATAAGAATCGATCCAGGTTTAGTTTTGTTGATAGAAGAACCTCACATTGTACCATTGGACCAATGGAGTTGTTTTAAAACGTTGTGGCCCTCGTAAGCTGATTGCAGCTCTTGGCTGTCTACATTGCAGCTCTTTTCCTTCTTCAAACCATCGTACAAGTTGATGTTGAGTTTATGATGATCAACATATCATTGGATGATTGCATATTTCGACCAGTGACGTCAACAACTGGAGCCATTACACTGACATGGACCCGCTATATAAGTAAGGAGAACACCACACGTAATCACAGATGTCAGCAAAGAGTTTAATCTAGTTCTTCTATTTCTCAACAACAACAAAAAAAAACCATGTAGATTGGTAAAAATGATATTGCCAAAGAAGACCTCAGTTAAGCCACTGTTAAAACTTGCAAAGACTATAAACCTATTTAGTACATCCTAAGCTCATCAATGAAATGCATACCTTCGTGGCGGTTTCGGTTTATTGCTGGGTCAGATTGATGACATAAACTGCGCATAATTGATCAACGTCTCATCGCATGCCCTCCACCGTACACACACACTCACACACACAGTGTCCCGCGATCGTGCAGCTAACCATTAATCATCCCCGCGTTGCTATGGTGACGACGGTTGCAAAACGCCAATGCTTTTACGTCAAAAGAGAATGTACCTACGCGCCAACAGCGCCTCGCTGCGCATCATCATCTACGCGACTTTGGGGTTTATTTTCTTTTCTTTTTTTGTTGGTAGTTAATTCAATTAAAAGGACAACATTCAATCAGCGCAGCGAAGATTTACTGCCCAAGACAAGGATGTTCCCTTTCAAGGACGAAAAGGGGGAAGCACTATCAGCGCGGACGCTGCTATCACCATGGTGGCATTTTAAATGCGCAACCCAAAACACCATCACCATCGTTGCGTGTCTTCTGGAGTGGCTCTAGAGTGGAAACCGTACCGTGCTTAATTACCTCACCAGCCTTCGATAACAGGGAACCGATTGTACGGAGTACGGATTGGACTGCAACCTTGACCGACATTATCCTGGGCCAAACGACGACGGCAAAAAGGCTGATCGTGACGGTGACAGGGAACGGTCTCATCCGTGACCCGTTCTGTTATGTTGTGCCTACGCAAATGCACATTAGGCCTCTCATAACTGTTTTCCTCCCCTTCACCAACCTCTAACGGCTCACAAGTGGATCACCTACCCGCCTGCCCGCTTCAGGTTTGCCTCATCATTTGCGAACGATTATGAGAGAGAGAGTAGTAGACAAACACAGACAGTTTTGACCACATTTAAGTGACACGGATCATTAGATGTATTGTACCCGGGGACATTCACCCGGGGGGGGGGAAGGTGATTGATGGTAAAACCCCCCTCCGGTAGGCTGAAGAGGGCTCTCCCCGAAAAGGACAAGAGCACGGGCATAGACAAACATGCGGCGCAGAGCAGTTGAACTTTCACAACCGAAACGAAAACGAAGGCACCATCAGCAGTGATGATAGACAATTCGGCAAGGTGTGATGATGATGATGACAGTACACCGAGTACACCTGTTGCCGGTGATGTTTGGTGGAGCATTCTTCAGCACCAATTCCATCGCGGCTCGTCGTTAGTGCCATTAGTGTCGAGTTGTTTTCTCGTTGCATCCTTACGCGCCTTGGGAGTAGTACCTTACCGATGGTCCCTTTATCGGTAGATGACCCCCCCCCTCCTTTGTGTGGCAGTTATGCAAGCTGGACGGCGCTGGACGACGAAGACGAAGACTCACCACAACCCGCCTGCCTGACACTGCCTGCTTCGGACTCGGGACCTAATTCCAATAATGCCAATTGCGCGCGCACGCGCGGTATTGCACAACGGATTGGGTTTTCCAACATTCTAACCACACTGCATATGCACCCGAAGGGGGAGAATCCCATTGATTAAGGTAAGTGGGAGTCGGGGCAGCCTAATTGCAGGCGCACCGTTTGACGATCTTGTGCACAGCTCGTCATCTCAGACAAAAGGGATTTGATAAAGTGAAAAAAAAAACCCATTCCGACATCTCTCTGTGTCACTTTGCACAGATACAGTAGTCATCAACCGAAGCCACTTGAGGGGACACAGCGGAATGACGGTTGCATCTTTATTTCTTTTCTCCCGCCGCTCCCCCGATTCGGATTACCTTTAGCGCGGGTCTGTGCGGTTCAACAAATTCAACTTCATGGCATCGCTTTTTTTTCGTGCCATTTCCTCACCCTCAACCACAATCACTTACCACCATATCAGCAGCAGCCTCGATACGCTCGGTATGTGTGTAAGGCACGTCACTCATCCTTCTTGCCCATTTCTAATTTCTATCTCTCTTTACAGCGTTTACGCAATAAGTTTACGGCTTACGATGAGATTTTTCGCTTCTTTTTTCCAGCTTCAGAGAGCCCAGTGGGCTTCCTCATACCCTTTTTGCGCCGGGTTTGGGATGCGCCTTCCCCAGGCGTCTTGTGATCGCAATAATCGTGATCTCGTCATGCCCGACAAATCGGCTGTAGCTTAAGGTATCATCTCACTGTCTTACCGTGTGGATGTTATGTATTGCCCAAACGCTTTGGACAAGCGGTTAAGCTAGAGAAAAGGGGCTTTTTTTCTTCTTCAATTTACTATTTTATTTAAATAAGCAAACATTAAGCACATTACTGTTGGCACGCCGTACTCTTTGCTTGCTTGCTATTGAAGCTGTTGCCTTTGCCAGGAAAGTGCATTCATTGCTTAAAGCCACCGGGTAGGTTAGCGAAGCTATTGCAGTAGCAAGACGCCTCGTACAAATTATGGACAAAAAAAGGGCCCGAAAAAAGGTCTGCCCCCTGAGGTCATGCGCTTCGTGAGGAGTTAATAATTATTACCTAATTTTCTACCCCAAATGTTTTTCCAGCCCCAGGAACATTCCCAAGAAAACTGGGATGCCCGTTCGGCTGACGATCATCATCAGTTCGCCGTTGGCAGACTGGTGTGTGGTAGTGGAATTGGACGGTATAATGATGGCAAAAGACAGAGAGAGAGAGAGAGAGAGAAAGAGAGAGAGAAAGAGATGAAACGAGAGAGGGTTAATGTCTTATGTTAATTGCAGGATTGTTTTTAACTCATTGCTCTTGTGGACTAATTCAGATGAGAAATGGGTCTACTGAAGATATTTTTGTCGTTTTTACTTCTTTTGTGTTTAGATAATGTTATCTAAAACGTAGGAAAAGGAACGAAATACTGATCATTAGCTTGTCTATTTTGCATTTCATTTGTTTTCGCCAAAACCTTGATCAGTGCCTCAGCGATCAATCCATCGTGCTGGATCGTGTGGAAGACGGCAAACCCCCACCAGACGGCGGATGGTAAAGACTACACTTTATGTAGCTGTCACTTGTGAACGTATACCAGGATGGGACGGTATCATCAGTACGGTTATCACAAATCGTCCCCCTTAAGCTTTATTGGAAAAAGTGATAGTAAACTCCACCAGGCTCAAAGATTACCCCACTCAACGAACCACACGATCGACGATCATTCCCGTTTGCGAACCCTTGCCTCGCGATCATCCAGCCAGACGCGCAGGTGTATCCAATTTAACCTTTACCCTCTCTGTGCGCTTGAGGGTGACCTCCCTCCTATCCCCGTTAACAACTGGCTGAACGGCGAGAGAGAGAGAGAGAAAACCTGGTCCTGGTCCAATCATTGCAATTTCATCACGCCAGGCAAAAGAAACCACCACGCCACCACGTTGTCCCCATACGACGACCCTAGACACACGAAGACTCCAAAGATAGTCTTTACCGCGTTTGGTGAAAGGTACGGAAGCCTATCGATACCGTGCCGAAGAATCCTTCCTCGTATGTCTGTGTGATGTAATTGCCGATGATGTTGTGCTATTGCTGATCCGGCTCCATGCATCTATGATCCGATCTGATGATCCATCCCACACACTTCTTCTATTTGCTACCATCTCCCAGGAGTGCACCAGGTCCCTCTGTTACTCACGGGGAAAGTGAAGCAAAGGGCGAGGGCAAATGAAGAACAAAATTACGTTTGCGCAGGATGATTGCGTCATGGTGTCTTCACTACGCGTCTCTTTACCTTCCAGTTTGTGTGAAATTGGCTGGAATTGGCCCCATCGAGTCGGTCGTACTCATCACCATCAAGAGAACCAACACACTACTGACACGCATTGTATTTGTTTTTGATTTTTTGTATTTTAAACCCGCCTTCATGCCATGCCCAGGAAGAGGGGTTGGGTTGAGAGCAGAGAGTAAGAGAAGCAGATTCCCCAAGGTCGTCCCCATTTTTGTTTTTGGTAGACATTTTCTGCAGCAAACTCCTCTAAAGCATCAACAAAAACGACGATTGAAATCTCATTAAAGGCGTCCCCCTCAAAAGAGAGAGATGAGACGCAGCCCTCGCTTTCCCTCTCTCGACCTGGCTCGACTCCGTCCTGATCGGTGTTGTGCCCATTCCGTCCGTGAAATTTCCTCGGGAGTCTTTTTTTTTTTACTTTTTTGGGGCGAGTAGATGGTACGCACTTTGCAATTCGTACCGCTTGTCGTCGTCGTCGTCGTCGTCATTGGCCTTTCGCATTGGAAACCATCTCATGCAGAGCAACAAACTAGCCGGCAATTCCGTGATCGTCACGATGATCCACGTTTGGCATAGGTCGTGAAACCCAAAACAAGAAAAAAGGTAACGACGCAAAACACAATGGACATAAGGGTAGCGCGTTCCGCCCTAGGGCGGCAAAGACCCACACTGTAGGATGATGACGGATTGTGTGTCGGGAACGGACGGACGGGTTGGCATTTTCCCGTAGCGCGCACGCCAACGAAACGAACCACACGGTGATACAAAAAACTCGTTCCGCAAGCGATCCCTTGGACTGTTGGCGTGCGAAGGGAGGGAGATAAATTGGGGTATGTTACCTACACAACAACAGCTACCCTCTTTTGTTTTAAACACATCGTGTACTTTTCACGCGGACGGAGCCGACGAGCCCACATCTCTTCCTCCTTTTCATTTGTTGTGAACTGTGACATTTGTGTCGATTGTGGAACGCTGGCGCTGAGAAAAAAAGGATACAAACTGCACACAAGGGCCCTTTCTTTTGGGTTTGTAATCACAATTGTAAGACACAGCTTTGCGTATGTATGACCACTGCCGCCTTCTGCTAATGACCACAGTTGTTGCCAGTTGACAACTTAGCGGGTGCGTGTGAAATAGGGCATTCCATCTACTCTACTAGACCTCGAGAGGGCCACCATCGTACTCTACAACAATAATTACGTCATTTCGGAATGGTTTATAATAGCTTGAAATGAAAATACCTTTAACACGTTTCATACGACAAACATTTTAATAGAAAAAAAAATAATAATCTGAAACTGCATCGAAATGTTCACCTGCGCACACGCACACAACACATCAGGTATTGGTGGCTCTAGTACCACCCCACCGCCGCTGCCGCTTCCTACTAGCTGAGATTATTCCCGCTCCTCCTGCGCTACCTTTCTCTGTCTCCATTTTACCTTCTATGTGTATCCCCATTTGCCGATTGAGTGTGAAGAAAAGTTGTACATTCCTCTCACCTAGTATATGCTCTTTTGTACCATATCTTTTTCATCCTTTTTGTTTCTTTATAGTTCTCCTTTCTGTTGTGATTTTCCCCCTTGCGCTCTTTACTGAATTGCTGTACATTACGCAAATACTCCAAAACGAACCGCGTCGACAAGATAGCTTGTATAGGATGATGATTGCCCGAGTTGCGCCTATTGTACATGTGTGTGTATAAAGTGTTTGCACGATCTTCTCCACGGTTGTACTAGCTATAAAGAGACAGCTTTCTTGTTTGTGTGTAAATAGTTTTGATTCATACCTACTACTGGCCCCTCCGTGTAAACCAGAAACAAAGGTCTCCTTCTTCTACTACCCCTCTCCTCAGTAGTCCTTTTACTTCTGTGCATTACTAACAACAAACTAGTTCTTTCTACACGTACAAGTTGTATGATACACGGACGCGTGCTTTTAACTTTTAAACCAGGGCAAAAAACACACACCACAACGGTTAACTTGGAAAATATGCAAAAAAAAAAAAAGTAGTCAAAATAGAAACGTGACCCCCCGCTCAAATCGCGCGAGTGGACAATCGGTTGAATGCGCGGTTGTCGGTTTCTGAACAAGTTGTGCCTTCTTACCATCCATCCGCTTCCACCCCGAATGGTTTACATTTAAAAGGTGTTGCGCATCATTATCAACAACTTACTTAAACCTACACATAATCCTACTATTATACCCTGTAACGCTCGTGTGTGTGCGGCGGCTTTACTTGGCCCATTGCTTCGAAATTTATCGCAATTCATCCTCCTTGCTCCTCCTCTTCGCACTCACACACGAATCTCGAAATAAATCTTCTTAACGCTAACCTACACAAATGGCAATAACTAGAATTTGTAGGGTGGTCGTTCTTTTATAAGGATTTTCTGTTCGTTTAACACACAAACCTTTTTGTTTTTCTTCCATCACACCACCACCAGAGTCGCGTGAAAATTGTGAAAATTGTTCGTCGTCGCAAGGAAGTATGCAAAGGACAAAAAAGATAATATTTCAACACTATACACACAACTGCTACTATGCACGGTGATTACACGGATGTTTTTTTTTTTTGTTTTAAATTCTTCCCTATCATCGCATCGACTTCAGCTTTACTTTGTACATTCTCGGCTAGTTCTATCTACTGACTAAAATTTTCATTCACTTACGGGCTAGTTTGAAAAAAAAAATTACTCTCTTCTCCATATCTGCATGATGTTATATATTTTTTTTTTAAATTTAAAAATATGTATTTCACTCTCTCGTTCTCTGTCTAATTAGCTTTCATGTGTCGATGAAAGTAAGTGTACCCTCGGAGAACGATCCAACCGGGTACTAAATTTATACACCCTTCTCTACACCTTACCAAAGTGGCTGCCAACAATCGTATGAATTTTTATCATCTATGTTGGTTGATTGTTTTTTTCCAATTTGTCCAGAAAAGAAGAAGAAAAAAGAATCATTTCACCCCCCCCCCCTTTCGTATCAAAAAGAGATCAAATTTAAAATTGAAGAAAATTATTAATAGATCGAATAAAAGGCAAAACCAACGGGGAAAACAAGGAGGAAAGTACTGCTGCGTCACCGAGGGGGGTGACACTCTTTATAGTGTTAACCAACTACTATTTTAAAACAAGCCGTCAAATTCTGTGTGTACTAACTAGTAAAATGCAAACCTATTTTCTTCGGTTCGTGAATTAATTTTAACACGCCTCGTACATGTCCATCGCCGCCGTCATCGTCGTCATCCAGAGCCATTTGGGAGAGAAGAACAAGCAACCCCAGTTCGAGCGGTATCTAGTTGCTGGTCACGACACCATCCTTTTCTATTACTGGCTCTGGAACTAGATTAGGACAAATGACGGGAGATTAGTTAGCAATACATACAAGATGACTTTGGCAGTTTACTTACCATTGCTTGCTTTTACTTTTTCCACATCCACGTCTTTTGTTGTGATGTTGTTCGCCGTCACATCCTTCGTCTCCGTTTCCTTCTGCTCTGTATCCGGGCCGATGGCAGGAGCGGCGACAACCTCATTCACGATTGGCTCTGGTTTTGTAGCTGGTGTTGTCACCTTCTCGTGCGATTCAGCGGGCGCCTTCGACGCGTCGACAGTTTCTGTCACCTCGTCGTCGGATGCCTTCTTCGGTGTGCTTTCCTTTGCATTTTCGTGGTTTGCCGATTCAGCCGAATTTACTCCACCAGCAGCAGCAGCTGGCTCGCCACCTTCCTTCTTGGGAGTTGTAGTATCAACGGTAGCGTCGACTACACTTCCATTGCTTTCTATCTCAACCTTCTGTGCCTCCTTCTCGGCATCCTTCTCGACTTCCTTCTCTACCTCCTTTTCTACCACCTTCTCTTGTTCCTTCTCGGTCGCCTTCTCTTGTTCCTTCTCTACTTCCTTTTCTACCACTTTCTCCACTTTCTCCACTTCCTTCTCCGGAACCTTCCCCACTTCCTGCGCCGACACATCCTCCATTACTACATCCTTTGTTTCCTTCTCGTTAGATTGTGCTTCCGCCGCGCTTTCCGTCTTTGGGTGCGTGTCGTTTACCGGCTCCGCTGCTTTACCACCGTCCTGCGTATCAACTTCCATAGCCTTTTCTTCAGCCGGCGGTTTGTCTTGGGACGTTTCTTCCTTCGCTGGTGCATCGCTTTCTGGGGCGGCAGCATCCGCATCCTTTGCCACAGTCACCTCCTCCTCTTCTTTCCTTTCATTAACCTCCTCCTTTGCTTCCTCTTTCTTCTCAGTGTCGGGAGTTTCCTTGGTTTCTTCAACTTCTTCTTGCTTCTTTTCCGTAGTAGTCACCAATTCCTCCTTCTTCTCTTCTACCTTCTCCGCTGGTTCGGTAGTAGCTGCCTTCTTATCCTCCTCCTCCTGCTCCTTCTTCTTCTCCACATTATCCGACTCAGCTACAGCCTCCGTGGCGGTGGTGGTGGTGTCCATTTTCTCCGTCTTTGCCGCCATCCTTTCCCGGGTGTACTCCTTGGGCAGTTCCGAATCTACCAGCACTACCAGCTTCCTTGGTTCGGCCTGGATCGCACGCTTCTTCGGGGTGGACGATTTCGAGCTCGGCGACTGCTGCTTGCTGGGTGTTGCTTCTGCTTCTGCCGGCTTTTCGGTGCGCTTCGGTGTGGTCGATGCGCCGCGTGCTCGCTTGGACGGTGGCGTTGCAGTGACTGCTGCTGTCGTTGGCGTTGCTCCGCGTGCACTGGATCGTGTGCGGCGCCGTCCATCCTCGAGATCGACCGAAACGCCGAGTGATTTCAGCAGCTCTTCGCTTTCCTTTTGAAACGCTTCCACCGCTTTCCTCTTCGGTGTGCGCTTTGTCTGCAAATGTACAAGCGAGAACAGGAAAATTAATATGAGAACACACATTCAGTCCACGCGCGCGAACAGAGAACAATACGACCCAGCTTATGTTACACACATGGTGTCATCGCACACATCTCTCGCCGGCGTACCAAAAGAATTCCAGAAATAATAGTTCTAGTTTACGCTCAATGCACACGCTTTTGTGTGCAAGTGAAGGGCAGGCGCTGACAGAGCTAAGGCGATCGTTTTCCCTACAAATAATCTTCTTATTGATTTCGCTTTTCCGAGGAATTATGAGCCTCGTGGAAAATAATTTCAATTTTCCAATTCAATCACAACCGCCCTTTAGCATGATATTCGGGAACGTTTTCCCGCCTTTTTCCTAAATCCGGCTTCGTTCTTCCCAGAAATCAACTCCCCCTTCCCCCACGCACAAAACATTAAGCTTTCACTTTCGAATGTTTGAGCTGCCGCGCGTGCGTGTATGTGTGCGTGTATGTCCTGCAGGCGAACGTGCAGCGGCTTGTTTGCGCACACAGCAACAACAAGGTACGGCAACATACATTTTCCCGCCTCCAAAGCGGCAGCCGGCACAGCACACCAACAACAAAACATCGAACACATCGCCTGCTTGCTTGTGTGTTGGTGGCGGTAGAGTGACAAGCGCAAACGAACGGGACGATGAATCTTGTTCGCCGGTTGTTCCTCTCGCTTGCGTCAGGGTGGAGAGTGGACGGGTTGTTTTCGCGAAACCATGAAATACACCCGCATGATGATAAGAGAGTCTGACACAGGGTTTAGAATTACGGTGACGCTATATATGCATTTTCAGTGGTAGGAGGGGGCACAATGGTTCAACTGGCAGTATTAATTGCACACCGAAACGAGCTTCAAAAAGATATTAAATTTTGAAACGAATAATGCAATTGCATCTGATTTCACCGCCATACGGTGAGCTAGTAGCAACGCACCCCCGTGCCGCTTCAGAAGCGACAAAATAAATATGACCAGAAAATTAGATTGCACTTGATGTAAACATACCAACAAACTGACACATCGGACACACACTGCTGCTGTATGCTCGCTGATGATTGAAGAAGTTTGGTAGGGTGAAGGGTGCAGGGGAGCTTTTCCTTCCTATTAAATTCATTACCTACTAAACACTTCTTTAAAGTATTCATTATTGCTCACACGCGAGGCTGTAAACAAAGTATTCGTCCATACTCGATACACTACACACATACAGACGCACGTACAACTCCTCCATTTCTTTATCTCTTCTTCCACATTCAACAGGAACATTAACTGAAAAACACATAAATCAAATGCAATTCCAGTTTTCCCGCTGATTCTGTACTGTTCAGTTTCAAGTTGTCAACGAGCTCATACGTGTTCCAACTTGCCATACATGTACACACGGTCCCTAACACTTGTTTCGCATGCATCATTAAACCCACACACGCACTTAATGTTTCGACATCATCGTTACCATGCAACCTGCCGCTCCGCACAACATACACAAGGCTGACGTGATAATAATCATGACGATGATGGAAACATTGACTTTCCATCGAAGAAACCTCCCCACAGTCACGGCGCGTTCTTTACTTACCGGCGATTTCATATCTGATGGCGCGTCCGCCTCCACCTCCATCGGCTTTGCATTTTCCGCTGCTTTAGATTCGGACATTTTCACCGTCGATTATTCTCCGCTTCTTCCAAACCACTCTCGCTCTCTATCTCCCTCACTCTCTCTCTCTCGGCTGTGGGACTGTGAATCGCGCACACCACACGCCAAATGGCTTGCTGATGATGATTTTCGCTTACCAAACGGAAGCCGTGCTTGAACAATCGCGTACACACTCACGCTCGACCGCGGTGTTACAAACAGCATACGCGCACGCACACACACCAACACACCGATATAGTTGCGACCTACGGCGTACGCCTTCTACGGGTGTCTCCGTCACCAAGAGCGCGGTGTAGGTTAGCGCGTACCGCTTACGACACCGCAACAACAATAGGCGATGGCTTTTCCGCGTACCAGCAACCACACGACCGAAATAGCTTTTGCTGATGGTGGGCTTGTGTTTGGGTTTCTGTCGAATTCCCGCCGGTTTTTTTTTCTTGTCAGAACAGGACAGAGCGAACGATTGTACACACAGTGTGCTGCTGGAAAGGCGCGACTCTTGTGTTTGTTTTTCACCACACGAACGCACTCGCACTGTCAAAGGGAAAGCGGAAAAATGGAATGATTAGTTCGCCTTTCTCGATGAACTGCCCGTCGAAGGACAAAGCCTTCTGTCGCTGGAACACTGCAAAGCGGGGAAAAGTGTGGTATTACCTTGAAGCGGAGGGAAATTAGCGCACAATTTCGCACAAACGTGATCGTTCTTCGAGAGCGTCTGCTTTTGTATGATTCGATGAAAAAGAGGGACGTGTCAGAATTGACAGACGTTAACCGCCGAGCTGGGGGGTAGGAATGTCACTCACCGGCGAGTCAGTATCAGAGCCGTTCCCCCTTGAATGGCGTAATCTATCAACAAATTGGGAAAAGAGAGACTTTTGAGCACAAATATTAACTATTAAAATTATAATTATCCATTTTTGCTGCATAAAACGCACTGAAACGTTGCTATAATCGAAT
The DNA here is from genome assembly GCF_016920715.1 of Anopheles arabiensis. Lineage (NCBI taxonomy): Eukaryota > Metazoa > Arthropoda > Insecta > Diptera > Culicidae > Anopheles > Anopheles arabiensis. The sequence continues at coordinate 21,199,582 of NC_053517.1, forward strand.
TAAAACACCAAAATCAACGGGTCCGTGACCGAGAAACGCTTCGCTCGTTCTTGGCACGCTTCCGCATTTGACAGCACCGCATAATATTGCCGCTTGTCAAGCGGCAAATTGTTTTCGATTCCGCAGAAAACAAGGACGATCCATGCCAAGAGGAATTCCCTACGGTTAAAATTTGTAAATTGCGTCTACGATACACACTGTTCAGACTAATCTAAGCCAGAGTTGAGTGAAAAAAAGCGAACTGTTTGTGGTTTCATTGTGCGCAGTGTATTGCCGGTCTCCTGTTCACGATGGAGAACCTACTGCGAGGGTCGTCCAGCTTCAGCGAGGCTGCGATGCTATTTACCGACGAAAAGATTGCCAGTGCTAGAACCAAGGTACACACATGATCCCGAAAATGTAACCACCAATGTGTTATGACCCATTTGCTTACCTTCCCTTTAGATCGTCGAAGCCCTGAACGAGGCGCAGCTGGCAACGACCGGCCAGAAGTGTGAAATCATTGCCAAAGTACAGGAGCTGCTCCTACACACCGATGTGGAACTGTTGAACGAGTTTCTGGAAAACATGCTGGTGCTCGCGCACGACCCGGTGGCCGAAGTGCGGAAAGCGATCGCCGGTTTTATAGACGAAATCTGCAAGCAGCACATCGCGATGCTGCCGAAGGTGGTGGGCCCAATGTTTTCGCTGCTGCGCGACTCGGCCCCGGTCGTGACGAAGCGCGTGATACAAGGCTGCGGTTCGATCTACCGGCTGGCGATCCAGTGGATCTGCCAGCTGGACGATATACCGGAGGAGGTCGAGCAGGCCTGGAACACGCTCTGTCTGATGAAGATTTCCATCCTGGACATGATCGACCACGACAACGACGGCATACGGACCAATGCGATCAAATTCCTAGAGGGTGTCGTCATCCTGCAGACCTACCCGGACGAGGATAGCCAGAAGCGCGAAAACGACTTCTCGCTCGAGGACGTACCGCTCACGATGAAGCAGATCCGCCGCCGGAAGCTGGAGGACGAAGCGACCAACATCTTCGAGCTGTTGCTACAGTTTCACGGTGCGTCCCACATTTCCTCGGTGAATCTGATCGCCTGTACCGGCACGCTGTGCACGATTGCAAAGCTACGCCCATCCACGATGACGCGCGTGGTCGAGGCGCTGAAACATCTGCACTCCAACCTGCCACCAACGCTCACCAACTCGCAGGTCAGCTCGGTACGGAAGAACCTGAAGATGCAGTTTCTGAATCTGCTCAAGCATCCGGCCAGCTTCGAGCACCAGGCAACGATTGCGCAGATACTGGTCGATCTCGGTGCGTCGAACGGTGAGATTACGCGTGCCATTCCGAAGCTGGACAAACGGGAGCAGCAGCGGCGGGCGAAACGTGCACTCGAAAACTCGATGGCATCGCAGCTCGCGGCCAAGCGTGCCAAGGTGGACGGGCAGGCGCGAAAGGAAAGGGATGACGGCGGGACGGTGGGTGAGTCGCCGCGCGATCAGCCGCGCACAATGGAGATCGATTATGAGGAGCTGAACGAGCAGAAGAGTCGCTCCACCAAGCAGAACGAACAGTTTCTGCTCGAGGTGCTGCCAAAGACGGACCTCGTCGTCCAGCTGGTCCTCTCGAACATGGACAAGCTGACCGAACAGATGCTGCAGAGTGCGAAACCCGCCGCCGTGCTGACGGTCGAACAGTACATCCAGAAGATCGCCCAAACGCTGGCCGCCCAGATGAGCGAAGTGAAGGCCGGCCCCGGTGCGAGCGCCTTCACGAAAGATCCCCCGATGAAGGTGCGCATCAGCGACGAGGAGGAGAAAAGTATTATCCTCTCCGGCAAACGGAAGCCGGTCGATCCGTCGGCAACGCCACTTCCTCCCTCGATTGGCGAGGAAGATCTGCCGGAGGGCGGTGCCGGCCTGCCGGAGGAGGACGAAGACGACGAGGCAATGTCGGAGGAGGACCGCCAAAAACTGGAAGCGACCCGCAAGCTGCGCGAAACGCTCGAACGCGTCAAGGGCGGTACGGTGACGGGCGAGCCGAAGCTGAGGCAGCGCATCAAGATGCTGAAGCTGCAGGAAATCACGAAACCGCTGCCGAAAGCGACCAAGGAAACGTTCCTGCTCGATGCGGTCGTGCGGATACTGAAGGCGGAACGGCAGGCCCTGGTCGGTGGGGTGAGCATGCAGCGGAATCGTATCATCACCGCGTTCGGTGCGTCCTTCATCAACCCGGTGCGGGACGTGATCATGGAGCACATACTGGAGGATCTGCCGAAGCGCATCGAGCTGGCGTTTTCCTGGATCTTCGAAGAGTACGGGCTGATGCAGGGGTTCACGCGCTACACGCACGTCAAGCACGACAATGGGCCGCAGTATCCGTACACGCAGCTGCTGGTGCGCCTCGTCACGAACGTGATCGAGCGGCCGAAGGATACGTTCCGCCAGAAGGAATCTCTGCTCAAGCGGCTCTACCTGGAGGCGCCGATGCTGCCCCAGGAGCTGATCGATATGCTCGTGCGGATGTGCGAGCTGGAGGAGCTGGTCGATTGTGGCATGCAGATCGTGAAGGATTTGCTGATCCGCCGGCCACCGAGGGAGAAGCAGTATTTGGACATACTGCTCAAGTACGCGTACTACGAGAATGGTACGATCCGGGAGAAAGCGATCGAGTACGTGATGAGCGTGTTTGCCGTGCATCGCATCATGACGGAGGACATCGAGAAGAAGGCCCTCGTCTGGTTGGCCCATCTGGAGAACGAGCTGCCGCCGGAGTCGATGTTTGCGGCGGAGTACGGCCGGGCGGAACATCCGCGCACGTGGACGGAGGAGCTGGCGAAGGTTTGCCTGGGCCTGTTTCTCGAGGTGATGGTGTACGATCAGACGCTGCTCATGCGCTTCTCGGAGGTGTACATTAAGGCGACGTCGGAGATGAAGCGCGCCGTGATACGGGCGATCGAGGGCCCGATCCGGAAGATTGGCTCGGAAAGCGAGGAGCTGCTGCGGCTGATCGAACAGTGCCCGAAGGGCTCGGAAACGATCATCATACGCATCATCTACATCCTCACGGAGAAATGTAAGTAAAGTGGCATTTCTTTCGCTTTATTTCCTAATACCCCGTGTAACATTGCCGTTTTTTTCTAGCCCTTCCTTCGCCGGATCTTGTGGAGCGTGTGCGCACCCTGCACCAAACGAAGGTATCCGACGTGCGATTGCTCATCCCCGTCATCAATGGGCTGACGAAGAAGGAGATCCTTTCGGCACTGCCCAAACTGATCAAACTGAACCCGGGCGTCGTGAAGGAGGTGTTCAATCGGCTCCTGGGCATCGGCGTCGAGTACGGGCCGGCCGAGCTGCCGCTCACCTCGGTCGAGCTGCTCGTCGCCCTGCACACGATCGAGACGAGCAAGGTGGAGCTGAAGTTTATCGTGAAAGCAACCTCCCTGTGCCTGGCCGAGAAGGAAGTGTACACGCACGATGTGTTGGGGAGTGTGCTGCAGCAGCTGGTCGAGATTACGCCGCTACCAACGCTACTGATGCGCACGGTGATCCAGTCGCTAACGCTTCACCCGCGGCTGGCCGGCTTCGTCACGAACCTGCTGCAGCGGCTCATCCTCAAGCAGGTGTGGAAGCAGAAGGTGGTGTGGGATGGTTTCATCAAGTGCGCCCAGCGCCTGACGCCCCAAAGCCTCGGTGTGCTGATACAGCTGCCGGCGCAGCAGCTGCAGGACGCGATCACCATCTGTCCCGAGTTCCGCGAGCCGATGCTGGAGCATGCGCGCGAAATCATGGAGCACCAGATTGGGCACGTGTCGCAGCAGGTGATGGACGTGCTGCTCGGCATCTCGCCCTACTCGACGACGGAATCGGCCGACCTACAGATTGTTGTAAGTGCGGAGCGTGGGAACGGTGTCAAGATGATCGTTCGCTTGATGTTTTTTTGTATTTTCTCTTCCCGCAGGGTAACTACAGCGAAGAGGCGCCAATGTCCTCCCACATGCCGGTGAAAATTAAGCAGGAAAAGGATGTGGAACCCCCTGCCGCTCCAACACCGCCGCAAAGCAAGGAGTAGCCCAATTTCGCGTCTGTTTCCTTAGTATGTTCCCCCAATCGAAACCCGATGAAACGATTATTGTTAAAGACATGAAGAAAATAGAAATGAAACCACAACGTTGGCAAAACTTCACAGAAAAATAAATGTATATTTTACATTAAAAGTGTACATATCCTCCCTTGGCCATCTCCCTGGAACCGTCTACGGTGAAATTGAATACGGGGCATATGCGATCGTCTAGCGAGCGCGTTTTTCTTTTTAATACTATAACAAGGAACAGACGAACAGCCAAATAAACAACCACCTTCCCACCCTTTTGCGCGGCTTACCCACCACTGGCGCCACTGCTGGCCGTACCATTGTCCGGCATCCGGCATAGCTTGGTGCAGAGCACGCTCGCCTTGTTCAGCATCTCCGTCACCGTGGACAGGACCTTCTGCCATTCGAGCATTTCGTCGTTGTACCGGGACTCCTGCTGCTGGAAGATCGTTAGCCAGTCGTTGCGCGTCCGGACACTCTTCGCTAGCAGCAGCGAGTCCAGCTCCTCGCTATTATCCAACCGGGACATCCGCTCCATATCCTCCATCTCGAGCAGCTTCGCGTACAGTGTCGTATTGACGACGATCAGCACCAGCAGCATGAACGCGACGATCCATCGCCATCCACTGCTGGCCGGTTTCGATGGAGCGCCACCACCACCGCCACCACCAATTCCAATCCCACCCACACCGCCACCGCCCACCACAATGGCGGGCACCCGGATCGGCTTCGCTTTGGTATGATGATGGTCCGCCAGGATGAGCGACTCCTCCATCGCCTTGCTCTGCCCATGGCCGCTGCGGCGCGTCCGGCGGCCCTTGCCCTTCGCCGGCGGTATGCAGTACTCGCTTTGCAGGTTGCGCAACAGCGAGGTGTAGAAATCCTCCAGCCCCACCCAGGTGTTCTTCTCGATGAAGCCCTTCACGAAGCCAAAGATCGACTTGCGGTAGTGGACCTGGGCGTGCACGGAAAACACGGTATGATTGTCGACCGTGCGCGACATGCAGTAGTGCTGCGTCACGTAGAAGCTGTCCGCGTACGGGATGCCGCCCTGCACCGCCGTCACATCGATCGCGTACAGCTGCCCGGGCGAGGAGCATTTGCGCATCACCTGCGTCTCGGTGACGTGGGCATTTTTCGGCCCGATCGTTTGCGTGATCGCAATGGTAAGCGTGACGACGCGCTCCTTCAGCCCGTCCTTGTTGAGCTTCCACTCACCCGGCACCATGTCGGTGGTTTTGCGCACCTCGTGGAACTCGGTCAGAAACTTGGAGCGGGAAAAGAGCAGCTCAAACATTACGTCCACATTGATCGGAAGGATGGTGTGCACCAGCTGGCGGCCACTGTGCAGCGAGTCGCATTCGGCTGTGTTCGGTGGTTCCGTCTTTTCCGGCTCCTCGTCCGTCGTGTCGGACGAATCCGTGGCCAACCGTTCCGAGGGTGACGATACCATTTTGCCTCGTTTCCTTCTCCTTCTTAGCGAGATGATTGCGACCGTTCAGGCACTACACCAAACTTCCTCCTTCACTTGTCGATTAAAGCAGCGAATGACCGCACGGCGACAGAGATCGATAACGCCTGTACCAGGCAAAGTCCCAATCGGATGATGACTCAAGAGCGATTAGCAGACGGACGGGAAAAAAGGTACACCCGAAATTGATGATAACATTGTTTTGTGTCATCTGTTTTCATGCGCGTGTGCGTGTGTACGTGTGTGCGTGTACTGACATAACTGGTTGTGTGCGTGTGTGAAGGGCACTGTTTTGACATTTGCTTTATTTACACTAGTGATGTGCTCTTTAGAGAGCACCCACGACTCCGGCTATTGTTAGACCAGTTCCGACTCCGGCAAATTCCGAACCACTAGTTCATCCCGGAGTTGGAGTCGTCCGGAGTCGTTCGGAGTCGTTCGTAATCGTCCGGAGCCACCCGAAGTCGTTCGTAGTCGGTGTCGGTGTTCGGTATCGTCCGGAGTAGCCCTGAGACGTCCGGAATCGTCTGGAGTCGACCGGAGTCGGAGTCTTTCGCAGTCGTTCAGAGTCGGTCGGAGTCAACAGGAGCTGTCCGGTACATGTATTCCCCTACATACGGCATACGCGAAATACGCGATTGTTTAAATTTTACAGTTCTTTGAGCAAAATGTACTGATTTGACGCATCAAATATCAATAAAAAAAAATCCCCTTCGCTCGAACTAAAAAAAACTCGTATTAAAAAGTACAAATTTGTAATCCTCACATTCACTCTACCAAGTACAGGCGGTCCCCGAGATACACGGTACCTCTTATACGCGGATTCGGAGATACGCGGTTTTCAAAATTTGACAGTTCTTTGAGCAAATTGTACTGATTTGACACATCCATTGTGAAATACCAGATAATTTCCGTATTGATCGAATGTAAAATACCATTTGAAAAGGTTTAAGACTGTTCAATTCATTAGAAACATATCAAATAATTAATTTGGTGGCTAAAATCACCCCCTACTTGCAAAATTGCACGAAAATTAGTGATATTTGGCTGGAAATCACGAGATTCGACTTACGCGGAAATTCGAGATACGCGGTATTTTGCGGCCGTTTTCGGTCCCCAATAACCGTGTATCTCGGGGACCGCCCGTACTTCAATGAGAGTACCAAGTGCTTGTTAAAAAGCACCATAGTTCCGCAAAGTACCCCTTATCTCCTAATCAGACACAAAAAGTAGGACATCGGAACGATATTTTGTTCAATAGCCTCAAATCAGCTATAGAGTTCGAGCTGATCGTATGGGGTAAGGTACGCGGATATCAACACCATCGACCATTACTCAAATCTCATTTGCTTCAATTCTGATGGTTCACATTGGAGTTTAGTATTTAAACAATCGTATAACTTCAATGCGAAACCATACAACAGTACAGAGGGAATGAGAGCGCTCTCAAAGCGAGGAAAGCTCCACTGGCTAGCTATCCCACCAACAGGTGTCGCCACCAGATTTTTTTTTTTTGCTATTTTTAGAATGCAACAGTCGTTCACCACCGTCTGTTAAACGAAGTCTTTTTCCTTTTAGTTTGAGAGCTAGAGTCGTTTAGAACACGTTTAGTGGTCGCTTAGTGGAGTTGTGGCACTTGAGGTGCTGGTGATCAAGCATTTCAATTCGTTGTGTTCTTTAGCCTCTCTTTTTCGCGAGCACTTCACATACAGGCCTTTGTGTCGAAGCTCGACTCCAACCGATTCCTGACAACTCCGGGCAATTCCGAACGACTCCAGACGACTCCAGCCGACTCCGACAGAAACCGAACGACTCCTGTTAATGCTGGGCGGTCCTACCTTCTGAAGTCGGTTCCGAAATTATCAGAGTTGGATCGGAGTAAACTTTGGATTTTTACGGAACTTTACCCATCACTAAATTTACACACCCGTCGCACAGGGTGGCCATGAAAGCGTAGAACGCGTTCTTTTCAAATCAAAAAACCGAAATCGTTCATTTTTGGATTTTTATTTCAACAGTTCATTTGTGATTCTTTATTTCCTTCATCATCATTCGCCGCAAAACATATTTGTTTCTTTTTTGTCGTTTCTAGCAAAATACTTGTGTGTGTGTGGTTGTTTTCTTTCTCGTTTTTTGGTACAATCCCTTTCCTGTCCCTTCGAACAGCACGTTTCATACCGGCGCGCACTTTTTTTTTCTTTCTGTTACACTTTTTGTGTCTATCACGTTCGATAATGTTCCAGCACATTTGTCTTCACTTACTTCCTTACGCCCTCTTTCCTAAAATCCCGCCTACTCATACCGAAACTCATGCTAACGAAATCCGTTAAGATAGTTTATATAACAACGCAATAACTTATAGTGGGATTACCAAAAACAAAAAAAAAACAAAAGCACTACATACTTAAATGCAACTTCTACTAAACGATACCTGCTACAAGCGACCAGAAGAAAATGGGGGGAAAATGCACACACACGCACACACACGCTTCTGTTTTCGAACGAGGTGAGTGTGCGGGACCTCTTTGTGGGCCAATTTAGCCGCGTGTTTGCGCGGGGTAACGAAAAAGCTTAGCATAAAATTATTCTCCTAATCTGGTTAACTGATTGCGCGCGCGCGCGTATCGCAAATGCCTTCAGGGGGGTAGTGAGGGAGCAAAACGCATTATCAACGAATGGAAAAACAGCACAACTAAACTATTGCTGAAGCGAATCTTCACTTCCGAAGACTAGAATTCAGTGATAACACAAAACGTAGGACAAAGGAAAGAAACTAACATTACCTAACATTACCTAACACCCGCAGAAGCTAAGCGTCTGCCTTGTTTGCTCGCTTACAGAAAAAAAATACTAGACACGTGTAAGGTATATGTGCCATCTTTAAGAGGGACATTGTTTTGTTTTTTTTTTTTGCAAAGCGATTGCCTCCCCCAACTGACCCTCGGTACAATACTTCCACTTATCACTTATGTTCGCTTGTTGTACCCAAATACATCGAGCGTCAAATTCACCTTTTGTGCAGCGAGTTTTGGACACAGCAGAAAGCAGTACCCCCTCTCTGGAGGTCCCCCTGACATTAAGTAAGTGTGCGCAAATGTACTTGGTTTGGCCGTTTTTTACAACCCACAAGGCGCATGAGAATTGTCATGATCGTGTTATCGTGCTCACAAACCAACCGAAGACGACACTGGCGTAAGAGAATGCGCACCTACACTTTGGCTTAATAAACTAATAAGTTAACGTACAAACTAAACCGAGCAGCAACCTTATTCTTCTGTCTAATTGTTTTCCCTTTTTTTGGTAAGTTTTTCGTTACGCGCACCCTAACACTCGCATATCTTAATCGTAATGCTACGAAGCTATTAGGAGTTTGTGTGTGCCTTTTTCTTTACCGCGTTGCCGCAATTAGCCTCCGCTGTTCACTGTGTTTTTCGTAAGCAGTTTTCAGTCACTTGGTATTCCCACCCCTGACGTCAGAAAAGGTAAAAATAAAAACGAACGCCTAGCCTCGCGACATTGCATCGAAACGGGGAAGACAGGGGAGTAGAAAACACAGGACAGGACAGGGGGAGTAGGAGAAAAAGGAAGTGAAGCAGAAGCTACTTTCCGGTGGGGGAAATGTGCACCACACTGGCCACCGACTAGTCGAGCGCAATGCCCTGAATCCACGAGCTAAGATCGCTACTGTCCGATTCCATCACAATCTCCTGCGGAGAGTCGGGCGTCAGCAGGATCTGGGCCGCCGTTCGACCGCTCAGGTAGGCACCGTGCACCGTCGAGTAGAAGTTCGCGTGCGTATGCTCACCGGCGAACATTACCGAGGGCTGAAAGGGAAAGGAGAAACATTAAACACCAAATTGCCGAGTTTTTCCCCTCCCGCACTACCTTCGATTGATGAGGGCTGGAGTAGAGCGGCTGGGCAATGTTGTCGATATCGTCCTGCGACGCACCGACGGCAATGGCCGTGTACGAGCCCCGACTAAACGGTTGCTTGCGCCAGCTGGTACACACGCAGCGTTTCGGTTTCGGCACGAACGGGTCCTTCAAAAACTGGCGCAAAATGTCCGTACACCGTTCGGCCACGATCTCGTGCGAGAGCGTCTCCATGTATTCCGCCTCCCGGCCCGATATCCAGCCGAGCAGCAGCGTGTCGGAAACCTTCGAGAAGGAGTAGATCTTTTTGTACCAGTTGTCCTTCAGCCACTGTCCGTCCCGCTCTTGCCCTTCCCCATCCTCCTCCTGCTTCTCCCACAGTAGCATAATTTCGCTGATGGTCGCGTTCAGGAAGGGCCGATCGTACTCGAGAAATATCTTGTCCACCGTGCCGAACAGTAAGCTGTCGATCGATTCCACCTTGTACTGGGGCAGCGCCGGCACGAACAACGTTTCCGCCTGCTCCTTCAGCACCCCCAGCGGCAGGGTGCAAATCACATGGTCCGCCTCGTAAATGGCTCCATTCTCGCACTCCACCACCACGTTGGCGGTGGAGCTTTTGATCCGCCTGGCCGCCTCCTCGCCCGCCCGGCGCTCTTCCTGCGTCGGTTCAGCACCGCCTGCCCCCACCGGCACCTCCGTGACGGTGCGATCCGAATCGTCCGATTCGTTGCCATCGTCCTGCTCCTCCTCATCCTCCTCCAGGATCGTGGCGGTCGCGCCGGCGGCAGCCGCACCGCCGGCACGCCGGGTCGCTTTCCGCTTCCAGTGGATGCGCCGCACCGGGCACGACAGGACGATGTTTTCGTTTGGCAGATTGTCACACAGCGGCTTCAGGATGGAGCTGTACCCGGACGGCAGCACGATGTTGCCGCCCTGCAGCTCCGTGTAGCTGCCCAGCTCGAGCAGATCGATCTCGTCCATGCTGTGGCACCCGGTGATGCACGTTTCGCGCTTCAGCAGACAGTCGAAGATGAGCTTGCGCAGGTGCTTCTCCTTCGCACAGTCGACCCCGTCCAGGTACAGCTCCACCTCCAGGTTGATGTGCTCGCCGACGCTGTGTATGTCGGGCGGTGGCAGGTACTGGCACAGGAAGTACTCCTCGCAGCGCCGCAGAAAGCACACGTACGCTTCGTAGATTTCCTGCAGTATCTGGAACGGCACCTGCTTGCCGTCCTCCGTCGCGGCCACCACCTTGTGCGGCTTCGGTATGTTGATGATGCTGATCAGCCCGTGCTGCATCGCTAGCTCGAACATTGGGTTGCCAAGGACACCGTGGATCCAGTTCGCACCGAGCTCGATCTGTCGACGGGAAGGCAAGCGTAATCGATATATTGTATTGTTTCTTTATTATTATTTGTACCCTTTAGCATTTTCGACCGATTATTTGTACCCTTTTTTATCTCTTGTACAGCGACAACTGCACGGAATCGTTATCGCCAAGTTTCAACAAAGAAAGAGAGAGAAAAAAGCAACAAACTGATATTGCAATCTAATCCGCGCAACGTACCGGATTCATCATCACCTCCCCTACTGAAAGGTGCATTTGATAAATAATCAATACACCGGGAGCCCCCAGGGCCCCGACTTACATAAGTAGGCCGGGACGGGAAAATGCAACAAACACCAACAACACACGCATCAACCCCCAACCCCACATCCCGTGTCTTTTTCTGGCGGATGTGTTTACGGTGGGAGGCCGCCGCATCTTCATGCTCACCTTTTGCGATCCCATATCGATCGACACGATGCGACCGCCGACACGGTTGCGCCCTTCGAGGATGAGAAAATCCGTGCAGCCGTTCTTTGCCAGGTGGTTCGCGGAGGACAGGCCTGCCATCCCGGCGCCCACTATGATCACTTTGTGCTTGCGCTTCTCCTTGCTGCTCATCGTTTCGGCCGTCTGATCGGTGCTGGTGGTCGCTGTCCCATCCTCACTCATGACTAGTTTTCCACTGTTTTTCACGCGTTTTCCCGAGAGCCGCACACACACACACACACACGCGTTGAGGATGTGGAATGGGGCAAGTTTTCACAGCCCAGCTGAGAGAGAGCTGTGTTCGTCTTGCTTCACTTCGTGTCCGCCCCCCTCCCGTCGAGGGAAGGTTAAAGGCCGGGCGAAAAGGACACTTCCGGCGGAACGGGCGTTCGGTAGATGGTGTCGCCTTTGTGGGGGAGGCTTACAGAATTACGGACGAGCAAACCATTCGTGTGCACACACGCTCACAAGCACCACCGTGACCACTTTCTCGGCAAAGAAAACAACAACAGAGAGTGCAACACTTTTTTTTTCTTCCTTCTCTGGCCGCTGTCATAATGTGACAATCAAAACAATTAAGGCGGTGCTACACCACGTACGGGTGGTGAGTTGTTGTTTGGGCCGGCGCAAGTGGTGAGTAGAGGGCGCTGCACGCAGCTGAACGTTTTTATCGTGCGCGTTTCAAATTGACGGTTGCATTGATGTTGAATGAAAATATCATTTTAATTCGGTTAAAAATACATTTGATATTGTTAAAAGACTCTATTAATTAATAAAAATCGCCAATTAAGACATTGCCAATACAAAGTAGACTATTCTTAAGGTAAAAATTCTATTTTTTGTTACAAATTTGAAATAATGCTCACCAATGTTTCAAAAATAATCCTGAAGGCCTGACCATTACTAATCAAAGCGTAAAGAATTCCTCGCATAAACAATCATGCTGCTTAAGAAAAACAGCATTCCAACACCTTCGCTGCGATTGGAATTCACAACATTTCTACTTTTCTGAAAAAGGGAAACATCGTACAGAAGATACCCCTCGCGTATGCATATGAAAACTCCATTATGCGAGTAGCACGCCTCAAAAGCTGAGCTAAACATACAACATCAACAGCCGAGAACGCGTGCACACTGCTTTAGTGTGTGGGTTTCGAATGAAGCTCCCAGGATAAAAATAAGTCCAAGACGTGTTGAGGAAGTAAGAAACCCCAACGGCTGAGAAAGGGGGCTTGGTGGGCGAAGAGGGAACACGAAAGAAATAGAACAACACGTCACAGCAGATGGTGAAAGATCTACGAAAAGAGAAAGAGATAGAAAAAAAGGAAAGAGAAAGAGAGAATTGCTAGAACCAAGCTGAGCGCAGCCAATGGCGATGACAAAGCCGCAAAAATCGTGATGCCAAAAATAAACGACGAAATGTTCGTTGAACGTCGCACCAACCAAACACAAAAAACAAACGGCCAAAAGACACCGAGGAAGTAGAAGCAGCAGTGGGTAGTCGACGCATATTGCAGTGCTGCTAGCCCTCTGCAGCTAGCGGTAGTAGCGGTGGGAAGAGTAAAAGTAATTGGAGCACAGGCACGGCCGTCGGCAGCATCATCACCATCGGCGCAGCACACGGCAGACACGTTGTAGCAGAAAACGGGAAAACAACGCAACCCAGTGCGCTAACCCTGTGCGAGAGGAGGCCAAGTCCAGTGTCGGCGATCGCTAGCGAAAGCGAAGCAAGAAGAGGAAGAAGAAGAAGAATACCATCCAGCCCCGGCAGCAGCTCGGGATGCACCATCATCCGGGAAGGCGGTGGCGGCGGTGACGGTTTCCATCTCTTCCTTGTACTACTTCTCTTCCATCTGTGGTTACTTTGATCCCGGCTTGCATCTCTTCACATAGCGCGCGTACGAAACGCTATGTGAAGTCTGTTCTTTGGAGCATCGTGCATCGACTACCTCCCCCCCCCCTCGAACTCCCTTCCGTTTCCTCCCTCGGTGGTGCTATGGCCTGTGTAAATGGCATACACAGCTGGTTCTTCTCGCACCATACAGAGTCGCGCACACTCGCCTGAGACCACAATAACCTGAAAACCTTCGACTACCTTCTCCGCTTTCGGGCGTTGCTGGCGTGTTCGCTCGGTTTGCGCATCGTAGAAACGTGACGCCAGATGACTTGCGAGCGTACGCCGAATTCTAGCACCGACAACCACATACACACACGCACACGTAAACATTCAGTGTCAGAAACGAATTTAATGTTTCTGTCTGATTCCGGTTTGAAGTTGTCACCGGAAATGGGAAATGCTACGTGTCCGCGCTACTGATGAAGGAAATATCGATGAAGTTCAAACGCAGCGCAGAGCAGTAGTATGCTCATGCGTTATATGATAGCGCTAAGTAAACTTGGTGCGCTAAATTGTATCATTATTCATATATTTAAAGATTAAAAAACTCCCCCATCTTCTATTTATTTCTCAAAGCATCTCATTCCAGAAGCAAAAGAGCCGTCGGGGAGTTGCTGGCGAAGAGCGCTTTTTAATAGCAAATTTATTATCTAAACTCACGCACAAAACCACCAAACCCATACCGTTGTTGAGGGTCAAACACGTTTGTTTCATTTCGTTCGCAAATCGTTCCGAAAGCCAGAACGCCCATTTGTTCGGGACCGTTTCGGGGGCCTTTCGATAAAGAAAATAATTAACACACCACCCGGTCTGGGTTTGCTGCCCCGGTCTGTTTATCAGATATTACCGACGATGGGGAGCATTCTGGTTGGGGCCAGTGGTTACTACTACTAAATGTATGTGTTTGTTGTTTGTTGTTTGCTGTACAAAGTTTACAATTTCAACCCCACGTGGTCCCACAATTGCAGGTGCAGGACCCGGGGAGGGGATGTTTAGGTGTGTGTGTGTGTGTGTGTGTGTGTGTGTGTGTGTGTGTGTGTGTGTGTGTGTGTGTGTGTGTGTGTGTGTGTGTCTTACGGTTCAGGATGAGATTTGAATCATTTCCAAGCACCGTGGCAGGCCGTTGTTTAAAGAGGAAACTTATTTTCCGACGGAAACCGTGCTTTGGGATGCTGCTCTATACACATCTATATTTACTAGTTTTTTTTTACAAAATGCTAATGGGTTAGACATATTTTACTGCCTTTTGAAACATTAACAATTTTTTTCTGTAATAGACCTCAGATTCTTCGATCGCTGCAACGCTTTCCGGACTGTGGGCGTTTCTTTTATGATGCAAATTTACATAAAGTAAGAATTTAGTGTTTGGTGTTGATGGTACACATTGATTATCATTTGGATTTTTAAATTATTGAACGACTTTTGTATAGCTACTTAGCGTATCAAAGAAGCAGAGATTATTATACGCTGGTCACTATAAAACCACTATTCAAAGGGAATATTTCATGAATGCATAAAGTGAAAAAATGAAAAAAAAAAATAAAAAAATGGTTAAACTCACCTGCTTTCCAATACATTTTAAATTCTTATTCTATTTATTCAAGTTTCACTAACTTTTTTCGACAGTAAAATTACAGGTGGCATTTCACGAGCTCCACATGTTTTACCCAGATGGTCTTATGCAACTAATTGCAAAAACTAAAACACTGACGTGACGTTACAAAAGAATCCCACACGAAGGAACAGGTGTGGTAGGTTATTTAATCATTTCATACGTTTTAAAATCAATACAAAATAGATGAGAAGTGGATAACATACAGTGAGTCTCTAGAGTTGAAGAAAAATTACAAAAAAAGGAGATCTGACAGATTAAGTTGCATTAGTAAGTCATAGTCACGTTAGTAAGTAAGGAGTCGCTATTAGTAATTCACTGTGGAGATGGCGCTAGTGTTCAATACATATTTGTGTGAATAATTGGGATAAAATCGAATTTATATATTAGAATTAGAAATGAATTTATAGAGTCGTATCGTTTTATTTAGAATCACAAACTTTATACATATTGGTCACCTAATTGAAAATATTAATGTATAGTGGGACGCCTTTTATCCGTCTGTCCTTATACGCATGTTGTTGAAAAACGACAGAAGTAGATTATTTGAAAAACTGGTTATCTTAGCACATTGTCATAACGAAAAACACTAAAATTCATGGCAGATTTAATTTAATTTAATTTTTCATCAATCACTCATGCAGGTCATATAAAACTGGCTAGGTTTCATCAAATTATAACAAAGATTACATAAATATTTTTTGTTAAAAATGTAGTTGGACCGATTATCCGTGTTATTTGAGTAACCGGACAAGGTCGAGGCACCCGATGAGCCCGGATAAACGGTGTTCCACTGAATTCAAATTTGGTCATAACAGGCTATGAGAGTACCTGGTTGCCATTCAGTTTTCTGTACATAATACTACATCGGTATGTTCAACTGTCTCTTCACGTATGCAGAGCAAGAATAGAGTGTAGGCCTACTAAGAATACTGAAGTAGAAACAATCGCGCCGGTGAAGCAAACAAACGCAGAAGAAAGCATGTTTCGCCGATGCCTGTTCGCAGTGGTTGAAGCAAATTGTGCATCAAGAACAATAGTGACGACTCCAAAAGCTGTAACATGAAAATGAATCCCAGCAACCAAGCGCACCAAGGAGTGCAATAGAAATAGAAACTGAAACACGGTACAGAGAGTAAAGGTACACGGCACGGTAGATTTGTATCTCTAGAGGCAAACTGAGTCAGTGTAGGATTTGTCTATGTGTGTGGATGGTATAAATAAACATTAGAATCCAAGCACTCCCGCCGTCAGCACTACGAACAAAAACGTACCAGAAGTTAAAAACCGCGTCATTGTGTGTGAGTATCATCGAGGAGATCGCCGCCGAACGGTACGGGCCGAAGGCGTCGGAGTCGGTGGGTGTGTGTGTGGTGTTGGTGCGAATGTTTGAAGCTAGCAGCGCGTCTCTGTAGGGGCGGTAGTGGAGCCAAAGAACGCTAAAATAAACAGCTAAACCACACACATTACACGAAACCGTTTCCGATATCGTGCCCGGCAGCCGAGCAGCCGCTGCGTGCAAAGATCTCTCCAACGCGGACGATACACATACAGCCACCAGCACCAGCGGAATGGAATGGGGTCTCCCGTCCGGGTGCGGGAATGAGAATTCCGGCTGGTTAACAATTTCGCACAACAAAAAAGACAACGCGTGCGTGCGCGTGTGTGCAGGAGAAGAAGCCTGAATTGATGTAGGCGCAGGAACGGAAAGAAGCACAACAACTCACTCGCCCCAAACCCGGCACACACTAGCTGGCCACTATGGCCGGATTTGTTCGGGCGCGCTGTTGCCAATGTTTTGTTGAGCGAGGTGGAAAGAATTTCGCTTTTGCTTTGGCCTTCTTTGCATTTCGGGAGAGACTGCGGCTGAACGGCGACACCGTCGCTTACCATCTTCCGTTCCCGGCGTTTGCTCAAGCAACAAGAACCGGTTATGTGTACTATGTCTATGTGTGTATGTGTGTGTTATTGCTGTTTTTTTTTGCTGCTGCAGGACGCACGGTTTGCGGAATATTTATTCTCCGGTCGAGCCGATCGTCGCTTCTTGTAAGCCCAGGTCATGATGTGGCCGATCGAAACCGGATCGAGTCCAATAAGTAGGTGTATGTGTGTGTATACGTTGGTAAAATGGAGATGCTGGGAAGGAAAAATTGGAAATCGCATGACAGTATTGTAGGGAATGGAAAATATTGAGAACTTTACAGCACGCACATTGTGTGGGAAAAGCGTATATTGAGAAATTGAAGATTTTTGATGCCAATCATTGGCTAAAAAGTCAAGATTTCAAATTCACAAAGTTTCCTGAAATTGCAATGAAATATGAAAATGCTTCAAATCTGCCGGAAACACTCTCAATCCAAGGGCGAGTATTTCGTATTGCAATTCCGAATGTCTTGCACTCGAATCTGCAGGTAGGTCAAAGTGTTGTTCGCTTTCGCAAATGCATCGCATGGCTGACCACCAACATCACGGCCAACGCTGCCGTGCCGCTGGTGCTGGGTTACAGGGTCAAGTTTGGGTATTGCAACGCGACAAAACACGACACGCCCGAATCCGTAGCGTTCACACACCACACGGTTAGATGGGTTGGCGGGGATGGAGCACCAGGATACCAGGGCGCCATTGAACGGGTACACAAGCCGGTTAGAGGGAGCGAGGGACCCTCTGTCTGTCTTTCCACCGTCATTCATAACAAACTAACGAACCGCTACCGGAAACGTAACACCTTTCCCTGGCTCCCTGGCACACCCACACGCCCAATCCCCCCTCCCCCGCCCGGTCGTCAGGTGGCAAACAAAACGTGCCGGACCCGGGTTGCAACCCGGGTGACACCACGGTACCACCCAACACATCGCAATAGCGAAAGCGTCGAGTTTTCCGGTTCAGCTAAATTTTGTGCATCGCTTGCAAGTTTCCTCACCACCTTACCGCGCCCATCCACCTTCAGCTCCATCCACCTAGCTCGGCTGACATTGAACTTTGGTGGAGAATGTACCGCCCAGCCCGTCTCAACCCTGTCCTGTCCCGGACAAAAGGGGTATGGCACATTTCTTCGCCTTTCTGGGGGCTCTGGTGGGGCGTGCGTGTGCATCATCGTCATAATACCATCATCAGCTTAATACACACACACACAAACATATGTGGCCAAATGTGGCGAACGCGAAACCTTCGCGTCGCAAAATGCAAATGCATTTTGTCGTCATGTGCGCCACGCGAAAAAAATGGCTAGAACACACACGCACACACAAATGAGGACACATACCCACACAGTTCGCCCGGTTGACCCTGTGTGGGGAAAAGAATGGGGGTTTGCATGGGGGATGCAATCAGGCTTGCAGAGAAGAAAAAAACAAAACAAAAAACTGCAACCCCACGGTAACGGTAAATCGATTTGGACGGTTGCAGTACTGCCCCCGGGGTCGCAGGACAGTTTTTGCTTTGTGCCTTCACTTTGTGCCGCAAACACGAACCGTTCGTGCTCTTGCTGTGGTTTGTGTGCGAAATGAAACTTGCAAACCGTATTTGCAGCTAAGCAAGCTATGGCGAAAAGTCGTTTCGGTCGCACGGCGTACGTCACTCGCGTGCCTTCACATGACGTTGAGCTGGTGACGTGACTGGTATCAAGAGGGGCAGGGGGGGGAGGAGGTATGTGAAAGGGGTATAAACGAAGGAGCAAGATTATCTGCCTCTACCGCCCTCTTTCCCCCTTCCCACACTACTCTTCCCTTCGTTATTTTGGTTGGTTTTGAAAACCTTCCTTTAGGTTTGTTCCCGCCGGAGGGGGAAGGGAGCCGACGACAGGTTTACGTCACGTTCGTTTGAGGCCAAACGGCTCCGGCTAGGGTAGATTGGCTTTATTTACTCACATCTGTGTGTTTCGTCTGCGAATTACGTTGCCGCGTACAAGCGCAGTAAAGTAACGATTAAGCCAAGACAGAGGACAGCGGAAGCCGTGTGTGAATGGTCACAGTGCCGGCGTGTTTGCATACACCAAATCGGCGATCCGGTGTTGCGCTGGTGCTCGAGGAATCTGGATAGCAGATGTCGCAATGGTGTTGGCAAAAAAAAAACAAACGGTTAGAACGGTTGTGAATCATGAGATGAGTGCAGCATACAGAACGATCGGTCAGCAAAATTTCGATGCAAAGTAAATGTAAAAATGGAGCAAAATGGATGCCATTTTTTTCACTCTTTTAATTATCCTCTGTCTGTTAATGTTGATGTGCAACACATGTTGGGCACTATAAACTTACCAGAAGTTTGATAACTTCCTTTTTGAGTGGATATTTATACACCACATGGGAGACGCTTTATGGCAAATAATAAAATTGTTGTGCCTTTCTTACCCCGGCTTGAACTTAATATCCATGAGAATATGTAAGCACGGTTACTATTCGAGAAGTTTCTGAGTCCAATGTGAACAGCATTATTACCCGTTGCAAGAGATGTTTTTCAACAGCTGCAACATAATTTTACTTTTCATCACAGTAATGTTTCAGTTCTACAATTTGGATTCAGTTTGATAGCACGTTGTGCCGTGATGAAAATTATGTTAAAGAAATAATTTATTGATGTTAAGTTAAACATCTCGTAAAACCATAAGCAAGTACAACAGTGCAATCTATCTAAGATTTAGTCTCTTCAAGATGACTTGTTTGTTTAAGACGAACCTTTTCAAAGTCACATTCCATACATTTTTGATCTCTTCAATATTGAGAATGCCTTTCGATGGTGAAGTTCTCTGAACTGCATACGCATTTTGACAGCCTAGATTAGCTAAGTTGATTTTTGGAAGGGGGTTGAAGATTCCCCTTGGAGAGATTTAGCTGTATTTCAAAGCAGTAACATACTACAGCCTAAGATGAAGTATCTTCAAGATGAATAATTTGTTTAAGATGAACATTTAGACGGTCTGTGGCATATTCCATACAATTTATGTCTCTTAAATATGAAGATCTTCCTAAGGCCAATATTCTCCAACCCGCATATGCGATTTGGCGGCCCAAATTCTCTCAGATTAATTTTTGGGGGACAGTTCACAAAAATAATGGCCAATGGATGTCATGTTTTCCCGTGGTTTCTTGGATACTTCATAGCAACATCTTCATTAGTTTTGCTCAACATGAATATCTCTCTAAGCTTTGAAGATTCACCGCAGAGAGATTTCACTGTATTCAACAATGCCAATGGCAACTTGAATGAACTGTCATCGGTTGCTTGGACTTATTACATTCAGCAAACAGTTGACAGTGTTGGAATGGGATTTTACGGTTCGGAAATGAAGCATACTTCAAGGTTGCGCTAGTTGAAGATTCGGAAATCCCCTGTATGTACAAGTTTTTGCTACAATGTTTACTTGAATGATTACTTTAGGTCTTTAGATCTAATTTGCAAAAAGAAAGCTCCACATCACCACTTTTTGTTTTGTTCGGTAGTGATTTCAATATCTTCATATGGAGTGCAATGTATAAAATGAATGGGGAAATGATTTTACGGTTGCTCGGTCAGTGTTATGAAAAAGTCTGTAATTTTCGGTAGGAGAAATGAAAATTCGGTAGCTTTCGGGTTTTCGGTCTCATCTGTGAATCGGTAGGAATATCAAAAATCGACAGGAATACAGATAAATCGGTATTTCTGGTCACTCTGATTTCATCAAATAGTGCTCTTATGTACTAAACCAGCCGGAAAAGCGCTCCCCCAGCTATGACACTATTATCGTTGTACATGAAATAAAAAGCTCCTTTAATAAATCCTCAAACTAACCATTGAACTAATCTTGAAGTACATCACTTCTAGCTTGAATCGATTCGTCTCGAAATAAAAAAAAATCGAACGCAAAACGGCACAGTGAGTGCTACATTTAACGCAACACCCCTTCCCCCCTGCCCCTGCTCCCCTCCCTCGTACGCAAGATGTTTGCCTTCGGTATGGAGAACGGTGCGGGCAAGCGTTCATCAGCATCCAAGAAGGCTACGGCAAGAAGAGGTGGCAAAAGAGGAGCGGGCATAAGGAGACACTCGGATCGCCGTTCGTACTCTTCTTCTTCTTCTTCTTCTACTTCTTTCTGTCAGCTCTGTACGTTCAGCTACACGTTGAAGCAATACTTTTAAATGCTGCCATTGCATCGCGGGCCTGACGCTGGCGTGTTTGACCGACTATACAGACACAAGAAGATGAAAAAAAATAGGCAGAATCAATTCGCCCCCTCACTTCCTCCCCCCAACACCCCGCCAAAACTACAGATCGTGACCCCACAGTCGCGATTGGAAGGGGGAGGACGTGACGACTGTGAACTTGTACCATCATCAGCCGGGCGAGCGGTCAGTGCGGCAACGTCGTCGTCGTCGTCGCCGTCGTTGTCGAACCGGTTTTTGCCCACCCGCCCCGGTCTGTGGGGTGGCTTTTTTTGTTGTTGTTGTTGTTGGTGGGGCTGTGTGCGAAAAATAAAACAATGAATTGCCAATTACTGCCAACGCTGCCAATGGCCCCCTTGGCAGTGCTGTTGTGGCAAAGTGGGAAGAAGTGGCAAGGGGTTGAAACAGAACGCGCTCAGTTTGCTTACTTCAGGTCAGGTTCTTCTTCGCTTTGCTTTACCCCCACCCCTCATGTTGGTGCTTCTTTTTCTTCTTACCGTGCGACACCCAACAAGCAAAACCCTTCTCTCTTCGTCACATTCTTCGGCGTGACTGCGCACAGACTCGCACACACACACACACACACACATCGCTCCAAAACACTCACATACCCCGCCACTTGAAATGCTGACGCGTTCCAATCCGTTCGTTACAGTCGGAGGGTCCTATGAGGGAACATGGGGGTTGGAATTGAGGTGGGGGGATGGACTCGACTGACCGACTACGGCTATCCCCCCTACCAACCCTCTAGCTTACCAGACAACAAACACGCACCCTCTCTTTCTCTCGCTCTCTCTCTAGAAACGGCGTTGTACTCATCCATGCAAACACACACACACTTACACAGTACAAAACGAAAGACACACGGTCGGAGGGAAGAAAAGCGATGGAGGAGAGCAACAAGAAACACAAGCCGTTTAAATGTGACGTCACACAAGCGATTGGTACGGACGGGAGGGTTGCTGCGATGCAAAACTGTCTACACATTCCGAACCCGCCATTCCCTACCCCCCCCCCCCACCATTACAGTTCCCCTCCTGCTCAACCTCCTCATGATGCTTCACTCACACATCGGCACAGCGGGCAATACGCGTAATGTAAAGTAGGTGGAAACGCTTTTATATGAATGTGTGTGTGTATATGCCACAAGAAACGGAGCACTGTCATCATCAAGCAAACCCATCATCATCATCATCATGCGCATCATCAACGGTGGTATCCTCCGTTTCGTTCGTTTGGGGTCGCGCGCGTTTTGCGCGTTTCGGGGCGGGTCTGCTGGCGTGTGTTTTTTGTTGTTGTTTTACTCTCCTCCCCCCCCACCTCCCCTTTTTGCCCATTTTGCTTTGCTCGCTCGGTTCGTCGTCGCGTGCACACGAGCTCACCCGGTGGAAGAACAAAACCAAGCGGACGAAGAAACCAGAAAGGGTAGCGTAGGAGTCCGCTGTGCGCGTGACCGTGGAGACGCATGGTGGCTGGCGAAATAAGGGAGTGAAAAAAAGAAAGAGAGAAAGAGAGAGTACGGAGGCAGAGCGCGATGAAGAATAAAACAGGAGAGTGAGAGAGCGAGAATGAGTGAGAGTGAGACAGAGCAAGTGAACGCGCGCGCGCACGCCATTGCCAATGGCGACTTTTACTCAACGCGTTTGTTGCGTGAAGTCGCCACACAGCGAAATACACACACACACACGAGCGCGCATTACCACGGAACGGGACAGTAAAGAGGAAGGTGAAAAAAGCAAAGCTATTGAAAACCGGTTCCGTGTACTCTTGAAAAAAACCATCGAAGGAAAGGGCTGCGGGGGGGGGAGGTTTGAAGACGTTAAGGGAACGTGAAAGGAATGGCCAACGCTTCGTGCGTCCAATGGCCAACGGCAAACGGCAAGAATGGAAGGGATTTGTTTCAGCACAGCGTTAGACAGGAAAGAACTGCTTCTCGGTGGCCCGAGATTGGGTTGGGGGAGTGAAGAGGCTGTCTCCCCCGCTTTCCCCCGCTTCGCAGCCTTCACACACATCGCATTTTTCGCTCCATCGTGGAGGGTGTGTGACGCGGCAAGCAAACCGGATTGTCGACCGGAGTGCTGCCACCGGTCGTGGTTTCCCTCGGCGCGCCTCACTGACATACAGAGCCGCTGCTGGCAGACGGGGTGTGTGGTGTTTTTTGGTGTTGGGCTGGGTGGGGAGGTGGGGAGAAACATAAACAAAAAACAGCCCCCACATACACAGGCGCACACACACAGCAGCACATGCCCGTGGTGGTGGTGGTGGTGGTAGTAGTCGATTCTATGCCTGCTCTGATCGCCAGGGCATCATGCATGGGAAAAGCGTACCAGAAAGCGAATCCCACAGCACCACACAAGGGGGCTGTGACTGTGGAAAACTGGCGTCCAGAGACCTTTACACACCCCTTTCCATCATGCTCCACCCGAGTGGGGGTGTTCTTTTTTCATCGACTGTGTGTGAGGTTGTGTGAGCTACAATATTTCCGCTCGCTCGGTGATAGAGATGTAGAAGGGTGGCTGTAATGGGAGGGAGGAGCATGCTTCCGATTGTCAGCCATCGATCGATCGATCGATCGACCTTTGGCTCGATGCTTTGGCATCGGGTTAAATCGATTTTCGTCATCTGGGTTTGACTTTTTTCCAATATTACCAACCGTTGTTGCCAACATGATTTAGGTTTATATTTTGAGAATCGTTAAGGATTTTACTACATTTAAGAAGAATGCAGCTCTTCTATACTTTATTGGTTATAAAATAACGAAATTAGCTGGATCACATATTGAATGGATTTAGTTTCATTTTCTACACATTTTCTATATCCTGCAGATCTGAGATAGAGATAACAAAGAATCATGAGAATCATTGAGGCTTCCTGGGCAGTTATTTGACGCTTCCTGGGCAGTTCATTAACTGCGCATCGAAATACCGTCTTCACATATCGATTAGGATACTCTACGTCTATGCTTATGAAATAAAATTCAGGCTGTTATCTAAACAAAATGATGGAAAACCAGGTGTATAGACATTTTGTTAATTCGGCAATCGGAACTTTGTGTTCTAAACATAAGTTACAGGGTTTTCCAAGCCACTTTCGAATGTAAACGTATGTTATTCACCGCGTGCAAGATGGTTATCCACATCAATCTAACATTTCAATTCCATCACAATAATTTTTTAATTTCATCAGCATGATTTTCAACGCGCTGCAAGCTGTAATTTAGTTTGACAGTTCTTTGTTATGTGTTGAAAATCATGGGTAAAAACTGAAACTTCATTTTGTATCAAATACACCATTTGACAGCTGTTGAAAAACACCTTGAATGTGGTGAATAATGATGTGCAAATTCGAAAGTGACTTGGAAAACCCTGTAATATATTTTTTAAATTTCTTCAGTATGATTTTCAACACTTCAACGGTATATTGTCATCAGTTTTTCACCGATGGTTTGAAGCCGCATCTCATGAACATTTGTAAAAGATTTCAAACTCGCAGTGAAAAAACGATGGCAATAGACAGTAGAAGTGTTGAAAATCATGCTGAAGAAACTAAAACAAATTATAATGGAAATGAAATATCAGATTGATGTGGGTTAACATATTGTAGGTGGTGAATAACAACCTTTACATTCGAAAGTCGAAAGTTGGTTTGGAAAACCCTGTAATAGAGATCTATTGACTAACACTATTGACTAATAACTATAATTGTTCAGCGTCAGTATCAGATTAGGTTAATATTGGGAAGCAATATTGTGATCATTTCGCTAGGGCTTGGGTACTGTTTGACTTTCAGTAAGCCTCATAAATTTCAAGTCTTTTTTGACATTTATTAATGAATTTCTGAGATTTTTGAAGATGTCTGCCTGGTTTTTGCAGAAGCATAGCTATAGAGTATCTTTGGCAACTGTACGAAGACAGTTGTCCGATCAGTGTTCTACGGAACTCTGCAGAAAGCCTCAAAGTAAGAAGATTGGTAAAAAATTGAGATGACCGCTTTTGGGTGGCCGCTACAGTATTTTTAGCATAATTTTAATATTCTACCCAACAATAACCTTGTTCATCTGAAGTAAAAGTCTATATGAAAAGCTAGAAACAATCTAGCTATAAGTCTGTTTCCCTAGAAGTGAAAAAAAATCATCCTCCATCGCCTTTGTCACTCACACCCTCCCAATCAACAGCCAACACCACCGCGTCGGGTAGTTCTCAGTCGTCAGAACGTTTAATGTTTACTTAAAGTGTTTCAGTTTTAAGCATCCCATTCTTCGCCAAAACAAGAAACACGGCCCGAGGCCGGCGGCTGTTCCGGAAGCACCGCACCATCCGGGCCACCGTCTGCTTGTCAATGGCACTGGAAAGACATCCGTGTAACACACATTCGCTCTGTATCGACCTACGGTCGCGCGAATCTAGCTACGAGAACCAGACACCAAGAGTGCGGCGGGGTGATACTGTGGACGGGGGAAAATGGCTTCCCTTTTATTTCTTCGCTTTTCCAGCAGCAGCGGCAGCAATCAACGGAGTGGATGCTGTGCGCTCTCGAGGCCCGTTCCAGCCGCACGCTTATCGATCGGTTTTCGTAAAGGGGGAAATTGGGGAGCGCGGAAGGGCGAGAAGGTTTGGGAGGAGAACCGTTGTTGATGGTTTCTTTTCCATCCCCGTTCAGAGGCGTATCGATTTTTCCAAAAAAACGGGAACCATCATCTCGCGTAGTGTTTGTGTCTGGGCGTAGTAGCCATCGCTCTTTCGGTCTTTCTCTTTCCTTCCGCTATACTCACGCGTTCTACCTCTCTCACACTTGCTCTCAATCGATCTCTCTCTCTGTTTCCTGCGTTATCTTCGTGTGTTCTTTTCCACTCTCATTTATTCATGAAAACTTCGGTAAATAAGGTCTGAGAGTGAACTGAGAGTGTGCTGTGTGCACGGATGCTGTGCGTGTGAGGTATTGGTCACCGTGCAGCAGGCGGCGTTTGGCGGTGGGGGGGGGGACCTTATATACACCACCGTTCGAAAGATGGGCTGGTTCTGCTTTTCACAATCATCAAGAATCACACATACTGGCAGTGGAATTACGGGAATTTCCCACCCACGGAAATCGTGCCGTGCATCGTCACAACGCTGGTGAAGTAGGAAAATTTTCATTAAAAAATTCAAATCTTTCCCCCCCCCCGAGAGCCTCTCTACTGCCCCGTCCAACATCTTGCGCAGGAAATGGAAAGGTGACTAAAAAAAGGTTCGCCAAAAAGCTTCACAAACCCCCCTAAGGGAGTGTTTTTTTTTAATTAGACATGGTCGAACGGAGCAGGGTAACGGTTGGCAAGATAAAAATGAGGCTTGATACATGGTTTAAACCTAACTTACTGTAGATTGGCAGGATTGCAGCAAGGACGGCCCGGAAACGGTTAGATTGCTTGTAGCTGGCAACGGCACTGATTATGATTGATGATGTTCGCATTAATGAGAGCTTATTGTTATTTGAATTATGAAAATAAAAGCATACACATCCCTCAAAACAATAGGCTAAATATTTTACTCATATTATTGTAAAAGAAAGGTATATATATACAACATGTAACTCACAAAATCATTTCCCAACACATCAAGCCCAGGTGGCTGTAGAGAATCGAACTAAGCAGCATAAACGAAATTAGTATGAGTGTTTGAGATTAACAAATAACGTTTAACGAATTTAGTATTGAATAGAACATCTGATTGAAGCGAGCTTAAAAGACTTCAAGTTAATCATAAAATACACAAAGTCTTTTAATAAATTAACTTTAGAGGGAAAAATGACGCACAGTAAACACATATTTTTAACATTACTATTGTTCTTCGTTTGTTTCAACACGTTGTCAGCCATTTATTTGGCATCTTGGAAACATACCAATGATTCACATTTGTTCCCGCGTTTTTTGTTATGCCATTGGGTGACATCACGCACCAGCGATTTTAGCGATGGAATTTCTTAATTTAAAAGATGATAAATTCTAGACCTTGGCATTAAAATTTAGATATTTCTCATTCAAATTTAGACATGGAATTAATTTATTGTAGAACACACAGCTAAGGGTACTGTTATGCATCTAAATTTTATTTATTTTTTAATATAATTGTCATCTTGAACGTTAAATAAACCTTACAAACAGCAATATTCATCATTCAAAATGCTTTTTTATTCACTTGGATACTAATGAAGGCTGCCAACAACATTTTATATTCATCTTTCAAATAATTTTTCGTCTTTCCCCGAATTACGCGAATAATGCGTTCTGGAGACATTCGCGTAACTCGGATTTTCGCGTAATATCGCGTTTTATAGCCAAAATTTATTCGATTAATAATGATTTTTGATTGAATTTAATTCATTTATGTAATTTATTACTTATTTGATGCAATTGGAGTAGAAAATTCGGTTGTTTCTGTCTTTTTAGTGAGTTAAAACTTTTGAAAAAAATCCAAATTATTTTTCATTTGACAATTGATGGAGAAAATTGTACTGATTTAAGTACAAATCGCGTTTGATTTGTACTGAACTGTCAAACATAAAAATTCGCGTAGCTCGAATTCGCGTAACTCGGGGAAAAACTGTAATTATCTACTACTCAGTACTCAAACACGCTCACACGGTCTAACAGAATTGATTTAAAACAATATCGGCTGTTAATAATTGCCACCACCACCCACCAAGCGATACCTGTTCCTACGAACGATCCTCACCCGCTCCAGTAAATACCGGTTCGAGATCGAAAAAATCCCGTTTGTTGCCTTCGCTCGCACAGCTCGGCCGTCTCGGCGTCCAGAGTTAAATTAAGCTTTAAATAAAAAAAAACCAAAAAGTCCCCGTGCCACGTTGCCATTTTGCAAGCGACGTTCCGACGCGTTTTATTCACTTGCCAGGATGTGGTTGGATGGGGCTTCCAAGCCAAGCCAACTGGCGGCGAGTTCGAACACCGCGTCCGATCGCAGTCCGATCGCACTCGCCACTCGATCAAGGTAAACCGGTTCGCCTGGATCTGGAACCGTTTGGCTACTCCCGTCCCGCGGGGTCCCCACCCCACGCCGCATTGCTGGAGCGAGCGGCGGGTCGGCTGGGACCGGAAAACGCAGCGACGTCAGCGAAACCGTCTGCCGTTTAATAACGAACCTGTTCCCACAAGACAACACAACACAACCGACCAAAGCCAAGCGTCTGGCCTGGCTTAACGTGCGTGATTACGACACAAACCTACACATGCAAACCAAGTTTTTCGTAGTGCCGATTGACATTCAGGGCGGATGAACTGCAACCAACCGTTCCGATGGGAATATCGGGGGGACGGGACGGATACGTGCCTCAGACTAAATGTGTTGGCTAGCTGGGTTGGTAGAGGAAGGCGAACAAAAAAAAAAAACGAGCCCACCGATGGCCGCCGCTTGGACGTGCCCGTTGTTAGGTCCCGGTCGGTAACGCTGCTGCCTGGACGTTGTGCCCGGTGTCTCGGTGTCCGCCATCATCATCTGTGTTTTGGTACGTTAGTCACGCGCGCTCGCGTGCAGTCGCCCGAGGGGGAGAGGGAAGGGCCAGCGAAGACCGCAGCGGAAGAAACAGGAACAAGCGATGATTCTTTCCCTTTTGGTTTGTTTTAGTATTCGCTCGTCGTAAGTAAGTGTAGGCTGTTTTCCTTTCGTAAAAGCGTCCCGCAAACTTTCCGTAGCGAGTTGGATCGGCGGTTTATTTTATTTTTTGCGCCAGTAGATCGGCAATGACGGTCACGTTCTGGCGCTGTGCCATCCATCGACCATACCTGATGAGCCTGTTAGGTATACCGGTGGAGTTTGATGGCCGATCGATAGTGGGAGGAGAGGGTACCGAACTTCCGGAACCTGGATGCCATTAGATTAGGGTTCAGTACGGTTCATCGCTTCCTCTCAGCTCTTCCAGCAGGAAATGGCACATCAATATTTGGTACCACACACACACAAATACAGTGGTATCGACCTTCCTCGTTGCGTGCCAAACCGTACGACTCGTTCGATTATTGAACCGGCAAGATTGGTGTACAAACATTAATCAAACGTCCCGCATTGCCTCCCCTTTTCAACGGACGGTGGTGGGAAGTAAAGGTGAGGTTTGCTCAAACCCAAATTCGCAAATCCCACCGCTGTGGGTGAGCTCTCCCCCAGATTGCTCTACTTTTGGGCCCTGTCGAACGCGAAGAGCATCGAAACGCTCACCAATACACGGACAAACAAAAGGCACCGTACAAGGGACAGTACAGCTACGGGCAAAACGGGAAGCGGGCTGTGGAGGAAAATGCTATCGATTAATCACGTCTGAAGGCCACAGTGTGCGGCAGGTTGAGCTGGAGGTAGAAGACCGGCAGCAAAGGGACAGGAACACTCCGTGCAAAACGATTCAGGCACGCGATATTACCCAGGGAACGAACGAAACGTCCGGGAGCGGGAAAGGGCACAGCAGGGACAGAGTGGGATCCTCCTTTTCAAGAAGGGTGGAATTTTTCGCAATTGTGAAAATTTATATCAATCGTACGGGCAGTTGTACGGGAAATGGTGAGGACATTAAGCGAGGAAAGAAAAAATGCCATAAAATCTAAATATTGGATTTGCTTCCGGCGTTCCGGGCTGGAGCGTTCGAGAGGAAGACAACTCCCGGGGCGAGATACTGCTTGATTGTTGGCACATGCGTACAGGTTTCGTTCATCACACGGTTTCGACGCTGCTCGCTCCTGAACGGGCCACTGGAGTCACGTACGAAACATTAATTCAAAAACCCCGCGCGCTAGAATGCTCTGTAAGAGAGAGAGAGAGACGAACGAAAGCTTCCACTCTCTTTCTCCATGATTGAGGGGGTACATAAACAACAACATGACAAAGCCGTACCATCTGGGTTGCACTGCTCCACCATCACCGCCTACTGCGCTGCACTTCATGTGTCCGTCCGCGTGTCCGTCACGCGATTTGCCCGTCACACTTTCGGAAGTGCGTATATCGATCCGCTTTTTTACTCGCTGGTCTCTCTCACTGGTCCTATCTAGCACTGGTGTTGGTGAGAACGTGCCCTGCCTGGAAGGAAAAATCGATAAACTGGTGGAATGTTTCCCGTGCAGAGAGGTTCCAGGGAGAGAGAGAGAGAGAGAGGAATGTGTGCGATTATTTGCACAAGACTTGACATAACACAGCTCCGGTGTTGGGCACTCTGGGTGGGACGTGATGAAATTTTGCTTTTCCAATTTGGCTGCCGTAAATTTGATTTCCTTCATTCCAATCCAGCTGGCAAGAGGGATTAACAAATCATGTTAAGTGGAGGGAAAAAAATAAGAGGAAAACTTTTCAAAAGTTGATTAGCAAAAGTTCGGAAGCGAACAGCGAAACCATGAAAGCCCCAATCATGCTGGAATAGATTAATGGAAGGTTTCATTGGAGTTGACAATTGTACAATTGCTTGTTCGGTGTCTATCCTTTGGAGGGCGAAACGAAGCGAAAACTATCACGTGCAGTGTGTGAACCACACCCCTTTGGTGCGAAAGGGTGTGAGAGCAGAGAACCCCGGAACGAACACGAACACTCTGGTGTGTGTAGTGTAAAAGAGAGACAGAGAGGGAAGCTTGTGTAGAAAGAAAAATAAAACAGGCACCAAAACAGAAACAGGATGGAGTATCGATTTTTCCGCTAGCCGAGAAAATATATTCTCGTCCCAGACCCTGGCCAACTTCATGTCGTAGTCGTCGTCGTCGTCGTCGTCGTTGTCTCGTTCGACGTAATCCTGCCGCCCGCTTTGCTTTGGTATTGGTGCTGGTGCTGGGCTACGAGCCAGCAGCGTGTTATCGATTCCCTGCCAGGGTCTGGGCTGTCCTGGTTTCTCCCTAGCTGCTTCACTCCCGCCCCCTCCCCCCACCCCTTGTTCTAAGGCTCCCTCTTCTGGTCTGTCATTGCGCGCTCATCCGTCTACATCCGCACACCAACACCAAACACCCGTCCCGTAACGACGCTGGGGCAGCACGGGAACGGGTCACCGGACGCCCGGACCATCCCAACACCCCTTCCCCCACGTTTGGTTCGCAGTATATAGACCGTCGTCTGCGCTATATATTGTAAACGCCGCGCCACGAGTAAACAAATCTATGGCAAGGGCGTTTTCGAAGGGCGAAATGCCGGACACGATGCGATGGTTGTGTTGGTGTGCGTGCGAGATTTCAATTTCCGCCTTTCCCCTCCCCCATCAACCCTCTAAAAGCCTAGGGTTTGTGCAAGCCATTCCGGAACTTCCCATCTTGGGGCCACGGGGCACGAACACACCGGGTTCGGGTTTTCGGGTGTTCGGTCTGCTTTTAAGGGGCGTTGCACAAGCGACGAACCGTTTGCTGTGTTACATAGGGAAAGCGAACAAAAACAACCCGAATGGGTGAGCGAAAAAGGCCATAAATACGCGTGGAAAAGATGGAAAAACGGAAAATGCATTTGAATGAATTACATCAGCCATCACCATCCGGTCAGGGCTTTGGGATGTAGGGGGCGGCATAGGAGACAGGTTTTTGGGGGCGTTCGGGTGCGAGCTACTCCTTGAAGTTCAACCGTCTGCAACAGGGGGAATCAAGGGTAAGGGGAATCAACCAGGGAAGCGTGATTTTTCCCATCCATTTACAGTGCAATTGCTTTAAAGTTGAACTAAACGAAGCGTGATGTTTGGTGATCATGTTTTGCATGTAGTTTAAATTAAGCTGTTTTTCGTGTTTTTTTACCCACACACCTGCGAAAAAATAGAAATAGAGGTTCGGCCAAATGTCCTTCGAGCAAATTCACCAAGCACCATGCGTCTCCATTGGAGAGAAACGAAACACAACACCGCGCGACAAATGATCGCTTCAAACCGTGCACAGCCACATCGTTACAGCATGTACCATGGCAACCATATAGTAAGCGCCCCATCGTTTGTGCTGTACATGGTGCTTCATGGGCAAAAGCGGGATTTTGTGTGTGTGTGTGGAAAAATGTTCCTTACATATGTGAGTGTGTGTGTTGTTTATTTTCTGTCGTTTTTCTTGATTATCCTTGCATAATTGATTGCATGTTGTTTGTTTGTTTTCAATGCTTTTTTTTGCGCAAATGAGCAAATGTATGAGCTTGAATTTTGGCTGCGTAATTGTAGAAGTTACGCACATACGAGGCAGGCGAAGGTAATTATTGCAGAAGAAGACAATTTTAAAATGTTTCACTGCAAACAGCTGCTTCATCAAAGCTTTGTAACTGTTTGGTTGTATTGCCGTTACCTTCGTTTACCTCATTCGTTTCACTTTCGATGCGCTGGCAGCGCGCCTTATCGGTGGCACAGTTCGATGTGGTATCAACTTCATTATCAACGGCCGCGTATCGATGGACCGCACCGTAGCGTCACGCAGCCGTCCAACTGGGGCTAGGTAGACGCACGCACGCACGCAAACAAACAAACCGAATCTTTCTATGTCAATAAGACACTGTAGATAAGATAGATCGTATCAGGGAATTTGATGGTGATGCACACGCAACAGCAGCAGCAGCAGCAACAACCGACGCCGCATCACAGTTCCGTGCCGCTTATCAGCCATTAGAAACTCCTGGTTGATTCAAATCCCCTCTTCCCCGTCCTCCACGAGTAGTACGCCTTTGGCTGATAACGCCTATTTTTGCTTCCTTATCACCGAAACACGGTTTTTTGTGCACGGAAAGTCCGTGCCCCTTTTAACGGGTAGTTGTATCTTATCTCGGACACGGAAAAGTGTGTCTAATGGCACGAAGTGATCATGACGCAGGGCATCTAAGAGACTGGTGGAGTAAGAAGACCTTCACAGCAATGCAAAGCTCTTTTGTGAGTGTTTTATTTTTTAATGTGAATCTCTGTTCTCTATTTGAACAAAAAACTCTAATTGTATATGCTCCGGCAAAGCAGCTTGAACGTGCTAAAGTTGAATTAATTATCGCATCCTTATTATTATTTAACAATTTCCAAGAACTGATGCTAGAACCGTCCAGGAAGGTATTAAATTTTTAGCAAGAGAAAAAAGATTCTCAAGTACTTTGTGCATATTTTTTTTGTGAGATCTTTGAAAGCAATGCAATGTACAGCACTGTACATAGAGCGGTGTGCAGTTTAAGCTTTTATGTACACCGTCAAACCCGGAAGTGTTTACCCCGGAATCGTCTATTTACCGCAGCCAAAAGAAACGTCCCAAGGCGCTCGACAAATCGCTTTCTTTTCCTTCTTTTTGCACCACCATCACCACCTATGCTGTGACTGCATTTCGATTGCCTTCTGCCCGAGAAATGGTTGCAGCATCGAGTTGCAGCACCATCACCAGCAGCAGCAAGCGCCTCCTACACGCCGAGCACGAGAAGACACGGGCACATGGCGGTTGCGCTTATTTTTCCGTCCAAAGAAACACAAACGGGCACACGGCTGTGGGTCACATGATCGGGCACACACACACACACACACGTGCACATGGACATATTTGGCCATTTCCGTACGTACATGGGTCGGACGGTTGAAACTGAAAACGCTTTTTCCCGCGCACTTATGTGCAAGGCGTACTATAACGATCCCGGTTTTATGTACCGTTCAAACCTCGTAGCATGCCATGCAAGCGAATGGCGTGGGGGAATATGAATGCAAGCGCGGCTCCAGGCACACACAGACACACACACAGGTATATATGAAATAGAGTAGCAATACTACGACAATACTAAGTAAGCTCCTGAGCAGCCAAAAAAGAACTTGCAATCTCAGAACGTTTACCAACCGTCCTCTACCACACACTCAGGAGGTGGCCGGATGCAGCGGGCCGGAAATGCAATGCCATTGCAACACGCGCGCCTCAACACGGGCGCGGGACAACGTAGTAAATAAAAGGGAAAATAAATAACGAACGCTCCTTACGCGGGTTGGCGCAGGCGAGGCCGGGAGATGACGACGACGCGTGCTGCTTGCTCGCTCCGTTCGGATGATGTAATTCGGTCGGGAGGCCAGATCTAGGGAGGGCAGACCTTCCGGCGACTGCGGGTTTAGAGAGATCTCCAAAAGAGGAGAGGAAGAAGAGGAGCTCTCCTTTTTGTTACGTTTCTGTGCCATTTCTACGTTGTCTGCCTTCTTAGGTCGCCAACTACATAGCTGGGGGGGGGGACTCTAGGCGAGAGAGAGAGAGAGAGAGAGAGAGAGAGAGAGAGAGAGAAGAGAAGGTGTGAGTGGCCCTGAGAGAAAGCACCATGGTCAGAATGCCGGTCTACGATGGTCTAACTACGACAACAAACGTGAGGAATGCAATTTGCTGGGAAACACTGCTAAGGGGACAGAGAGAGAGAGAGAGCAAGAGAGAGAGAGGGAGAACCAAGAATTGCATTTCTAAAAATAATAGCCATTTTCCAACTCAACCGTTGGACACGTTTTGGAATGTTCACTTCGCCCGGTGCGGATGTGTGAAGCTTGCTTCATGAAGTAGTTTCTCTCTAGCAATCGATATTACGATATTACCGCTATCGAAACCAAACCCATGCCTAAAACATGCCACACCGAACGTACGGGGCACTGATTACGAGCCGTTTGCGTTTGCGCAATCGGGTTTCGCTTCTTGGAAAGTGGGGAGGCAGGCCCTTATCAACTGTTGTTTTTCCCGCGACTTGGTGGTAGTGGTAGTTGCAAACCAGCTGGAGTTAGGACAGCAAATGAGGAAAGAAACTAAAACCACCCCATAATGATGCAGGCCATCCTAGCGAATGTGTGTGCGTTCTTATCAAAAATGGCGACACACAAAAAAGAGAAGGAAACGAAGAACAACAAACAAGCCTTTAGCATCGAAGGTCGTTCCGCACGATGCAAAAATCATCATCGTCGAGAGGTCGTGAACTAGAACTGTGACAGAGTCCCGCAGCGGGCTGCATCCCCCCCCCCCTTCCTTATCACATACTGACAGGCTGCTGCTCCTGATAGGAGAGACCGCGAACCAGTTTCGCGTTTTACAATTGATCGTCGGGACAGTTGTTGCGTGGTAATTTTTTGAAGAAATGTGTTTCTTCCCCCTTTTTTTCAAAAAAACCTTCTCCTCTTCCACTGATAACCTTCGACGTGGGGCCGTTCGGGGCAAAACTATTTGTGCTGCCTGCGCTAATCTGCTTCCGACCGGATGCACCGATGGTGGATGGTGCCGGGATGTGTGCGGCTGGTGAGAACTTTCGGGTTTTGTTTATTTTATTTTTTGCTGCTACTTTCCGGCCTTTCTCAGATTTTGATTCCGGCTGCACAAATGCGCCTTTGCTGATAAGATTACCAGTAAGAGAAGGTTAAGTGCGTTGAGGTTAAAGCGTGCCCCAGTAGCATGAGGATGGTTTGGCGTGGAGTGTTGCATTTGTGCCATCTGCCGGTTTTTACGCTCCGTGGCTGATGGTGGCCAATGTCCTAACAGTGCGCGCGCGCGCGTCCTCCATTATCACCAGACCAGTCGTGACCGATAAGGTGGCGTAATGGGTGAGCTTTTCCACCCTCCCGCGATAGCGATAAGCGCGAAACGTCAACGGTGTCGCGAGCTGGCCGTGTGTGAGTGTGATATGTTATCAGGTTTGCCTATTGACAGATGATAGCTGCCGGACACCCGGTTTTTCTTTTTGTTGCTGTAGTAGTGCCGTAAAGAAGCCACAGCACAATGCGACGAGTTGTTTACTGTGCTACGCAAATTAGCTAACAAAACGGAAACATGGGGTTTAAAACTTCAAAAAGTCTTTTGCCATCACGTATACTACTGTCGCAAAGAAGCTTACGAGATTGGTGGTGTGTTTTCTGGAGCGCGCCCATGACTCCGATTCGACTCCGGCTATTGTTAGTCTAATTCCGAGTCGTACGGAGATGGCTGAAATCATCTGAAGTCGTCCAGAGTCATCTGATTCTTAGTCCAGTAAAATCGGAGTCGTTTGGAGTCGTCTTAAGTCGTCCGGAGACATCCCGTGTGGTCCGGAATCATCCGAAGTCTTCTGGAGACACCCGGAGTCGTCTGGAGTCACCCAGATTCGTCTGGAGTCACCCGGAGTCTTCTGAAGACACCCAGAGTCGTCTGGAGTCGACCGGAGTCGTCTGGAATCATCCGGAGTCGTTTGGAGTCACCTGGAGTCGTTCGGAGTTGTTCGGAGTCGTTTCGGAGTCATCCGAAGTCATCTGGAGTCGGAATCGTTAGCAGTCGGCTGGAGTCGCTCGGAGACGAAGTCATGCAAAGTCGTCGGGAGACGGAGTAGTTCGGAGTCGTCCGGAGTTACCCGGAATCAGAGTCGGCTAGAGGTATTTCATTTCGTTGTGTGAACTAGTTAAACAGACTCTGGCCGACTCCGGACGACTTCGGACGACTTTAGCCGACTCCGGGCGACTCCAGATGACTCCAGACAACTCTGGGTGTCTCCAGAAGTCTCCGGGTGACTCCTAACGACTCCGACTCTGGATGACTTCGAACGATTCCGATTCCGACCGACTCCGAATAACTCCGGAGACTCCAGATGACTCCAAACGACTCCGACTCTGGACGACTTCAGCCGACTTCGGATGACTCCAGCCAATTCCGCACGACTCCGAGCGATTCCGGACGGCTCCAGATGATTACAAATGGTTCCGTATAATTCTGGGCGGATCTACCTTCGTAATTCGCCAACGGATGTTTGCCAACTTTACCCATCACTACTCGAGTTGCATGGAGTTCTTGGTTTGAAAAGGACCAAACCTTCTTTCTTGATCATTTGCACTACATACTATCCCCAGCGGAGGTACAAAAGTTGAGATAAAACTGTAACTTAATTACTGCTGAAAGACGGCGAACGGTTGTTGAGGGAAAAAGTAGACGATAGTGCCACTCACATCAAATTATTCCTCCCGCTTTTTATTCAAGCCAACGGGATGCCACGTTCTGCATAATTCTCGCTTCGATCGGGAAAAACTGCGAACAGAATTTAAATTGCCTCATTATAAAAGCAACTCGATAAGCACGTTAGGAGATGCTTTCCATCTCTTCTTTTCTTGTTTACTGCGTATAACTCATTAGAAATGATAAAACGTGAAATTACGAATAAGTGATAAAGTTATGAGGTATTTTGAAGGTAATTCGAAGGCATTGGTGTTAATAAAATGGTACAAAAATAGGTAAAAAATAATATACCCTACTACAAGACATTCAGCTCCCAAAATGAAGCACAAAAATTGTACTAAAAACGTCCATGCTTTATGAACACTTTATTACCCAATCTGGCCGTGTTCTGGCTGCCCCCAACGAAGTTGCCGCACCTTTTGCACTCACTGTTATAAATGCGATACACACACACACACACACACGCCATTACCAGTTGATTGAACCAGCTTTTTCATCTTAATCTTGTCCATTTATCCGCTCTTTTAGTGGACAGATTTTCCAATAACGGTTCGTTCGCAAGCCAAAGCTTGTGCGGCGGCTGAGTCCGGGACGGGCCTTGGGGGTGGTGAGTTTTATGTGCTGCGTCCATTACCACCTTCACCAGGGGCGGCCGCTCCAGCAAGAGGAGGGACAGTGAATTTGATTAAATAACTTAGCCATCGGACAAGATTACCGGAAGCGAGACGGCAGCAGCGCAGAGGTTTGACGTTTGTACGCTGCACACGTTGAAGCACGCCGTTATCAAGATTCTTTTATCGGACGTGAGCGTTAGCGACCGGGTGGAGAGCGACACTCCTTGCCCTTCCCTTTTCATTCCATACTTTTGGGTCGCTATGCTTTGTATCAAATGGGAATGCAGTTCTTGCACTCTACCAGAGTGAGTGAGTGAGAGAGAGAGAGCGAGGAGTCGTAAAGCTGTGATTAATGCCCTTAGAAGCATACTTTTCATTGATTTATGCTAGCCCTAGCAAACATAAATGGAAAGCTTTTTAACCCACACACCGACACACATATACTTGCTCGACGGGCAAGCTTATGTGCATGTAAATATGAATCATTTTGGTGTGTGTTTCCATCTTTCCCCATTCAAAGTGGGTAAATGGGGGGGGGGTTGTAGAAGAGGTGAATTTTTACCCGATTAACGACATTAAATGCCTATTAAACAACCATCCAAATAGTTATTCTTAAAGCCAGTTTGACGAAGAGTGGAAGAATAATTCAAGAAATCTAACATTAATTCATATTTCAATGCAATGCAATGCAAAAAGGCTGTTTTTTAGAAAATTATTTGAAATAATTTGCTTTCCTGCAACAAGAACGATTCTTTCCCCGACCGATAAGAACGGTAGCGATGAATGAAGAAAAAACAGCAACGTCGCGGGAACAGCACGATTCGTGACCACGTTCACAAACACAACCGTTCGAACGGAACATGCTGCTGGGAAGAAAAGCGCAGGAAAACGGGTAAAAAAACACGCGCTAGAATACCCGCCGGGGCGGAATCGATAGAAGCGCCAGAAAAGAAACAAGGAAGAAACCCTGCAAAAGTACGCAAAAACGGAAGAAGAGATCAGAAGAGGAAGAACACAACGAAAAGCCACGTTTCGAACGCGCGTATGTGTGTGTGTGTGTGTGTTTTTTTTTGTTTGCAAGGGAAAAGAAGATATAAACGACATGACGAAGAGAACATAGAAAAAAAAACAGTTGAACAGCGGGGGTAGTTCCGAAGTGCATTTAATGAGCCGTACAAACACACACACGCACGGTGGAATACATACCTTAGCACGGCTGTGAATGTGTGTGCGTATGCTAGCGGCACACCAACACTAGCACGCGTGCGGTAACGAAACTGCGCTAGCGCCGCCACCATCGTCACGCTACAGCGGCTACAGTGAGTAAGAAGAGGCGAAGAAGCCCCCCGGTACGGGAAGCGGCAGAAGAAAACAACCAAGCGAAGAAGCAAAACAGACAGTTCGCGCAACTGCGATGGTACAAGAAGAGCAAGAAGCAACATAACAGAAAAAAGCAATCGATGATGATGATGACGATGACGACGACGACGACGACGAGACGACGTAGATGAGAAAGTTTAATTGTAGCCCATTCGCTCTCGCACGTAGATGTGTGGTGTATAGTGTGGTAGCAGAAAAGAGACGGCTAGCGGTGGAGTCAGAGTGTGTGTGAAAGAGAAACGTGATCGCTGTTTAAAGGTGTGTGTGTGTGTATGTGTGGTGTGTACAGTATTTTGCAGCACACACCGCAAGGTAAGGCACACTGGGTGCTGGAGAGTGTGCTGCAGAGTTCTTCTCCCAACCGGGAAAAAGGTAATAGTAGTTTTATGTTTCTTAAATAGTTAAAAACCCACACGATGCAAGACAGGCACGAAAACTGTAAGCCCAACTTTGTGGAGGAGTTTATTGAGCTGTACAAAAGTTTCCCGTGCCTGTGGCATCGGAAGTCGAGCGAGTACGAGCAGCAGAAGCAGCGCGCTTACGATGCGCTGGTGCAAAAGTACCGCGAGGTTGATCCGCAGGCAAACAAGGAGACGGTTAAGCGAAAAATTAACGCACTCCGAACTGGATATCGCAAGCAGTTGCGACGGTTGAATCGGCCATCCCGAGCAGCAGGCAGCAGTAGTAGCAGTAACAACAACAGCGACGCCCAGCGGCAACCGACCTGGTGGTATTTTCAACTGTTTGACTTCCTAGACGACTATCCCAGCTGGCTGAAGCAGAACGGCCGACAGGAGCAATCGCAGCAAGCCCATATGTCACAGGACTCCGAGGTGGAGGTGAGTTATCATACTTGGGATCTAAGTAGGCGGCACCGGTCCTTGGAAGCCGAGCAGGGGTTAAGATGGTTTTGACATTTCTTGATTTTAGCAAGCAGATGACATTGATGACAGTTTGGAGCAGCAGCAGCAGCAACAGCAACATACCATCAATTCACAGTGGACTGAATCGTGTAGTAGTGGCTCACAGCACCAATTCCAACCACTGACGACTGCGCAACGGCGCAGTACAGCATCTGCTTGGGTTAGCGGCGAGCAAGAGTTAGACGAGCTGGTGGACCAGAAATTGAACGACTTCCTACAGCATGATCCATCGGCGGTGTACGGCAAGCATGTCGCTAACAAGCTGCGGTCGCTGAACGAACTGCAGAACAAGTTCGCCCAGAAGCTGATCAACGATATCATATTCGAGGCAGAGATGGGGAGTTTGAGCAGAGACTGCACCCTGGAAGGATTGACAGGCGTCGAACCGAACGATTCCCAAAGGAATAGTTTGACGCATCATTAGAAAGGTGGAAATGGTTCGGAGTTTGAGTGTGTTTCAGCAAAGATTATCAGGTCTGGAATATGTTGAGTTAAAATGTCGTCATCAATATGAATTGTAAAGAAGAAAAGTCATAAATGTGATGTAAATGTAAATGAATATTCAAATGCATTTAATGTTTTGTTAAACCTTATTCAAGAGGCATTACGAGATGTTTAAAATTTGAAGGGCAAGGGTGCGTGCCTGAGTAGTAAACGGTGTTGGTGCTGGAGTGTAAATGTACTTATTTGCTAAACCACACACACACACACACGCCTTCATTTGAGTATTTGAGGAGCGTATGAACGAATACTGTTCGCAACCATTCGAAGGTTAAGATACAGCAATTGCTTACCACACAAGTTCTGTGTTCCCTTTGCTACGGTCCACCTAGTATGTTAACATTGCTTTTTTTCTCCAAAGGGCAGTTATAGTTCTGCGGAAACGCAAAAATTTGAATACTAAAAAAAACTGCTCATACACCATACGACCACCATCATCATCATCATCGCGTAATTTCATCGGACATGAATGAATAATATAAATCATACCAATCATGGTCGTGTTAGTGAGGGGTTAATGCTGGCCGCGTTTTTTGTTGGCCGCCTACCTAATGTTGTTTTTTGTTCGGTATGATTTTGGCATACAACACCCCCCCCCTACACCTCAAACAGTATGCCCGCCGTCATTCACGACCGCTTTTTTGTGCTTGGCCGTCATTCCGCAACACACACACAGAGTCGTTCTCACTGCCTACGCTGCGCGTTCCAACCTTCACCTTCGCGGCCCCAAACCACACAGCCGCGCACCATCATCATCACGCTCACTTATGCTATTTCGGTCTGTTTCCCCGCAGCCCCCT
This sequence comes from Anopheles arabiensis, assembly GCF_016920715.1. NCBI lineage: Eukaryota > Metazoa > Arthropoda > Insecta > Diptera > Culicidae > Anopheles > Anopheles arabiensis. The sequence continues at coordinate 21,240,558 of NC_053517.1, forward strand.
CTCCCTCACTCACTCACTCACTCACTCTCACCCGTCATTTCGTTTCTTTCCGTTGTGTTGCCCCAAAAACCCCGACTGCCGTTTCCAGTCCACCACCCCTGCAGCAACGTTCACCGGGTAGCCCGTTCCCGTCATCCTACGTCACTCGCTTTCATTTCGCTTCCTACTACTACGCGGCTATAATAAACGCACGCACACACACAACACAGACGAATACCATTCCAATACATAGCAGCAGACCGTTGTTCGTGGAAAGCAAAAGTGCGTGTGAGTGTGTGTGGCGTGTGAGTTACGGGACGGCGAGCGAAGAAGAAGGAAGAAGAAATACGCAAGTGGGGTGGGGCGGAGTGGAGCGGAGTTGGCCGGGCTTGACTGCGCCGTCGGTGACGGCCAATGCTTTCGATTATCTCACCACTTTTCACCGCCCCTCTTCCTCCTCTTCCCAACCATCCATACTTACCTCACCCTTCACCACACCACACACCGCAATCACGTTCCCGTGCAGCCGTCAGCACATAAGCGAGATTGTGTCAGCGCCCGTGAAGAGTAAAACAACAACGACCACCACCACCACCACTGCGAAGCAGCGCGCAAAACGAACACTGCAGTGTATCGGTGTGCGCGTGTGCGTTTGTGTTGGTGAACACACTTTACCGTTGCATCGGGTGTCTCGCTCTCGCACGCGCGGGCAGCGCTCTCTTAGCTAGCCGTTTCGCTCGCCGTCCCAGTCGGCGGCGGTAAAATGGTAGTTGGCCAAAATGGACGGCATTTGTTTGTGTACGTCGGTCGCGGCACAACGTCGTTTCGCTTGCTGCTCGTGTCACAACGGTGAATTTTACCAAGAAGAGTTTTCAATCTGCACTCCAATCCGCGCTCCAGGTGAAAGAAGGTTGCCTGAAATTCGGGAAGCACGGAAGTTTGTCTCACCGTTCAACACTCACCCCCCACACGGGCGTGAGGGCGTTTTTTCTTGCTAAAAGTGTGTTAATTTCTGCATGAGAAATTGTAAAGTACAGTTATTCGGTGGATTTTGCAGCAGCCTATGTGTGTGTGTGTGAAGTGTGTATGAGCGAGCGAGAAGCAGAGTGGTGGTGTGGTTGAATTTTTGATAACGGATCGCGCAAGGAGGCAATTTAAAGGTGTGAAAAATCAAAACCGCGATTGAAAGAAAGTTAAAAATTAAAGGTGTAAATTGTACAGTCTCACAAGCTGTGCCAAAACAAAAAAAGATAGCCCTTACCGTCGGCTCGATTGTTGTGTGGCGGTTTTTGGTGGTTAAAGTTAAATTGAAGAAGTTTAAGTTTTTTTGTTTTTGGTGTGAAAAGTGAAGCTAAAAACAAAGGAAAACAAGCATCTTACACGAACGAGAAAGTTTGCGTTTTGGTACGATCAAACAGAAGCGAACCTTCAATTGTCCCGTCGGCAAATTGAACGTCCTATCAAATTGGGAAAACAAATAATTAAAGTGTATGGTGTTGTTTTTATTTTAACTAAAACAAGTTAAAACCCGTTTTTGCACCTCAATTTATTGATGCATTTCATCTACGAAAGCAAAGCGTTGTTGTATGCGTGTGCGTTTAAATGTCCAACTACCGACGGCAACTGCGAAGAAAGTCAACACGAAGTAAACGTGTAAGTTAAATCCGGGTAAATACGGTGGCGTGAAAAACAGAGAAATAGGAAATTGTTCCCAAAACTCCTCCAGCGATGGATAGTTTTCGTGCGACGGCAAGCGAAGTTACCGACGGGATGATATAAACGATGACACCGCAGGGCAAAAACAGGTTCTCGTGAGCTCGCCAACGCTCCAAAACGGTGCGATTTTCCTTCTGGCTGGGCGAGCCATTTTTGTGTAAATCGTTGTGAGGGTCAGTGCTGCCGGAGCCGGTTGAAAAGCGAAGAGGAAAAGTTTCGTTTGTTTGTTGGTTGGTTGCTGGAAAAGTACAAGCGAGTTTCCCCGGGGGGAAGGAAATAGTGTCGCTCAGACAGAGAAGAAGAGAGGCGGAAGCGTTGGGCAGTTTTTGGAAAATCAAACATTACACGCACAGCGTTAAACTCCGTCACAATGTCGGTGCAGGCAAAGCGGCAACACTGCTACCTGTGCGATCTGCCCCGGATGCCGTGGGCCATGATACACGACTTTTCCGAGGCGGTGTGCCGCGGGTGCGTCAACTACGAGGGGGCCGACCGGATCGAGCTCGTGCTGGACACGGCCCGCCAGATGAAGCGCATCCACTCAGCCGCCAGCGGTGGCGGGGCGGGCGGTGGCAGCGGCGGCGTTGGCGTTGGCGCTGGCAGCAGCAGCGGCAAGCGGGGCCACGAGAACGGCGAACTGTCACACCGGTCCGTGCCGACGGCCGCCGGTCCCCATCACTACTCCGTCCGGACCGGGCCGAACGGGTCGACGCTGGTCGATTTCGCGCCCAAGCACGATCCGCACGACATCGCGAGCGTGCGGGCGGGCGCCCGGATGCAGCAGCACATGCCGCCGCACCACATGGCACCGCACGGTGCCGGCCGGCAGCAGGTACCGCCGGCCCTGTCCGTCAATCTGAAGCGCCCGCCGCCGGACGACGACGACCATCAGATGGAGGGCCCGACGGGCAGTGCGAAGCGCGGTGCCGGGGACGATCCGACCGTGGCCATTCAGCGGCCACCGCTGACGCGGGGCGAATCGCTACCGGCCGTCCCGTTCGTGCCGGACCGTCAGCCTACGTACAAGGACAAGCACCCGTTGCGGACCGGGTCGTTCGATACATTCAAGCCGCTTGGTAAGTGTTTTCTGTTCAGGGTGTGTCTGTGGGGGATGGGGCAGCACAGCCTGCTTGGAGCCATCTGCGGGACCTTTCTGCGGGACCATCCCGACATATCCCACACAACTCCCGTGCCAGCTTAGATGCTTTCCTGCTTCCCCGTTGCTAAGATTGAGTCCTTTTTTACACTTACGGTGATGTGAATGTATAGTGGTGTTTGTGTGTAGAATTAAGACGCAATTTGCTCGCCGTTAGGGTTTCAGAGGTTTGAATAACGTTTCCTGTAAAGAAAATCCCTCTTTTCGGTACCAAACGATCATTATTTTCCTCACCCAGGTGTGTGTGTGTGTGTTGTGTGAATGTGTTTGTTGTATGTTTGTGTGTGTGTGACTGAGGAAAAGGTAGGATTTTTGTGAAAGAAGGTGTGTGTGTTTTGGTGCAAAAAGTGTGTAAACGTGGTGATGGAACGGTGGTAGACGCTCTTTGTTGAATCCCTTTTTTATGTTCCTCTGAGTAACGTTGTAAAAAAACGACCTTTTATTTGTTTTTGGTTTGAGGATAAAAAAGAGATTTTTTAGATGGTTATGGGTAGTCGGTAATAGCAGTTCTGTACCCGAATAGAAATTTGCCTGAACACGTGTAAACAGAATAGGAGGGTTTGCATGTTCTAAACGGGTGTCATTCCACAAACGGGGGTTTTTTTAAAGACTTTTTTCAGTTATTACTTAGCGGTAAATCTGCCTACGGGGTAGTGAAATATCCCAATATTGGTGTCTTTTTATTGCATTATTTGTTTTCTCTCTTTTTTAAGTAAGCAATATATATTACCATTGGCAATTCTCAAGCAATTATAGACAGTTAGGCAACCTTTTTTATACTCCCTCATGACGGCTTCGATTATCTCTTTCGTATTTCCTCTGCACGGCTCAAATAATCTCGGAATTAATTGTATGCATCCGTACGCGTATCACGGATCGCCCATCGGGACACGTGTAACTGTTTCATACCATCAACCATTTTTAACTGTGTAATGGGATGATTCAAGGTTTTAATAAAGCGATGTGCAATTTCCGTCACCATTATTACCATTAAAATGGCTCATTAATTGTCAACAGCGAGAGAGAGAGACGAGCGTATTGGGTTTGCTGTTTGTTTGGGTGTTGACGACGTTGCTTTTGGACAGGCACACAAGCACACACAAACACCTCAACACAGTTACAACAGTCACAGGGTGTGTTACAAAATGTGTCATGATGCAAACCCCCTCCCTCCCATACATCAGTAGCAGCCACCGACTTCCGCCATCAGTCACCGCCACCACACCGGCCCTCTTTCCACAGTGGCTAGAGCCCTGCTCCGGCGAAGTTCAAGGACGAGCACGTGCAACGGCCATACCCGTCACCAGCACCACCGTGGAGGGACGGGACCGACCGCGGGTGCTGTTTTTGAGGGTAGACCCTCTAACGGTTTTTACCGTGTTTTGTCGTCGGCCAACGGGACGCCAAAGGATGGTGAAACAGAGATCAATCCCCTCTATCCCCCTTCCTTTTCTGCCACATGTGGTGTGTTGCTTTTGCCGTCCTTCTCGTCGCAGCTGTTACAGCCAGCCCACACAGCCTCAGCTAGGGTTACAAGAGTGGTGTGTCAATCAGCTGACACAACCGTGTGTGTGTGTGTGTGTGTTTTCCCCTGTTTCCCACTATAGATTAGTGAGTGACGACAGGGGCAAGAGGGAAACCAATTTCCTCCGAAACTGTATGTCGTTGCTCCTTGTCTAAGGATAAAAAACAAACGGTCCTTCTTTTGATTATCTCCTTCAGGTATCACAGGTACAGCCAGTCGAGTGAGTTTGGCGAAGAAGCTTGTATTTTTATTTATTTAAAAATAAGCTTTAAAGGTAATCTTTAGCAAACGGTGGTCAAAGGAGTCGGGGAGCTGTACCCAAAAAGGGAGTGAATTTTTATGGTTTCTTATGATTATTGTCACATTACCAAGACATTTGCCATATTGGTTTACACTTTTTATGAAGTAGAAAACATTAGTTTATTTGCCCACGTTTTTTACCATTTTACCACCGTGGGTAGGCCTTCAAGAAAAAAGCAATGGAAGGCTTATTTGTCTAATTTAACCAAGGACAAATAGGCGCAAAAACACAGCTACCCTGTTGTGAACGGACGGTATAGGGTGCGGTGTGATGTCAGCCAAAAATACATACACTGACGAAAAAAGGTACAACAATATCATGCTTCAAGATGAGTCAGAAAACCGTCGGCTGATTGATTGGAGCGCGAAAAACAGAGCCGGGCCGGTTCGGGAGGAGAATGAAGCAATCTTTTTGCTTCCCACTCTAGCCCCCACTCCTGCATGAGTGTTCTGTTGATCAGCCTAGCCAACGATCAGGATGGCGGGGATGATGATGATGACATGGTAACCGCGGGTCGCGTCTCGGTCGCTCTGGTAGGGTGGGCCGGCCTACTAATGCGGCCGGCGGGAGTCGCAACACACACCTGGGACAAACATTATTTCCTTTCGGTGTATGAGTGTTGACTTGACTTACCATTACACCCCTCACCCCAGTTGTGTGCGTGAGCGGGCGGTACTACATTAAAAGTAAATCATTATTTATTCTCCCCCTGAATGGTTTGATTGCTGATTCAAATGCCTAGCGCTGTTGTTGCTATGGTTTTGCGTGTGTGTTTTTTTGCTTCCTCTGTGCGCCATTCTACCTTTTTCCGACCCATCTCTCAGGGCAGAAGGAAACCACTAGTGATGGGTAAAATGATGTTTTCATCGGAATCGATTCCAGCTAGCTCCGAAATTTTCTGGATTAGATTCCGGATAGTTGCTACATAATCGACCCCGGAATTGGTATCGGAATAGGCTCCAGAATAGGAATTGGGAATTGGCTACGGAATCATAATCGGTCCCGGAATCGTAATCGGTTCCGGATTTGGTATCGGAATAGGCTCCATAATAGGAATCGGCTCCGGAATTGGCCCCGGAATCAGAATCGGTACCGGATTTGGTATCGGTTCCGGAATCGAAATCGGTTCCGGATTTGGTATCGGAATAGGCTCCAGAATAGGAATCGGCTCCGGAATTGACTCCGGAATCATAATCATTTTTGGAATCGGAAACGGTACCGGAATCGAAATCGGTTAGGAGTCGGAATTCACTCCGAAATCAAAATCGGCTTCGAAATTGGAGTCGGTTTTGGCATCTCCTTAAGCATAGGCTTTTGGATCCAATGATGCTATGTATTGAATTAGCCACAAAGATCCAAAATTTACTTGTAAACGATCCATTCTATAGGACATTCCCGGACTGATTTTGCATCAGAAATTTCTTATTTGAATTCAAGAACGGATTCTGGAGTTAATTCCAATTCTGGAGTCAATTCTGATACCGTTACCGGAGCAAATTGTAATTCCCAGGACAATTCCGATTCCGTAGCCGATACCGATTCCGGAATCTGCTCCAGAGTCAATTCCGGATTCGGCTCCGGAATCGGAATTGTTTCCAGAACCGGGTAGGTCCGATTCCGAGCTCCCACCACTAGAAACCACGCTCAATCAACATGCTCAAGCTGCGTTCTGTTGTCTCTGTGATTTTCGTTGTCTGCTGGAGGGTGTAATGGTTGATTGTGTAGTGAGCCAAAATGAACGCGCGAGAATGAATGTGGTTTTTAATGGAGATGGATGGATTTGATGGTCAGCGAGAACCGTCCTCCCCACATGTGTCCCATCCGACGGTATTTTAGAAAGGTCCATCCAGCTACCGACATCGCTCAGACTGCGAAAACGAAAACCGGATTCGCGAAAAAAGATATTTGTCCCTTACCTCTGCTGCACGAAGCCGCCATCATCATGGGCCGTTTTACCGCTATGTTGTTGCTGGATGGGGGTAATTCTTGCGCGTGTGTGTGTGTATGTTCTTCTTTGTGTAGGGTTTTTTTGCCACATTCCGGAACAGCTTCGGATACGGAACAGGTTTCTTTATTTCCTTTTTTTGCAAAGAGAAAATTAAAATCTGTTCCAAAAATTAAACTTTTTGATGGTATCTTTGTAAAGGATTTGTTTGGCGTGCACAATACAAAATTGTGTAAAAATAAATTTTCCTTTTTTAAGCCTTCATTCATCACAGCAGATATGATACAATGTGGTATTATCGTGCAGGAAGATGCATTTAAAAACGATTTTTACACTTCTGTTGCTGATACTGTGCTGAAGCTGTTCTGCTGTTGTTAATCTTCTGCCGTCTCGAGTGTGTGTTGTGCTGCAAAATATTGTGCAATATTATGTGGTGTGCAAAATATTTAAAATTCATCACACAGTGCAAACATTTATCATCAATGGCCTTATTCTTCCCATGCTCAGTGTGTGTGTTTTTGCGTTTTATTATGGATTATTTCTACCGGCTGTCTGTGGACGACACTGGGGGCTGACTGCATTTACCACTACCGGTCGCCGTGCTGGACTTGCACCGGTTGGCCTAATTCAAACCAGTTTTATCGCGCCCTACGTGTGTGTGTGTGCTGTGTTATGCTGATGCGGATTCAAACTGGAAACTGGATTTAAGCTATCTTGTCATGTTGTTGTTGCTGTTGTTGTTGTTGTTGTGTGCAACAAATGGTTCGATGCACTTTTTGCCGCCGTCGCTGGTGGAACAAGGAAAGAATTTGTGTCCATGTGTGTGTTTATGTTTGCGGGCAAGCAGTTCTCGCAGCGGTGCGCTATATTCTTATGCTGTGTTGCATGTGTTGTCCAACGGTCCAGGGTACCATCACTTCGGTTAGGAGCCAGTTTCAGTCAGACAGAACCTCTGTCCCCATCTCATCTGGATGCGGGAGGATGTGTGTGAAGCATTGAGGGAATGAGGAATTTATTTCCCTTTTCTCGATCCTCGGCCACGCCGACGCGCGCATTGATAAAATGGTCCGTTTTTGAAATGGCACGCTGCCGCCCTGGCTTGCGCTTTCCCTCAAATCCCAAATTCCCTCTTTCTTCGTGCTGGACTGTCCAAGTGGTGGTGGGGAAAAGGGAATTGGGGCGAATGCTCGCGTACAATCATACTGTGCGCCCTTTCACTTTGTCTCAGCGCAGTCTCGTGTCTCGGAGGTCCAGGCCGCGCGAGCATTGCTGTGCTGGGTAGTGGTGGCGCGTGCGTCTCGTGTAACTGTGCGGTGTGTGGTTTCGTTCATTGGCCAAAGGCCCTCGAAACCAACCATGGTTCAAGTTTATGGATTACATCATCACCATCATCATCATCGCCAGTCAGTCAGCGGGCTGTGGGCCACACGAGAGAAGGTGTACGCTCTGCTTCAACGTCTAGCCGACGGCAGCCAGACTTGTTGATGGATGTGTATCCGAGTGGGGAAGGTGGGAAAAGGCGCACGGAAGGGAGGATTTTTACTACACAGCGCACACTGTTTGGTGGGTTGCGCTCCCCCCCCCTATATAAACACACACACACATACAAATGTACTGATTTACTAACAGTTTGCTACTAAAACATCGCGTGCAGCGTGTTTTGAGCGCTTGGGAGGCGGATGGGACGGTGAAGCAGTAATGTAAAACGCAACTCTCTCTCTCTCTCTCTCCCTTTCGGTCCACTCGTCTGGGCGTGGTGGTGGAATGGTGTGGAATGTAGCAGGGAGGAGAGGTCGGTGGCCTCCTGGCTGACCGTGGCCGTTTTCCTTTCGTGGTGACGACGACGACGACGACGGTTTTCGCTGTCACGTCTGGGGGTGGTCTTGGCAAGAGATTTCGTTGAACGCGGGACCTGCAGGAGGTGGGCTAGTGGCTGGGTGAAGGAAGAAGCGGACACGAGAAGGAAAGCAAACACAACACCGATGACGAAGGCAGCAACAACGTCGTTTAGTGCAAGTTTTTCTGGCCGGGGACAGGAGGAGAAAGCAAGAGTGATGGGGGAGAGTGGAAGAAAGAGAGAGAGAGAGAGTGGTTGGCAAGGAATCCACCATGGCCTCCCATTTTCAGTTTGGCGAACAGCCGGAGCCATCGTCGCCGCCTTGGATGTGGGGCGTGCGGTGGAGAGAGAGAGAGAGTGAGAGAGAGACTGAGAGTGAGACACGCGGGTGTGCTTTACAAACGCCGCCGCCGTCGCCGCCAACTCGTCGGATTTGGTTTGTCGGTTGTGTGTGTGTGTGTGTGTGTGTGTGTGCGGTAACGTTTTCAATTCCTGGCGCACCTCCTCATCCACCCCTTCGCAAAGGTAGTTTTCCACCAGCTATAGCTGTCTGCGCGTGTGTGTGTGTGTGTGTGCGCGCCCGTGAATGGTTCCCGTGTGGAGCAAGAAAAACGAAACGTGTTGCGTGTTTCGTTTTCCCATTTGATGTCCTAGGAGGCCGTCTGAACCTAAACCGGGAAAACACGCACCAGTGGGACGACTATTTACGCTACTAACGCGTAACTCTGTGTTGCTGGTGGAGTTGTTGTCGGGGACATGCCTCCCATCTCATCACGCACAACGTTTTTGGGTATGTGTGTGTGTGCATGATCGATCAGCGCAACACCGACGGCAAAAATAGACAACGATTTCCCATTTCAAACATTAAAAAACTTAGCTGTTTTGGTAGTGTGTAATGTAATGTTTGTTTGAACTACTACTTTTCATCACTTACCACATAGAGGGGAGTGTTTGTTGCCGACAAGCTAAATTTCCAGTATTATATCTTATTGGACTTAAGCACAAAAAAAGGAAATAAATAATACACTTAGAAGACGGTAGATAAAGATGGATACATTAAGGAAAATGTAAAAAATCTTAGGATGTATATAAATTCAGCGACATTGAAAGTGTGCATACTTTATCTTATACTATTCTTTTATCAAAAAGTGTTGGAAATTGAGGAGGTTTACAGTATTTTAACAAATCCTATTGCTTTCCACGTCCTCCTGGTCCACATACATAATAAAAATGTTTGGCCAATTGCAACGACGGTTCATTCAGCAGTGAATTTAGGAATTATAAGTGCCACTTCGAACACCTCGTAGAATGCAGAATCTAAAGCATTATTGACATATCCGGAAACTTAACTGCTGTCGTTGTTCCAGCTTGTAGAAGATCAGTTTAGTACTTCTCTTTCCGAAATTATTCCGCGGAAAGTCCGCGAAAAGAACCCCAACATGTTCGATTCTTTGAAAATTAATTTTTTTTTGAAATTTTCGTAACTCCATAGCATCTCTCGTCTATTCCTACATTGCCTTAGCGATGCCTTTTCTGTTTGTTGATTAAAGTTGTCCAAGTCACGGCAAGATATTGGGTTTCTTGCAATGCTGGATGGTTTGTCTTTCGATTATGCTTAGTTAAGGTATTTGATGCCATCTGTTCATCATCAATTGATATAAGAAGTAAATAAATAAAAAATCGTTGCCCATCTTTCCCTACGGCAGAGTGTTCGTCTTTCTCACCTGAGTTCCAGAATGCTTAATAATCACGACAACTCATTCATTTAGTAAAACTCAAAGTAGTCAAATTATAGATCCACTGTGTGCACCACACGATTGAACATTTGTTTTGTTCATAAATTTAACTAACTTTGAAGATATCAAGCCAAAAATATTTGCAAATACTTTTGGAGATATCATCAGTTTGGATGCTACATTGCTAAACTATTCAATAATTACTTTTGTATTTGTACTTTTGTATACTAATGTATTTCAGACAAGTGTCCATATTACCCATAATGTCCGTCTTTACCTACCTTCCCTATCTGCTTAAAACACTGTTACTTTGTCAGTCAGAATCATATATACTAGTGGGGCACAATGCCAAAATTATATTATAAATCCCGTGTCCCTCATTCAACCTCTCTCAAGAGACTGGCAAAAACCAGGGGCGTAGAAGTAATGTATTGTAAATTATATATGTTTTTAAAAGTTGAAAAACACGCAACGGATCGACCCCATTTCCCCGTCGAGGTTTAAATAAAGCTCCAAGGTATATATTCGTATTCTTAGTTCGCTCTGGGAGCTGTGGGTTTGGATGTTTCTCATAACAAAGCGCATGATAAATTGTTTGCTTGTTGGGCTGGCCAACCGACCGACCGACCGACCGACCGACCGACCGACTGGATGATGAATCATCATCACGCGCGTCATCCCCTTTCAAAAGAGCATAAAATCGATCGCGCGTAAACGTGGTTCGATTTTCGGGTTCTTTTTCTTTGCCTATCACGAAACTAATTCAAACGTGTGGTAGAAAACGTGTATGTATGTGTGTGTGTCGGTTGGGTTTCGTAGTGTGAATAGAATACATCAAAGAGTAAAAAAAAACACCTATTAGTCAAATTGCTTAACGAACGTATTGAAACCTCCGCAAACGCTCCTGGTACGAGTAGATTCGAGGGAAACCAGGAAAAAATGTGTGGCGGGGGCTGCTCCGTATACGGTTGTTTTTATTTCCATCACTCTCTACACTCCACATTTACTACGGTGGCAGCCGATTGCATTGAAAGCAAAAGCTAATCATTGCCAAGTTTAGGAACACACACACACACACACACACACACACACACACACACACACACACACACACACACACACACACACACACACACACACACACACACACACACACACACACACACACACACACACACACACACACACACACACACACACACACACACACACACACACACACACACACACACACACACACACACACACCAGCCGGTTCGGGCAAGAAACACGAGAAAGGAATTCGATGTAATCGTTTATTTTAGTTTCTCGATCGATAAAATGGACCGGGGGCGGCGGTGGGGGGCTGCTTGGCGATGGTTTGATTTGTTCAGAGCGTTTTGGTTTGGTCCATGTCCATGCGACGACGACCGCCAACCAATCCAACCGTTGCTAACGAGCCTGTTGTGTACCAACGAACAGACCCGGGGGGAAATGGTTCTGAATGGAATGTGTGCCATCATCGCTTGCGCCGCATTTGGGCTCACCGCGTCCACCGCGTAACCCTGGGAAATTCTGGGTGTGTGTGGCGGGGAGTCGAGGAGGATTCCATTTTCAAACTACCGTGATATCCCTATAGATATGTGATACTGTCGTAAGGCTGCTGTGTATTGGTGGCGGCATAATGTGGCGTCTTCTATGCCACAAACATAACACCCACCGACACAACACCACCTTCACGTTATCGATCGATGAACTCACCACCAGCGCCGCTCCTCCATGGTGTGGTGGGTTGTCCCATTCTTGAAGGGCATTGGACGTGCGCAGAAAGGATCTGCTTCTTCTTACCCTTGTAACACACACACACACACACACACACACACACACACACACAGTTCCGTCGGTGTTTGGTGACAGCACACAGACAGCCAGGGGTGTATTTCCTTCGCTTGACATTGTATGCACTTCCCACTGTCTTCTTGTCCGCTACTAACGGCCAGGTGTGTACAAGAAGGCATCCAAGACGGCGGTGGGCCACGTTTCGACAACCTCCCTGTCTATCCCTCTCTCTTTCTCTCCTGCATTGCACAAAGGCGCAGGAAACGCTCACGAGAATAACCTACTTTTCTGCGCCTACTTTGTGCTCTGCGTCCGTCGTCGTCGTCCTTCCTGCTCTTTCTTTTCCGTACCTGGCGAGCTGGCTGGCCGCGCGGCCATTTATTCTTCCTCTCTCCCTGTTTTTTCCCCCTATGCTGTTACTCGTTTGTGTGTGTGTGCTTATGTGAGTTATGTTGCCCTCCTAACTGTACATTATGCTCTCTCTGTTGTGTGTGTGTGTTTGTGGGCATTCTTTTTAGATGAAGCGCATTTTCTTGCTGTTGCTTGCTTCTTCGCTCTGCTTCTTGTTGCTAAGCCGGCTTCCTTTGTTGGGCTGTGTTGGTCGTCACCTGGTGGTGTGGTGTGTTGTTCTACAAGAAAAGGTTGCACACCAAATCCCAGCCGTTTCGCGACCCGGAGAAAGAGGTTTCACCTTCTTTTTCTTCTGCGCGCGCTGTAATCTTATCTTATATCCTCTTATTTGTGTTTGAATTTCGTATTCCCTCGTGCCAAAAAAACCACGGCGTCTTCCCTGGAGGAAAATGCGTACGCAGAAGAACCAGCAATACAGAAAACCGGTTTGTGTGTGCGTGTGTGCTGTTTTTCCCTTCCTGGATTCTCCAACATCATCATCATCATCATCATCCGTCATCGTAATGATTTTACCTTCTTCAAACCGGCTTTCAATCGTGCTGCTGCTCTGCTTTTCTCTTTCCGGATCAGTTGGCGTTCTTTTTTTTTTGTTTGTTTGGTTGCTTCACAGCAAAAGTGTTTATTTGCTTCTATAATCGTACACTGCACACACATACACACACACACACACACACACACACACACACACTTACAGTTTTCCTTTCCACGGCATTACTCCACGTTACGACTCACAAATAACATGCTGATGATGTTGATGATGATGATTCGCTTTCTACGATTATGTAAAGACGTTCAGCAACCGTAAAACCCATCCATCCGTCTTATTCACCCTTCCCCTTTTACAAAGCGGGCTCCACCAAACAGCTTCGTTGTGTCCCTCTCTCTCTCTCTCTCTCTCTCTCTTTCCTCTCGACACATATACACACATATTTATTTCTCTGGCTGGCATTCATCCTACCTTTCTCTTGGAGGTATTTTTCTTCTTCAATTTTACTGCCAAACAGCTCCATACTCCTCCCTTGGCCACTTTTCGTGCTGGAGTGGCATCCAAAAAATTTGGTCCGGTTTTTCTATCTCTTCCTTCGCTCCCTCCCTTGCGTGCCACACACCGCGTGCGCCGGATTCCTTTTCATTTCATGCCTGTGTACGGAAGAATGGCGCGCTTCATGATTGATGCGTCGAACAGCAATAACAACAACCGGCCGGAAGTGTGGAGAGTAGCGCGAGAAGGAGGATAGGGGATGATGTTGATGCTTTCGACCTTCAGCGGCCGGCTGGGGTAGTGTATTCGATGTCTCTGTGTGTCTTTAGTGCAAGCGATAGTTTTTTTCTTGCGTGCGGGCTGTTTTGTTTGGTGGTGGGTGGCTAGTTATTTGGCAAAAATGTTACTTTCTTTGCACAAAATGGCCGCCATTGGTCCTTTGCGCTTAAGGAGGGGTGTTGAGAAAGTGTTGAGCGTCGTGTACTTCAAGCCGGTCAAGATTGATGACAGTAGTGGAAATTAATCAAGCGAAAAAAGGGAGGGGGGGGGGATTTTCTTTGTGCGGTAATTTCGGGGCAGCTTTACTGTCAGAGGTAGTGATGGGTAAAGTTTGCAAAAATCCGAAGACGACTTCGATAATTTCGGAACTGACACCTGAAGGTAGGTCCGCAAAACATCTGGGGTCGTTTGCACGGGTGACTCCGATCGACTCTGGATGACTCTGGATGTCTATGGACGACTTCGGACGACTTCGGACGACTTCAGGCGACTCCGGACGACATCAGACGACTCCGGACGACATCAGACGACTCCGGACGACTCCTTACGACTCTGGAAGACTCAGAATGACTACGAATGACTCCAGACAACTCTAGACGATTCCGGACGACTCTGAAAGACTCTGGACGTCTCCGAACCATTACGGACGACTCCGGACGTCTCCGGACGACTCCGGACGACTCCGGACGACTCCGGACGACTCCGGACGACTCCGGACGACTCCAGACTACTACAAACTACTACAAACTACACCAGACGACTCCAGACTGGCCTGGGTTAGCCTGATGGCTAACAACTCCAGACGACTCCAGATGACTCCTTACGACTCTGGATGAGTCCGAACGACTAAGAATGACTCTAGACGACTCCGGACGATTCCGGACGACTCCAGACGACTCCAGACGACTTCAGACGACTCCAGACGACTCCAGACGACTCCAAGCTACTCTAGATGACTCCAGATGACTCCGGATGACTCCTGGCGTAACTAGTAGTTTCCATTTTGCAAACTAACTTGCAGCAAACTAACTAACTGCAACTTTTTTCTCAATATATACAAAAAAAACATAGCCTTCAACCATAAAAGATCACATAAGACCTTCTAAGCTAGCTTCCGGGCTGTCGTTGTCCAACTTGTGACGGTCATGGCATTGCTCTACACATTGGGGTTGATGATTAATATTTCCACGCCCAAGACCAAGTACAGAACCCAAAGCAAATCCGTAGTGTGACGGCATTTTCTTTTATTTATTCCTGCAACCTACGAAGAGTGTGTGTGTTCTACAGTACCTTTAGGGGTTACCGCCGTTATTCTAATGCAAAGTCGGTCAAAACGTCCCCTCCCAGTGGGCAAAACCAGGGACCGCGCAGACACGCAAATGTCATGCTAGAGAAGCCCTTGGTTCTGGTGGAAAGGAACTCGAGCGAACCAAAGGTTAAGGACGTGGAAATGATGTTGTGTGTGGTGGCACACGTGTTCGTCTGCGTTGAACGTCTGCAGCAAACCAAACGAAGGGAAGCAACATTTCGCCAAGCAGCAGTAGTGTAACCTTTAGCGCGTGTGATGTAGCGTGGAAAATTCCATTTTTAGAGTAAAAGTTGGTTTGTGGGGTAGTAGCACGTTTGGTACGGGCACATCAACACACACCGACCTGTAGCTGATTTCTGATATGATGGGACCTTGTAAGTGGTTCAACTCGGCACCATATATAGTTAGAGTGTGTGTTTGTATGTGTGTGTAAAGGTAGAACTTAATGAACTAATCTGAATGAATATTAATATCGTATTATGGATTTTACCCAACCCTGGTGGAAGTACTTTATACCTCACAATACAGATGTCCCGTACGGCATCATAATACACCCACTCCACCCCACCCAACCTCACTGGCATAAGCAAATCCCGGTTCTTTTCGATGTTGAAAGGCAATCGAAAACGAACAACAACAACAACTTACAAACTCTCCTAATCGGTTGACCGAATTTTGATAAATGATTATTTCGACCTTTCTCTATCCCTACCATCTCTCTCTCTCTCTTTATTGCAGACCAGAAACAACAAAATGTGGGGATTTTTGTGAACGCCCCAGTAATGCCCCGAGGTAAATATACGTAAAAAATAAACCCCAAATCCCCTATTATGCCCCATGTTGCTCGACATTTGATAGTGTGTAGTGATTGAAGGGTTCAATTGCAAATAATAAAATTGAACCAATTTTAGGTTATCAAGCTGATGCAAAAGATCCTTCCATCCTTGCGATCGTATGGGTGCGTGTGTGTGAGTGTGTGTGTGTGTGTGCACGGACACTGCTTCTCACAGTTTTTCTAGAGGAGATGGGAAGAGGAAGGGGAACTGCCAGCAAACGGGGCTGTTGATGGCTTTTTAAACCCCCTACGGGGTGTGAAGTGCATGTGAGAATCGATTTACATTTGAGCCTAAGCTTCTTTTTGTCGCCTACTTTGTTGCTGCTGCTGCTGCTGCTGCTGCCGGGGTTCGAACGAAACGAATCAACAAAAGCGCCCACCTCTCTTTTTCTACCACGCAAAGAACTATCATCCCCATTGGGTGGAAAAACGCAGCAAGCCATCGTCTATACAACATCCGGAAAGGTTAACACACACTACTGGCCCGCTGTATTGTGTGTTGGCGTGGCGCCACCAAGCGGTGACCACCGGCGAACGAGAACATTGTCCGTTGGCGTTCGTGTGTGACGAAACGGGAACGGGGATATAAGAGGGGGGAGTTGGTTGTCCGGTACCGAGGGCCACCCCTCGGTGGTGTCAGTGGAGTGGTGTGTTCCGTTACGGATCGATTCACCTTACCAACCACCGTTGTTGCCTCTTTCCTCGTCCTTGAGTGGGTCGGAAAGAGGTGCATTTGCCCCCGCCAGGTGACTGAACACGCGCAACCTGATGGGAAAACAAGCATTAGGCGGCCATGACCGTACTACTACTCTGTGCGCGGTTGTGTAGTTGTGGCTAAGCGTTCCACACATACGTTTATAACCATGAGAATGCCATCATGCATAATGTGGTGTTGTTGTAGGAAGGATCATTCCTACAACAATAGAAGATGATTTATTTTTGCTTAAATTCATGTAAAACTCATCTCATTTGGTTTTGTCCGTTTGGCTGAATAGAAGCATGTTGTGTTTTCCTTTCACGCGCATTTGCATTTGCCCTCCATTGTTTTTTTGTGTTAATTTTAATTATTATGTTGCGTGTTTTGCATGCAAGCGCCAAACAAACGTATTTTTTAAAGTAGAGAGAGAAGAACACAAGTAGTAGGGATTTTGCAGTAGATCGGGGCGCTAAGAAGCTGAAAAAACCTCGGTCTTTGCGAGAATTGAACGTTGGACGGGCAAATACCGTGCAGCTTTGCACTTAACAACTACACCACTAGGTTGGATCTTTCTATGATCGGCATTGAGTCAATTAGAACCAAGCTACAGCCACGTTGCTCATTCAAAAAGAAAGCAAATCAAAGGAGGCGTTTAAAACCCGCTTTTCAAATTGGACGTTAAATCACTTGAACAATCATAGAATATTTCCTACGAAATGAGGGACGAACTCGTCACAGAGTATGGACTTCTAAGCTTAAGAATAATAATCGAGAAAATGCGTTCAGTTACTAACTTTGTGTTATAGCTAAATGCATTAAAAATAATGGAAAGATTGCTTTATATCAGTACATATGGCACGAAAGAAATGCGTGTCACACGAAAAGCAGGTAATGGGAATAAAAAGCTTTTGTTTATTTTCGTTAGTTTCAAGTTCAGTGTCATTTCCTCGTTCTGCAAGATTTTCTCACATTGTAATTGTAAAAAGAAGATGCACGTCCAAAGCGAAGGCTAATTAGTGCATTTAAATCCCTGAAACACACAGTTAATTGTTTCGATGCTCATCATCAATCACTGTCTCTTGCACCACCCCTCGCGGTAACTAATTGAGAGGTGAACTTAATGCAAACATGCAACACCCGTGATCGAGTGACGATCAAGTGCAGTGTGGTTCGGCATTGTCCACGCTGTACGATTGCAACAGCCGTGCTGGGTTAGGGAATTGTCTCTCCCCCCACATCAGTTTCTCTGCATGGTGTGCTGCATTTTAGAGTATATGTGTGCATGATAAGGGTGAAAATATGGACCCTTATCGGTCTCCAACCCAAGCCAGTCTGAGCCAGTTACGGGTTTCACTGTGTGTGTATGTGCAATATCAGCCTTTCAGTATCAAGAGTGTGTTTTTCCTTGTTTAAAAACCAACCACCAGCTCTGATTACCGCGTTGAGCGTGATTCCAATGATCGGAATGTAAGCGGTGGCGCAGTTTTGGGTCCTATACTCCCCCTCCCCCCTCCCGCTACCCTCGTTGTAGTAGTGTGTGATAATATTGTTTTCCATTTCACCTCAACTCCCGGTGCCAGTCAGCCTGATGCCATTTTTATCAGCATTGGCCGGCTTGGAACTGTGCCGGCAGGCAGTCAGGCAGGCAGGGCCAACAGCGACGACCTGCATATGATGATCCTCGTCTGCCAGTGTGTGTGTGTTGACATGTACAGGCCGCTCCTGTTATCAGTAGCACACTCTGTACGAATGTCTTCTTCAAGATCAAGCGCTGTCCGCGTGCTCCCTGGAAGGGGAGCTGTAAAATGCTGAGACAGAGTTATCACAATCGTCGTCCCCCCGGGGTGGTGCGCGATGATGCAACGCGCCCTCGCACGCATCATCATGACCTGGGAATGACGGTGGGGAAGTGACCACTCTCACTCCCTCTTTCTCTCGCTCTCTTTCTTTCACACAAAAACACTGATAAGAACGCAAGTGGAGCGGTTTGTGACTCGCAGCCCCGTTTGATAAGACGGCCTGACGGGCTTACAACTCTCTTGGCCTGTGGAAATCAGTTTGTTGTGATTCTGACCAGTCCAGTCAGTCAGTCAGCGTGTGTGTGTGTGTTGGTGAGATGCTCCCCGATTTACTACACCGGAACTGTGCATGATGTGTCTTGCCCTTATCAACACTTGCACGAGAGCACAAATCAGCTGCTGGCTGGCTGGTTGTGCTGTGTTTTGTTTTTTTGTTGTTACAATTCCAATTCTTTCCCATTCTTTTGATAATCATGACACGCTGGTCACGATGTCTGTGAGTCCAATTGCTCGGTTTCGGTCGGTTCGGTGGGACAGGACATGGGTTTCTGTGTTTCTGTTTGCTCGCAGCCGGTCCTTATCACGTAGCAGCAGGAAAGTAGGTTCCTGTGGCAGTGGAAGAAGGGCGGAGCGGATTTCTGGTGGACCGCTTGATAACGCAATGACCTAACGTTGAGGAAAAGATTGCGAGCGCACAGATCCTGGCGCACTCTAAACTTGCGCATCAAATGTCGCTTGTGAGCTAAGGATGACTGCAAAGGGCGCAAGAAGCCAGCAAGAAGGAGCACTTTTAGAAATATAGGAATATAAATAAGCACAATGAGCACACAAGCGGGAAACCCTTTCCAGGGGTTCTCAACAAACCTAGTAAAAACGCTGAGTGTATGTGTGTGTCTCTCTCTCTCTATGTCTCTCTTTCAGTCTATCCGAACGTGATACCGATCGCGCCCGCATCGATGGGCGGCGGTGGCGGCGGCGGCGGCGGAGGGGTTGGCGGTGGCGGCGGTGGCGGCGATGGCACACCACCGGCCCCGTCCGTCGCGCCGTTGCAAAGCCCGATGGCGAACCTAATGTCGATCACCGAAACCCTACCGCCCGGCAGCCCCCGGAATGGGCCAAGCCCGCCGGGTCCGCCGCCACCGCGGACAGCTTCCCGTGGCTCACAGCACTCGCCGAACAGTTCCGGTAGGTTTTGTTTGTTTTGTTTTGTTTTTTAAGTTGTGATTTTTGTTGTTTTTGGGTGTTGTTGTTGCTGTTTTCCCGGTTATTTCTTTGCTCTCATCCTAACGCTCCTTCCTTCTTCCGGTTCCGGGGTTGCGGCTTAAGTCTGTTAGCTCTGTTAGTTGTTTGTGCGTTCTGTTTGGGCGGTCAATCCAGTTCGTTGCAGTTTGTAGCATGTGCACATTTCCATCCCCCAATTTCCCCCCTTGTAATCCAATGGTGAATGAAGAGAATTTGGAAGAACTTCATTCAGTAGAACGGAATTATGCATAGAAGCGGTAGAATTAATTGGGCTAGTGTTTTCTTCCTGCACAAACACACACACACGCACACGCACACCTTTACCTTCGTAGGCACCATTATCTATCCTATATTCTTTGTAGAAACTTCCTGTTTCTTTTAGTTGAATGATGGAAGAATGAAGATACTAAAATGTTCCTTTTTTTCCTTCTCTCTCTCTCTCCCTCCGTAGGCTCCTCCAGTGGACGAAGATCTTCCGGCTCTAGGCACGTGTCCAGCACGACCGTTACCTCGTCGGAAGCGCAGCAACCGAACTCGTCCCTGCCGGGCAGCGGCGGATCGACGACACCGAACGGTGGGAGCGCGGGCGGCCCGAACGGAGGCAACGCGGGCACCCCGCCCGTACCGATGGGTCCGCTCGGCCCCGGTCAGCAAATGTCCCAGCAAGTACCTCCACCACCGCCCCAGTCACAGTCGCAATCGCAACCGCCGGACGGTGTCCCTCCCGGTCTCGGTGGCGGCAGTGCCGGCCCCGGTCCGAACCCGGCCGGTCCGAATGCAAGCCCCGCACCGCCCGGTAGCGCCGGACCACCCGGCAGCGGTAACGGTGGACCACCGGGCAGTGGTGGAGCGGGTGGGCCGCCCGGAGGCCCCGGTGGGCTTCCGCCGCCGCCGCCCGGTTCGGGAGCGACCAATGCACCACCGGGCACGGGTGGGCCGCCCCCGGCACCGGCCCCGAACCCAACGCTCAAGTGCACCCTGTGCCAGGAGCGGCTCGAGGACACACACTTCGTGCAGTGTCCGTCGGTTGGACACCACAAGTTCTGCTTCCCCTGCAGCCGGGAGAGCATCAAGCGACAGGTAAAGGAAGACTATGAGAGGAAGGACGATCTGTTTGTGAAAGGTGTACTAAAATTTGTTTTCTTTCTTCTGCTCCTGCACACACACACACACCAACAGGGCTCCGGTGCGGAAGTGTACTGTCCGAGTGGGGAAAAGTGTCCGCTCGCCAACTCGACGATACCGTGGGCGTTCATGCAGGGCGAAATTGCGACCATTCTGGGCGAAGAGCTGAAGGTAAAGAAGGAGCGCGAAACGTAGAGAAGTCGGTACACCGTTGCCAACAGTGTCGCTGTTCCGGCGTGCACGGGAAGATACACCACAAACACCAACGCCACCACGCCCACCAACACAAATGGTGGTGGCAGCAGGAGCAGCAGCAGCAGCAGCAGCGGCGGCGGCGGCGGCGGCGGTTCCATGTCCGTGGAAGGTGAACCGGTGCCATCGGTTGCGGTGGGCCCGGCTGGCGGATATCACCCATCGGTCGATGATGCGTACGATGACGACGACGACGAGGATGAGGACGATGAGGACGCGGTGCGCATTTGCGAGGACGATGATGGAGCGGATGTGCGAAGCATCGTGCGCGAAGATAGGGAATCACCGGGCGAAGAACCGGACCTTGCTTACCAGCGTCCGATAGCCGCTGGTGGCTACTCTGGTGGTGGAAGGGCCGATAACGACCATCCGGCGGTACGATCACATCCGATCGAAACCGCTCAGCAGCGGCAGCAGCAATCATGGGAAACGGATTTCTATCAACAATCGCCGCAACCACAGCCGCCCTCGATTCCCCAGCAACGCTACGATCGTCAGCTCCGATCGCATCGACATCTGCGCCATCAACACCATCACCAGCAGCATCATCGTTGAAACCGTGCTGCCCGTCGACGGTGCGTTGCTTCACTTGTGATGTGATGTGTGCCCCGGCCGGTTGATGATGATGATGACTTCACCCGGGCACCAAGGCCTACAGTGCTAAATTATGTTGGACAACGGAATGTGTGCAAACAAGGCAAACGAGACAAGCGCGGTGGCACAATGTTGCACGGAAGCGTGTTTGTTCGCTTGGTTTTATAAAAACCGAACGCAAACGAGCACCTTCCACACAAACATGCAACACGCTGTGTTGGAGGTTGTAGATAGAGTGGTTTGGAGAAGGATGTACGCTCCGCCCAGCGCTGGCGGAGCAGAAATCTTTTTGGTAGTTTTTAATGGAACTCGTTTTTAAATTGTTCTGTGGGCGTACGCGCACTCACACAAAAAATATAACCCCACGGAGAGAAGAACGTTTGTGAGGAGGGAGGGGGTACGTAGGATCCGGGAATTGAGGATCGAAATTTGTACATAGATTTTTGAACATTTGGAACTACACGCACATCAAGTGCGTGTGTGTGTTTGTGTATAGTATCCGATCGACTGATCGATTGATCGATCGGTCTCGATGAAGTTAGTAGGGATTATAAGGATGCTCTGCGTTTGGATAGCAATTAACAGTTACAATCAACCGGAATAGAGAGCACGTTTCTTTCCGCTCAACAACAACAACAACAACAGCACCAACAACGCGCCCTCAACCACCGACACACACAACAAGCATTCAAGAAATCCCGTTTTTGGGGTAATTTTTGGTTTTGCTGTGCGTGAGTTGGTGGTGTAGTGGTGTTGATAGATCGTTGGTTTTGTCTTCGTTCCTGCAAGAGTACAACGGGGGTAATGGTTTTTCTTGTTTTGTGTTTAAGATAGAGCGAACACACGGCCGAAGGCGTTCTTCGTGCTCGTGAGGCAGTAAAGCTTACACAGCAGTAGTTTGTGCTTTGTGCAACACGTGTAAACACAAGCGGCACTTTAAGCAGTTACCCTCTCTTCCTGCTGTGTGTGTGTGTAATAATATTATAATAACACACCACACCGTGTACAATTGTTGAAGTTTACACAATTTTTCGTTTTTTAAACTGTTATATGGGCCCTTTCTTTCTTGTGTGTCGCACAAAGTCTTGTAGAATTGGTGGCATTCAAAAGCTAAAACTATTTCTTCCTGGGTTTGGAAACACAACATACAGCAAGCTGCATTGTACGGGATGAAAAGCTATTCATTTGCTTCTTCTCTTTGGATGTTGTAGCGGCTTTTCGATCGATGTGAAGTTTGTGCAAGTGTGTAAATGTAAAGCTGCGCCACACCGGCAACCTACTTTCGTTTCGAAGCGTTTTGTCATGAGCTGCTTCGCTAATGTCATAATGAGAGGAATGCAACACAATGATTGGAAAATGGAAACCTTATTCAGAACTAGGAATCACTTCAGCCCGCGAAGAAGAGGGGTTACGCTGTGTGTAGCATGGAAGCAGAGAGCAGAGGATTGGATACGCAGAAGCTAGAACTCGATTTTTGAGAGTTTACTATAAGTTTGAGCATGCTTTAGAGTTGCAATTTTTGTACACATACGCATAAGTACACACGGATGCATTCGTTCGGCAAACTTTTGTACAATGTAAGAAGCAGAAAAAGGAGGAGAATCGTTTAATTAAGCGCAGTTGAGGGGGGGGGGGGGAATTTTTTAATTTTATTACTATGTACGTATTTATAACCGTAGTTTGTGACGAATGAACGTTTATTTAATGTTTTGATTTCGCGTTGAAAGAGTAGTAGTAACACAAATACACAGTTTCTTCCGTTTTTTTTTTTTATTTAGAGTTTAAAATCCCGTTTTGTGGTGTCCTCCATTTGGTTGTTTTTTGTACATATATGCGCTAAGGTAAAAAACACAAAAGGGATAGCAGAAGAAAGATATAAGTACATTAGCTTGAGGATAAGAATATTTCTCTGTAACACATTGTAACTGTACTGTTTATTTACTTTTTTTTCTTCTTTTTAACAAACAATTTAGTTTTCTATCATATTCTGCGAAAAAGAAAAAGAATTCTAATTGCATTGTACACACGCGCGCGCCAACAGAAATGGGCGGAAGAAGGGGAAAGTAAATAATAATAAAAAACAGGAACGCAGAATGCACTTTAAGAGCAAGAAGAGAGAGAGAGAGAGAGGGAGCGAGAGAAGATGCGAGAGAATAATGGAATACAATTTTGCAAATACAGTGAAAAATAATACAGTTTTTCTTCTGGAATGATTTTGTTTGTTTTTATTAGTTCGATTTTCCGCGGTTTTTCGTGCTTTCTTTGTTTCTCTCCCCCGTTTCTCCAGTTGTGTTCCGTTTGTGTTGTACGTTTTCGTTTTTTGAATGATTTGATCCCTAACGGTGAGTATGTTAGTGTTAATATGTATTTGTTTTTAAATATAATTTGTGTTTGCGTTAGTCGTGTTATGTGTTTATTGTTTTCGTTTTAGTAAAGTTAACTGTTGCTGCACAGAAGAAGAAGAAGAAGAGGTGAAGTGGGTTGTTCAGTGGATCTGATCCTACGCCTAATAGGACAGCGCCAAACTCAACCGCACACGCACAGAGAGAAGAACCGTACCTTTGAACGATATGTAGAATATTCTGACTATAGCAATCGAGTAACCCTTTTCTCGAGAAAGGGGGCACTCTAATGCGGCGCAAACGCAAACTGCAATTACTATGCAATGATGTAAAAGCATCAAAAGCGAGAGAGGGAGAGAGAGAAAGGAGAAGTAAATTAATGTTCCGAAGTGAAGAAGGACAGACAAAAAAAAAAAGAAAACAAAAAACAATCAATCATACATACTAACGAATCATCAAGCGAAAACAACAAAACAAAACAAACCAACCCATCATCGTCGCATTTTGGAAATTATTGTATTGTACTGTAGTAGTGAGTTTAGTAGTGTTGCTCGGCTGCTGTATAAAGGCAGCAACTCCCTCTTTTAGCAAGCCGCATTAGCATGTAGAGTGTCCTCAATCACTATCGGAAACAGTATAATAGCAGTTAAAGTCATGTAAAAAGAGAATTACTACCATCCCCCACCCGGAATTTTGCACTTTAATAGCCGAGATAAAATAGTAATATAGAAAAAAAACACGATCGGACGATTGTTTGGATGGATTTGAGTTTACCAGCCCGCCTGTACGTAAGGGAGGGAAGGAGGGGGGGACTACACTACAATAGCGTCGTGTGCTGCACTTTTAGATAGATTTATTGATCGTGACCGTAGGTGGCGAACCGAGGGGACGCATTCCGGGGTTATCAGTTAATCAGGCCCGATCTCAGTCGGAGTCGGAGAAAGATCATTATCATTACCAATCGCGGCCACGTAAAATACACAAGCGATAGTGGGGCGCTGCATTAGCATTAGAACTATCACTACTACTTGCTACAATAGTTTGAATTGTTTGTTTTGTGAACCGTTTGTTTGCACAGCCCACAGTGCGCGATCCTCTTGGCCATTTTGTGTAACAAATGATCGAGATAGGTTGCAACGGTTAAAAATGGTTTTCTTTCCCAGGCCTTATTACCAACTATTTCATACTACCAGCAAGCTCTATTACCATTGACCATTCTACCTTCCTAGCATACCTTTACTGCATATTATTACCATTATTAGAGCGTTTTTCGAATTACTTGCAATATTGATATTGCAGGACTGCACATCCTGCGCCCGGGATGGGAGGAGAATGTTGTCTAAAGTTTTAACCCTAAACCACACAATAGTTAGAGGTGATTAATTTATTCCACTAGGTTGTTTCGTGCTTAGGAGAGTGTTCCTTAGAGTAGTTGTGTGTTTGTGTGGTGTGACAAGTTTTTCTTTCCCCAGAATAGGAATTGTTTGTGCGTTTCGTTAGCAGCATTGACCGAACGTTTGGTTGAGATTTGATGGGGGGATGAAGGCATTGGCCACCGTTTGGTAAAACCACGCATCCATGCCACGTGTTTCGGTCTGCGTATTGTTAGGTTTTTGCAAAGCAAATTTAAGAAAATAGTAGCAATGAGCGATAGTGTGTGAGAGAGAGAGAGACAGAGGAAGTTAACAGAGTTAAGCATTACTACATAACCATAAACAGAAGCATTATAGGGCCACTACCACCAACTACTGATAGGAGCCATCTCGAGAGGGGTGGGGAGGTGGGGGCACCGATCACCTTCTTGTTTCGTTAGGAGAACAGTCCCTTGTTATACCCGATCATCCCTGTTTCACCCTTGTGCGAGGACGCAACTCTTTAGCAAAGCGTCCATCGACCACCCAGTTAGCCCACGTGGAGAGGAGACGCGTACACCAACAACAACCAAAACAACAACAACAACACAGTTGCAGGAAGAACAGTTGTTTCGTTTCGTTCTTTACACCCAATTTGTACATTTAATTAAGCAAAACTGACACCAGGCGACGGCACGGACACGCAGCTGGCCCTGGACGCCTGGAACGTTCGAACGGTGCACGATCGTCGCTTTGTGTGTAACGGAAGCGACGGATAATTCCGGCGCTTCCAGGTGCACCTAAGGATCCGAGGATCCTGCACCGAACGAAGCCAGATCGAAGGCGGCCTCTGGCACCGTGGTCGTCGCCTTTGCGTCACCATTGGAACACAACACTCGCCATACGTGTACATACTTGTAAAGCAAACGGGGTCGTCGTCCCAAGATCACCTTGCAGTAGGAGACATTTCAAGGATGATTTATAGAAGAGAGAGAGAGAGAGAGCGAACCCCTTTTTGCACAATTTAAAAAGCCTGCATAAAGTGTGTGTGTTTGAGAGTGTGTGCGCGTTGAACTTTGACAATGATAAAATACCTGATTGAAATACTGAAAGGAACTGTAGCATGTACCATCGCTCGATCGCTCGATCGCTCCATACGCAACTCTCCCTTGGTAGTGTTGGAAATGCAGTGTAGTAGAAGAGAGAAGCGCTTCATCGTTTCAACATCCCAAACTGGCATATTAGTCAGCGTTAGCGAGAAGGGATACACTTGTAAAACGCTGTAGTAGGGAGGATCTTCGACGAAGAAGTCATTAGAAATCTAAATTAACACAATAGAGCGCGAATCTGGCGAACATGCTCCCTTTTTTGTAAATAGTGAACCATTATATTGAAACGAATGAGAAACAAATAATAAACATTATATAAAAAAATTCTACAATAATAATCCTATTGACAAAATCTACCAAGATTGTGTGTGTGTGTATGTGCATTTTTCGTGCTTGCTTTACAGTTCTGCATTTGCACCTTCATCATATCGACATCGTCGTCAGCCATGCATAACGCCAGCCCGTTGTTTGGGCGCTGGGGGTAGCTTAGCAACCCGGCTTGGTGTGAGCGCACCAGCCGAACGCAGCAGGACCTGCAATGCACTTCAGTACGCTGATGACTGCACAGGAGGATGCGAGAACACGACGACGAGTGCTTCACGGAGGACGAAAGCGTAGCCGAGCCCAGCTCGCTCAGCGCAATGAGGTCGGGCTTTAAGGCACTGTACGACGAGCTCGATAGGCTTGGTGAACAGGCCACACTTACGGTGGAGTCGATCGAGCAGGAACGGGCCAGCGAGAAGGAAGCGCTCAACAAGGAAGACATCGCCGATTTGATAAGGTACGCGCGTACCTTTATCCGTGAAACGAGAAAAACCTTTGTAACGGTCGATGAGCACGGTGTGCAGTGTGGGCCGGAAAGGCGCTCCAACAAGAAGGTTTCAACGCCGAAAGCTTGGAAGCAACCGATTGTGGTTGAAAGGACGGTAGAACGGGAGGTACTTACGGTGTGTGAGAACCGGCGTCGAAGTGCTGTTACGGTGATTCAACAAACCGTCCCGAGGGATGATGCCGGAGCCTTGTCCGATGATCCGGAAGTGGGCCGTGTTACGATGTCAACAGCGGGCGAAAGAAGCATTCAAACTGAACCGCTGAACAACACTGTTGCCGTGGAAACGCTGCCCGAGGTACGTAGTATAGGGACCAATGTGAACTTTGTTTCACCGCGTGCAAAGCGAACCAATGTGCTGGGTGCTGGTGGTGGTGGTGGTGGTGGTGGTACACTGTCCGTTCGATCTGCTGCTACCCGGTCGGTAAAGTGTCCCAGCGCACCTGAGCATCGTGTTCGGGCTGCTATTAAAACACGGCCTCCTCCTCCTGCTACAGTGCCAGCTGCAACGGTTAGCAGAAAGCCTTTGGGTAGGCCAACGTTCTCCGATGGGCAATTCAAGCTCCTGTTTGACCGGTTTATACAGATGCAGTCGGAAAAGTATCCCGATGCGGCGAAGGATCATACAGCACATCTCGAAAACGTTGTCACTGAGCAGGTGGAGCAAGCGGAACCACCTCCTCAAGAACCGGATAGTGTTGAGCCGGCTCTGGTGCAGGTAAACGGAGGAGAAGAAGATTCCACAATTCCAGAAAAAGATAAAAATCACAATGAAGCAGTAGAGAAATCAACGACTGAAGAAAAAGCGTCGGATACAGATGAAAAAGCGGGAGAATCGCTTGGATTTACAAGCCACATCCTGCCGAGTTTGTCTATCAAGGGACGTTGGGATGCAAATCTGAAGGTACAGCAAACGGGGAGCATCGCAATCGTTGATCCAAGAGATACGTCTTGTGACAAACTTCAAAATGATAATGTGAAGTACGTTGAGTTGAATCAGGGACTTCCGGTGAAACACTTAAACACAGACATTCGGGATGGAGCAGCTGAAGATATTAAGCAGGATTTAGAAACTGATATTGCGCCGAAGCGTTCTAAATTGCGTGTAGAAGTTGCAGATAAACCGGGCGCACACTCAAACAGTGAGTCGGAGAATACGGCAACAGAAGTAACAAGTTCTGGAGAGGAAGCTGGCGGTGGTCTGCCTATGATACGCATCCCTAGATCTGTCTGTAAGCTGACAAAACACAACAACAAGCCGAACAAATATTTAGATCCATTCGTTAGCAGGAAGCGCAAGGAATATTCTACCAAGAACCGGCCCGAGGTGTCGCTTGACATTGTTGATGAAGATTCTAGCTGCTCCAGTACGGAAGATGATCATGAAGAGGACGATATACGAGTGCTTTTAAATTGGAAAGATGATCGCTCCAGTGAAACATCGGACTCGGTATCTCGGGAAGCGGTGCGTGAAAAGACACTCCCCACCAGCGTACAGTGTCAGCGAAGTTTGCTGGAAGTCTCGAGCATTCCGGCACTTCGGAGTCCGGCGGAGTTAAGCCGGGCAGCGGTCGACGGTACCTCCGAATCCGATCATGATCCGACTTTCAGCGGACAGTCTTCGAGCAGGTTTCTGGATAACTTGCGCATCTGGAAGTCGGCCGTGGACATACAGTCAAGGAATATGAAAATGAGCAACGAACTGGCAGAAGATCTCGCAGCTCTCAAGGACAATTTGCAGAAGATTGCAGAAGAAAGCGCAAAGGTAGTGAAAATTGCTCAGAATGTTAAAAGCAGCGTCTCGAATGTGGTGGAGGAGTCCTACCCGGCTCAGTGTGTTCCGATGCGTCCAGCAACATCAGCATCATCCGCTCGGAGGTCCAAATCGTGTGAATGTTTCGGATGTCAGCACACCTTCGAGGAGCGACCGGCATCATCACGTCCCGCCTTCTCGTCCCCGCCGTACGATTACAAGAAATTTCAGCGTACCGTATTCGAAAGCAATCCACGCTATGCAAAAACGATTCGTAAGATTTGTGAATTTGGTGGCCGTGAAAAAACACTGCCGGCGGCCCGTCCAGAGCGAGATGAAAGCGTGAGAAAAGCAGCACAGAAATTTTTACAATCACTGCAAGGAAACACAATAACGGAAAGGAGTTGTTGCAGTTCGCGATCGTCTCCCGTGCTTCTGCGGTCTCCCTCAAAAAGCGTATCGAGCAGATCGGACGGTTTGCTGGGTACGGTCGACTACGACGGTCTGGTTATTTCTGAAAATGAGTATGATACAGATTCGGAGGTGGCTTCGGTTTGTTCTTCTTCTACGTGTGACACGCCATTTAGCGGCGATACGAAAAGCAACGGATCTTCTGCCGGCCAGATTGGTACCAGCGAGGGAACGGATTTGTCCTCGTTGACGTCCAATTTTCATGCTCAGTGTGATCTGGGAGAAGTGTTGAGTCCTGGTGAAATAAAGTAAAATATTTGTACACTGTTTTTTTCATGGAAACATTTTTGGGAAAACATTTTAAAGCAAATAAAACGACTAAACAACGATTTTTAAATTACAGTTTTTATCAGATTATTTATTATTTTAAGGATAATTTAAACATCACATAGCTTTAGTAATGTTTTATTAAAAAATGATCGGATTTTTCAAAGCATTTAGCAATTGTTTTTAATTTAAATATCGGGAGTTTGAGCTCATCGTTCTTTTCAATTATTTTGATGTTAACGGACTTATTGGACGATTCGAATTAGTACTGCTAGCATCCGCTACACATTGCGATGTCGCTACGATCCCATAGATCAATTCCCACTGAACATTCCCGCTGTCTCGCTGTGCTAAGCCACGGAAAAAAATCATTGCTTCTCGCTCATTTTGTCAGGCCTTCTCCTTCTACCCTATAGTAAATTTGTCCAGTAGCTTGTCGAGATGTCCGTCCCTTGTACTATTTTGTACCCCTTGCCTGAGCGAGGACGGAACGTCGATGGACGGCAGTATAGGCTACTCCACCGAGCGGTTCAGATCAAGATGTATGTACTTAAAAGGTGATTAGGGTACAGTCTGTTCCCGAGTTACGCGGTTCTCGACATACGCGGATTCGTAGATACGCGGTTTTCTAAATTTGACAGATCAAATGTCAAATCAGTACAATTTGCGTCAAGTTCGGTATAAATTGCATTTATTCTAACAAATTGAAACCTTAAAAACCAGAAATATTAAAATTCTCTGCACGAATCATATCAAATAAATGATAAAGTGTATAAAAGTACTAAATTAAATAAAAAACACCGAGTAATCAATAGTATTTTAGTCAATAAACGTGAAATTCGACATACGCGGATATTCGAGTTACACGGATTCGTCGGGAACGCAGAAACCGCGTAACTCGGGAATAGACTGTATTTTTATCGCATTTGCTGGGCGAGATCATTCAGAATTGATATGTTAAATTGCATACAAATTGTTATATCCCATCCAGTCCTTCCTGATTGTAGCACCGAAGCCTCTAGTATTGTTATGTCAAGTCGTGAAATGCTCTGGAGAACTCTATCCTCTCATATTAATACACCTTGGTTCAGATTCCCTGTGCAGTTCAGTATGGTAGCTTTGAATTATGGGCTAATTGCTCGACTATTTTAATGTAAACAAGAACAGCAAAAGTTAATTTAATTACTTACTTTTTCTACTCTTTCGAAAACATGTTTCAAGATTTTTGTTTCACAAAAATATTTTTATTGGCTTGATGGTCTAACAAAACTTGTGCCGTTGTTTGTTCATAAAATTGTTCAACAATAAAAGTTTTATTTTTGTTTGATAAACTCGAACGATATGAGAAACGCCGTCGATGAAAGTCGACCAAGAGCCAACCTCCAATGTCGACTGAATGCACCATCAAACGCGCAGTGGGCCGTTTGTTTGATGGGTTTGGTCGACACTGTCAAAGCAAGCAGGCAAGCACAACAAAAACGATTGTACACTCGCTTTGCCGCATCCCAGCAATGTGCGGTTTTGGTTATTTGCTAAAGTAAAATCATTTCTGCTGCTTCGAAACCAAAATGTGCACGGAAAACCTGTGTGCAGAAGGTTGTAAATAAAGTGCAAACATTATTCTGCGTGTTACGATAACTTTTAGCTGCTAAACAGTGCAGCCGGCATCTTCTCTGCACACATTGGCGCAGAGTGTACGGCGAGGGGAGTGAGGCTGTTCAGAAGATTTTTTTTTTAACCAAAAAATCGCCGGGCGTGTGTTGGAAGAAAAGTGCTTATTTGATAATGTGCCAAACAAATATTGCATTGTGTTAAGTGGTTAAAGAGGAACGTTTGCTAAAATTCGGTCCGATGCGCGATACGCTTGGGAAGTTTACCAAGCAGCGGGAAAATGTGAGCGCCACACGGGCACGCAACACTTAAAAACAAAAGCACCATTCATCATACATATATTATTCAACGAAGCCAAGTATCAGTTCCTGTAGCATACGGTTGCAACCGGGACCCACCATCAAAAAATGTGGCACGAAGCGCGCAAACAGGAGAAGAAGATCCGCGGCATGCTGGTCGACTATCGGAAGCGGGCCGAACGGAGGCAGGACTTCTACGAGCGTATCGTAAGTGCCGGGAACGGGAGGAGAGAGGAGAGAGACGCTGAACCGGTTCTGGGCAGGACCCCTTGTTGTTTTTCCACCGTTGACCTTGTACTGATTGCAAATTTCCCGTTTTTTTTTTCCTTCGCCGTCCCGAATGCAGAAAGCCGACCCGACACAGTTCCTTCAAGTGCACGGACGCAAATGCAAAATACACCTGGATGCGAGCGTCGCGACAGCTGCGGAGAATCCGGCAATCATGCAAGTGATATTCAATGCGCACGGGGAGCGATGGTTCTCCCTGGTTTTCTTTTTTCCCCCTCTCCCTCTTTTGCTTTGATTTGTTCGCTCATACGCGCTGCAATTTTCTCACATGCTTCCCATGCGTGTCCAGCCCTTTCCACCCGCCACACAACCGGACGCCGGCCGGGTTTCGGGACCGGGCCGGTTCCTGCCGGACGCCCTAGTGAAGTAGCAAATACATTTCCTGTTTACCTTCTCCATGCCCGGCGTAATTGCAGCGTAATTGTCCGCACAGCACTGGGCACGGAAACACACGCACACACTTACCCCATCCTATTCGCTTATCCTAGCTTGGCTTGGTTAGAAGTGACCGCGTCAAAGAAACCCTTCAATCAGGCTTGCAGCATACGCACACAAAAAAGGGCGGTCTGTTTTATGTTTGTCATTTTGCTTCCGTTTTCCGGCTTCCTCCATCTCGTGCGCAGGATGCCATGGCAGGGACAGAAGGACAATCTGATCGATCGGTTCGATGTGCGTGCCCATCTGGATTACATACCGCCGGTGCCGCGCACCAATCCGCCCGACCAGCCGGACGCGCCCGACGTGGACGATGCGGACGAGCGTGCGATGAACTACGAGCGGTACCGGGTGCTGGCGCAGAACGAATTTCTCGGTGGGTAACTATACATCCAACGGGAAGACGGCCGAGAGTGTGTGTTTGTGGTTTGGACCCAATTTTACCCCTTTTCCCTCACTCCCCTCCTCCGTTGCAGGCATTGTGGAGGAAAAGTATCTCCACCAGCTCTACCTCGAGGAACAGTTCGGCGTGAATGCGCAGATCGAGGCGGAAACGAAGGCGGCGGCAGCGGCCGCCAAAAAGAAATCGTCCGCCGGTGCCGCGATCGGCTACACGTACGAAGAGACGGAAACGCTGCCGGGTGGTTCGGGCCCCGGGGGCGGTGGTACGGTCAGCATCCCATTCTCGCAGTCGCTGACGGCGATCGAGAAGGCATCGGAAGCATCGGCCACTCCACTGTCGGGCACGGGGACCGGGGGAACGGCGGCGACGGCGGCGGCGGCCCGGTTCGACGAGTGCATGAAGGACGATTCCGACTCGGATCTCGATATGGACGTGTCGATCGACATTAACAAGATCGGCACGAATCAGGCGCACGAGCTGAACACGTGCGGCCGGCAGTACGGCATGAAGAGCAACGACTTTTACTCCTTCCTCACGAAGGATGCGGACGAGGCGGACGCACTGCGGATGGCTCGGGAGGAGGAGCAGGAGAAGATCATGTTCAGTGGGCGCAAAAGTAGGCGCGAGCGGCGGGCCCAGCGGGAGCGGAAGGTAGCGGGCCGGCCGCTTAGCCCACCGAGCTACGCGGCGAAGGAAGAGCTGGTGCCGCGCACGTTCGTGGAAGCGAACGACAGCTCCCGGTCGCCGTCGCCGGTCAACTCGGGCAAGATCACGTACATTACCTCGTTCGGTGGGGAGGAGGAGCTGCAGCCGCACGGGAAGATTTCGTTCGGGTTTGCGCGGGACATGAGCACGCTGGGCGGCATTGCGGGGACGTCGAAGGCGGCGGCCCGGCTGCGCGCCGGTGCCAGCGGTCCGGAAGGCTCGACCAGCACGCTCAGCTACGCGGACAAGGTGAAGCAAAACCTGGAGAAGCTGAAGACGCAGGCCCAGTCGAAGGAAAGCGACCGCAAGCCACCGGTCCAGTATCAGCGGGCGGCGGCGGCGGCAGCTGCGGCCAGTGGCGGTCGTGGCAGGGGTAGCCGCAGTAGTAGCGGCAGCCGCAGCAGCCGAAGCAGTCGGGGCAGAAGTCGGGGACGGCGCCGGCGGTCCTCGAGCAGCAGCCGCAGCAGGAGTCGGGAGCGCAGCCGCAGTAAAAGCCGTAGGCGGTTGCGGGGCACCGCCGTGGGAAGGAGTCGGTCCCGGTCACGATCGAGAAGTGGCGGACGGAGTGGAGCGGGTGGCCGCTCGACCTATTCGCGCTACCGACGCCGCTCGAAAACGAAGTCACGATCGCGCTCCCGGTCACACTCGCGCACACGCGCGAA
Organism: Anopheles arabiensis; assembly: GCF_016920715.1. Lineage (NCBI taxonomy): Eukaryota > Metazoa > Arthropoda > Insecta > Diptera > Culicidae > Anopheles > Anopheles arabiensis. Next base: position 21,274,622 of record NC_053517.1, read on the forward strand.
AGCGTCCCGTCGGAGCCCACGGCGTCGCTATCCTGCTGGTGGTGGCCAGTCATCATTAACGCGGCGCCGTACAGCGCGGTCATCCTCTTCCTCATCGTCCTCCTCCTCTTCTACCTCATCACGCTCGCGATCACGGTCCCGAACGCCGCCGGTACACCGGGCCCAACAGTCACGTACGAAACTCCGTACGGGTGAATCACAGGACAGTGATGGGTCACGAGCAGCAGCAGCTGCATCAGCTGCCAAACAACCGGCCGTGCCAGTCGTCGGCACGCATGAAAAGCTACCTCTCGTTGTGCCACACACACTACTCGGTGTACTTCCGCCGCCTCCGCCACCACCACCGCCGGTCGCGGTTGAGGCAGCGGTGGACGAAAAGAAACCCCTGCCAACGCTGGCACTGATCGAACCCGAGCCGGAAGTGCCCATCAAACGGTACTACGGACGCAGGCGGGGCGACGAAAGCTCGAGCGACGAGGCGAGCACGTCCGGCGACGATACGAACGGGGACGGTGATCGTAAACCGGCCGCCGCACTGCTACCGGCTATGCCGACGCCGGAACTAGCCACGGGAGCGGACGATAGTCAGCCGGGAGCCGGCACCATTAAGTGAGTGTAGCGTGTAGCGTATTCGTTCACTTTCACTATTTGCTGTGCCATTTGCTTCCCCATTTGTGTGTTAAACCGTCTTCAATTAACACCCTAAAAAATGCTCATTTTCTTCTATTCAGACCCGCTGGTGAGATGGTACTACAGATCAAGCAGGAAAAGCTGGAAACCCCTGCGATCGAGCCGCAGCCCGTCGTCGGCCCGACCATGGGCGTTGGCGGCAGTGGTAGCGCATCGTTAAGGTTTGGTAAAACGGTTACTGGTGGAACCAGCGCGCCCGAATCCAAAGTCAGTAAGAATAACTCAAACAGAAAACCAAAACAACCGCAACCTCTATATCCGATCGTTTCCGAATACCACCACCACCACCACGATCACCAGCAAAAATATGCAAAATCGCTTTTTGCGTCCTTTCTGTCTCCAATCCTCCGATGTGCGTGTGTGCGTGTGAATTTTGTTAATTGGTGGCATTATCTGAGGGCTTTCCTCAGGTGGTATATTATCCTTCACATCTATAAGCGCTCTCGTTTGCTTTTGATGGACCTTTTTGTGCCAAACTCTTCAATACGTCATCCGTAATCTGTAAAGGGCGTCTCGAACGGCTCTTGTTTTAGTCTTTTTCCTATAGAATATGATATGTCCTATGACCTTATGTGACCATAAGACCGGATCGATGTTGATCGGATACTGATTGATCCTATTCCATTATCAAAATGTTTGCCAAAGTTTGATGTAAAGTTCATGTTTAAATTTCCATTCGGCCTGTCGTCCGGTGAAGCACCACCAACTCATGTAGCTCTCAAGGTGGCATAGATGAATAAGATTACGCGCTCAGTTTCCATGTTCCAAAACTCCAAACCTGCCGAAGGGTTTCTGCTGATTCTTTATTGTTAATGTTGCGTAAAGTGTGGTATTATCATTCATGCATTCCATCGCACACGAAACACTCATTCTCTCATAATCTACATACACACCCACTAAACACATGCACACATACACTCCTCACACACACACACAACACCTACACACATTCCCCAATGAGTCACAATTCATCTCATCGCTCATACCGAATCGCCGTCTGCGTTGGTCGTTTAACTAGTTTACCGTTTGTTTTCTTTTTCCTCCCTCCACACACACACACACGCGCGTGGACACGCATGCAAAAATTTGCGTAACAGGTCGGGATAGGGGCTAGCGGCATTGCCAGTACCGGGGCCAGCTCGAAGTCAGTAAACCCGCGCGATCGTCTCAAGCGCAAGATGCAGATCCTGCTGAACAAACAATGTGAGTTCGTATCACCGTATACCAATCGCCGTTGTGTACTCCCCGCTTGTGGGATCGTAATGATGGGAACGTGTCTCTATCTCTCTCTCTCTCTGCCCTTCCAGACAAAGCGGACAAGAAGGCCGAGATCGAGAAGGTGGAGCGCCAGATACAGCAGCAGCAGGAACGTGACGACGAGATGCGCGAACTGGCACTGAAGCTGAGGCGCCGGCAACGTGAGCTGCGTCACAAGTACGGCACGCCGGAGAGCGAACACAGCAAATCGCACAGCTCGGAAGAGCGTAGCTCGGACGAAGGTGACGAGACAGGCGGTAAGCAGCAGCAACAGCAGCAGCAGGCGTCACGGCTACATCGGTTTGGTCAACTGCAACCATCCGGTGGTGATGGGGACGGTTCCTCGTCACCCCGTCGGCTCCCGTTACTGGTGCCACCGTTAACGTCGCTTCCACCACCGAAGGTGTCGCTTCATTCCCGGCCACCACCCGCACTGCCGGCGGGAGGTGGCGGTCCACCGATGGGTTCCGGTGGTGGTGGTGGTGGTGGAGCAGGATATAGGAACAGTGCCGTTATCGAACGAAAGCCGGTACTACGCAGTGCATCTAACTTTGGTGCACAGTCTGCGGTTTCCGAGCACCAGTCGGGTTCGTACGGTGGCGATAGTGGTCGTTTGCGACGTCGCGAATCTCCCGCCCCGGGTGGTGGGAGCATCTCGTCCTCGAGAGGGTACGGGGGTGGTGGTGGTGGTGGCGGCGGCATGTCATCCCCCTCGATGAATCTTCGCCGAGGCGGAGCAATGACTGGCGCTGGTCGTTTCGATGATCGTAATCGCCGAAGATCACCGCCATCGCGCTACGATCGGTCACGGTCGAAATCGAGGGAACGGTTAGGTTCGCGCGATGCGGGACAAAATGCGGCTGGCAGAGGCAGCCGTCGTACGGACTATGGCCGTACGAGAGGCGACTATGAGCGCTACCAGAGCAGTTACGGAGGCAGTGGCCATGGGCAGCAACAGTCGTCCGGTAGTTACGGTGGTGGTGGTGGTGGTGGTGGGAGTCGCTACCGTGGCCGAAGATCGCGTTCCGGTTCACGCGGTCGTCGCTCGCGGTCGAACGAACGGCCCACCACCAGGGGGAATGGCGGCGGTGGAAGCGGATCTGGGACGGTGACGTCCAGCCGGCAGTCGAATCGGTCACCGAAGCCGATCAAGAAGCTGGTGGACTACTGACATTCGCCTTGTCGATCCTTTGCAGCCCACCCAAATGTACGGTGGGCTTTGTTTTCTTTATACGTTTTAACCTCTTTTCCGTTCCTACTTCTTACAAATCTTGTAACGTCTTACCTCATCATTACAACGCACTACCGCAGCAAGGTCGAATGGGTAGTGTCAAACTGACATTGGGTTTGCTCCAATCTGGTAAGCTCTTTATACTATCCTTATGCAAATTTGATGCACCCAAGGTATACAGTTTATTCTTATGCTCTTAGTGGCTCTGGAACTTGTTGTAAGTCAAACCGGTTTCCGGGACACACACACACAGCAATGTGGTCCATATTCTGCCATTAGGTTTGCAAACCCCTCAGCCTGAAGAGCCGACTAATGTTTACTACGTTCTAATCTTACCGCTAATAACATCATCATCGTACTATCTGCGTACGATTGTTATCACCTCTACAACACAACATAAACACCTCCTTTACCTACATACCAATAGACGATTCAGGTTTACCGTTTACAATAAGCTTTCGCGCGCTCTCGTTGGAGCTTTTGTTTGAGGGGAGGGGGGGGGGTTTGAAGGGTTTGGGGAAGAAGCAGTTCCTACCGATGGAGATTGTTTTTCGTTTTGTCAATGAATAAGAGCAACTGCACATTTTGCAACCATTACATACAGTACTTCACTTCACCGGACGGACAGAAGAGAATACAGAAGAAGGGTTATTAAAAGCAAGCTGTGTAAAGTTATTACTATCCGAAAGTAACGTATCATTAGTGCAAGGTAATATAATTCTTGTAGATATAGTAATTAAAAGTGTGTGTGGACGGCCCTGTCCCGGTGAGACTCCGCTCAGTCGCGTACCAGTAACGCATGATGATGTTGTCGTCCCGAATATTCCTCGTGCTGTGTGGAATAGCGATCGGAGTTACATTCGCTGCCCTATCGCCTACTGCGGAAGTTGCCAAGGCACCTTCCGCTCTCATACGTTTTGTGCAAGAATGTTTTCGCCAACACTCGAGAACGCTGTACTTGGTAGGCTTGGAGGGAATGGTAAGCTATCGAAGTTATCTCGCCCTGCCATATCCTAAAGTGATCGTACAGAGTGGCGTCTCCATCGGTATGCCCGATGAGTCAAGTTTGATTGTATTGTTCGTGGATTGCAGGACACGTGTGAGTTACTTGTGCACTTTATTTGGTATTGATTTTGTTTTAATCTGTGTGTTTTTTTTGTTTTGCTCCTCCCGCTGCAGAGCTTCATGTACAACACACTGAGCATGATCTTGCGTGACTTTAACCGAATCGTTCGGAACGGAAAGTACCTCGTGCTGGTAGAGGATGCTCTCCTGCGGCACGGAAATGGTTCGATTCCGGCCGATCTTGGACACTTCTTTGCAACGTACAACATCGTGTACTGGTGTGTGACGGGATTTCGGCATGCGACAGTGCTCCAGTACTCCTTATATCTTGCCCGACATGTTCACACGATCGGCAGCAAGCTGACATACGCACCGGTGTTTGAGTGGAGGCGAGGACTGTGGCGTTATGAGAGGTCAACAATCAACGGTATTGCGTTTACTTCATTTCCATACGTATACTTGCGAGGGGAAGAGTATCGTGGTATAGATGTTACTGTTATGTTCACTATCATAAAGAAACTTGGGTACGTATTGGAACTGCGCGTGGTAGAGCCGACGGACAATAGTGACAGTGATGTTGTGCATATAGTTGATAGTTTGAGTCGCATAAAGGACGACATAATGCTCACGCGCAGACACGTGGATGCGGGTATTCTGCCCGTTGTGTGTATTGCCGAAGCGACCTACTTTTGTCTGGTCGCTCCACGCGCTGCGGAGATCAACCTAACGCAATCGCTGTTGCGCCCGTTCTCGTACGAAGTGTGGCTGTTCATCGTGGGCTGTGCAGTGGCAATAAGTGTATTGAATGAGCTCTCGCAGTACGACACCCGGATGGGTGTGTGGCTGAGGTGGATCTGTTCCTGCCCCCCGCTGCCTTCGTTCTACAGCACCTGTTTCGCGGTCATTAGCTCTTCCTTATCGAGTCGTATCTCGCTACGGTGACATCCTTCTTTCTTGCCTACCGGTTCGTGCCGGATGCGAAAACGTTGGAGGAATTTTTCGCCACGGGCATTCCGATAAGGTTGGAGGAAGGAATGGACACATTTTTGAACAATCTTGAACCACGCGTAAGAGATCTTATAGTAGCACGAGGCGTTCGCGGTACGGAGTGCGAAGAGTTCTCTGGCGGATGTGCCCATTTGGATACGTTCGCGAGAGCTTCGGTGAGGATTAAGGAGCTGGTTGGGGTTGATCCGATCAGTGGCCGCAAACGATCGTACATTGTGCCGGAGATGGTGGCAAGATACAGCTGCATGTCGTACGCGTTTGCCCGTGGCTCACCGCTGACCGATGTGGTAGCGGTGTACCTAAGGTGGATGTATGAGGCCGGGCTGATGCGTTTGTTTCATCAAGATTACGAGCAGTATCTGCAACCGAACGATTATGCACATACGCTTGAAGATTCGCTGGCGTTTGAGCATCTGATGTCGCTGTGGGTCTGTGTCGGTATCGGTTGGGGAGTGTCGTGCTGTGTGTTTATTTTGGAACTGGTCCGAAAGGCTTTAAATGAGCATCTGTGAAGGATACATTTCTATCGCAATTACTATCGGAAGCACTAATTAGTAGCACCAGATTTGTTAAGCTGTGTAATTATCTCTCCCAAGAGACACAAGCAGGATCGGAGTGGTCCATGTTTTGAAAGAAACACACTGGAAACACAATACAGAATTATAATTATTGGGAAGATATAGGCAATCTATTGCTTCGAGAGTAACATATCATTGGCTAGGTCCATGCCATGATACCATTACACGTTATTTGGATAGCAATTAAAGTCATTTTGAGCTCTCAGGATACTCAGTAGGATACTTTCACACACTTCAGTCATACCGGCAAAGCACGATGGCATGGAAGCGAATGCTATTAGTTGGGCTAGCTGTTGGAGTTATATTCGCTGCCGCAACTGAACCTACGCAAGTTCCCAAGGCAATCTCCAGCTTGGTGGAAGAATGTTTTCACCATAACTCGAGAACGTTGTACTTAGTAGGATTGGAAAAGCTTACCAGCTATGAGAGTTATCTTGCCTTGCCGTACCCAAAAGTGATCGTACAGAGCGGCGTCTCCATCGGCACACCCGATGAGACAAGCTTAATCGTAATGTACATCGATTGCAGCACATTGGTAAGTGTTTTGGAGTGTTTAAATTTGATCCATGAATCCATTTTACTAACAGTTACGCTTTCTACCTTGTTTTAGAGCAACTTTCACATCCAATTCAAAGCGATCATGCGTGACTTTACCAGGATCGTTCGGAATGGAAAGTACATCGTACTGGTGGAGGACGCGTACCTTCCTAAGGGCAATGTAGCGGTCGCAATCGAGCTTGGATCTGCGTTCTCAACGTACAACGTCGTGTACTGGTGTGTGACAGGGTTGCACCGGGCGACCGAGCTCCAGTACACGCTGTTCTTTGCGTCGAGCGTTTACTTCATGAACGGTCCACTGGCGTACGCACCGGCGTTTGAGTGGAACCGCGGCCTGTTGCGCAATGTCACGTTCGATATCTACGCCCAGGCATTGATAACCTTTCCCTACACCCACTTCCAGGGCGAACATCGATCGTTTTGTGGGATTGATGTGAACATTTTTGATACCATTATGGAACGGATCGGCTGTCAGCTGAAGGTGCGCATCATACAACCGACGGATAGTAGAGAAAATGATATCGCGGACATAACTGGCAGTTTGCATCGGTTGAAAGCGGACGCAATGATGACGCGCCGACACATCTATGTGGGTATTCTGCCCGTCGTGTACATCCCGGACATTACGTACTACTGTCTGGTAGCTCCACGCACTACGCAGATCGACCTGACGCAATCGTTGCTGCGTCCGTTCTCAGGCGCGGTTTGGTGGTTTATCGTAGTGTGCACGGTTTTGATAAGCGCATTGAATGAACTATCCCAGCAGCACACTCGGCTTGGGCGACTGGCGCAACAGCTTTTCGCTCGCCAACCGATCGCATCCTTCTATCGCATTTGTTTCGCGTTCATTAGCTTCGTCCTTATCGAGTCGTATCTCGCTACGGTGACATCCTTCTTTCTTGCCTACCGGTTCGTGCCGGATGCGAAAACGCTGGAGGAATTTTTCGCCACGGGCATACCGATAAGGTTGCAGGAAGGAATGGACACATTTTTGAACAATCTTGAACCACGCTTGAGGGATGCAATAATGGCGCGCGGTGTTGGCGCATCCGTGTGTGCGCCATACTCTACCCAGTGCGCTCATCTGGAAAGCTTCGCAATGGCTTCGTACCAGATCAGTGAAAACGTCGGCATTGATCCGGTTAGCGGTCGAAAGCGGTCATACATTGTGCCGGAAATGGTGGCAAGATACAGCTATTTATCGTACGCGTTTGCCCGTGGCTCACCGTTGACCGATCTGGTGGCGATGTACCTACGGTGGATGTATGAGGCCGGGCTGATGGGTTTGTTTCGGCACCAGTACGAGCAGTATCTGCAGCCGACCGTGCACGTACACACGGTGGTGGACAGTTCGCTGGAGTTTGAGCATCTGATGTCGCTGTGGATCTGTGTCAGTATCGGTTGGGGCGTATCGTGCGGTGTGTTTGTCGTGGAAATGGGTCACGGATGGCTGCAAAGAGTTCTAAAAGGAAGGCGTCAGATTGCTGGAAATGCTGGAAAACAGGCTTGGTGTAAAGTGGCCAGCAAAACGGGTCCAATGGCTGGTACGAAGAGTGTGAAATGAATTGCCCTGCCACCGGAGCATATTAACCCCTATTTGCTGAGGAGCAATCGATGTTGCACTAATTAAAAGCACACGTTTTATTGTCGCTAATTGCACCCAAGAGTACAATAAAAGTATCACCCTTTGGCACTGCCGAGTGGTTGCAAACACAATGGTGCTTTGAACGAATTATCGGACAACACATTTTTTTAGTTTACTCAGGGGCCGGCAAGCTTTTTTCAAGTAAAGGGCTGGAATGACAAAAAAATCCCTTATTACGATGCTGTTTTTCGAGGGGTTGGAATTAGTACGTGTACCCAAGCTTGAATATGTGATGACACATGTTACCACTCTGCACGAACAGGGACTTGTTCGAGTAGGAGTTAAATAAGAGAGCCTATATTATCCCTCAGAAGGGCTTCGGATCCTATCCCATTGCAGAGCACAGAAGAATCATAGCAGCATCATCGAAGAATTGTTAAATTCCCGAGTTGACGTCGATGTATGTCGGTGTTGTTTAGGCAAAGATATACCGCCTAAACAACACCGACATACATCGACGTCAACTCGGGAATTCCCCAATTATATTATGTTTTCCTAAACTAGCTTAATATTGGCATCTCTCTCTCTCGCTTGTTGGCCTGCTCACGATATAGAGCACGTTGAGGTGACAAGGCCAGGTCAACAATAATTGTCCAGGATGCTCGGTCCCTGGCTGCAGCCTCCCATCCATGTAGACATCCGATCTTCGATCCGCTTCACCTGATCCAGCCATCGAGTTCGCAGTGCTCCTCTGCGCCTTATACCGAGCTTGGGATCGCTGTCGAACACCTTCTTGGTGGGGCATGAGTCCGGCATCCTCATGACCCCAGCCATCCAGCTTCTCATAAATTGTCATAAAATTCAATGAAACTTTTATCGTGGGTTTCAAGCTTTAGTTGTCGGGGTCATCCAGAACAGGGGTAAGAAAATGAAGTCGTCGGCATGTGAAAAATGCTAAAGAAATAGTTAGAATCCTTTCAATAGACTCTTTCAGTGCTCAATTACGATTTTGGGCAGATCTAGCCAATTAAGAGCGAAGTAACTTAACTCAATGGTGTATTGCAAAGATTTCATCAAAATGTGCCCAAAAGTGTTCATACACGTCCATACATACAATTTGTAAATTAAACATCGAATGCTTTTTTTAACAAACTTATACTTATTTAGGGCTCAAAATTTATTCAATACATCGCTAATATTATGTTAGCGCTCTACTGTTTTGGATCCAACTACATACCGATACAATAGTTTCGGGGGCCAGATAGACCACATTTGACCGTGGGCTGAACTTTGCTGACCCCTGGAATAACTGAACGTTATAACTAAAAAATACATCAAAAATGTTACTTAATCCATCTACCAAAACGCCCCAACTTTGCATGATCATTTCAGCGTGTTTAACATCGTATCATTTGCATTGGGCGTTTTGGGTGCTTCGGGAAATTCGGGGCTGAGTGCTGGTAATAGGTACAACATCGGCACACGCCCGTCTGGAAAAAAAGAGAAAACATCTCAGCTGATGACGCTGAGATAAGGCACCACACCCACACCAGGTAGTGATTATTTGTCGATGTTCCGCTGTTTTATTGCACCAAATTTGATCGGTGTTCCACCGAAAGATCCCATAGGATCACCAACCGAAACAATGGCCAAAGTGCGATTGCAACACACTGACAAAGCGGGCAGTAACTTTTGATGTTAATGTTATATTTTCCTTGTTTGCAAACGAAGACAAAGAACGGTAGAAAATGTGACTATTTTCCTCCGGTCATTGATCTATCACGCCGCCGTCGCGGGTGATGATAGCCAGACTGCGCAGTGAATCTCCGGAAGATTCGCAGTTACTCGTACGAACGCCTTTTTTGCTTCTTCTTCTACTTCTTCTGATCTCAACTAGCACCGTGCACAAAGCGCAGAGAGTTAATCAAATTCCTGTCAGTTAATCAACACACCCGCCCAGCAATGCGCTGTCGAGAGAGGTGTCTCTGGCCACGCCACAAAACACGTTGGGAAGGAAAAGTCAAGGGCCAAGGGGAAGTAAAATCCGCGGCCTACGCTTGCTCTCGATGCTGACCAACGTATCGTCCGTACTTGAGAGGTTGCAAAGCTCAATTATCTGAAGTTAGCCGACCTTCGAAGGTGGGAGCCGTTTTGCGTTGCCCCAGAACAAAGCAATGTCACATCGGTGGGCGCGCACGCGGCCTTACGCTTGGTCTGCAAAGGAAATGCCCAAAATATGTTAATTTCCGCCGAAAATCGTCGTTTGTTCTAGGGAGCAGAGCACGCCGATTTTCAGGGCGTTGTGAGAAGTGGGACATACGCCCGCGGCGAACGTGTGCTATACGCGAAGGCATTAGGAATTGGGCTTCGTTTGCGCTTTTATTAGGGCACAGCGCGCCGCATACCTTATGCCACAAAAGTCAAAATCAGAATTATGACACGGTGTGACTGGTTGTTTGTTCGTTCGCACGAGCCGCCCTGTCGCGCACAATCACATTCACGGAAAAGCGTTTGTTATTTAATTCAAATCGTCGCTCAAATCACACAAAATCTCGGTCCCTTTTTTCTCTCTGCGTTACGTTCGCACAGCAGAAGGAAGCGAAGCAATAGAAAGTCGATCGTGGCTTTTGGGAACGATCTCGCGACAGGTCCGGGGTACGGGATCGGGTGTGCAATAATGTATTCACTGTTCCCTTTGCGTCATTTTGGAGCATCACATCTCAAATCTTTGGAGCCATGGAGCCGCTGGGTGATTGGATTGTAAGTGATTTCCATTAGTGCCCGTTGCCTCATTGCTTTTGAAAACGGTTTTCGGATGCGTTCTTTCTTGTTCGGTACGCGGCGACATCCAGCGATCGAGGCAGAAAACTGCTAAATGTCGTCGACAAGCAAAACGGTTCCGCGAGCAGAGCCCGTCCGAGATTATATCACCCGGGGCCGCATTGTCATCATTGAGACGAGGGCACACGACGGCAAGTCGTCGCTACACTGCGCCAGCAGGAAATCGGGATACGTAGCCCTCCAAGCATTACGCGCGCGTATCGTAGAATCGCACTTTGCTTCATTCCCGGTCTCGGGCCTTGGGTGCAATAGTAAGGGGTTCAATCATCGTGTACTCATTGCGCAACTGTCAATCACCGTTTGAACTCTGATAAAAATGTCATCTTGTCTAACTGACGGTGCGGCATATTGTGCTATTGGCTGGGTCCTGCCTCCTCTGATGCGCTATCGCAGCCGCCCACCGCCATCCGCCATCCGATGCGGAGTATTAATTAAGACACCCGGGCACGACCATTCACAGTCAATGTGTAACCTTCGCACCCTGAACCTCCTAATCCAATGCCGCCTACCACGTGGGCCGCGTGAAGTCACAAGCCCACCAGTCACAATGCGAACTGCTCACACTGCTGCGAACGGTGACATCGTTGTGATCGGTTTTGATGAACTGTGATGCGCAGCAACACTAATCGTCATCGTAGCCATGGTTACAGGTTGATGTGCACGGCGCTCACCGAAGAACAGGAACGACGTGTATGTGGTGGTGGCCTTTCCCATTTCTTTTTCAATCATTATCACTAAACCCTCGAGCAGACAGAACAACCGTGTGAACAAAAACGGGGAAGCGGGTGGGATGAAAAATTATGTAATTAATTTCGATGAGCGCAGCCCGTTTTGGGACGACGGGAAAACGGGGTGGAATGTGCGCGAGCGTTTTGCGTGTGTCAAAGCAGTTGTTGTCGCGCAGCGCAGGGATTATCGGATTGCTTAATCACACAGCAAAGTGGATGGCGGGAAGAGACCCCGTGCTGCAGGATGACGTCGCGCACCGTTTGGTCGTGACAATTGCTGCCCGGTGTGTGTGAGTGTATTGTTGTTGTTGTAGGAAGGTACGCCCTTGCGCTTTATAAAGACGATTAAACGAGGTCAGTTTAATGATGATACGGTGGGTGACCCAAAGGTGGCACCGAAATGCTCACTTCCCTCCCCGTTCCAACGAAATGTTTGATGCTTTATGATTATGAAATTGCCTTCCCTCGGCGGCGAGGCGAGTTTGAAGAATCCACTTTGCCTGAAATTGAAGGTCTGGTGCCATCCACCACAAACACACACACTGCTTCTTCGGTGTGGATATGTTTCCGTTTGCAACATCGTACCATCGATCGGTGAGAAGCTTCTTCAGCCTCCACTAATGATACAGAAATGTTGTTGAAGGCAAAAACGGCAGGCGCTTTGCCGCGCGGGGCAAATATGTTGTCAAAGGAGTTTGGAAGATGGTAGCCCCCGTTTGCCCCAACCGGTTCGCCGCTGTTGGCCGTTTTGATGAGTCGTTTGATTGTTTTTGATAGATTCCGCATGGGAGGAAAAACGCATTAATTTAAATGCCACTGTGGTGCGATAGGACGTGTAGAGTGTGTTTCATTTTTTTTTTTGTGAAATATCAAGTGGCACACACCTTACCCTTTGCTGAAGGGGTTTTTTTGCGAAAAGAATGAAAAAAAAAACACTTGTTAATGAAGGGGACAGTTTTTCACTTACACTGTCTGGGCGTAACTGAGCTGCTATAAAAACTTCAAGGAAGAATGCACTAAATAGGTCATCTCCTAACAAGCTCAACCTCACAGTGCACAAGAAAGATCTGTTTATCTACTACTGCTACGCATAATCGCTCGCCTAATGCTTAGCCTCACCCCTTTGTAGCGCTTGTAGTAGTAGAGGCGTGATAAATGAAGATAGGCCAAAACTGCCAAGATGAAACTCATGTTTTCATCGGCAGATGACGCGCGTGTGCCACACGATCGTGATAGGGCTTTGACATTTGGACAAAACACATTCGTTAGCGCTGCGGCGGTGAAGATTGAGGCCAAGCGGACCCAACCGTACACGATGTACGATGTGTATGATGGACACAAAACAGGAGGCTGGAGTGGAATGTGTACTTTTTCCACTTATTAAATCATACCGTACCGCAGCACCCACCTGCCCAGATTGCATTGCCCGACCTTGCGAAACGTGCCTTTACCTTGCTAAACGTGCAGTCTCTAGCGCAAGTTGTTGTTGTTTTTTCGGATCAACCACTCTTTGGTAGGCTTTTGGGCTGTTCCACTTAAGTAATAGTTCACCCACGTGAACCCGACCACGCACGAGAGAAAGAGGGAGATAGTCGCTCAAGTAGCAATGTAGTGTAGCGCAGCTTCGTAATGACATTGACGCGGCGCGGCGGAAAACCAAACACTTCGGGGCGGCTCGAGTAAGAAATGGCAAGGAAAATGGAAGTCACCCCACCCCCCTCCCTGTCCGCGATCTTGTAACGGTAAAGGTGGATTTTCCAGCCACCGCGTGTGCTCGGTGTGTCCTTCGCCGGCGCCAAGATCAAGTGCAACCGGTTCGGATCGCGGGCAAAACAGCAGCGTGCCACCAGATCGGATCGATCAGATTGGGGCGTAGGGAGGAATTAAAAATAATTATTGTTGAATTGGAATTAATTCGCCCTGTTAAATGATTTGTGTGTGTGTCTGTGTGTGGCGATTGCCAACATGGAGCAGCGTTGGGGTTGGGAAGGAACGATCGTAGATCGTGGACTGATAGCCATTTGGTGGCATTTTGAACACGCAACAGTACTCTTCGAGATTTATGTGCGGCGAATGGTAGTTGAGGTCGTTAGAAGTGCGCAAAAAAAAAAGAAACATGCGAGCAGGTGTAAAGAAAATGAAACAATTTTCGTATTACATAAACTTAACAGCTCATCGTCCTGTGTGAGCCTCTGAATTCGGTTTTAAAGACGCAATACAACCTTTCCTGTTCTCACGCATCCAATCCTGCGCTCGAGAAGCAATACACTCCTCCACCCGGTCAATTCTGCTTCAGTCCATTGCCCCATGCCGTACTATGGGCCCGTTGGAAGTGACGTGAGCAGTTCTGATTTTTCTTTTTCCCCCAAGAAGCTTTTGCACCACCTTCATGCAAACACACCACGCAGGGTTCCGCGGAAGTTTGAGGCGGAAACCAAGCCAACCGATACGACAGTGCGTAGATGAAGCGCTTCTCGGTGCTTCCTTTTGCTGCTGGCCAACGGCGACGGCAACACAGATGGGGTTTAGCGATCATTCGCCACAGTCATCGCAAAGATTGGCGCTTGGCGGTAATTAAACGGTGGGAAATGTAAGCTCCAGCAACACCGGCGCGCACCAGTGTAATTAATCGAAACGTTATGAAGATGCGGAAACGCGGAGAATTCTTTCCAGCGCCAGTAAGGAAGGGAACGCGTTAACATTCTTCGTTTACTATCATTCTTTGCGCCACATTCGTCTAGTCGGTAAAATGTGTTTCCTTCGGGTGCGCTTCTTTTGGCAGAGCTATTAATTAGTGGCAAATTTTGGCGATTATTTGCATTAATTAGATAAACATGTTTTGTGTGTGCAAAAAATGAAGACGTTTAGAGAGAGTTTTTTTTTTGCTGGTGTGTGAACCTTCAAACAAACTCAAAAGACTTCAACGCGCCGTCGGGGAAGAGTAAGCGACGAACCTGAACAAGCATCGCGGCAGGTGCTTGTGATGTGATAAATCGTTTGGATTAAATTTGTATACAAAAAAAAAACTGTCCTCTAACAAAGTGGCAACAACCAGTAGTGGTTTTGTATGCAATTAAATGTTTTTGGGTTTTTTTTACTGCGCACTGTGGCTCCTCTCGACAAGTATGTTTCACGATAAGTGTGGATGGGCCCAACAGCGCCACCGAAATCTCGAATGCACCACCGAAGAAGCTCCCCTCCCCCACGGGAATGACGAAGCGTAAAACTTCAATCGAGCGGCACAAATTAATGCGCGACAATGTGATGTTCGCCTCGCCCTTGGCCACAGTCGCGCCGGGGTCAAGTGAGGCTCGACTCGTGCTGGGCGACTCATCTGCCCAAACGGTTCTGCACCTCGGTTTGCCGACGGTTTGTGGCAGATCGATAAATCTCTCCCCTCAAAAAGGGTGGCTCCACTGAGCGGCAGAAGATTTATTTACGTTCTTACACTGGTGAAGCTTCACCGATCGCTTCTGCGATAGGCGATCAGATAAGAAGAGGTCCGCGCTCTTCCAGTCCAGATGGGATCATTATGGGGTATTTTTGTGAGCGTCTATCTGCCTGTACCAGCACCGCTTTGGGGATGTTTGTTTTAAGGCATGGCCAGTATCGTATTCCACCACCTCCTGCCAGGGGAGCCTTCATCTGTTTGTCTTTGGGGACAATCGGCAGTGCGGCGATGGCGCAAGTACCCATCACAATGTGCCTTAAGGGCATTCAATTAATGGATTTGCAATGAATTCCACCGAGCGTGGACGGCGGTCGCTGAAGGGTTATCTCGACCCCTTTGCCAACGGTCACATCCCATACACGAGCTAGGTACGATCGAATTTTAAGTCAACTGTGCGCGTTGTTTCACTTGTTTCATATCAATTAATGTAAAACTTATCAACAGTTGCCGTATAATAATTACACGCATATCATCGCCGCTGTTTACCATTAAATCGCAACCCACACCATCTGTCGGAGCTTTAATTAGAACGCACATGTTGTGCAATGTTTTGGCTTTTTTTGTTGCTGCTGTGCACATCACAGTTCGTAAATTAATTGCTACCCATCTGCCTGCTTGATGCGTACAAGCCTGCCGGTAGCTCTTTACCCCGAAGAGGAGCTTTTTTTCCCTCGCTTGTGCGTCTTGTCAAAAGGGTCAATGCAAATTTTCCTTATAAGCAGCGAAGAGGAGGCTACTGCATGCATCTTTCGCAGCGCAATGAAGAAAGTGTAGTGCGGCAGCATCAGAAGACACAGCATGGGAAAAATGTTGGTTCCTTTTTTTCCTGTGCCGAGAGCGTGAGCGACCGAAACGCCGGCATCAGGATGCCGATAATGTCAAGGTGGCACTCCGCTTCGCCCGCCCGGTGGTGGCCCACTGGCACAGTGATCATGAAAGCCGGGCGGGATCGCAAGTGTGAATTGGCGCTGCTGCGGTTCATCCGTGGAGGTCCAGAAGATCACACACATCCGCAGTACCGCGCACAGGCGCAGTGATCACAAAGCGTCGGGGAGACAAAAGGAAAGTACGATGAACCTTCAGGGGGTTGCATAACGGCGTCAGCAACACAGAGACGTGTGGTACACGGGGCGGATGAAAGTTGTAAACACG
This sequence comes from Anopheles arabiensis, assembly GCF_016920715.1. Classification (NCBI taxonomy): domain Eukaryota; kingdom Metazoa; phylum Arthropoda; class Insecta; order Diptera; family Culicidae; genus Anopheles; species Anopheles arabiensis. Next base: position 21,290,766 of record NC_053517.1, read on the forward strand.
ATGAACTTTGCGGGAACCCAACAGCGAGTACTGCTAAAATGCGACGTTTTATGCTACGGGGAGGGAATACGGATCGATTTAAGATGGTTTCAAACCCGAACCGGCACTATCTTCACTACCCAAACGATGTTTTTAACAAACATAACCAGCCAGGTTAAAGTTCATCTTCAGCATCTTCGTCATCTTAGGCGAGCGAACGGAGCGAAACGGATCGGCGACAGTGAAGCGTCGTGCCCGGTGGAATGTTAATATGTCTACGGAAACCGTAGAGCATTAGTAACAGCGTTGGGCTGTTGGGGGGGCCGTCGACGGTCAGTTTCCTTGACCTCCTGTGTGTGTGTGTGTGAGTGTGGCTTGGTGTGTATACACAATGATAGTAGTGTGCTGTTGGGTAATGTGATGCTAGAATTTTAAAGACCGTGTGCGCGCGCGCGCCCGTTTCACTTACCGTGATCATCCGGTAATGCACGCCGGGCTGGGAGCGATGAAAGCAGCAAGACATTGACATTTAGACCGAACGGGTGGGCACACTGTGGTGGATCTTCTGCTTGTGCATTACATTAGATTGATGCCAATTCAGGTAGCGTTTCGGGGCGGGCGGGTTGTTATTTCTGCAGCCTGGCCAACCTTTACCCATTCTTTGCTCGGCGTTTCATTTCATTCGCCGCTCGTAAAACGTTTGACATTGTTCGGGTGGGAAATTTTCGTTACAGAAATGTCAAGATCTTACGGTACTCGAGCATCGGTCCGTACTGAACCACCACCACCACCACCACGGCGAGACGCTAGCTTGCTTGCGCAGCAAGAGGCGCAGTGACATGACCTATGATACACATAAATCATAAATCAATTTTATTACCGGCAGCATTTTATTGCGCCGAAAACGTAAAAGTGCACATGATGCGCTAATAACTCTACTGCCTCTTGCTAGCTGTTTTGGTTTTTTGGTGAACAATCCTGTACGATCACCTCACCTGATCAATGGTGCCGATTGTTTGAATCGTTTAATTATTCAACAAAACATAGGATGGTGTTTGTTTGACAGCACGCGACAGTACTGCACCGCAAGCAAGGGTGTCACACGGCTGTAGACACTTCTAATTAACCAAACGCGTCGAAAGACTTCACGCGCCGGAGGTTCGTCGCCTAATGCATTTATCAACATCTTCAAGGCTTCCAAAGCAACACAAGCTCCCCCCATCAACACCAACAGCGGGTAAGAATTCGCACCATCGCATCGGCAGGCCCGTTAGCTAATTTATCAAACTATCAATTTCCTGGTTTGCCTGGTAGCCTTTTGATATTTAGGGTGTGTGACCTCACCGGCACCTCCCGTCTATGTGCTTGCCAATAAATTCTCAAGGTTTCCGCGCATCAAAACATGCACGATGAAAGCGGTCCAGCGGTTAAGGATCTGTAATCAATTTCCCTCTTTGCAAAAGCGCGCATTTTCGGATGGAGTTGAAAACTCAGCTCTGCTGGCAAGAAGTCTTGCCGATAGGTACACGGTTTTGCTTTAGCTCCAACGACCTAGCCCGAGGGTAAACTTTGTTTCGATTGCTTCATCACTTTCGACACACTAATCATAATGGTGCGTCGTGTAGAATGGTAAAATAATAAAATTCACCTGCCCTGGGACAGTCCGCGCAGGATCTCTGAGAAAGGCTTCATTATTGATGGACAGTAATTAAAGGCGGACCTTCACCAGCGGTGAAGATGCGTCGTCGTGTGATCTTACTGTAGACAGATGGGGTGTTTTTTTGTGCTTGTTGCCGTTTTGATCGACACGAACCCACATGGGATGATTGTTGGCAGTAAACGCAACACGTTATCACACACACACACACACACGATCGTCGTGATCGTTAAGGCACACGGCGGGTAGGTTAAGTGCGATCGTTTTGCCGCTTCGGGTAGCTTCGCTTTCTGTGCCGGGTGGTTTGTTTGTTTAGCCTTACTGAAAACTGTTGCACAAACTCGTCTAAATTTCGCACAACAATCAGGTGAACCATCTCGCTCCCAAAGTGATCCCCCAAAAAAGGCACTCGGGAGACTTTTGGTCCGAGCGCCAGCCCGTGGTATAGTTTCGGGTGGGCCGGATTGTGATTAGACGATCATCCGCGGCGAGGCGGGACTCGCCAAAAGGGTTTGACCCCAATCAGTGCCGGTAAGAGCGAGAGACTGAGCGCACCTAAACCACGAAAACCCACACTCTGCTTTGGGTTTGGTGTGAGGCTGGCGGTCATAAATCATGCACCGTCGAGGTGTGTGAGGATGGAGTTATCGGGTTGCAGGCTGGCGGAGAGTGCTTTTGTGCCCAACGTGGAAGGGATCGGGCTTTTTTTTGCGCATAGCGTGCATTTTTCGTTTATTTGAAACAGTGCGCCCACCTGGCCAACGTGTTTAGGTCCAACGGGTGAGGTTGAACGAGCGATAGCGCTTGTTGGAAATGTCACCAAAAGGGATTCGATGGGCTCCTGTGGGAGTGGGATATGAGTTTGAGCAGCTTTGCTCAGTAAGAGCTTTCAATCAATTGGACAAAGAAGATCTTAATTGACAAAGCAAATAGCTGTGTAACTGTTTTTTGTTGTGATTTATATCAGTTGATAAGCTAAACAGTCATTGTCCCTTCTTCCTCATCAATAAAACCCTTTCTCAACAGCCTACTAGAACCGTGGCACCGTTTGGGGGTGACATTTTATTATGTGCAATGTGTTGGCATGCCGATGACGATGGTGGCGCGCTTGAAGATGCGCATGTTAGGCGAGAGATACTTTGTCCGTGTGCCGTTGGGGATAGCGAGGATCGAATTGCAGCCCATTTGTGTCGATTGTCGATTGTGCAATTTGCATAGCCAGGGGAACACATTTGGGTACGGCCAGTTCGTGCTCGTTCTCACTGAATCGCTCATTGAGATCGGTTCGGTTGCCAGCCACACTGGCCATCCCGGGCAGAGGAAGAACATCTCTGGTCGGCTAGGACGCGCGAACATGCAGCAATGCCGGCGAGCGACTTGTTGAGTGAAATTTATGAGCCAATTTGAAGCCATGTTCCGCAAAACATGGCATCTTTTTCGCCCAGTATCGTTGTTTTTACCAGTGTTCGTAACTGTTTCTCTGCCGATTGCTCCGCATGGCTCAAATACTTTTTTCTATTTCCGGTAGGGAAGGCGTCCAAGCTCGACGCCGGCAGGGTCGGGTCAGTTTGCAATTGCTGTTGTGCAGCTGCTCTCGTACACACTAGCACCCAGCGCCAGGCAGGGGGACCAAGATGATCTGACATTTGCACCATCTAATCGCATTTGCCTAGCGCGCTTGGCCAATCGGCCGGGTGAGAACCGAAACCATCTTCTCAGCGCCATGATCCATGCAGTTGATCCCTCGGCAAAGCAGACGCCGGGGAAAGGAAGCAGACAAACCACACAAAGCGTACCGAAATGTCACGATTTATGGGACAATATTTTCGGGAAATTTATGAACCATTGCAGCAGCAGAAGAGTACCGATATCCGTCGAGAATGAGGCAAGCACCCTCTTTGGCAGGTTGGGGGGAACTAGTGGCACTGTGATGAGCGCGTCAGTGGCGAGAGCTCGAGGAGGTGGGTGTCACCCGAGCGCCACGGGTTCGATCGAGCATGGTGCGTTTTATGACAGCTGTTTGCCGTTTGCTGGCGAGATTAAGTGAGCAATTGATCACTTGCTAGTGCGTGGATTGGTTTAAAGGGGCTCTCTCGAAGGCGCTCGGGCGCCATACAACAAAAAAGTGTGTGTGATGTAAGTCCATTCTGGGCTGTGGACTTGTTGCGATTTTATATCGAGCGTCGTAGCGTTTAGGTCTTAAAGCTAATTAACTGTAATGACTGCTGCGGTAGGTGATGATTGTTTTACGACGTTCTGAAGCGTGGATGGGTTTTGAATAGCTTTTTTTTTAACGACAATAATCATTACCCCGTTCAAGAAAGGGAAGAGTACGCTAAAACATGTTGCCAATGACGCACGGGATGTTAGGGGGAGCGTTAGACACGGATGACATCTGCCATCAGAAGGTCGAATCGTTTGCGATCAACCAAACGACTAATTAAGCCATCGATCGATCAATATGAGAAGAGGAGCGCTTAAAGGATGTTTGATCGGTGCCAAAACCCACCATTGTTTGGCCAAAATGTCAGCCAAAAGGGTGCTAAACTCACTGTTTGACCTAAACCTTTAAGTATGCTGCTGTGTTTGATCGTCGGACGATCGGACAGCAGCAACAACAAAAAACCCACAAAAACGTAAATAAAACGACCATAAGTGTCATCATGTTAGCAACTACCGTCGTGTGTACGTGCCATCGTACACCGAGGTACTGCGTTGATTCGTGCAGCATCATTCGGGGGGTACCCCCATCGTTCAAACTCTGCGTAGTGAATTGATTTCCCGTTACGAAGAAGTAATTAGCTCGTTCCAAACAGGCGCTCTGGGACGGCACCCCAAATGCGCGCATCTTTTCCGCGGGTGACCTTTAGCAAGGAAGGCGGAAGGTGAGCCGAAGACGACGCACATTTTTCGTAGATGGCAGAGCATTGCTTCTGGTTTTGATTCCGATGCCGCTGCTGTTCCCGGCACGGTTTCGTGCGTTTTCGAAGCAGCGGAGAGGAGGAGGAAATAATATAACCTCCATTAGGCATGTCCATTAATTCCAATCCACTTCCTTTCTGAGATGCTAGTGCCCCGGGATTCAGCGGGCTTTTAGTGCTCGCAGCTGAAGGTGTTATCGCCATCGGGAGGATAGAAGGAAGCGAATACTTCAAATATTTCACAGGCAACGTTTTATTATGCAAATTGTAGATTTAGATGATCTTTCAGTGGAAGTAGACAAGTCAAAGAAACATAAATGATTTCAGTAATCATAATACGTGTGATCAGCTCGACACACGCCCGTATTAATCACACAATACTCCGATTGAAATAAGCGTAGCAGCAACACCATTAATCAAAGCTATCCAAAAGATCATCAGCAAGCAATGAAGATCGGCCACACGCCACAACACCGCCACTATCAAGCTCACAGCAAACCGGTGTGTCACCCTAAATTAAGTCACTATCAGGGGTGGCACGAGCATCCCAGCACCACTGGACCACATTTATCTTTCCGAAAGCGCGCATTTAAAGCGGCTGACAGCAAAAAGGGGTTCCTCGCTTGCTGATGGATGGTGTCGTTTGTATCTACAGATCGTACTGTTCGGAGGCACGAGCGGCGGAGATCTTTTTGTTGTTGAATGAAAGTGAATCTTTCGGTGTCGGCTTGAGAGGAACAGAGGTTGGGTGGTTGGGTGGGTACTGTGGATTGAAAATTAAAACGATTAAAGCATCGATTTCGGCGTCCGATCGTGGCCGAGCGAGCTTCGAGAGAAATATTTGGAATTTATGAAACGTCGTGGAATGGGCGGCTTTTGCATATTTTCATGCTTACTCCATAAATACACGAGAGAAGAAGAAAATAAAGCACGGTCCGTTCGGGTTGTGGTACACGTGCACGAACGCCTGCCCGCCCTGAGCTGTGTGGACGGTTTTGCGCTAGCGGCGGGGATGACGCGACCAACACCGTGCGAACTTTGTCTGTGTGTGTGTGTGTGCCCGTGTCCGTACGTCTGCAGATCGTGTACACTGCGGCATGCTCGCAAGACGAAAAGCCAAAGACGAAACCGCACAGAATCTTCACCCCAAACCGAACCTCCGTGGGTTTCGTCCAGCTCCCCCAGGTCCAACACCCACCGCCACCCCTCGGGCAGGCGTGGAGTGCGTCTGTGCCCCGCCGAAGACATCGAAGCTTGGCGGGTGGGTTGTATATAAACCGCGCAATGGTTACTTAGAAGCATCATTCGCAAGCCAAACTCAAACCGCGAACTCCTCTCGAGCGCTCTATCATATCCCTTGCGATCCAGCGTGAAACCGTGCAGCGTAGTGCAGCGAAGATGAAACAGTTTGTGGTGTTTGCTAGTGTGTGCTGTGTCCTGCTGGCAGGACGCGTTGTGTTGACGGCCCCCGCGCCCCAGCAGGGCGGTGCGCCGGCCGGCCAGAACCCGAACGATGTGCAAACGGTGCGATATTACAGCGAAAACAATGGACTGGATGGTTACAAGTTTACGTAAGTGCTGGGTGCAGTTGTGCGTGTGTGCCCACAAGTGTTTGACCCGTGTGATTGATTGGTAGTGGCGATTGGTGATAATTTACCCCCTCATTTCTGCTTTTCCCATTGCCGCATCGTTCCGCAGCTACGAGCTTAGCGATGGGCAGATCCGATCGGAAGTCGGCACCTACCGGGATGTGAAGGACGCCGAGGGCAAGGACGTGAAGGCGCTGTTCGTGCAGGGCTCGTACTCGTTCGTCGGTCCGGACGGCCAGACGTACTGGGTGAACTACACCGCCGACGAGAACGGTTACCATCCGAAGGTCGGCACCGGGCCAACGGGTGGAATTCAAGCGGGCCAGGACGCGCCAGTGGCCAGCGCCTAGAGAGGACAGAAGCGACAGTCGGGTGAAGTTCAAGCGATTGAACTGCGCCCAGAAATGCTCAGTACACTCTGCTCAGTGCGTTAGATGTCTGGCAGGAAGGATATCTACAAACGAGATACACTTACCACACACCACACAACTCCTGCAAATACAGATACACAGAAAGAATCCACAATTACACAAACAAACACAGCAACCCTCGCGTGCGCGTCAGCATGCAAAGTCAGTGGCATTCTATTTCGCTAGGCTTAAGGATAGTCGATGTAAATAACGATGCTTTTTTGTGTGCTTCTTGGTGTGACACTTTCAAGGAGGCTGCAATAAACGAAGAAGCGTAGGAAAATCTAAACGATCGCGTGTATTTACTTACCGAAGGTGTCACAGTATTACTTTGCAATGATTGTGAAAGAAAATTATCTTAAGTTTTGGCCATTCTTCTATGGTTGGACTAATTCAACGTTTTAGACCAATCGGTAAGTACCTGTTATTCTTTGTTGAATTATATTTGCACATAATTGCTGTGTGATAGAAGCGATCGGATGGTCTAATCGTAGTTTCAGCTGGCTCCTGTAAAGGTCGGATGCGGTTCGATTCTTATCTGGACACATTGATAGAACTATTTAAAGCTATACCAGGCTTCGGACGTGAATGTACGTGAAGGTGTTATAACGGCAAGAACATCAATATTCTTAATCATGATGTCATCAAACGTTTATAGAGAGTTTTGAGCTCTTTTTCGCCTTATTCGTCTCTTTAACCTCATACAATGAAATAATCTTTTAATATCCAATGTTCTTCTTGGCACAACCAGACTAACCATGGTTGACAAAGTGACAAGAGCAATTAGAGCATTTGGCTTGGTTATGATATGTCAGTGTCTGGCTATCAGTCGTGATTATTTAGACAAAATTAATTAGTGTGATTATAAACAAATCATAAAAATCCAAAAAATTAGACAAATGATCCAAAATCATTCAATTGTCTTCCTAATGATCATTCAAGAGATCTTCCTAATACTCATAATCCTGCCAATAGATAGAATAGAGCTTCAATCAAACAAAATGGATGATAAATCCATCAATGATAGTCTAGCAATGGTATTTTACCTAGCGAGAAGCACTCTGACCCATAGCTAAAACAAAAAGTGGTGTCGATCGCTTACTTTATAAGATGATTTTGTTATACCCTTAACAGGAAGTCTAATAGCACGCTTTGCATAAGTAAGACGCCATTACTATCTACCGTTCGCACACATCATGGGCACGCTTATCCGTAAAGTAATATAACCGATGACCGATGAGCGGTGCCGTGAAATTAATGATTTAAAAATCACACAAAGTAGTTTCTGTTCCCTCCAACATCAGCGCATCCGTTTATTGACCATTACCCATTCCCATACACGCGAATTTCCATTCATTAATCATGCCACCACTACTAGGCGAATGGGCGATTCTTGCGCTCCCCGCCGGACAGCTCGAGCTTGCGATCGGTATCGTAGTCACCGGTGCCCATCCGGGAGCGATATCCGTTCTCGTCTGCAACGTACTCCACCCAGTACGTGCGGCCATCGTCTCCGACGTACGAGTAGTGTCCTTGGACGGCGACGAACTGCACATCTTTGCCTTCCTCGTCCTTGCTGTACCGGATCGTTCCCTCTTCCTTGCGCCGCTGCTCATCGCTCAACTCGAATCTACGGGAGAGAAAGTACCGACAAGCTGGATATATAGCATCTACTTGTCTGTGATCTAGCACTGCTCGCTATGTCTTACCCAAAGATGTATCCTTCGCTCTGTGCGTTATTGTTTTCGTACTGCACAATGTATGGTGTTGCGCCAGAATCAACGGGAGCTCCCACAGCGGCTCCGACTACTGTGCAGAGGACTAGAAAGGCAAACACTTGCTGCTGCATTTTGAATACTGTGTGTTTTGAACTTGCGAATACTGTACCGAATACTGATGCGCTGATCGTGTGCTGCAAGATCTTTTATATTAGAAATTTTTGGGCGAAACTGAGATGACATTTTTTTTGGTGTGGTGCTGCATCCTATGCAGCGGAGATTAGAGATCCTAAATGTTTTGCATCTTTGCTTAAGCTGGCTCTCATTTGGGTGGTAACGAGCGGCCATCAATCAATACCGATTGACAAATGTGTCTATGCGCCACGAGCCAGCAGTGCAGACGGGATGCATTTGCATTTGCGAAACGTGTCATCGGTCTGCGGGAGGATTATGATATTGTTTCTATCGTGTGTCGCAAATAATACAAACAAGCCAAGGTAATATGCCTTTTTTTTAAAGCTGGTGTATAAGATGTATTGCTAATTTAAATAAAAAAAGAAGGTGTAATGTACAGAAAATGTTACTTTATTTTAAATACTCCAACCGTTGTACACAAATGCTTCAAAGATGTTGTCATGCTGGACTTTTGGTGGGATATTCTCACTCTGGGTATGCTACTTTTTGCCAAAGTAAAACGTCTTTTCAAACGTGAACGATTGCGGTTTCACACGCTCCACTCGCTTTATGTCGGTAATGAGCCCCTTGGAGTGAAGATTGTTCAGAATTTCCTTGAAGCCTGCCGTTTCTGAAAAGGAAATGAAATGAATTAATGTTAGTAGAGCTCTTTAGAATTATTTATTCAACAAAAATAAAGTGAAACACATGGAAAATGCGGTGTTCAAAACAGCTTCTAATGATTTAAAAACGACAGAAACGATCAAAACGATGAAAATGCCCCTGAAGGTATGCAATCTGTGAAGCGAGTTAAGGGAAACATTTTAGCAGAAAAATTTCACTGGTGAAATATTTCACGTGAAATTCACTGTGGTAAAAGTGCAAGATTTCATTTATAAATTGTTCCGTTGGAAATTAGAGTTATTCGACACGTTAAACCATATTCTTGCTGCCAGAAAATCTATCAAAGAATGGTGATCTTGTGGCAAAATGGATAGCAACTATTTTGACACGGATTTAAGTTTTTTGCTCACTTTGCCAAAGGCATAAAATTGAACGTTCTTGCACATAACGCGAATCTTGAAGACCCTAATCCGAAAGACACTTGTGCCGCACAGAGCCATTCCTATATCGATCGCACACACACTTACTGTCAATCTTTTCGGTGTATTCCACAAAGTACAGATAGTCGTCGTTCGGTGAGTTGAGCACCCACTTCCCGTTCACTTTCAGCGTATCGCGGTCCCAATCGTACGCGTACTGCGAAAACTCCACGATCTTCAGCGGCAATCTGTACGGAAAAAGCAATACGAGACAGCTTGTCAGCACAGCACACAACCAACTCAATGCAGCCCCAGCACTTACTCGTCACTAAGCACATTGCTAACAAACTCCGTCTGGTTGGAGATGCGCTCCGTCACGACGTGCTTTACCGTGTAGAACGCACTGCCCTGCCCGATCACTGTCAGTAAAACTACAACGAAAGCCACGTAGCTAACCAGCGCACCAGCTCCGACACACTTGCCACCGTTACCGAGGAGCTTCATGTTGACAGTTCTAACAGCACCGTGCCAATGAGTGCGGCCGGTAGTGGTGGTGCGAATTTTATATTCTTCACACCGTCCGCCCGAAATCCACCCAGAAAGAACTCTCCGAAAATGCTGAAATTCGGGTTTGGGAATCGATTTGCCACGTGACGGGAGATCGCCAGCGTAAAAAGGGTTGGAACGACAAACGGGTGCGAACGTTTGATCTTCTTCGTGCGCAGCGTACTGGTTGGCAGCAGAAGAAGAAGAAAAAGAAGGCTTTTTTTTCTTCGCTCCATCAAGAAAAAAGCCGGCATTAGAAGCTTTCGGGTGTCGGGTGTTCCTCTCGTAACCACTCACCAGGGCGATTGGGTGGGATTTTAACTCAAAGCGTTCTGTCTTGTAACGCACACAAACACGGAAGGAATGGCGAGCTATGGGAATCAAGTCAATGCGGCTGGCTGCATTCAATTAGATGCTTTTTGCAGTGATCATCATCATTGTTTTTTTTGTTGCTGTTCCTTATTGACCATGGTAAACATATTATGAATGAGTTTGGAGCGAATGCAGTTCCATGGGATGTTTACTCGCTTGCTCGATTTACGATCATTTCAGCATTAAAGGTTACATTTTTTGTTTGTTGTTAGATGCTAGAGATTGACAGTTCTATTGAGCTAATTCGATTTGTTGTATGCTTCGCTAAATGAGGAAGTAATAAGATTGTTCTTTACGGTTATGGCATGTCCGAAGCTGTGACGCTTAATCAGCTGCCAGCAGTACCTGGCAGGAGGGTGAGTTTTGGAGTACCCTTACAGTCAACGCAAAGGAAGGCATTTTGTGAAGCACCTCCCGAAAGGTATAGAAAGCAGATTTACGTCAAAGGCTGGGCTTTTAATTGCCCATTGAGGTGAAACCTGTTTTGTCGATTTTGAAAAAAAGAATTTGTGTTTGTGAGTTAGATCGACGCAGTCACGATCGCGCTCTGTTACGAAACCGAAGCAGTGCAATGCGTTAGAACTTGGACATGGCATGGTTTGGTCCAGCTTTCGAGCTGTACAATTAACACCTTGGAGGTGTTGACTGATAGTACGTTGATTTATTTACTTTTGGGGTTGTTAGAGCGATGGTGGGGCACTTGTTGGGCACAGTTGTTGGAGGCATACTTTCGTTTTCAGCAGCGGTGGAGATGTATTGGTAGACTTCTTTGGGAGCACTTTGTAGCTAAAACGCACAAGAACCAAACGCACTAAAACCGGTTAACATCACATCACAACTAGTACATAAACTTTCCTCAGCAAATGTGTGTCACTATTGTCGCGGAGCTTCGGAGGGTTCGTCGCTTGGCCGTTTTCCCACATTCATCCGATCGCTTCGCATCCATCAACGCGATCGTACCGCCGCAGATATTTCATCAGCCATTCAAAGTAGGTACGCGACGCGCATTCCATACGCGTAGAGCGTGTCCACGCGTTCCCAAACCCCCGAAAATAAAGCTCGCAATTGTTCCACAAGGGAGAATTTAAATATTCATCAGTGTATGCCGGCCGCGCGACTGTTGGTTGTCGTTTAATCATCGAGCCGCGTCTGGTGGGATGTTGTAAAGTTCACCGGCCCAAGTAACGCTCGTCTAACGGCGTTCGTGTGATTGGTGATTCCACATGAAGAGAGAGAGAGAGAGAGCAAAACGCTTCCAAGAAACGATCCTCCAAGAAGATTGTCTTAATTAGCAAAAGGCTTATGTTCAGCTTGTTTTTTTAAATGTTCTTGCCGATTTCACCATAAAAAAGCGATAGGAGAGAGCCCAAACCCCCAAACACTTTCGGTAGAACTAGTGGCATTCAACGAAGCAATGGCTAGAATTGCTCGTTCCTTTTTAGTGGTGGTATTCCCTGGCCAGAACATCCACCCAAATGGACATTTAGCACTAGAGTGGCATGAATGAACCGGTATATGTTCGCTAGAATATACGTTCGGTATTGGGGTTCTACCCTCCTAAAAGGCGGCAACCAAAAAAAAAGTGCGTCTCTTTCACATTCATCAACGGGCTGATTAGCAAGCGATCCTTCCAGTTTTTTTTTGCTTCTGCGTCCGCTTCATCGTCACTTCCACCACTCTTCTGTAGGTTCGGATGTGTTTTTGTTTGTTCTGGATAAATATTCATTCCGCCCAAGCATAGCAGGCTCGTCGGTTTTGGTATTAAACCAGTTGCCGAGTCCCCCTCCCGTACCCGTACAGCGAACCAGCTGCAGCTTGCCACCGTTGCTTTGCGAAGGTGCTTCCGTGCCGTCAGACACACTGGAACTGGTCTGGTTGCAGCCCAGTCCCCAGTCAGTCTGTCTGTCGCTGTCCGCCGTGTGGCGGGTCAGCGGATGCTCACAATGGGATGCAGATCGTGTTACAGATTTGATCTTGACACTTGCGCTGCTCCCATGCCAGCAGCATCCCGGAGGTTGGGTTTGTTTTTTTTTTTTGGGTGAAAATAACATGCACGCAGCATTCATAATCATGTCGCAATTAAGTGCTATGGCTAATCGACGTCAGAGAGTGTAGCAGGGATTGTTCTGTTGTGGTCAGTGTTTATGGTCAGCAACTTTTGACCCTCGTGGAGATGTGGACCCCTTTGTGTGTGAGAGATGATGTAAGGATGTGAATTCTGGTGTGGTCCAGATTTGATCTTCGCCCAGGGAGGACACTGTTTTTAATGATGTGGTTGCAGACGAGATGAGTTGTTGTTCGGAGCAACAAATGTCGGACATCATAGGGTGAGAAAACGGGCAAACCGGAATCGTGTATTTTGCTGTTTGGTTTTCATGAAGGTCACACAGGTTCAAGTGATGCTGCCACAGTACAGTAGTGGATGAGCGTAAGACGTGAATTGAACCATCGCACTAGGGGTTATTAATAGGCAATTGGCAAAGGGCAGGGCGGTAATGATGGGCTAAATGAGGCAAGAAGAAAAAAACAGGATAGATACACACATACACACCCATTTTACATGCCCATAGACAGATCTCGCGAGCCCCTCTTAAGTAGCATGGGGCTTTGCTACCTGTTCATTATGCATGAGGAGGGGAACTTTTTTTTTCGGTTTGTTGATGCGCGTCAAGCTCGCGATCGTATGCTCTCGATTGATCTTTGACGGCCGAACAAAAAAAAAAACCTCTGCTAACAGCTTTGTGACGCGTTGAAATGGATGGGGAATTTTGGGGGCCCCATGCTGCTTGCTTGACGTGCTTCAGTAACACCGAGACAGTTTGGTGAAGATGTTTATTTGTTTTTTGTGATGAGGAAATTTAGCCTGTTGTCTGGCTGTCTGTGTGTGGGGGAGCTCGCGTGACGGAAGGTGCTAGTGTGAGCTTCTGCCCTGCCAACCGGCCGTAGTCATGAACGTGAACTTGAGGAAGCTACTCGTAGCCGCCGCTAGCTGCTGGTTGGTGCTCGTGTGTGGATCGCCCGAGCGGGTTGCAGGTGCCGGCCAGGCGGCCACCGTCGACGGTATACTGCGGTCGGTTGTTGCAGTACGGTACGGTATTCCCTTGACCCGGCGCACCCACTGGCGATGGCTCTGTATGTTCTTTTAATATCCCGTTCTAGTACCCAGCTGGAACCGGTGGCGCAGAATCGTTTGTCCCAGCGAACAACGCCGATTAGACAGGGAGGCTTGTCCTGCGGTGGAGTGATACGTGTGCCAGGACTGCAACGGTTGTTTAACTGTGTCACTCCCGATCGGGTTGTGTTGCAAACGGCGGGAGCAGCACCACCAGTAGCATCTTCTCCCCAGTTCACTGTAGAAGCGCGTGTAAACGATAAACCGCAGCAGCAAAGCACGGTGGAGATAATCGCCTCCGATCAGCGAGCGACATGGTCAACGTACAGTGACGGAACGTCTTCAGCGATACAGGGCGGCAACGGTCCCCTGTACCAAGGTGATCCGGCGATAGGTGCGAATCCTCTCGCACTGATCATCCCCACGCAAGAACAGTTGCAGCAATTCCAGCAGTGGCAACGACCGTACCAGCGTTCCAGCAAACCGGTGACGACCACCACAACCACAACCACCACCGCTGCTCCAGACGTGGATGAGATCTACTTCCCGCCAAGTGTTGATGAGCCGGTACCAGTGCTCGGAACGGTACGTCCTACGCAGCATTACACCACAGCGGCTCCTGCGGGAGGCTCGATCGCGGAACGGGTTCCGTGGGAAACGAGCAGTTGGGCCAGTGTGGGAGGCAACACGAAAGACCCGTCCCTGGAGGAGGAAGTAACGACCGAACCACCGCACGAGGAGGAGGAAGAGGAGCACGGGCTTGGCAATCGAATCGATCACAAGCTGCTTCTCTCGCTCGTTGGCTAAATTATTGCTTATTATGTGTTATTTGTACTTTGGCACTGTAAACCGTGGTTCGTTATTAAACAGTGTAACATTTTGTGTGTCTTTTTGTATGGTAAAATTAAAAAGGAAAAAAGTCTATGAGTCTAGTAATTGTGTTTCTGCTACTGCGTCGTGTTCATTGATAACAATCTATTCTGCTTTGCCTCGCACGAATTCCAGCACGAAGAAGGTTTTAGAAGGAAACCGGTTTAGGAAACCGGAAAGCACCTTATCCAACCCTCCATCCCACCCGCTTTGAAGGGGAGGTTGGGCTGTGAGACAAAGCGTTACAAAAAATCGCACACGATAAGATTACAGGTGGTGACGTAAATGTAGGTGCAGTGAAAGATGAAAGGGAAAATAAACAAATTTCAAACTAATGCAGCTGATCATGCGTTATTTCTTGCCCAAACACTTATGGAAGATGAAAGGGAATAATAATATATTTTTCAACCATTCATCTGATGCGAGCTATTTATTGCCGTGACTGTAAGAGATTAACAACCTACGAAATGGCAAACATCATTAAGAGAGTACTTGCAGATGATGGAGGCTTAAAAAGATCCTTCATCCCGTTGGTCCGCATTAGTTGCAGTACGATCGCGAACGGGTAACCATGGTGAAGATACGATCGGTGGTGTTTGCTGTGTGTCTAACGGTGGCAGTGAGCCTCTTCCGTCCAACTACAGCACGGTGGGCTTAGCGTTTTATTGTGCTTTGTACGATCTGCATACTTTACCACTGCCGTTTTCGTGTGCTTAAACCTTGCAGACCACAGTTTTCCTTCCTCGGAGGCATCGGAGTACAAACCCCAGTCGGTGGAGTACATTTGGGTGTACCGACGGGGCTTACCGTTAATGTGGGCCGGCAACCTGTGGCACCGAAAAGTCCAGCAATTGTAACGCCCTTGTCCGTAGTTCCACAACCAATCGCGGAGAGCAGTGGTGCTCCTGATGAAGATTTAGGCACGCGGTTTGAAGGAGCTTCCGAGAGTGCACCGGACGTAACGGAGGCACCAATTCACATGGAAGTGACCGAGCTTTCCCCGCCGGGCGAAATTCCCTGTCAAAAAGTGGAACTACCAAGTGATCCCTCAAACGAAACAAACGCTGACAATGAGGAAGGCAACACGACGGAGCTGCCGTGTCTAGGGATTGGTGCAGGCAACCGGATTAGTCCGAAACAGGCTGCATTACTGTCACTAGTTGGTTAGCAATTGTGAACGAGATTAATGTGAAGAAAGTGTATGTTTAAAATGAAAAAGCTCTTGCATCAATTTTGGCTTCCGACTTCCTAATACAGCTCCAAGTGGCTTGTCAAGGTATACCCTTCTAGCTAAGAGGTTCAGCTTCTGTCCAACATCGTCCAATGCGTCAAAGGAAAAAGGGTTTTCCCCGGTTCTGAGATGTGGCGCTCTGCCCAAAAGATGATAAATTTAAAGTACGGTCAAGTTAGTTTAGTCACGAATAAATTTATTATTATTAATTTCATTCAATTAAGTTTTACTTCGAAGATGCCAGTAAGGTAGCAAACACAAGGAGCACCACCAGCAGGTTAGCTTCCGGAGCGCACCGACCATCGTTGATGAAGAACTTTACCTCCGGAAGTGGGATGGATGGTTGGTTGGTGATGTTCTTGGTGGCGGTGCTGCGGTGATTCCTTAACCTTTTGTCATAGAGAAACCTGTGCGGTCGGCTGTGGGGCGTTGGAAAGGATGGGTGGGTATACAATATGGAGCTCGGTTGGTGATTCTTCACACTCGGGTTTTTGGGAATGATTAGAGAGCGCTGGAATGGATGGATCGGTGGTACAGAACGGGCTTACCGTGTGAATGATAAAGGTTAAAAACCCTGGGCAAGCAATACTTTCGGCGTTCAATATCTGGTGTGGTTTTGGCCGGAGAAAACACACTTCATCTCGACCTGGACAGGCAGCCGAGCGGCGCAACCTATCTCGGGCATGGGCTAATATTTATTCGAAGTTTACCGGCGCAAGTTTTCCAGCGATTGAGAGGAACGCCCTCTTCCCGTTCTCAGCACAAATGTGACGATTTAAAGCCTGCCGGAAGTGTATGGCTATATGTTATCGCTTGTTGTAATAAATTATAATTGGATTTGTTTGTCTTTCGGTGGGGGTGTACTTTGGTCGGTTTGGTTTAGTTTGGTGGACGGGATTAGATGAAGATTAGACCCCGGTCCCGGTGTGGTGTGGCCGATCTTTGCGAGGCCGAAAGTCACCGGCACTGGGCAGAGGACGGTGCGGTGATTCCGTTGCCATCACGTTGACAGGAGGGTTGAAATTAAGGCTCAGGTTTTTTCACTGGCTCGAAACTCTTAATACGCCCACCGCTGCCACCACCGACAAGCGATAGGAGAAGCTTCTCCTTCGCACTCACACCGCCAAACTTTGGCTCGAGTGTAATCGGTTCTATCGCGTAGAGAACGGGAGAGAAGGAGAGGGTATTAGCAAAGGGCACGGGTGATAAGCGGCGTCTTTGCGAAGGTTACCTTCAAAGTCACCGGTTCGCTCAAGGGTCAGCAGGTATTCACCGTCCACGGTGAGTACGGTTATGTACTCCACAATGCGATGCTTTATCACCTCAACCACACTATAAAGAAAAGGTATCACACACAACCATAAGGTTCACGCCTGGAGAAGTAATCTTCTCGACTCCAAAAACCCCTCACCTGTCGTGTATTTGCTGCACAATGTGATCCTTCATACTAGCATCCTCTTCGCTCGTACCATTGTCACTGTCCAAAAACTCACAGCTCGAAGTTCGCGTCGTGTTTGCACTATCGCCCGCAACAATTTCGAATGCCTGGCTGGGCCGGCCAACTTGTAGCACAATAATCGACGTACCCGTCGCCTCCAGCTGACTCGCTAATCGATCACAGTAGCCGCCGACGTCCAGCGTATCCAAGGGTACGGAGAACACTTGAAACACGCTGCCGAGTGTCATGCTAATGACACCGCCGATCGACAGCAGCAGTAGCGCGAATATCTGCCAACGATACATCACGAGCGCGGCCAGCTAGGACTGATTGATCAAGCGGTTGCGCGCGTGGTGATATTTAAAGTCTCTCCACTTACCTCCACTGTGTGCGCGCGCGCCGTGGAATGCAAAAGGGGTTGAACTTGAAGCTCACGACGACTTTTACATACCGTGTGGAGTCAGCATCGGGCGTGCGTCTGAGTGTGTACGGGAAGTTGCCGGAACTCGGTGCAGTTCCATTGTAGAAGTGATTTGGTTATCATTCTAACATCTTGTTTGGGATCATGAATTTATGTGGAAAGGTGTCAGGTAGAAAAAAAAATCCCAATCAAAAGCAGTTTATAGCCGACACGGGTTTAACACGTTTCGGCATTGGATGTGAATAAGAGCCGTTTTGGAAACTGGTTTCCTTGCGAGCTGGATAGAGTGGGTCTATTTTTGGGTATTGAATTTATTATGTTAACGTTTGCTTTGCCTCAATAGCCATGCAGATAGTGTGATAGCCTCATAAGCTTTCCGGAACTTTACTTCTTGTTGATGGTTAGCGTCTTAATGTTTCCTCCACCAAGCAGCGAGAGCAGAACCTTCTGTGCGTCGTCATCTGTCACATCGAAGTAGGACACCACCTTTGGTTGGTAGTTTTTATCTGAAAATTGAAGGAAATGTACTATTAGAATGAGAACGAACTGTTTAAGGATGAGTACGGGTGCGTAAGACTTACCTAGAACTCTCTCCGAGGTTACAGTAAAAACGAGTCCATCCTCGGTCGCAAAAAGAAAGTTCTCTATGATCAGGTTTTCTGTGTCACCGTCAACGAATCGGGTCTGATGCTGCTCCAGGTTGATTTGCACACTGCAATAAAAACGACAAGTTAACAACGTTGCCAACTTCTGTCAATTCGTTTTCCTGCCACTCAAAACCTTACCCACTCGCGAGCAGATCCGTCACGATCGTTCGTATCTCTGCGATATCGTCTTTCACGATCGGCTCTGCCTGCTGAGGTGCAGCTAGCGACATCGCAATCGCTACGCAGAGGAGAAACCCATGCTGCTTCATGCTGGAGCAGTTTGCTGTGTATGAGTAGTTTCGGGTTTTTTTTATTCGGTATCGTCCGGACACCAAGCGACTATCAAGACAACTGGAGAGCGAATGATGAGTTGGCTCGATCGGTTGAAGTGTTTTATAAACAAGGAAGACAAGAAACGAGCCTGCGATACTGCTGGAGCTGTTGAGTATGGAGATGATGGGAGTGAAGAGATTGGAACTGTTCCGAAAATGAACCATTGCGAGTCGAATTCATTCCTGAACTTTGGTGACGTGTTGGGGAATTTCTGGAGTCAACTGGGAATCAGGAGTACTTTGGGTTATCCAAAGACAGCAAGTAACATAACATGGGTAAAGATCATCACATGAGACTTGTTAAAATGTGGGTTTAAGGCACTCTTTCTTCATTATTTTGGAGATCATTTTCAGTGACGCAATTTGTCCCGCGTGGAAGCTGTTGATGCATTTCGTCCCATTGCGCAGCTGTTACCGTGGAAAAGCCCTTTTCGTCGGATGCATCACCCTTTTTTAAAAGATCCCCGTAATCCTTTACCCATCGGGGAAACCCTCGAGTACGCGGGAACCGCATGGTGCTTCATTCGGCGCGCCCGGGGTTAATTCGATTTATGCATGCATCGGTGGCACCGAGCGCGCTCGCGAACGGAAGGAATCCTTTGCATACCAGGGGGTTGTTTGCAGCTCCGTAACACCGAGCCGTTGCGTGTAACCCCTTCGAGCGAGGACGCGTATGCATGCCATGCCTGCTTAATCAATAACCAATCAATATAGCACAGACGCGGTGCAAACTGTCAGCTGCTCATCTCTCCCAGGCGCGTGCATTCGAGGGCTTCACACATTGAGTTTCTACAAAAAAAAACGAAAAGACCCAAGCACCCAACAGAAGCGAAACGGAAAAGGGTATGATCATTTAACCGGAAGCGGTGTTTGAAATTAAAATTATGCCTGCATCGAAACGCGGCAGGACAGTTTTCACCGTTGCCGCTGGGTGTTGTGTACCGTTTGGCGCAGTTTGCTCGAATTGGTACAAATTGAAAGCGCAAACATGATTGGGTTTGAGCTGGAACTGCTCACAAACCGAAACGGCGAGCGGTCCAAGGAAAGCGCAAACGTGTGTCGAAAAGGGTTTCGAAGGCGGGTGGTGTTTCGGTTTTCATTTTAATTTAGACAGGAAATAAACAAAGCCCCAAGACCAGTGCGTTGCTGCAAAACACACACACACACAACAGGGTCTTGAGAACGAGAATGAGAAAACAAACCGTTGTCCTGTGCTTGGTCGAGGAAAGGGAGGGCTTTCAGTGAAAAACCATTACTTGTGAGGGGTATTGGGGGGTTTTCAGTCCCAAAAACACACACTCAAAGACACAGAAATAGAGAGGTGGCCCGAATTCCCGGAATCCGGAGAGGGCACAGGGATTGAGGAGGGACCCGGAGGCTACTCCGGAAGGCTATTGCTGCAATGTGGTTTGTGCTGGGGAGTGCGAGTGGGAGTACTGGTGGTTGGAAAAACAAACAGACCACTCGACCAAAACCGATGTCCAACGTCTGTCGAGCTGGCCATGGTAGAGTAGAACCGGCATGGCAAGGAAAAACATTCCACCGCTTAGAAGTCCAAGGAAAGGCGTCCCCCGCATGAGGGGGAGTGAAAGGTTCGGAACACATTTAGCTGAAAAGTTTCTTCAAAAGCGCCCCAGGAGCTACACAGGACACAGACACAAACACACACAAAGCGTTTTCGGGTTGGGGATGGTAGCTACCGCTACGTTTCGTATATGTGTGGCATGTGCTCCAAAGAGACATGGACCAACATGGTCGCTGTCCGAAAGTGGAAAAACCCTCTCCGTCCGAGGCGAGGGCTTTTTTGGAAGGAAGGTTAAGCTTGTTTGAGGATAACACAAACATGGGTCGAATAAGGCTGAGGCTGCCCATGGCGCTCGGCAAGCAAACATTCGGCCGGCACTTCCTCACACAAAAAGACGTCTCGGTAGTTTCGCCTCAGGGGAGGTGGGAGGCCGCTTTGGCCACAAACGAACGAAAAAGTAGCCCTGTGTGCTAGAATGCCGGGGAGGAAAAGATGTACGGGCAAATTGTGGTAGCGGTATAGCGCAGTGTCTATTGAGAGGAATATCGATCGACGGTGGTAGCAGTAGTAAAACAAAGCAGCGTCGCCTAACCGAGCCTTATCGTACTCACCTTCGTTGACCGTGTGGAAATGAGACAGAAACAGGGAGCTCGTTGACCTAACCTCAGAAATTAATTCCCATATCCCAAGACGTTCGTTAGGGGATTTTAAGCGTTGGTCATCATTTTAAGATATCCCTCGCTTCGGACCCTTCCCCGTGCCATTGTGGCCTCTGCCGACGACTTTCATGCTGGCAGGAATTTTAATCACTTTGATTTATCCATCTTTGCTTCCCTTCGCACGAAGACAACTGGTCGGGTGGCAAGAAAGGACAAAGAAAAATGAAAGAAGGGGTTTGCGAGTTTGATCCCTTTACCCCGGTGCCCGGCCGATGGGTCACACCAAAAACTCGTACGTGCATAAGTGACACCCGTAAAAACGAATGACCAAAAGTCGTCTCTACATTAGCATGCCCATTCCCGGGTGCCATTTTCACTTCCCTTGCGCTCCGTACCCATTTCCTTTCCTTAAGAGAGAGAGTGAGAGCTGCTTTGAACGCAACGAACCATTTTCAATTCAACTTCAACCGACACCGTCCGTTCTCAATCGTCCGAAACGGCTCGTGCGAATACCCGAATGTGTCCCGGGTCCCCGTCCGTCCGGTCATGGGATGGCGTCATCGCAGTATGGCACTGGTGAGCCCGGCACCCGGAAGAAATATGAAAAGTTCTTAAGTCTTTGATTTAAATTTCGGCCACCGGTTGTTCCCGCCGCCATCTCGTCCGCCTGCCGTTTCCATGGGGACACAATCTTCTGCCTGACTGGGTCCGGTCCTGGCGTACGTGTGCACATACGAGGCTTTGGCTTTGAGGCGACCTGAACCTGAACCTTAGGGGAGGATATGAGAATGCTTATGGTCATGGGCTAAGTAGGTGACATTATTTAAATTCTAGCTAGCCTGTTGGCCAGGCCTGTTTGGTTCGGGGCTTTGCTGTTAAGACGTCCGATGGTCTGTGTGTGTGTGTGTCGGTCCCGGGGAGGGAGGAGGGATCTGAATGAAGAGTTTTCGATTTTTCAACGTATTTATTAGCTAACCCAAAGGGCGCTTAGTAGGGTATGGTGAGGGTTTTAACGTACTCTCGGCGCGTGTGTGGGCGAAAGACTCCGAGGCAACCATGCGTGCAGTGGACCCGGTCCACGGAAAATAACCAATTTCGTGTTTGAAAGCATGATGAATGGGGAGCGGTTTCTTTCGTCCTAGCTCTGGGACTCTTTTCCTTTGCTGGCAGTTCCGTTGAGTATAAAGTTGGACACAGTTGAATCGAAAGATTGCTGCCAGTAAAGTGACAGGAGGCGGTTAGGTCATGCAGGCGAAAGGGGTGTTTTGGGCAACCAAAATTAATACACACTCGGGTCGGGACTGGGATTAGGGCACTATTAATAAGTCACACAAGCGCGGATGTAGGCCAATGAGTGCAGGGGTAGTGCCGTTCGTTTGGCACAATGGACGGGGCAAGTTACGGGTAGTTTGGTTTACTATGCTTCAATTAGCTGTCTAGAACGACGCGGGTGACGTTAGCCGACGATGCGGTCCAGCTGCTTTCCCGGAGAGTGATGGCGGTAAGATGGATTTCGGGAGACAGTTTCGGTCACTTTGTGATTTGGGCGATGGGGATGGTTTGAGGAGGATGAAGAACATCAAGAAGTGGTACAAACAGTTGGAGGATAGTTCAATGAGTTATCATTAGTGTATGTGGAGTAGATGATAACTTAGAAAGGTATAGAAGCATAAAACATCTTTCAGAATTGATAGTTGTCATCTTGCCCACCAGATGGTGTCCACAAATTGCTCGTACATTAAAATGATACCAGAGACTTTGGACAATGGACAATTTTCATCATATCCTATAGACGCTTTTTATCGTGAGTGTTGCGACCGCAGACGTGTAGTAGTCCATATTACTCTTGAAACAGAATTATTACCTCTAATGACCAAACATTTTCGTTAAAATATGACAATCAAAGTTTAATAATCTTTATTTTTAGCAACTAATTCAATGAAAGATGATCTGCAAAAAGGTATCAACATGTTTAGTCTCACACAAGAAATGGCCACAACATTACTATAATACTTGAATAAAAAGTTAAAAGTACCTTCAACATAGCGAGTCACTGTATAGACGGCTCGACAATAGTAAAATACGGAGACTAATGCCCACCGGGGGAATTGACTCTGCAAACCGTTGGCTCAATTCTTCAATATGCCAATTCGAAAGCAAAGGACGACGCGTTTCGCTTACCAACTAGAAGCAAAAAAAACCTTCACATTCTAACTTCTATGTCCGAGCAATACAAAACTCATACGCCAGAATTTTGGCGTAGAACTCCTCAAACTGTTGGCCATAAAACGATTTTCACCCTCCGAGGAGCGCTCACAAACGAAGTTGGAGTATTATTTATCGTTTTGAAAAATATAAATAATCTTCCTATCCAAGGGTCTGCCAAGGTACGGGGCCAGGAGCGGACGACTTTGCTTCTTTTATTCCCAAAACCAAACCAATCCGAACCCGAGGTAGGCGATGGCCGGGCGTTTGTAGCTAGCAATGGAAATTACTCCATCGCTCCCGGGGCTCGTGTACGTGATCGTAGCGTTTTAGGTGAGGTTTTCCGAATGATGCCATTCGGGCAGGAGGGAGTTGGTATGGCATGGTGATGAAAAATAGCACATGATAACGGTTTTGGACAGTTACCAGCCAGCAAAACGGACGACCGCTCCGTTAGCATACCCAATGCCTAGCCCCTTTTACACGGAATGGACGCGGCAGAGGACGTATCTCTATTCTGTTGTGTGGTGATGGTGTGTTTGTACGGGTGGAAGAGAGGCAAAAGAAGTTAGAATGTTTCCTTTTACACCCACCACCCACTCTCCCACACACCGAGTGGGAGAGTTAGTTTTCCTCTCACTCACTCCCCGTCATCTCCTGTTTGTGTGCCTTGATAGTTACCATAAATGGACGCTTGTTATCTTGACCCAGGGTGATTAGAATTCCTAATGAATTCTTCCCTTTCGGTCGTCCACCCCTTCAGGCTGGTGGTGGTGTGTGTGTGTGTGAATGTTTGCAAAAGGACAGGACGGTGTACCTAGTGCTGGTCCGTTCTGGGAATTAGGAATAGAGGGGGGAGTTTTCATCTCCTAACAAGCACCGCACCGGTTGGACTTCGATCGATTGGGCCAGGTTTTAAGATGGAAGAAGATTCCACATCTCAAGATTGGCCTTTTTGTAGCAGTGCTGAGGGAGAGGGGGCGTCCTGTAGCGGTCTTGTGGTGGAGAAGTAAGACGGGGTTTCTTACATAACCGCAGAAACCAACCTTGGGGGGGCTTCATCCAAGGGACCATCTACCAAATTGACTCTCGATAATGGAGTTTGCGAGACGATCCTTCCAGAAGCGATGATCGACGCAATGATATGCGTTGGTTAGCTGATTTAATTTTATAATAAAACAAATTCAATTTCGCCCAGCTTCGGTGGGTACTCTGCAGGATCTGATCGGTGGAAGAACACGGTATGGAACGTTTTGCATCTCCTACGTATTCCACCATGTTTTCCATCACACCGAACCTGACGGGGATTTTCATCATATTCAGCTGGAACGATGCACACGAGCCGTTGTTTGGAGAGATGCGCTTGGGAGAGCGGTCGAAGTTAGGCAAAGGGAAGACTGGGGTCCATTGTTCCCACGTACAACAAAAAGAAGAAACCTCTTAACAGTAAGGGAAAAAGCCGGAAAGGTTTATAAGCGGCCAACGGGAATCGGGGGTTTTTGGACATGCAACACAAAAGCAGCAACGAAAGGAGCTGAAGCTGAAATTGAGAAGCTTTCAGCTCGATGCACCTGAAACTTGGAATCTGTGTACGGGTTGGGATAGACAGCACTGTGGTCGTTTTGTAAATGATTCAAAATTAGAGGCGTATTTTCAAAGTTTCCTACTTTATTGGTATTAAAATGCTTGGTTCTGTTAATCATATAATAATTGTACTAAATTTTGCATAAATGTTTTCAATACTTTACGATCATTGCAACGATGCACAGACACAGCTTCTTCCAGCAAACTCCATCCCCAACCCGACTAATGGCTCCGGAAACCGGAAGCCTGCATCGAGGAAAGAAACAAGAGCCAAATCCTTCGTCTCTCGGGGTGGAAAACGGGTCCATGCCTTGGATTCGTGCAGCTTATTGTTCGTGTATGGCCGTTGGCTTCCGCCCGACTGCATAGTAACTTCGGTTGCATGCTTTACGTCCGCTCAAATTTTGCACTAGAAAGTGCAGCTGAAAGTGTGCTGCAAAGTGGATTATGTTTTATGTACCGAATGAATCTATTCACCTCTTCGGTGGCTGTTGGAAAGTGGTACTATTTTGATTAATACGGTGCTAACGGTTGCATACAATTTTTAATGGGAAGGAGGAAGCTCTTTACTTCCGTTTTCCGTCCGGTACCTAGAAGGGAGCGCTTGATTCTTCCTGGTCCGCCTGCCAGTAAACGAGTTAAAGGACGCCTTCATTAGCACATTAAATTTACATACTAAAGCAGCTGAGAAATGTCACAACGGATCCCTTTTATGCGCCCCCTTTTGGCACAGTAGTGTGCATTCGAAGGAGGAGGAAAATGGACATTTCAACACACACCAACATACACAAACGTTGAGCAAGTCTCCCTAGTGTCCCTCATAGGATTTCTTGGACGTCTATCCATTTCCCCGGTCACAAAGGGAAGAAAAAACATAAAACGCATAAACGCTCAGAACGCCCGTACGAACGGTAGCGATAAAGTAAAAGCATGCGAACCCTTGTCTATTTATTTCTATTAAATAAAATATGTGCTGTCCTGCGAATGTTTTTTACACCCTCACTACCACCTCCCCCCCCAGTGACGCTTCGACCTTCAACTAGAAAGTTGAGAAATGGACAGGAAGCTGGGAGTAAGTTTAGTGCTAGTGGGCGAGAAGAAAATTGTTGTTTTTCCATGCCGCTTTGCATCAGGCCTCCTTCCCTTGCCTCTGCACAAAACTTTTCCCCGTCCAAGGGAAATGGTGAGGAAATGTGGAGACCGGGAAAGGGAAGGAAGCAAGAAAACATATCAAGAAAGAAAAATGTTCACTTTGAAAATCGAAGCAACCGCGCCAAGACCAAGGCAGGTTTGCTTTGACAACCGCCCGGACCGTCGGGTGGGGTGGTTCATCCCTTTTTCTTTTTATTTGCCTTTTTTCCTCCGATCCGATGGACTGCCTGTTTGGCCTGCTGTGCCAGACTGTGGTCAAGTGGAAAGGAAAAAAAAGGGATTGGGTAAGGAAGGTATGCTGTGCGGAGGGGAAAAAGGGTCGGTAAAGGGGGTTTTAGAAGACAATCTCAATATTCATCCATTTCGTATCCAGGGAGGCCAGAAATTCCCAGTATCTTGTTAGCACATGCCGACCATTTTTGCACTCACGTGTGTGTATGTGTATACAAGGGTTGTCCTTTGCCTTAGTCCCCTTCCCACACGCAAATAAATACACAGTCACACACACACAGACTGGACGCCCATTTTATAACCTCATACCGGCAAATATTGACACATTCACACAAATGTGCACACACTAAAACCATCTCGGACAAACACACACACCAACACACGGACGCACGTGCAGGATCCACCGAATCCCTTTTTTCCCAGCCCGGAATGTCCTTTCTAAACAAACCATACCGGCGTTACCCATTCGGGAAATGCGGAAAACCCTCGTCCGTTCGGAAAAAGGGACCAAACCCGCTCACCCACCCAGCCGGACCCGTCGGACGAATATTCTGCACGGTAGGCTTCGCCCCCGGGGGTGGATGGGTTGTGCAAAGGGTTCTCTATCGTCCAGTTCGCCCAGCAAACTACCTACGAAAACGCCATCCCCGAAACGGAAGGATGCTTCCGCGTGTAGTTCTGCTGTGGGCTAACTCTCTCCCACACACACACACACACACACACACACACACACACACACACACACACACACACACACACACACACACACACACACACACACACACACACACACACACACACACACACACACACACACACACACACACACACACACACACACACACACACACACACACACACACACACACACACAAGCACACGTGGTCTTCTGTTTTCCCTCCCCTTTCACGTAACGTTGGCAACTGGAGGCAACACTTTTTCCGACCAGGTCTTCGACGGTCGGAATTTTCCATCCCTCACTCACTCACTCACTCACCGCGTACAGAAGGGTGTCTTCTTTGCGCTTTGCCAAAACCCCTCGCTTGCTAACTCGCTGCGCTTACGGGCTCGTAACAAGAAAACGAGTCAATTTTATTAGAAAATAAATGCATAACGAAGGTCCGCACTATTGAGGTGGGAGGGAGGGAGGCAGGGACGGGCGTAGGGAAGTGCGATACGGAAGGGTTTTTCGGACTATTGGTTGATAGTAAAAAAGGACAGTCCAGTGTGTTGGGAAGGGCCGCGGCCGGGGTTTTTGGGAGAGCCGGAGAGTGGACGCAAGAGCAAACAACCTCTGACTCGTCGTATCGCATCGTAAAGCGATCATTTTTACCCCTTTCCGTCCAGTGCAGGGTTTTACGGGGCATCCCTTTTCCACACCACCACTTTACGGGGGAGCGGAAGTGGGGTAGTGACGGAGGGTGGGTGGATGGGTTCGTGTTGGACCTTTTCGCCCCCGGAATGTCAGATGGAAATCGTTCACACATTTTGCAAGGAATTTGCTTGGGCCAGACGGAGAAAGAGGGGGAGTTAGCGGGGGGAAGGGTTTGCGAAGGACTGTCCGGGGCTACTGGTTGAAGAACAGCATAAACTTATAACTAGCCAACCCACTTAAAACCCCTCCGGTGGCTTCGAGTGGCTCGAGTTTGGCTGGCCGTTTTTTGAGCGGCTGGTGTTAGCGCCGAAGCGTTGTTTCAGCGCAACGGACATCCCACCGTTTTCCCTTTCTATCCCATCCTGTTGCCACTCGGTATCTCTTTGCGTGTGTGTATGGGTGGGACGTGCATTTATACGCTTTATGTCCGGTCGAGGAAAAACTATTCTCATTTTTCCTCTCTCTACGCTAGTGTGTGTGTGTTTGTGTTTTGTGCTCTCTCACTCCCTTTTGCGGCCGGACAATGTTAACGCTTTCGCTGGCGTACCTCCCATGCGTGCGCAAAGTATCGCCTATAATAAAATGGTGGACGATGATGGCGAATGGTTGCTGGCCAGGGCATGCTGATTAGAATGTGTGATATTTCGATCCAACGGGAGTACAATGGTTCGTGCGAGAATGGACATTCCGGCGCGTGGAGTGTGAAATATTTGGCGTGCAGAACATGCTGGCCCGTGCTAAGCGATTCGGAATGTAAGGGAAACATAGCTAATGCACTGATTTGTTGATGCTTTCGATGATTTGTTTTATTAACGAATTATTGGGGGAGAGATTTTGACAGGAATTTGGAGTGTTTTAGTGTGTGCGAAACGTGAGAAATATCAAATAAAAGAAAAATATTTATATAACTCGTTCATTCGTTCTATTACATCGATTAGCCTAAATCACGATTGAATTAGTGTAAAATTTTGATATGATAAGAGCTACAAATGATAATAGTTCATGCGTAATATATAACTTGAACATGAGCTATGAGATAAACCTTATAAGCAATTGATGTTTGAATAAATGGTGTTGACACTATCTCATCAATTATTTTACCTATTTTATTGTATTGGAGTGGTTAAACTTGAGCTACTTTTCATTATTTTTTTATATAAAAGAATATGTTTTTTATTATGTCTTAAGTTCTGATAATTAACTATGTGTTCGCTTCAGCATCCTTATCAATTATTGGAATAGAAAAAAATGAGCTTTGGCACACAATCTCAGCACAATCTAGGTATTTGTCGGTAAATGTTTGTTATTTCAAACTTTAAAAGTCACTGTTGCCTCTTTTAAATTGAATAAGCTTGTGCTGAATTTCTTGTTCTGTTTATATAACACTTTAACTGCTGTAGGACACTATGTTGTTGTACGATCATGTTAAAGGTGTTTGTGCATATCTTCGGTCGATTGAAACATCAAATAAGGTATTTTTTCACAGTAATTGTTTGGAGTTTGGTTAGTTTTAGAAATCTAACCAAATGTTTTCAAAAAGATTTGATACGATAATTAGATGACATAGCGTTCAATGTAAGATTTTGTATTGAAGGATTTAACACTCAAATTAGGAACTAAAAGGCACTTCACATGTTGCTGCTGTTCGAATCACTCAATCAAAAATTCAATAATAATCGTCATTTAAAATGTACACCAATTTGCTATTAAAATCCATATGTCACAACATCAATCACCACGTTTTCACTTAACTAAACGAGCCTTGAATTCGCACAAACTTCCGAAACGAACGCTTCTGAACCGAACTCACGATCCTGCTACCGATCGTAGCTGCTGAACGACTAAGCCCAGACCCGTGCCATACCCATTCCAGTGGCGCAACGACACTAACACGAAAGCACGCTACCTACTTCCCGGGGCATTCCATCGTTGACGGCGAATGACGGCTTTGCTTTTGACGCAATTACCTTCAGCCGTTTCTTACCGTCCTTTTTCTTACACCTCATCATCCGGGGAGCGGATCCACAGGTCGAAGGGTTGAGGTTGAGGATCTTTTGTGTGGAAGGTCTCGGGAAGGAGCAAAAGCATGAAAGGGTTCGTGTTTTTTTGTGTTTTTGTTGTCTGAGACTAACGTTTTGTCCTACTTGGATTCTAAAGGAAGCCCAAATGGGTATGAAAAGGATTAGGTTAACGTGAATGGCTAGTAGAATAAGGAAGAAAACGCTATGAAAAGAATGTAAAATAATAGTTTGAAGATGTTTATTTTGTTTCCTGAGGATGATTTTTTGTTCGTCCTTATGGCTTTTGACGACTAATTACATCAAGAAGCTTCTTTAGTGTTTGCTCAAGAAGATAATTACCATTTAACTCTCACTGTAAGGGGACAGTGAAGAACATGTTAGATGATAAATGCATTACGAACGTACACAAGGCTACACTTTCACTCTTTCCGCGGTGTGATCCACCATCTGTAAAAAGGCAGCTTGTTGCGCAACTTCACCTGCCCTGTTTCAATCAAACGCTTAATCAAACGCAACATCCACAGCCCCGGACAGCCGGAAGTGGTGACGGCTTTTGTCTTTGACTTTGTTTGTTCGGGAAACGCAAAACCGTCACCGCCGTGCACTTCCGGCAGTGGAATGGTTTTGGTGACAAAGCAGAGGAGAGCGCTCCAGCTAACAAGGTTAAACAAATCGTACAGTTTAAGCTCCGCGAGCGGGTTCATTTTACACACAGCACAGCAGATGCAACAACTGGCAGCGAATAACGAGCGAAGGTTGACGGGCCCCGACAGGAATGCAATGGTTTGTGTTTTGAAAATTCCATTCCGCCTTATTTTTGTTTTCCAACCGTGTGTCACTTAACGGAAGCCCTTTGATTGAGTGCAGGCTGATCAGATGAGAACGCCTGTGCACGGGGTTAAAGGGATAGTTTGACGAATTCGTTTTTGTTTGGTTGACAAATACGTGGGCCTTGGGGGAACTGGTGACAAACTGGCAGCAAACGGTGACGTCAAAGGTAAGGGGGCTCTTACTTTCAAATTATTGCGCTGCTCTTAACGACAAAGTGCACAAGGGAGAAAGTGAAAATCATTTCTCAAGGGCGCATTTTCTCGCAAGACGTAAGGAAATGAAGCTCAGGCTAAAGGGGACACAGTAGCACGTGACTGTGGTCAACAAAACTGCCCCTTTACGATGTCAGTGTCGATGGTCGGGTCAAAAGGAGTTCCTTACCTGACGTTTTCTTGACCGAAATGTGTCCGGTCATTCTTCCGGCGTCCATCCGAATGTCCAAGGTTGTATGCAAAATAGACTGAACAAAACCGACGCCATCGTACGGGAGTTGCGTTGAACTCGGGAACAGGACCTTTCACGAGGCACACATGTCAGAATTTAGCGGATGTACGCGTACCACTGCAGCACTGGTGCCAGTGTCCTGGCAAAGGATGCATATTTCCCCTTCCAATCTCTCGGGAGGGTTTGATGGCAGACGATACCGAGTGTAACGCTTATGGGTCGTATTCTAATCGGGCGAACATTTAAATTTAGGGACCTTCGCAAAGGGATCTATCGGGAACAGGGGATAAAACGGCTGATGATAGCGAAAGGGTCCCGGAATCGGAATTAGGATATTTATTCATCGTAAAAAATACACACAGCCGAAGAAATATTTATAAATTACCGGGTGTTGCCGCGGGAAGCACTTTCGCCTCGCCAAAAGCGTGTGCCAGAGTGCCAGGGATGCCGATCCGGGGACTCGTTGCTGCGGTCCCAAATGAAGCGCCCGCGGGAAATGGGATTCTAAAAGGTGTTAAGCGACCAACCGTAGCCCGGGAACGACCTAGCCGGCCAGGTAGGTAAGGTCTGCAAAGCGACGGTTTTAAATTTCAGCGTACCTAAACAACCCCGGGGAACCCCTTTCCGTTGACGATGGCGCAACAGTCGATGCATTATGAGTGTGTGTGTGTGCAGAAATTTTGGCTCAGTTGGGCGAAATTACCATAACAAGCTGCATACGCAAACGAAATAGTGAATCTGGCGTGAGCTGGGACGTGTGTGCGATGGGACAGATGTTCGGCTGTCCTGCATGTGCGTTTGGTGGGCCGTTTCGAGAGCGGTTGAGTGAACGTTGATCTTTCGGTGGGTTTGTTATGTTTTTTTTTCGTCGCATGGAAATAGGGAAAGCTGCTCAAACTGAAAGCATTTTTCCAAATGGCATCAGGGACGGATTAATTTGGGAAAGGTATTTCTTTTTCCAATCTGCATTGGTTAGAAGCATTGGGCAATGGTTTAATGGCGATTTCAGTAGAACAAAGCGAGATTGATGTTTTTTTTTCAAAATTCAAAATTGATTGTTACAATGAAAGATAGCTGGAAAGATTAGTTTTAAGTGATTTTTCAAGTTGTCAGAAAACTTCCAAATTTCAGGGTATGATGTAAGAAATGTCCACAAAGCTTAGATGTACTGCATTTGTCAAGTTAACAATTGCTTTAATGTTGATTTATCACAATGAATCATACAATTGAATGATACGTCTAAGTAAAGACACCATAAGACCATTAATTTTCGCATATTGTATTTCTGCATCAATCTATTTACATGCAATCTTCGATCAATGCCATTATATCGTTGATAAACTTTAACCTTACATTCTTACCTTATCGACCATACAACGATCTATCTCACCATAACATGGCTAAGGTGAGTATCTAGCAATGAATAAGACATATGTGAACATTATCTGTAGCGAAAACTCGAGCACCAATGCTCTTTCAAATCACCACATGGCTGTGATGGCTTACAGAATCTTCCGGCTAGTGCGGTAACGAGATCGCAGCGTTTCGGTAAAAATCCTTCAAACCAACGGAGTAGCATCAGTCGGCAGTGACACACACACACAGACGCTAGGGTGGCGTATCGATTGTAATTCAAATTTAAAACTAATCCTCCTTTTGTGGCAAAGGTCTGGCGTGCTGGGTGTCTCGTATATTATGCCGGTTACAGTTACACCAAGCAACGAATGCTTTCACTTTTGTTCCAGATTCCGGCCTCTACACAAGGCCCTCCGATTGGCATCGACGCACGCGGGATTATCTAGGATGTTGGTTTGATGAAGTGCAAAATAAATTGCACAATACCGTACCAGTGGCCCGAAATCGAAATCTGCCCAAAAGCTCCGATCGGTTGCAGCTAGGGAAAGGGGTTAACGGGTTGTGCCACGTTCCGTGGGAAAACGGATGTAGCACGAAACACATCATCCGCTCTCCGTGATCTGCAACTCGCAGGATAGCGTAAGAAGGCTCACACAGCACAGCTGCATTACCTGGCAAACATTCGGGACACGAACTTACACGGACGCGTTAAGGATGTGCACGGTACAGCCCCGCGTTGAAGAACAGTAACGGTTTTGCCGGATTTGTACGACTCCCGGGCGCAGGTAGAAGGACGAAACGGTTTTTCTTTGACCGGCGAAAGAAAACTTTGTAATTATACTGACGTAACGATACGTTTTTTTCCCCGCTCGCTTTTTTATGTGGTGTGTGATTATTTGAAAGAAAGAACGCACCCAACGAGTAAGGATACCTTGCACAGTTGGCGATCGTGGCGTCATCATAATTCACTGGCTTTTGTGTTTCAATTTAAGGTAGCGAGGCGCATCCCAGTAGGTACCTGAGAAGAATAGAAGATCCTGCTCCGAAGGTTCTAACTTTTCATGGGAAAATTGCTAACCCTTCGACAACCCTTCGAAAAAAAACGGGACACGATAGGATGACGTAAGGTTTCTGGAAATAAAGCCTTGCACAATTCATTTGCTTCCCGGTACGGTTCGCTCTCTGCGTCAGCAGCGGTACTCGAACTCGAGAGGCCGCACCGATTACGATCAAATCGTACGATCAGTTGGAAGTGGATCCCGTTGGGAGGAATGCATACAACAACAGCAGAGAAAAAAAACCTCATCAGACACTTGATTTCGATTGCGTGATGCCCTCTATAGTGCGTCGATAAGCCGCCGGAAGTCAACAGGCACTCCCGTGGAACGGATTCACACCGATAACACGCTGATCTGTTGCGGTCTTCAACACTCTGCGGGAGGTGCTCAGAGAGTGGAAGAAGCGAAGCAGCAACAAAATTAATCGTTCACCCCTCAACGATGGGAGAGGTGCAGGGGAAAAAATGGTACCAAAAAGCATGTTTTTCCACTAAAAATAGAAAACACTTTCCCACTGGGTTGTCCCCGGGAAAGAGCGGTAATGAAAACCTGAGATTGCCTAATAAAAATAGCAAACACCAGTGGCAGCATCGAAGGATCGATGGCAGTGGAAGTACATACCCAAAAGCCAACTGGGGGAAAACGACTGCACCAATCCTAATCGAATGTTTTGTCTGCGCTTAGTGTAAATATTGTTGCGTCTGTAATTGCCTTTGCCCTTCTCCCAGGTTCTCGATTGCACCAAATACCCAAACAGCAAACAAAAAGGGCAACCCAAACCGTGAACCATTGCAACAAAGCACCACCGACCGATGCACTCGATGGAAGTGGCTTTAGTTGTTGTTTTCTCACGTTTCACCGACAGCCCGGGGTATCAATGCTTTGGCTTTAGGTTTTTTGGGGTGAAAAGTAGATGTTTTCACACCAAATACGATACCGTCGATTGTGATGTCGGTAACGGTTAATGAATGAGCTGCAGAGGATAGGGTGCGACTGTTTGACCTTTTTTGTCGGTCAGGCGGAATTCGCAACGGGTGATCAACGGGTGTAATGAGCTGTTGGGGTGCAATTTGTCAGCGAGCGAGTTAATAGCGCGGATGGGTAGTGGTGAAGGATGTTGGAAGCAGGGTAATTAGGAGTGTAAAAGATGTTAAGAAGTGTCAAGAGAAAGGAAGATTTGTGTGAAGAGATTGAAGACCTGGTAACTCCGAAACGAAGAGCTTAAGATGGTTTCCCCATTACAGCACTGTTGCCAATAGATTGGCAAAATAAATAAGTATTCTTTACAGTCCTCCGAAAGCGCTCAATCCAAAGCAACAAAACTTCAAAGCATTGTTGGCTCATTCTTTTTCCACCATAATCCCCCCGTACCGTATCACACATCACCGAGATGCTAAGGCACCTGATACTCCGATCCAATCCCGGGCGGATATATAATAGCCAAACGAAACCGACGGCGCACAACGGACACCCAAACCCGCGGACGCTCCAAGGTAAAGGCGAAACTCGATCGACCATGAACCATGATAGGATATTGGAAATTACGATTCTGCTGCGCCACCGAACGGCCCCCTTCCCCCCCCCCCCTTTATCGATACCGAGAAGGTGGGATCAGTGGTTTCACGTCGGCACGTTTGGGAATCACATTAACCGCGTCAGCCTTGCCCGACTCGGCCGTCGTTTCCGGTCCAGTTTTAAGCTTCGAGAGATGAGCAGAAAATAACAAACTACAGCAGCACAGACCTTCCCCGAGAGTCGGGCGCAAATCTCGGTGCAGAAGGAGGATGGAAGAACAACAAAAAAAGCATGCAAAACTCCCGAAAGTCTTATACGTGCTCATATGAGTGCTTATTCTTGGGGTGGTGGTCTTGAGCCGGCCAACAACACGCAAAGGGTCGCAACCGAACGCGGAAGCGCACTGAGGGAGGTACTGTGTGCTGTGCTAAATATATGACGGGGACGAAGGCCCGTGCGACGGGCCGAGCGAGTAAGGAAATGCTGGAAGAAAAAGTGCAAAGCAAACCGAGAGGAGATGATTCGCCAAGGATAATAAAAATAAATCCCACGTACTTATCTTTTGATATATATTTATACATTCACTGTCCATTCCTGCGGGGGTAGGATGGGCGCGAGGACGTTCAGAGCTCGGGACCGCGTTTTTGCTCGGTAAGTTTGGTTTGGTGCTCGTATGATTACGGTCCCGGTATGTGAGCCGACCGGGGGCGGTCGAAACTGGACCAGGCTGGACGAGGGTTGGGCAAATCCCCAATGTTATAAGCAACATATAAAAAAGAGAACGAAAGACCCGAATGCCAATTCCAATCAAACGAATATATCCTTTCGGTCGCTTCGGCGCTTGTAGAAGGTGACGGTGTGCAAGGAGACCACTGGAAAGGATATTGGCTTCCTATACACCGTCCCGGCTTGGCTATGCGCACTGTTTGTGTGTCTGCGGTAAGGACAGACTGCCCTAGCAACGGTAGCAAACTACAATTCCGCCCATTCTTTACTTCCCGCCCCAGCGCATGCAGAGGGAGCTTGCGCTTGATGGCGGGAAAAAAAGGCATGGGGATGCCTTTCGAGGACTGACATGAGACGACCGGGTGCAGGAGTTTGGCGAGCTGCCGTTGGCGGACATCCGAGGCGAGGTGATGCGGGAACCGCACGGAGCAAAAAACGGAGTACAAAGCTTATAACGTTCTTAGAAGTTGCCATCGTTTCCTAAATCCCTTGCAAATCCTTGCTCCGCTACATTCCTGGAGCGGACCGCTCTTCTGCTCTCACACTCTCGCTCTCGTTGGCAGTCCTGGTCGCCACTGTCATAGGTCGTCGCCGACTTCGATTAGCGATCGATGCCAAACGTGTGGTCTTTCGTCCTCTACGGACTGTACGCTAAGAATTGTTTATCTTGGTCGGTTCGATTCTCGTCTGTTCGGTGGAGTATAGCGCATTTTGGATTTTTTTGTATGTAGAATGGAGACTCGGGATAGCTTATTAGCCAGTTGTCGAGAGGGTTAGCATAGACCAAGGGGTGAACGGCTAACCAGACGGTGGAGTTTTTGGCCGTCTATGGAGGCGTTTTCTTTTATATTGCTCATATGTTTTGTTCTGTATTTTTGGGTGGAATTTAACGTAGTTTTGGTTGTAATGTATCCACTTCTTTAGGACGTGTGGGCGCTTATTCAATGGCATTGTTAATGTTTGAAAGTTGCTTCATTCAGTTGTACTAATTTATTTTGTATAAAAGTCTTCAAATATCATTCGTTTTATGTCCTCTATATAAATATCCTTTACACTTGATCTTGAGGGAACACATCTTCGACGCCCATTTCATCACTCTAACACTTGGACGACCCCCTCTGTCCGCCGCATTGGCAAGAGCCCCATCCACAACACACCGGTGTAAAATGGGCAGGGAGACAACAACGACGACATGGTAACAAGAAATACCGTATCATAAATAAAACTCATGAAAAGTTCTGAAATCATACTGCAGCTACCCCGAAAGAAGACCACCCCTGCTCCACCCTCCCACGGACATTGTCACATGTCACCACCGTGTACGAATTTCCCCCGGGGACTCGTAAGCTATGCATAGAAACGCGTGTCTCGCGTACCATTTGGCGGGAGAGGGGCAGCATCCATGCACGTGGGCCTTGGAATTGGAATTCGATTTGCTAGCCAATGGTGGCAATCCAACTGGTCCACCGTCGTGGGTCGTGACCGTGGTCCCACGTGTGGATGTTTGCGTTTTATGGAGCCATCGAGAGAGGTCGATTTGCCCTCCCGCCCGTTCCGGCAGACGCAATTCGACGACGTTCGATCACTTCTTTGTGTGCCCGCTCGGTTACGGTTTTATGACAAATCGAGCAGGGATTTGGGCATTCCTTGCCGCTCGCTTCCAACTTCGGAAGGTAACTGGGATGTGTTTTTTTGTTGTTGATGTTGCACGCTCGTTCCTCCATCGGGCCATCGGGTTCGGTCAGTTCTGGGCCGTACCGTACGGCAATGCGTTCAGTACGGTTGCTAATCCTTTGCACGCGCGTCACCAAGGAGTGTCCGTAAAATGGGGGATTTTTTTTCCCTCCTTTTCGATTGGGGTTTCGCAAAAGGGTGACGTGGCGAGGGGCGTGGTGCGGGTTGAAGTAGAGGTAATCCTTGAGGAAATTAAATTTCCTTACCCCGTTACACGGTGAGAAGTGGGTTGCCGTTTTTATTCAGCGAACCGCAATGCAAATTTGGTCATCGCCAAGGGTTTCCGAAATTGATCCTACAGATAGATCCTACACACACACACACACACACACACACACACGCACTGGCGCCTTGTGAAGGATAGGAAGAGCCAAAATAAATCCATCTTGAACACCGTTCTTCACATGCACCCGGCGTAGACACCCATTCTCCCAATCCAATCGGTGGCATTTGGAGCAAACATCAAGCTGGGTGAGGGTTGTTGTTTGCCAATAGCTGGACGATGTTGTTGATAAATAACACCAATATGACACAAAATTATGATGACGATCAACCCCCTCGTTTAGCTATGTATGGCCATGGGGAGGGATTTTTTCCAGCCAAAACCGAGCCGAGATTGAAACGGATACAAAAAAAACGAGGGTGTAACGCGGTGCTTTGGGGTGCCAGAGCCATGGAAATAGGTGGAAAGGAAAAGGAACTCAATTTTGACCATATGTGGCACACCGGCAGCATCGCCATCGTGTGTCCTGCCTTTGTCGTTTGCTGTGTTTATTGCAGTTTGTGGCTTGAATGTGTGTGTATTTTTTGCTTCATTTTTATTCTCAACTTTGTGGCTAGTTCGTACTACCAAACGACATCCGTGGAAAATTGGAAACCCCCAATGCTGTACGTAACGGGTAGAAACGCCATTAAACGTACAGGGGATTCGGGTTCGGTTGTCGTTGAGCTGACCGTTTGAGGGCAGTAGGGTGTGCAGTGCTCCGACGCCGACCAACCAAATGCGTCGCATTACGTCCACGTTGGATTGGATTGGAAGGTGGAAAATAAATGGACGGGAAAAACTACCCTTTTCTGGCGAGCGTAATCTTCCGGTAGGTCTGCCAGGAGGGTGGGAAACAAAAGGCTGAAATGAATAGCGGCCTGGCGTACGCTTGGGTTTTGCGTGAATTGGGTCGGGTGTGGCCATTAGACGTCGCGTAAAATTCGCTCGTTTTGTTGGAGGAAAATACCTATTTTTTTGCTCTCCGTTCGTGTGGTGTGTGTTTCAGTGGTATCGAATCACTCGTTTTTTTTTTTTGGTGTGTAGAGGGTTATGTTGTTTGTTTTCAAAATGGCTGCCATCAATGGCTGAATGATGAGGATGTATGTTTGCTGAGCCTTTGTTGTAAGTCACATCATTACGAGACGGATTTGCTAGTGCTCCTGGTTTTGTCGGTAATTAATTGAGTCGAATGTTGTTCGTAGCTCAATGACATTGCCTCAAAGTTGTTACATGCAGATGCAAATTGTAAAGAAAACTAGGTTAGTTAGATTGGTTCAAACGACATAAAATTTTTTACGTGGATTTAATTACACGAATGGTGCATAAAAGCATTTCTTTCATCTCTTCCTGCTCGTAGAACATGTCAACCCAAGTTCTTTGTTTTTAGAATATTGCTGATTAAAATTTTTCAATGAGGTTAAACATTCAAAGAGATAAATTTTCGAGTTAATCCTATATTCTGTGTTAAAAATCCATTCACATCAAAAGATTTTTAGGGTTTTATTGATTAAGTCAGTTATAAAACCATAAAGAGAGAGTAATTTTATAAAATTGTTGTATTTACCCAAGCGCTGAGTTTGACTTGTTTTTAGAACGCCTAAAACAATGCATTTTTAGATGAATAATTTATACGACATGTAGTCGAATAAGTAGTAGACATAAAAAATATCACACCAAATCATTAAAAACCACGATCATCTCTAAGAATCTCTAAGTGAAACAAAAATCTCTAAGTGTTGATTTATAGCACTGTTATTAGTCTGATTTAACAAAACTGCCATCCCTTTTATCTATTCCAAAACTTACCGTTTTGCCAACGAAACTGCTCTCTGCGAATTCTTTTCCAAAAAACGAATAGTTTTGACTTTACTCCTCAAATCCCGGCTTCAATCCAAAGCACCGGATTTTTATGTGTGTGTGCCCGTAATTCCGTACACCACTTCAACCCTTTATTAACGGAAGTGCGTACGTGCAAAAGTTTGCAAAAATCCATCCATCCTCAAGCATAAATCAATGCATTGCGATCCGTTTTTTTTGCTATTTTAAACCCTTCACCAAGCAAAATATAGCAAGGGAAACATCCCATCCCCGAGTACAGGTATAAAATGGACTGGTAGTGGAATCAAAAAAGAAAAAAAAAACACGCTACACCCATCCTTTTTAAAAGTATAAGTTTGCAGCGTCCACGATGATGTAACGGTAGCGATGGACTAATAAATAAAAATTTTACACTCCTCACTGTCCCTGCTCGTCGAGCGAGGAGTGTGAAGCTTCGGTCAATCACTGCTGCAAATGTGGGAAAGTAGCGTTGCGATGTGTGCCACCAAAGCAGAAAAACAAAAAAAGGAACTCGCGCACCCCAAGAACAAGCGCAATGAAAAACAGAAAAGGATCGATATACAATTCCTATCGAAATCGAAACACACCGTTACAAAACCATGACAAGTCATTTTTCCCGGACCCACGGTAGGAATCGAGGGGAGTAAAAAGTTAAACAAAAAAAAAATCGTGACAATGTTTCGAACAGCAAACGAACTGCAAGATGCGACGCGCCAAAGCCGGCGAAGGACCAAAATCGCACGGATTACCTTACCACCGTGGTGGCCAGCAGGCGAGTGTGTGTGTGTCTTCGCACTGGCGAAGTTTAGCACCCCGGGGTGAACA
The DNA here is from genome assembly GCF_016920715.1 of Anopheles arabiensis. Taxonomy (NCBI): domain Eukaryota; kingdom Metazoa; phylum Arthropoda; class Insecta; order Diptera; family Culicidae; genus Anopheles; species Anopheles arabiensis. The sequence goes on from NC_053517.1 coordinate 21,330,571, forward strand.
TATTAACCCCTTTCTCTGTCAATATTTCCAATCGAACCTAGTGGCCCGGGCGACCCCTTTGCCCTTTGCTAGACTGCTGTAACACGGTGTGCTTGATTTTATTCTGTGCGCTGAATCCGGGAGCCCGTGTCTCAGTTTAAAGTTCATGGCTCATCCCCGAACGGGCCACCGGCGTCGTAACGAACAGGGCGCATGGTGTTGCTGCTGCTGCTGCTGCTGAGAAATGGAATTGACGCAGTACGATGCGAGCACTGAAAGCAAGGGGGAAAAAAGGGTTCAATTATTGATTAATGTCATTCCGTGACAGGGAACAATCGAGTTGCTGGTTGCGGCCGAATGTGTCGAAAAACACACATACACTTTTCAGAATGGTTATAAAAAATCGCTCGAAGCGAAGGTAAAACGAAAAAAATCGCACAGAAAAATTCAAAAACAAAACAGAAGGGAAAAAAAAGAACTCAAAATTCGAATTCACGTCGATGGGAATTGGGAAACTGGTGGGGTGTTTTATTTTGAGTCGAGTTAGTATTTATGGACCTTTTTCTTGGGCCGATTTTCTTTTCCAAAAGGAAGCGCTAGAGTACACAAAAGGTAAAGGGGGCCATCTTTTTGTTCCATTTCATGCCCGAGCCAACCAATATTGTCCGAAAAGGCGCTTCCGGGAAAAGTGAAACGAACTAAACCACACACGCACACACCACATATGTGTCCAGCTCGGGTGGACTGGCCAGCTTTTGCTCGCACACGCACACACACACAGTCTATCCGCCCTCCCGATGTAGTAATTCATCCAATAGTCGGCCGAAGGAAGAATATGCTAATTTTATGTTCTTTCATAAATTCTCATGCATAACAATCGAAGGAAATTGAAACATATTCCAGCCTCCGGGCACATGTTAAGAAAAATTGGAGGGACAGAGAAAAAAATGGAAAGTCGAGGGAACGGGGCAAACGGGGGATGGGATGGAAAAAATAGAAATTTTCCCATTCAACGCCCCTGTACCGGAATGGAAGTACGGAGTCGCCAAATGTGGCGTCCATTCCATTGTCCAGACACACATATACCCACACACACATGTACCGGCTGTGGGCTACCGTGGGTCCCCATGTGTTGAAATCTCGATGCAAATGGCTATTTCTTTACCCCTCCCTGCTTCGTCCCATCCACCACCACCACCACTTCCCACACACACCCTGTTGGCCACTTGGTCGTAACAACAACAACAACAAACGAAATTCCCTTCCCGTCTCTTCCACGAAGAAGAGGAAGATTTTCCACAACACAAGAAAAGCGTCTTGGGTGGGCGCGCGCACCACCAAGGGGAAAGAGAATAGAATTTGTGCTTTGTTATGGTTTTCCCCGCACATGCTTTTGCCCCGCTTTTTGGGGCAGAGGAAAGGAGACGCGAATGTGGGGCGGTTTGCGTTTAGTTTCGGGAAATTGGACACAGTTGTGTGTTGCCCATTCGGCAAGACTGGGCTGGGCTGGGAGGAAAATTTATCCATCCCCTTCCACACGCTCTTTCTATCTCTCTCGCTCTCTCGCCCTCTTTCTCAGAAACCTCAAGTGTAACGCTTTCCTTTGGCGTTGGCTCTCTGTGCTTGAGAACACATTTGTCCTGCTCGGTTTTCGGACCGTCCATGGGTGTGTGTGTGTGTGGATGTGTTTTTTTTCTGTGTATGCTGCTATTGCCGCAAGTCCACGTCTGTACGTAGGACTATAGGACGTCGCTATAGGATGAACCATCGTTCTTGCCATGTGTTTTTGGTGGTGGCGGCGAGGGCGAAGGCTGGAAAACGACCACACAAAAATAAACACAGCGCTGTCTAGTGCACGGATTGGTCGCTTGGCAGAATGGGGAAGCGTGGGGGCGATGGGAACCATTATCATCATCCGTGTGAGTATGTTGCCTTTTTGTGCTCATCCCCCCACATTCGAACGAAAACCCTCGGACCCTCGGATGCTCGTCCACAAGGGCACACACACAGAGTGGATGTGAGGAAGGGAAGACTTGGGTTTTCTTATCCATCGCCGTTACCAACACACCACGGCGAGCAGGTCCGTGGAGCCCGGGTAGAGCCGAACCGAAATCGTTATGTTTCGTTATTTATTCAGTAGCGAAACGAAAACATATGCGGTGAATTAAGGGAACACAATCCGCCTCACCCGCTCCTGCGAGCGGTTCTGGTAGGTTTGGGGTGGTCCTGCAACCGTTTGCTAGTAGCAGCGAACCTCGGCAAAGGTATGGCCACATGTGTCCATCCAACAGTTTGACTCATGTGGGGGGGGGGGGGGAAGTGGGAGGCACGTTAGTGAGCTTGAGTGGGAGTGATGTTCGCTCGAGAGCACCAGGCACCAAGTTTGAAGCTTTGATGATTTTGCGAGAACAGCCTGCGCTCGTTTGCTATTTGGACAAACCGGGGGTGGCTCGTGTCGGGCGACGGGGTGAGACAAAATCTAATTGTGACGAGCGTTCGTGGGGTTGTAAATCATTTGAATTTTGGGGTTTTGCGTACCCGGTACTCCGCGTTCCTTGGTTCCTTGGTTGAATAATACATCCGACCGAAAATAAATGCTTGAAAAATGTGTTCTCGGTTTGGCGTAAGCGTGTTTGGCACCGTGCGTCGTTTTGGGAAGGATATGATGACGAGCTAAGTAACACTTACGCTTACACCAGGCGAATTGGAATATTAGATATAGATGATAGAATGTCATTTAAGCTTTGCGGAAGAGTTTGCGGGTAGGAGTTTGAGCGCTAAAAAAAGGTCTTTTCATTTGAATCACAACTGACAACTGTCAAAAAATCGACATTAAACGATTCAAATTTGATCTTTAAGATCTTCACAATTCAAAAAAGTTGCTTATTCTTTACTTTTAAGTAGAGTATTTAGTGAAATCGTTAGACATAAATTCCAAAAAATAAGAAAATATGTTTCCAAGCACCAATCAACTTAGCACCGCGAGCGAGTTATTTCGCACGAAACGTCCTGCAATGGCCAGCCCAATAACTCATGTCACCGACACCGATGAGTCCCGATGGCACCCCCGCCCTCCGTACAATGTTGATTGGCTGAGAAATGTCCTCACCCTTTTGGGGGGGATGGAACTTTTTGCATGCTTCCTGCACCCGTGCATTCAGCCTCGTCGCTTTCAAACGCGCAAACCCTGTTCTGCCAGAACTACAGCAAGGAAAAACGCAATAAGAGAAATTTATGGGTACGGATGTTTGGTCCATTTGCGACGAACAAACGCAGCATTACATGCACCCGGGCACAGTGGTGAAGTCAGAGAGGAACAGAGGAAAAAAAACGACAACAAGAAACACAAGCACACACACACCAGGGCAGAAAAACCTTTTCGGACGCCGAATTGGACGGCCAATAAATAACAATAACCGTGCTGCCAATTTCACTCGCTGGAACTTTTCCACCCAACTCGCCTCAAAGAACGGGGAGCTGGAAGGTGGCATCGGCTTCGGGGGGTTTGGAGTTTTTACGGGGACGCTTTTTTTTACGGTGTGCTAGTGAGTGGCCATTTTTACGATTATGTTAGTACGGGGGTGATAGAAGCGGCCGTGAGGTAGAGAGGGTGGTCCATTGTGGGAGAAAGGTCTATTTTCCCTGCTTCCGGTACAAGGGGCGAACAAAACAGCGAGCAAAAGTTTGTGACTGTACGGGATGGGAAAATTTGCCAATAACGATGCGAGTGCGATGGCTGGATGAATGCCCATCGAATCACAGCCCAAATAATAAGCAGTTCGGCACAAACGGGCAAACTTTCGTCCCGGGGGCGATTGTCGGCCGGGAAGGGCCGGTGTGGTGAAGGGAGAAATTGGCGTGCGTCATTTTTTTTTCCTCGTCGATGTCTGCCGGAAACCGTTTGCTGGTCTCCATTTTCGGTTATTTTTAGTTTATTTGTCGATTTCCGGACGATAAATAACTCTGCCCGGTCGGTCGGGCGGCAAACTTTCGCTTTCGGCCGAGTCCTTGGGCCGGGTTTCGCCTGGGCTGGCCGGGTCATTTCCGGACGAGCGGTGAAGGGTTGCTCACGAAAGGGGGAAGCACTTTCTTTGTGACCCCTTATGTGTGTGTGGCACGTCGTTGGCAGCGTTGGCGATGGACGTCATCGCTCTCTGCCCCTTTTTCCACATATGTACTGGGCATTGCGTCCTTTTTGTACATGTCGCTAATTTCCTGTTACAAGACGTGCAGAACCACAGGACCGTGCAATTACTTCCGGGCTGAGCGCGTGCCGTACGGTAGAAGGCGATTGACGACAAGGGAGGAGTTGGCGAGCGAATGACAAAATTTGTAACCGGGGAGGTATGGTCAGGCTTTAGGTGGTGAAGAAAGTTGGTGCATTTGTAGATTCTGGCCTAGATCACTCCAATGATTCAGTTCAGTCTATGAATACAATAAGGCATACGATTAATGGGGTCCTTTCTGTTGTAAGTTCGTAGGCTGAAATTTCAGCCTGCCAGCTGTTTGCATTGTATAGCAGTTGTCGAGCAGCTATCTAAGTGAGTATAATATACAGGTGGGCTTATCCCAAGGTGTATGAATTTAGAAGGCTGATTTTTATCGCTTCTGATTTTGAATGATGATTTTAAGAGTGTTTTGAGTATTCGTCAAGTCTCAAGAAAGCTTGTTTGAACAAAAGTTTTCACCTATTCTGTTAAAAAGTGATATTCAAATTTGGTTATAAATAACATGCTATGAGACCACCTGGACTACATACACTTTGATTCTAGATTCCACCACGTGATCTCTTTAATGCACCTTGGGGTAATTGTAAACAACACCGTGTTTTCGAGCAGGTACTCGAATCTAATTCTAGCTTTGAAGCTAGAATAATCTAGACTGAAAATTGCAGGCTAGTTTTATGTGTGGTTTTGTATGGAGTGTTTACATGATTTCAGCTTCCAACTGTCAAACTCCATACAAAAAACTGACTAGAATCGTGAAGGGCCCCAATATTGGTTTTAAGCGAAGTTCTTGGAATGCATTTGGCGCAGCATTGCAATGGCGAATGCTTTTAGTGTCTGATGAAATGGAAAAAGGATTACAGCAAGTTCGCTTGGTTCTACTAACCATGACAGTGCGCATACGTTGTGGACTGCAAAGAGCATTTTAATATGAATCCATGATTCCATTATTAGATGTTAAGAGTTCATCCTTAGATTGTTCGAAGTGCTTCGTAACCGGCTAGAATTGGATAGGATCGTGCAGTTACATCTGTTCTGCATTCATCCTTCGTAATGGGCTGTAAACAATAAACGCAGCACTTAGTTTTCAACTTTATAAACAATTTGCGGTATTCTGCGATGTAAATACTGATTTAATATGACCAATCGGAATGTAAATGTGTTCTCTTATTAGCTTAGCTTGATAGTCTTTGCTATTGTTTTCCTCATCGATCTATATATCTATTGAATCCCTAAAAGCGAATACTCATCATTCGCATATCTAAAGGACATATCCATATTTTAATGTACGTAAACTGTTGTCTTTTAGTAAACATATGCTATCAAATCGAAGAAGTTTCGTCCTCAAATCTCCATACATTCTTCCACTAAGAAGTTCATGCCCATTCCTATCAACCGTGTTTAAGCTTTCGCCCAACCAAAATTCTTTCCCCAATCAAATACGGAATACCCTCCGACATTCAGCTGCAGCTTCATTGAGCAATTTCATTCATAATCCTTTGCCGAGACAGACAAACAATTCGCCATCGATCGCGAAACGAGGAAACAACATTGCTCGTTCAGCCGGTAGCGGAAAACACAGCAGAAAATTGTGTGTGCGTGTGCAATTTCGTGGCTCATGATGGTCACGACGGGGTTGATGCGATCGACTTTTGCCTGCTTTTGCAACAGAAAAACGAAAAAAAACCTTGTCGCTTCCCGAAACCCATCAGTCGCTTCATTTAGCCGTGACATTTTTTTTTTAAAACGGCTACACATTAAGCCCCCACAAGGGGTAGAGCAAAAAAGGGTGAGCTGAAAAAAGTAGTGCGCGAAATCCCAAACAGGCGGACGACTGTGTGACTTCCCTTTTGTTGTAACCCTTTTTGTGTACTCTTTACAATTCCTTACTTTTTTGTTGTTGGTGCTCGTCGCCGGATAATAATTCAGTATTCAATGCACTGTACACACTCTTACACACACACACACACACACACACACACACACACACACACACACACACACACACACACACACACACACACACACACACACACACACACACACACACACACACACACGTATTCCGGGACTCTTTTCGGACATTTTTGGTGATTTGGTGCGCACGGGGAAAAAGGCGGTAGCAGCATCCTTCTGTCGATATTTCCAATCGGTTCCGTGATGTTTGGTACCCCTTTCCCGGTACCCACGGGCCGGGAGCCGGGTGTCCTCTAAGCCGGCCAATGTCTGTCTGGTGCACGACAGATAAAGAGGAAAATCGGGAAAATTATGTAATTTATAGCTTATCCATGTAAGCCAGCCGGGCTAATAGTCTGGGGTTAGCGCGAGGGTACTCTCGGCGTACACAGTCGGACGGATCGATGGCTACGGCTATTGACACATGAGTTATGAAAAGGGTTGAGAGAGAGAGCGGCCGGCTCCGTCCGTCCATCCAACTAACGAGCCGGAAAGCATTAGACCAGATTGAGCCAGATCATTGGCGTGGCGGGCGATTTAAAATAAAAGTTTAAAATACAGAAACTACCCTGCCAAATCAATCGCCGTTGCGAGGGATGAAAATTCATTTTGCTTGAAAAAGATGTTGTAAGCTCAAGGGGTTTTTTTGGTGCAGAAAAACAGTGCACAGAGCCTTGTGCGATTAATCTAGCTAAGAGGGCCGCTAACAATTTTTATTCTTATTTTTCACTGCCACAGCCGGAGCCGTAAATCGTTGCGTTTCGGACTGCCGCGGCCCAATGATACTGATACTGCTGTTGTGCTGTGTGTACGTCCACGCGTACAAAGCACATACGCATAAAACTCGCCAACCGAACCGAAAGATGTAAATTCATTCAATTTCAATTTATCAATTTCGATCCATTCGCAATGTGAGGATGGGACGGTTGCCCCGCGTCCGCGCTTGCCAGTCCACCGGGTTCAACCAGCAAGATGAAGTGTTTGCAGGCTGGTGCGCTGGAAAAAGAGTGGTAAAAAGTCAGCACAACCAGGAGAGCAAGCAGGTTAGGCCGCCGTTCTGGACCGACCGGTGAAGATAACGAGTTGGCCACCGTTTGGGTGTTTGGACGCACGCAGCATACAAACTGGCCGGTAGTGGTGGTTGTTTGCCTGTCCGACGTTACTTTTATTCTGCAAGACGAATAATATCTTGCGCCAGTTTTCGCTAGGGTTTGCGGAGAGGAAAAAAAACCTTGGGGGAAGAATTGTAAAAAAGTATTGAATTTCATTTTTAACATTGAACTTCTTTCGCTCCGTCCGGGAGCTGTTCCCCGTGTGCCGTGTGTGCTCTGGGGAATTGAAAACCATAAGTTTTACGGGCTTGAGAATCCCGTTCGGAGTTGGATGGTTTGGTAGGATCTCACATCACGGCGCGGTAGAATTTGTCTGGTTTCAGGCACATTCAGGCAGTTTTGTGTAGTGATCTCAAGCGAGAATACCTTTTGGATCTTTAGCAAAGTTACTCAGTTACTAAGTTAGTTTGTGTTTTGCAAATAAAGCTATTTCCATACAACCGGTCCACTGTTTCCAAAGCCTTTTGACGGACACGTGGACATCCGGCAAAGCTCAAGTCCGGGCGACATAAAAGTCCCACCCCTCGACCGTTCCGTACCATTCCTTTCATCCGCCTTTCCATGGTCCTTGGCCACAGCTGCCTTGGAGGAGATAAAATTCCACCATATAAAAACATCGCCCATGAACGGGGCAAATGGGGTCGATAATGCTACCCAGGAGAGCAGTTTGACACTCGTTTCCAGAAATAAATGTACCACACTCTTCCTTGTCTCCGTTTTCGTCCGGCTCGATTCGGGGCACTACCCGTTCGGGGGTTCTAGAGCCGTAAAAATCCCACCCTCAAGCAAACGGGTGGCTTACACTCGTACGCACTAGATGTGGTGAGTGGGTTGGCGCTACGTGCCTTTAAGGATAGCTCGCCACTGGTCCGATGCCCATGCAGGCCCATCATCAAAGCAGGCCTTTGGGCAGCATGGCGGTAGGGGTTTATAAATTTTATATGACCATCAACTACTGGACGTCCGGGAAACTGTGTCGTTTTCAATTTCACTCCCGCCCCGCTTAACGCCCCGCTGGTGCGCTATTCCAGTCGGCCGACTGTTTGGTCCATTAAAAACGGCTCCGCAAAATTCCCACTGGACACGCGACGGCAACATACACTTTCGCTCTCTGTCTGGCTGTATGTTGTGCAATGTGAACCGCAGCTGTAAAAATCGGAATCGGTTTCGGAGTTTTCGAGTGCAAAACGTAATTAAAAATCCGTTCCACTTGACAGTTTTCGAGCGGGCGTGGGGAGGGTGTACGGGCAAATGGAGCAAATCGTCCAGGAGTGAAATGATTAATGAACCCGCCGGCGGACCGCTGTGGCCGCTGTGTACGCGTGTGTGTAACGATTCCGTTGCGTTATGGAACAGGGTATCGCTGTCAATCGCTAATTCGTTCGTCCTAATTGAGAGCCGCCTCTATCGTGTTGCGTGTTCCAATTCGTGCGATTCGAGTCCATAAATCAAATCACAAATTTGTGCTGTAAAATAAAGCTGCAAATGTTGAAGAAACCTCAGCAAACCCTCTGGTGCGAGATTTGATTGAAATTGATGAGGAGGTCAGCAGTGGGAAGTGAGCGAATGTTTGTTTTGTTGTGCAATGTGGCGGTGAGTTCTGGTGCAGGTCCTTGGGAAGTGGTAGCAAGAAAGGGGTTTTTCTTTGGCAATCGTAGATTACTTTTCGATGTAATTTAATCCATTTTTTTGTTGTTGGTTGGGTGGACTTTTGGTGAGGCGATACAAATGGTTTGATTATTGTTCGCGTGTGTTCGAATCGCATTGTTTCATCTTCGTACACCCGGATTGGTGTCGGTGGAATACTAGAAAGTGGGGCATAAATTAGCAGTATTTCAAACATACGCGCAAGCTAGTCCGCTCCATAAATCATGCTCCAAAAAAATGCAAACTGATTTCCATATTTCCATCAGCCAGTAAACGAATTGAAGCAGCATTCGGCATTCGTGAAGGACGCTCGCCCGTACGCTTTGCCCGTCTTGCAAAAACCCGAACTTTGTGCTAATCTCGACTGAGTAGGACGGCGCTGCCCTCGACATGGACACGGCGCTGTGTGGCCACGCCGTGGTAGCGCCGAGCGGGCGAGAAAGTAGCAAATGTGACACACACATGACACGGCTTAGCCGGCGAGGCGCTGCGAGATGTGCTCGTGTGCGTTGCGTGTGCTGTGTGTGTGTATGTGTGTGTGGGCTCCCTTGTGCCCCACGATGGTACGTATCCTCCGATAAGGATGATGTATGCCACCGTCATACAATAAACTTAATTTATTGAATATAATACGGAGGACACAGTGGCAGGACACCGGCACGGGCCGGGCAAACCCGAGCAGCAGCTGCGAGAGTGGCCACAGTGAAAGAAATCTGCTGCATAACCAAATGAGACACATACATAATGTGTCCATTCTCCACATGTACTCCCCCACTCACACACACATGGAGAGGAAAGGGAGGGAAGCAAGAGAAAAAAAGAAGCAACGAAATAAATAAATAAAACCGGAGGCTCGAAGTCTGACAACTACACGACTCCGAAATGGACGCCATCGTCGTCATCGTTGTCGTCGTCGTCCAAACCGCCCTTCGCTTGCCCCGCCACCCTACAGCATCGGAGGGTTTTCTTCTTTCGGTGGTTCTCGTTGTGTCAGGAAAATGGATGGGAATTGAAATGGAAACTCGATGCGAGGCGCAAGCAGAAGAGACAGCAGAGGAAGAAAGGAAAACCCCCCAACCAACACCCCAAATAGAAGGAACGTCCGAAATGAAAAAGATAACATTCGTTTCATCAAAATTCAAAACCATTTTCCATACATCATCGCCAATGGGCGGCGGCTCAAGCTTGGATGGATGGATTGGTGGCTGCGGGGCCATGCAGGGCCTGCGCGCCCTATTCGCACATAAATCCTCGCGCGACTCACTCTCACAAACCGGAGTCTCCCCGGCGTGTGCGTGCGAGCGCCTCCTTGACGTGACAGTGTCAACCTGCAAAAAAAGGGAGGCCGAGAGTTTTCCCCGGGACGGCAGGACCAAAAACCTCGAAAGGTTTGGCAGAAGCACCCCACATAAAGGCACACAAAGCGGAAGGAAAGCGCCAGTCGGTTTTTGGACAAAGCCCACCACCGCACCGGGCCCGGTGCCGGTGTGGTTTTATTTTGAGCACTCACTGTGCACACACTGTTGTGGACCGGCCACAATCCCTTCCCGTTTCGTCGCTCGCTTTTTTTTTGGTCTGTGGCAAAAATGGCCCACCACACCATAGCAACATGACGCAGCAAACGCGCAGAGGTGGGCCGGCGCTTCTGTAACCGCAAATGCAAAACGATGACGGTCGCATATTCGGGCCAAAGGGCTACTTACGTATTGATGGACCGTACATTTGTACATTTGAATATCTTTTTTGTGATGAGCGGTTCTTTTTTCCTGCTGTCTTTTGGGGGGGTAGGGTGTCCCCCTACTAAAAAATAGCCCAAACCGTTCAACAAAAAAGAGAGACGTTGTTGAATTTAGAGTGAAATATTCATACAAGTTTGTGCGAGCCACTCATGAATGGAAGGTGGACGTCCATTTTGTGCTTTTAAATATTGTGCCCCAACCATCCATCCAGATGGCAGTGCGTTGTGCGTTGATTTGTCCTCACCTCGAGGAAGGACAAAATAAACGGATGATGCTCGTTTCACTATTCATCCGTTTCCTTCCGCTAAATTAACGCATTCCTGTAAGCCGAAGATAATTCGGTGACTATTCATGTTTGTGCTTTCCACAACGATCCCTCTCACTCTCTCTCTATATATCTCTCTCTTTCTCTAATACCCTTTCTTTCCATGTTCTGCCCTGAGCCGACCCGACGCGAATGGAAATGGACCAGAGGCCTCCAGAAGTGTCCTGCACTCGGCAAGATACTCGAATATTACACTCCACCTATGGCATCCGTTCGGTTTTTACCCTACAGCGGAACAGGCAAGCCATGTTTTTTTTACGTATCCTGGTAGGACATTTATGCTTTTGTGCACCGTCATCGGTTATCGGTATTTTCCGTTCGGGGAAGGTTTGCTGTGGCCTTCCTCTGTTACATCACTTCCGCCTAAGCTCGCCGATCACGAGTGGTCGGCGCATGTTTCCAAACATTTATTTTTAATAAACTGTGACAAGAAGGGCAATGACGCAGCAGCGGAATGTGAAGCAGACGGCCAAGCAGGAGCAGGAAAAGGGGTTTTGCAGGGACATGGGAACCGAACGGTCGTCGACTGCAGTGTAATGTTTGGGAGGGTTGTATTTTTTTTTAATTTTCCAAAGGAACTGAGCTTGTTGGTATTTGTAGAATGATAGTAAGATGAGGGAGTAAGTAAACGAGTAAGTTAGTAGTTTGAAACAAACCATTGGGACTTTCTACCTCGAGAAAGGATGCAAAATTTCACCCGTCCCGAAATAAACATTCGTAAGATTCTAACCGTAAGGCGTTACTCCATCGTACCAAATCTTTGCCAGAAAAGTTTGGCTCAAATATTTCCCAGATTTCCCGAAGGTCCATTTCGGCCAATCAATCGAAAACGAGCTCCCACTCGGGCTCGTTCCACAAAGTTTGCCAAGCTGGTCCTTCACACAAACGCTCCAGCTCAAGCGGGGAAAGGGAACTCGGGTCCGATCCGAATGCCCGCTGATGATGTATCGAACAGAGCGGATTAATTTTCCTAGAAGGAAAATTAATTGATTGCAAAAACTCCCACCGGAGACACGGTTACGTCCCAGTCCTAGGAGGTCCCCTTACCCGAAATCCGTACTCAAAAGAACCAAGAACCTTTTGCTTGGAGCGCGGAGGTGCGAATGGAAATGCTTGGACATAGTTGAAGGGGTTGGCGGCATGCCCAAAGTTGGACATTTGCTAGCATTTTCGGAAAGTTCGTCGGCGATGAGGACGAAACAAAACCTAACTTTTCACGGATTTTCCATCCGTTTCTGTGCCGGTTGCTGGTTGCGTTTGGACGGGGTCTCTGAAGTATTACCCAACCCCCGTGGTGTGCCACAACGGCAGGACAACCGTTGTGGCAAAGTTGTGTCTCCAAGCGATGGACCGGTTGCCCCCTGGAGGGCTGCCCCTTTCTCCAGAGAAGTTCGGTCCGTTGACCGAAGTGGACGTGGGGCGTGGGTTTTTGCTGTGCGCCCGACAAAAAGGATGAACCCTTTTTTGTTGGTTTGCAAAATAAAGTAAATATCTTACACGGCTTCTTTTGCGTGTGTGTCTTTCGAGGGAGGGGAGTGTTTGGGATAAGGACTCCACTCGTCCATAGTTTGGGATAGTGTGGGAGAAACGGGGGTTACAAAGGGCGGGTGTTTCCATCTTGGAGTTTGTGTGTATTTTTGTGAACTAATTTTAGGTCCTGTTCGGCAAGAAGGATATTAGTGAGGGTTTGGGTATAAAAAAGGGATCTTTTTCCAGCGTCTTATCCGTTTCCGTACTCGCAAAACAACGGTCCAGAATAGCGCTGGCAGTGTGGCTGTGTGCGATGTGTCCCTCTGGGGAGGGCGATGACGGCGGACCATCGTTATGGGCCCGAATCTTAACGCTTTACCCTTCGCTTAATGTAAATGGGGATAGCATTGCGCCTTGGTAGTGTGGTAAAAAACCGTGCAAGCAATCGAACGCAAGCGGCCACGCCACTTATGCTCGACCATGGCGTCAGCAAACACTTGACGCTTGATGGTGTGAGTGTGTGTGTGTGCGCCCCTGTACGTTAAAACAATGGCAACAGCGGGGCCTGATGGGATGGGCACTCAAAAATTACTTCGCAAAATGAAAGACCACCCTCGGTCGGTTCAGCTGTGACCGGCAGCGTTCGCGCACATATGTGACTGACATTAGAGCTGGTTTTGGGGGCGGGTTTGGGGTGGTCGGGGAAACTCTACCGACCGTTATAGTGCCTCGTCCATCGCTGGGCTGCACAGAATTTCATATAATCTAACCATTAGACGGGCTGCCGGTCGCTCTGGGCAGGCTTTGTCCTTCTATCCGTGTCACACTTCCACAACACATCGCTGTAAGTGTGTGCCGTTTTTTGCCGTTATGTGTTTTCATATTTTTATTGCACTCACCCTCTCTCTCTCTCTCTCTGCGCTGAAAATGAATGGCACTACACAACACCACAGGAAAAAAAACCATCCCTTCCGACACAGGGACACAGAAAGCTATCCGGTGTGTGTGTATTTGTATGTGTGGAATTAGGGAAAAAAAGAAAGCAAATGCTCATATCATGTGAGGGGTTGTGCCTGGATGAAATAAAGAGAAGAGAAAAAACAACAACAACCTACAAACTGAAAGGACGAACGCCGGAATAGTCGTCTATCCCGTTCGCGCACATGGCGAAACTGCTAGCGAGAGGGTGAGCTCATCCACTGACCTGGGGTGGAAGAGTAGGAGTGGACACACATTCCTACCATTGGACGTGTCTGTGTGCGAATGTCCTTTCGGGTCGGTTTTTCCATTGCTTTCCACACACCCTTCTTTCGCTGTCCATTATGATTTTCCCCCACAACCTACCAAACGGGGAGGCGATTTTTCCCGTTTTGTTGTTGTTGTGTTTGTGCTTCTCGTTCTCTCCCTTGCTTCGTAGTATTGTCACGGTTGACCGGGGATGGTGGTGGGATGATGGACACAAGTACAGGAGGATCGAAGGTGTGTTTCATGGTATGGGTGTGTCCCTGGTAACCTGTGGCAATGCGTTGGAAATGGCGGAAACGGTCGGCTCTTGCCCAGTGTCCAGGGGATGTAAACGTGCAATGCGCCTGTGTCCTGCAGCGCATTCGGGATGTGAATGTTGCGCCCATTGAAGCGATACGTACGCATACACGAACGCGCAAATACACGGAGGGAGCTATCTTTACGACTGCGTCGTGTATCAGCTATCATAAACTGCTTGCGATTGCATTAAAAAAAAACGGATTCCACTTTAAAAGGGATCTGTTGACACTGATAAGAGAGGATTTACTTATTGATTGTTTTATGAATATTTGCAAGGACTATGCAACGATGGCTTGCAGTATTGCATTTATAGATAAACTTTAAACATCATTTTTGAACAGGACTCAATCATTGATTTCTTATTAGTTACACGATGTGTTTTAAGTTGTTAAAAGATGCTTAGCAATACATATACAAATTATTGTACATGTCTCTCACTTACCCTTTCAAATTCAGAAACCAATATTGAACGAACCTCATGTAAAGGTTTAGCCTCTCAATGACTCAACTGATACAGGCTTGTGGTTAAAAGAAATTATTTAAAATAAATAAACTGCAGAAAGTGTGATGTGTATTCCGTTTCCATTCTCACGCTTGTTAAAAGACGAACGACCAGCGAGCTGCTCATTTGCCCCCTTAAGCAAACCTCAACCAATATTGAACCACAAGCAGCCCCGGCAACTAACAACATCGCCACATTTCACCCGGATGCAAATCACCCCGCAGAGTAATCGGTTGTGAAGATAACGACGTTGCCGTCCAGCTTTGGAAGCGAAAAAAGAACCCACCGAAGGGTACACAGTGCAGAAGCACACATTGAGAGAGGCGAACAAAAAAACACATTATCCAAAATTGACCGTCATGAGGCAGTGGCGTCGCTTGACACCCACAGAAGTGTCACCCCTGGTTATGTTGTCCCGCATGCAAAGCAGACAACACGTGCCTATCGAATTGGTCTTCCTGCTGGGGGTTACAGTGATAGCGTCCATGGTGACGGTTTTTTTTCACTCTACTTTGTGTGTCTCGTACTGGTGCCTCGTCACGGGTGGGTGAGTGTTGCAAAAGAAAGGAGCGAGATGGAGTAAAGCGAAGCAAAGAAAAAAAAGCCAGGCAGCTTTATTAAATTTACTTGCCAGCAAACGCCGATCAAAGGGATGTGTGTGTCCATTTTTCTGTTCTTGGTTGATTAGCAACCATATGCGTTCAATAGAGAATGATTTTCCGAAGGGGCAATGGAAAGAAATTTAAGACTCATGTGAAAGTTTGTGGCGTAAAATAGGAAAGTTTGAAAGAATTTCGTTTTGAGTGTGTTGATATTGAAACTGCGGCGAATCGTTACCTTAACAATACGGGGAAAGCTACTTTTGCAGTGCGTATTGCATACTTGGTGGGTAAGTAGTTGCTAAATTTGAGATTGAATAATACGCCTAATTTTAGTCTATCTTTAAATAAGAAAACCTCTCAATTTCTTCTGAATAAGTAGGTAGAATGATGATGTATCAATGTATATGGTCCTTATCAATTCAGGGACGAGCTATTTCTGGACATAGAAGCATTGGTCGGAAAAAAATAGACTTTAGCTAAAACTTCTCTACAAATTTCCCTTTGCTGATGCATGTCTCTGGCCACCACAGATGGCTCTTCACGTGAAAATAAGTCGCAAACAAATTACTGTTTGATTTGGTTTCCACTGTGCTGTAACTACACGGAACACGGATCTCCAAAACACATCACGTATTCCCGGTAAGAAGCGTAAGATTTTCACTCACATCGTGGTGCGGCTGAAACGCCAGCCGGGTGCAGACCACTCGAGAATGATTCTTCCTTCCGGGAGACACCAAGACCAGCGCCGTTTGAAGTACCATCCATCGTCCACTCAGCCGGGTGGGTGCCAGTGCCGTTGTGGGTAGTCGAACGGGACTGATGCTGGGGGAGAAATCTGGGTAAATCTCAACAGCAACGCATGAACGCAACGGTCCCACACGGCACACGGGATAAAGTTTCCCATTTTCCAGGTTTGATTGTCGGTCGGGTCGGTACCGGGTTTATCAGGAATAAAGGATTCCATACCTACCGGCTCGTCTCTGCTTTGCCGGGACGTGGGAAGCGAAGCGTGAACCGGGCTGGAGTGGTCGTTGGCATGGTGGAAAACTTCGGTACAAGTGCTGGCAAATAAATTTGGTAAGTCCATGCAAATAAAATTTGTCCATCACGGCGAACAGGCTGGGCGAGGATGGGTTGGGAATAGTTGCCTCATACGTGAGAGGACGAGCTGTGTGCTGTAGGAAGAGGAAGAGTTGTGTCGTTGTGTGATTTCTCTCTCCCTCTCCCTCTCTCTCTCTCTATCTCTCTCTCTTACAAGCATACAAACACAGAACAGGAACGAACAAGTAGCGTATCCTTGCATTGACTCGATTCACCTGAAGCATGTCGTATTGGATTTTTATTACATTTGCTGGTCGAAAGTGACAACACACCGGACGAGTGCCTGGCGGGGTTGTGTGGGCGTGAATGATGTTCGATTGATCTTTCGACCACTCCAGCCCGATGTGTCGCATCAGCTTTCAAATCATTCAATTAAGGCCGAACCATCCCCCGGTCGTGGCCCCTCCCGATAGGACAGAAGGCATTGAAAATGGAATGGAAAACACAACTCCATTATCGGTGCCATTCAATACTTTGCAAATAATCCGCTCCTCCCTTTGTCCAACGCTCCCATGGCGTGGCGGGGTAGTTGGATTGGTGGAAGAGACTTTTTACTTAAACCATGCTAACCGTTTGCAACTAAAAAAAACCCCAATCACTAACAGGCAAAAACTGGACCGACGGGAGCTACGCTTTTCCACACCAGGCCACTCACTACACTCGCACGGAAGTGACACAGAAATAACACACTGCCGCGTAATGGGGCAGGACCAACCGAAACCTGTACCCGACATTCATCAAACACAGCGTGTTTTCACCGGTGGAGGTTTTTAGTTTCGCTACGCTCTCCGGCCCGCGGTTTGCATTTTCCACGAAGGCTTACCCCGAACATCCCGGGATGTGCCAAACGCGGGGGCTTTTGCGAGAAAGTATATATTCGACCATTCGCAGTCGCGTTTGTCGGCCCACAACTGCAAGTCGGGAAGTGCGGGGAGATGTTTGTTTACCTTTTGCCCTACGGTATGTGTCATGTAGATGGCAACTTTGACAATGGACCAAAATGGCTTCCGCTACCGTCGACGGAAACGACGAAAACTCGGGCCGGGCAGGGCAGGCCACGCATCAAATATTTGTACATTTTTCCGCTACTTTGCGGTTTGGTCGGGGTGGGAGGGTGATGGGGTGAACGGTAGCGGTAAAAGGACTCGTTCGATTGTGTGGACCACACCCATCCTGCCGTCCCTTTTTGGGTCCATTTGTTTGTCACATGCGCTTGCTTTCAATTCCGATGGAATCCGCCGGGTCGGGTGAACGAAATTTGATAATGCAAAAGAATGGAATTATTTAGGTTTTATTTCTAGAGAGAGAAAGAAAGAGAGAGAGAGAGAGAAAGAAGGAGGAAAACCCGGGAGGAAACTGATAGACAGGATGGCCAACAGGATCCTGTCCTCGGGTGTATGTTTATATTACGAATGTATGGGGCTTGTCGGTTACATGAATTATGTGGAAAATTGCTCCGATTTCCGGTGCACAAAAAATATAGTGAAAATATTGTTTTTAAAGGATAGTTGGGAAAACATGGAAACGAAAATCCATTTAAAAAAACACGGTCTCTATCAACATCTATGCTGAGGAAGAGAGTGATGAACACATCTTTGCAATGAGCAATGCATACATTGAGGCGTTTAAATCGCCAGTTAAAGCTCGTCTTTGCGAAGCCTTAATGAAACCAAAAATACTTTAAAGCTTCCGAAGTGAACCATTCAGGAATTAATATTCTTAAAGCTTCACCGCTTTTATTCGCACTTGACCTTCTTTTCTGATGAGAAACAAAAACAAAAAAACGAGTCCCTGTAATTAGATGCTAAATGTGAAAAATATTGATCGACACAGAAGAAGGGAGCTATTTTTAAAAACAAAAACCAGAGGAGAAAAAAAACGCTAACCCAAAGTCAAAGGGCCGTAGTCGTCTCGTGCCCCGTACAGTGCAAACGGAAAAATTAAAGCATCTTTTTAATTATTTCCCACTGCTTTAAAGATGCAAAAACCAGAGACCAGAGGCACGGCCACGCCGGCAAACGAAATGTGCCGCACACAGCCGCGCACTCGTCGGGTCGAGACGGCTCGAGGAAGCAGATAGAATAATGCTTTTTTTCTTCTTCTCTACTTTCTTGTTTCGTCCACTGCCACTCCTCTCCCCGCTGCCCCTCGCACCCGGTTGGTATCAGTCCACAAAAACACCCCTCGGCAGTGGCCCATTTTTCGGTACACCGGCGCTCGCGTCTGGCGTGGCGTGAGCGGTATCGATTTTTTATCCTCATTACCCTACCGTACCGGCGCGGATCTTGAGTTCTTTCGTCCGCGGCAAAAGGTAGAAAGAGGGTTTGTGTGTGTGTGTTGTGGGGGTGACCGTCTCACAGCCCAAAACACTCGCAGACGCACACAGCTTCATTCAGTCGCAGAGTTGGGCGGGATGGGTTTGGTTGTTTTTCCTAGACGCCGTTTCTGCACCACAAAGCGGGATGGAAAAAAAATCCCAGTGCCGCGAAAAAAGTCCCTCGAGATGGTAAGCAAAACGGAAAGAAATTGAGTGAGAAAGTTTTTGCTGCTCGCAAAAAAAAAGAACCTCCCGAAAGCCAGAGCAGCAGAAGGAATGGAAGCAAGCAAAGCGTTTCACTTTTATTTTTAAATTTTCCTTTACGCAGCGTGGCCCTTTTCCCTTCGCTTGGGGAGTTTTTTTTGTACCGTGGTGCGAAAAATGGCGCGAACTGAGAACAAAACACTCCGACACTTTGGCGTTGGCCTTGTCCGGTGCTGGAGTTTTGCCTTTCTCTCTCTCTCTCTCTCTCTCTCTTCGCTGCCAACAGAGCCGTGCTGTACAACTTCATCAGCTGATGGCTGCAATCATAAATTAAAATACATAAAATACACGGTAAGGTGCGGGGGTGCGCGGAAAAAAGACACGGACGAGCGCCTCATTGGGCGTACACGATTTCTCGGAAGTGCGAAAAGCGATAAAGGAAGGAAAGGAATAAAAAAAATAAACGCGAACAGCACACAGCGTCGTCTGCTTTCATCTCGCGATGTTTTCCCGCGAGTTTTGCACCGTCGTCGTCGTCGTCGTTGTGGTGGACGCATTTTCACCGCTGCGAAGGTTGGAAGGTGGCCGGTACTTTATGGCCGGCACCAGTTCAAGGACGACGGTGCGACAGTGCTTTCACTCGCGGGCTTTTATGCATTGTTTACATCATTTGCATAGCGAAAGTGCGACTTGTGGCCGCGCGCGAGTCCTGAAGTCACTGGTGAATAGGGAGCAATAACCGCAGCAACGAACAAACGCGCGGGAACGTGCGGGGCTGAGCAGAGACGTGCTCGAGAGCCACCACCATCGAGGGAGCGTGCCGGTGGAGTTTTTGTTCGTAAAGTTTAGAGGATTTTTTGTGTGCTTGTTATGGTTGTTGCTGTCACGCCACGTCTTTGCTGGCTGGTGTAGGCTACTCCACGACGCCTAACCACAGTGAAGGTAGCAGAAAAGTGTGTAAAAAACGTAAAATAAACGGTTGCTTTGATGGTGTGCTGGCGGCTTTGCAAGAAAGCAGGAAACGTAACTTTAAAGCTTCAGCGTGTTGGCAGCTTCATTCATTGTTGGCGTTTGGCGAACTTTAGAGTGAGGATGGTTGCCTCGCGTTGACTTCACAGTTGCGTAAGAAATTGACCACATAACGCGTTATTAGTATGATTAAATATAACTTGATGGATTAATGCCTGCTTTTTGTTTTTAATTCAAAGAAATCACCCTTTCATGTAGCTTATTTAACTAATTTAATCAATGCACGAACGTGAAAATAGATTTTAAACAAGTTCGGTCAAACACTTACCACACACTTTATGTTGCATAATTTTGTCCTCCTCGGCACACTCGTCACAAAACAAATACACTCACTGCTAAATTCCTGCACGAACCGATCCGATCCGGCTAGACGACGCTGTTCCGCGCTACCCATACCCAGCAACAAACCCAACACCACTACCGGGCCACCACGGGTACGGCTGGCGCGGGCAAGGCGTGCGTGTAAGCGTGTTACGGGGTTGGGATCGAAATAAAATGAAGGATTTCTTCCCCTCCACCGTAGCAAGGGCTGCAAACGAGGCGACGTGCGAAAGGGAAGCGCCGAACGACGACGGCAAAGCAGAAGGGGAAATTAGGGGAATTAGGATTTAGAGTTTTCTCCGCCAGCTAATGGGAAATGCTTATTGGAATTGGCTACGCGGGCGCCAACTGCTATACGGTGTTGGGTGCTGGTACTACACCGAGCCGCGCTGCTAGGCGATTGGGATGGATTTTTAATTATACAATTAGGGCTCTTGCAGTGATCTGGACAACGCAAGATAAGCACAAAAGTTTTAAAGAAGAAGAAGAAGAAGAAGAAGAAGAAGAGGAAGAAGAAGAATAAGAAGAAGAAGAAGAAGAAGAAGAAGAATAAGAAAAAACAATGCAATAAATTTACAAATAGTTTTGATACGAGTTAGTGTTTCAGATGCCATATTTTCTCTTTAGACATTTGACCTCAACGCTCCTGGTAATTTATTAGGATCAAGCACTTTTGAAAGATCGGACTTCAGAGCTACCTACATTCTTCTCTACGATTTGATACTGCTATGCAGATGATCCTACCATACAAATGTTCTCCGTTTATAGAGCATTAAGCAATCAAGAAGATGCAATCCATGAAATTGCTTATGCATTGTTCGTTATTTATCGGAACCAAGTATCAAATAAGTATACAATATAAAATAAAATAAATATAAATAGATAAAATGTATATTAGAGACAAATCTGAAACAAAAGGGCAATTATCAAACATTTACTTTCCAAAAACGTCATTTTCATCAGTAGCTCTGGTCTTGTGGATGAGTTTGACAACGTTAATAGAGACATACGACTGTAATGTAGAGCATTATGCCAATTGACATTGCATGTAACATATATGCTCCAAGTGTATTACAATACCATGAACACAAGGTTAGATACAAATAAAATACGCAAATTATGAACAATGTTTAAAATGAAAAGTTGCCCTACTTACCACGCACAAAATTGTACATGAAAGCATACATCAGTGAACAAAAGCAACAAACAACAAACAAGTATTTATGTTTCTCTGTGTTACATTTATTTGCGCTTCAAAACACCGCACAAAAAAACTATCACAATGCAAACCATAATCTGCACAGCACTGCACATAGGAGCATAAAACTAAAAGCGCAGCGAAGCATTATTTGCTTTGATTTTCGCCGAACTAGAGTGGCGGAAGTTCAAACGGCTGGTTTGCTGGTTCCAGGTTCAATTGATGTTACCCGAGGCGTGCGCGAACGATTGATGTGCTTGGTATACGTTTTAACAAATAATTTTCCGTGCTACATTTCTGCTTGTGCAACTATTGCTTACCCAAATAACAAAAGATCACACACAAAAAAACAAGCGTTTGTTTCATACGAGTTTGAACGAGTATGCTCAGCACAAAACCTCTCCATGTTTGCCGCTTTCCTTTCGCCTAACATCGCCTAACGATCGCCTCCCTCGTGCTGGCCCTTCTCGTTCTCGCAGCGCTTGTAAAAGGGTTAATGTACATGATTTAAGTCTCGTGATCAGGTGCTTTATTACGATTTTAATTTCACCTTGCCCTTCCTCCTCCGTACGGGCGTACGTTCTTCTCCATGGAGAACAAACCCTTCCCCAACGCATACCACGGAGTGTCGAACGGCAGAGAAAACAATGCGAGAAAGTGTGGGTCCTGTGCGTGGCGAGGTGGAAAGTTGAGGCGCGGGTAAGCCATTGCCGAGATTTCCGGCGCAGTCTCGCGAACCGACCAGCACCAACAGAAGCATAAATCATTTTTAATGTTTCGGTTCGGTCGCTCTCTCTCTCTCTCTCTCTGTCCCTTTTTTGGTCGGGGGATGGAAGGCACCCTGACTGTTTGGCGGCGGTGAACGGATCTACCAATCCGGCCAGCCTTGGCCAGGGTTAGTTAGACAATGGCCGACGGCCCGGGAGCTGCGAACCGCAAGCACTGCCACTTATCAAAAATGTCTTGCCGGAAATGACACCCGCACAAAGCCGTGGCTGGCACTCGCACCGGACCGCCATGGTGTGGACAGTGCCGTGCAGGGCGATTAGTTTCGGGCGCCTTCCATCGCAAAAGCAAACGGGGTTGTATTTGGGGTAGACGGACCCCGTTCGATGGGCTAGGCGGCCATTTGGGCCAGTGTAAGAATGGGAACTCGGAGACGAAAGGATTTGTTTTGAATAAATTATATTCTGCAATCGAGGTTAGGTGGAGGAAGACGGACCGCGTACTGAAGGCGTCCTGTGTAATCTCTCATTCCAGGGGGGAAAGAATGCAGTGCATCCTACACCTTCACCGCCAAATTGAACGGCAGAATACGAACCGCGGTTGAAGTCACATACGCACACATCGGAACGTCAAGCGGCGCCATTCACATCCGGTAGGAGTTGTTGTGTATTATTGTTTTTAAAGTTCTCATTCCTAGTTCTGCTCCCGCGTGTCTTTGCCAGGATCTTAATTCTAGAGTGCATTCATGTTTAGAGGTTCCCCAGCACACCACAGAAGTCAATGAGTGGAGCTCCAGTACAGCATGTTCTTGAATGTAATGAAAAGGAGTTGGACGGTAGAGAGCGTATGTAATGTATGGAGACGGCCATGTTGGTAGGGATGGAAAAGAATTTCCTGTGTGTAGGATTGTTTTAAATCTTACCCATGCTCTGGTTGCGCATCGAGCATGAGATTAAGAGTTCTTCAGACACTGTGTTCATGCTGGCAGGTCTTTCAGAAGGTTTCGACGTGGGGCGTACGTTGTACATTGTGTACATTGTTTGGTTGATTAAATTTTGTGTATGGAGTACACTAGATAATCTTTTGGACTGGAAAAGTAAAATAAATGTAGTAAGACATTAAGTTGATTGTTTTCTAACTCTCATATTCGATCAAAAGCTTAAATGTAAAATGGTTCATTTTATTGGATAATAGATGTTTAGTAAGTTAGTACTATACTTAGCTGTATGGTTTGTAATGCCTAATTCATGTTGATAACCTTGTCCTTTCTGTGAAATATATTTCAGCATTATTTTAGAGTACAGTTAATTGATATAGAGATAAGCTAATCCCAAAAATATTTTCAACAAGGAAGAAATCAATTTTCGTGTAAATCTTAAACAAAAAACCAAGATAAGAAAGAATAAATTGCTTAAGCTTTGAACTACTAGAAATGATTTTCTCTAATATTTGTTTGAACTCGAATCATGGCGTTTTATTTATATATTTGTTTACAAACTAACAAACCAAACATTTCTTTCAAAATCTTTCATTTTTAATGTTTAATCGATTCTTCGAAAGATTGCTCACCGAATGGCATCAATATTTTTATTCAAGCTTGTAAACTGGTAAAATCATTTGCAAATAACAGCGAACATATTTAGTTTAGTACCTTGCATCCACGTATATTGAACAGATCAATGTCCGTTTCCTGCTAAAACATAACCTCTTGCAGCATCCAGCATGTATCCGTCCTCGGTTTTTTTCTCTGTAATATTGCTTTGGTATTTTTTAAAGGACATTCTTTTCTTTTTCGCTTCCTCGCTCTATCACTGTTCCTCTATTTACCATGACACACCGTTCACCTGGTAATCCGATACCTGAAGACATGCAGAAACGGGACATGATAAGCCTTGCCGACTGCTAACGCTCCAGATACCAGCTACGGCAACAGATCAAGAAGCAGCAAGCAGGGCCTCAGTCCCGACCGACCGACCGACCGTCTTCCTGCAGCACAATATAGTGTACAATGTGAGTGAAGTTATATTGGAAAATTTCCTCCAACCCTGCACACGCATTTGAATCCTTTGCCTGCGTGCGTTCCTTTCCGTTCGGCTGAAAAGAATGAGCCAATAATGGGGGTAGTAATAGAAAGAATGGCCCCGCACTGTTTCGCTTTTGTACTGGTACCGGGTCTCTCGTTACAGTGCTGCACTGCGCTGGAAGCTCCTGCTGGAGTTGGGATTTTGTTTTGTAGTGGAGCAAGATCCCGTTCAAGTATTGTGCAAGCCGAGACGAAAGATGCATTGTGTTGTGAGGCTGGAAGAAAACTGTCCAGCGAGGCATAACGCTTGGGACGGGTTGTGCAACATGTCGTGGAGGATGTTGATTTGATGAGTGTCTTGTTGGAATCACAGTGTATGATGATGATTATTTTAATTGCAAAACAGCAAACGGTAAAGGTTTTGGCCTGTAATATCGCAGGTAATATCTTACTTCCATCGAGCGATCGGACATCGTGAGTTTTCCAACCGAACGGTGACCTTCGGAACCACCGTCCACCCCGGAGGCCATTGCGTCGCATAAATCAGAGGGTCCATTAAAAATCTGTCTACAAATTGGAAGCGTCCCGTGCTTCCGGAGGCCTGCTGCCCGAGGGTTCCTTTCCGTGGCGGTCAATTCTACCTGCGGTTCGGATCACCCTTTTGCCCGTGCGGAAAGGGGTGCAAAGCTGGCGTGTTTTTTGTTACTACCAGGCTCACCAACGACCAGCCCCGGTTCGACCAATGGCGAGTACTGATGGTGAAAATATGCAAATTAGCTGCCCGGCAAAGGGTCATCCCAAACTGTCTCAAATATTATTGTCGTTTCGGGCGAAGTTTTAATCTATTATTTATACGCGAACCAGGAGCCCCGATACCGAGCGGCCGAGCGACCGTACCGTTACCGGATGTAGCTATCCACGGAATGGAAAAAAGGGACACATTCACAGGGATACCGGGATTTTAGGCACGCTCGTACCGGTACGGCTGAGAGCAAAACCCCTGGTTGTGCGTTTTTCCCCTGCTTCCTCTTTTCCGTTGTGTTTGATTTTCTGTTTCCAACCCTTGCCGGGGTAGGATGGAAAAAACACCCAAAAAAACGGGGGTAAATGGAAATGACGAAGCACACTTCCGACATACACAAACATACCCACCACACATACCGAACAGGCGCACGCGAAAGGGGTCGAAGGGTTTAATTAAAGCCCCCGTGTTCGGTCCATTGCCGGTCAGTCGTGCGGGCGCATACAACCTTTTCCACGGGTCGCACGGTTCAGGCCATGTTTAGGCTTTAGCCGGGCAACGTGGACTCGCCTCTCGGCCAGGATTTCCGCATTTTTCACATCCACCGCCCGGTGCCGTCATTTTATTCCACTCCAAATGGTGCTTCCGACGCCGCTCCCGAGCGGGCCAGCGGACAGTTTTAAACGCGTCCTGCGTCCGAAACCGGGACAAAATGTCGTCCGGAGGTGGTGAAAAACCTCCCTCCCGTTCGGTACATGCGCTTTAGTGCACACCATACGTGTATCGGTGTCCGGGCTTGGCTGGCAGAACGGGGCTGGCAGTATAGGGTTGTTGCAATGGGGTTTTGGCGTGCTCGAGTGTGCGTCGGCCGCCTTGCCCGTAATGGGAGACAGAGAATGGTTTTGGTAGTGCGATGAAATTAAATTTGAGTTTGATTGAAATTGCCAAAG
The DNA here is from genome assembly GCF_016920715.1 of Anopheles arabiensis. Classification (NCBI taxonomy): domain Eukaryota; kingdom Metazoa; phylum Arthropoda; class Insecta; order Diptera; family Culicidae; genus Anopheles; species Anopheles arabiensis. The sequence goes on from NC_053517.1 coordinate 21,356,285, forward strand.
GCGAGACCAATTAACACCGGCCAAGTAGTGTAGCAGCGCCGTAAGTGTGACGGGCAGCTACCACGTAAGCCGTATCAAGGGAAATTATTTGAATAAATTTGTGTGTAACCGAAGCCGGAAAGGGTGCAATGTAGATCGAATTGCTGTGAGGCTGAGTTTAATATGCAAGCAGCTTGGTGAATGGCAAAGAATCATTGCGCAATGAAATCGAGTTGGGTGTAGTTTTACGCGAGTAAGATTTATTTCTGCTGGGATGCATTGCAATACCTCGTTTTGTGTTTCATAAATCTCTACAAAATGCAATTATCGTGTAAATTATTCATAGCAGTTATTGTTTTTAGAATGATTTTGACAGTTTGGTATTGTAGGCACAGTACAAATGTATATATTTCTGTAATTTATGTTTTTAGAGTACCTGAAAGTATGCAAACCGTGTCGAGGAATAAATTATGAAGTATCGTGATCAAAAGTACAATAGCATTCTTTATTTTCTGCTTATTGTTTGGTCATATTGTAGGTTAAATATATTGTTTTTCCCTTTTTTTTCATGAATAAAGGGCATATTTTTGTAGCTTATATTTATCGCTGCATCATTTTTATCTAAAAATGACTCAATTGTACATATACATCGCCCTTTTTAAGCTGCAAGGCATCACATTGCATACTTTCGGGCGTGAAGCAAGGCTACTCGTGTGGACTTGTTTAAGCAAACCAATCAAAGGTTAAAGTATTTCGGCTTGCTGGGATGAAGTTACAAAACAAACTTTGCCCTATCATGTCAGCATTTTTGATACATTGTAACACTTCCACCTCTGCAGTCTTCAGTGTCCAACCGACCAAGCGACGGCAACAGCAGTACATTAACACCATCGCCCTTGACGGGGTCCTCTTTAAAACGCTCCCTGGCCACAATCAAATCCATCGACCAATCCAAGCGTGTACCGGTGGCACCCGGGCACCCGACATCTAACGAATTTCGGTTCCGAAATTTACTTCATAAAATATTGAAACCATCTACGAGGGAACCCCCTCACTAAGAACAGAAAGTCAGGTCCAGCAAAGTCTCACCCAAAGACTGAAATAAGAAAGGTTCGGTTCGGTTTTTGCTTCCACTCGCCCCGTTCCAATGAACGAACCACTAGTGGAAAAACCCATCCAACCGAAACCGGACCGAAAACCCACCGGGAGTCCATTTTGGGGTGGGTGGTCAGACCTGTGCGCCACCTCGGCTTAGAATACCGCTTCCAAACCAAACCCCGGGCTACAGCGAAATGGACACGGGGGCTAGGCAACAGGAACGTCGAAGGCAAAACTTTTCATCTTGGTTTTGTCGGAAACCGCACCCAGCGGACAAGGTTTCCACTCGAAGGCGCTTTCGAAGTGGAGAAGTTTCGTGCTTCTTGGATGTGCTTTGTGTTTGTGTGGGCGTGTGTGTGTGTATGAATAGTGCGATAGAGTCCCGCGAAAAGCAGCAGAAACAAGCAGAGTTACGATGGTCCACGAACCGCAGAACGGTCTGGGAGGGAACGGGGTGCCCGGGTGTACGCTTCGCAGGAAGAGCGGTTCTCGATCGGGAAGAGTTTTGTGAAAATATATAGTTTTAGTGTGCTACTTTTTGCTTAACTTTCTAATACAACTTCCCTTTCTCCGGAACCCGGCCCGGGCGTGGGCGTGGGCTGGCCGACAAGCGCCGACTGTTCGCATCCGGTTGCCGGGAACCGCGTGTATCTGGACGTGCCCGGACTTTGGACGGACTTGCCCAGCAAGGCAGAAGAACCGCTGCATCCACCCGGGTGGAAGGGCGCAAGTCACATCAGAAGCGTGTTTCGTGGACATCGATTCTCGGTACAATGTCTCATGTTCCCGGGGTTTCCAGCGAGCTTTTTTGTATCATTTCAATGTTGCGATGCTCCGTTCAAACCAATCATTCGGGTTTTTCATCTATCCGGGGAGTAACTTCAATGCTTGTTTGGCTCGGTTCATTACAGAGATGTTCTTTCTTTGACTGTCTTTAAGAAAGCACAAACTTTGAGCTCAACCAAATGAAGTATTTTTCAGCATATCAGGAAGAAGAAAATGCTGGGTTGTTTCAGCCCATCTTCCCGTATGTGATGTTTATTTCACTCCTCCCGGTGGGTTGGTTTCGTGAACGGGAGAACACTTCATCAGCAAAGTTCACGCCACCAGTTTCTAGGGTAGGGAAATAAGGCGGTTTCTTTTAAGACATCTTTTAACGGGAAAAGGACGGACTTTTGGCAAACGGTGCGCCGAGCAACCCCGGGCACCAAGTATCAACTTTTGATGGTCGATGGGCAAAAGTTTGCCACGGCCGCGTACGGTGCAGGCCGTTGTTCATTGTTCACAAATCAGGCACCTCTTGGGATGGTGGAGGGCGTTACATACTTCACATACGCCCGTGCAAGACAAAACGGCAAGGCTTCTTGGCGTGGGGCAAAAGTTGTTGCATTTGTAAAATTACCACAATGTATGCGTGCAGGTTAAAAGGTGCAGGAGGGAGAAAGTAAAACTTTTAACTTCTTTTAACTAAACTTCTCCTTTCTGGATGGTGGTTGTCTTTATAAAAGCACAGGGCCTCCAAGCACGACAGTGGCTGACAAGGTAAACTTGTTACAAAAGGACACACAGCGCATATGACAAGAAAGAAAAGAAAAACACTGACAAACCGGATCTACAATGTCCAGTTTGTCAGCTTCGTTCAAATAGTGTTGAGTTCTTCCTGCTGATACAAGGGGTTATGGGCGCGAAACACGTTTCTTAAGAAGTTTATGAGCGTGTCCGCAGCAATAAGAAGAAAGGATTAGCCAGGCAAAGGAAACTCGCTGGGCTGGGCCAAGGGTTAATGGAAGTGTCTGTACTTTGCGGTCTGTTTACAGGGAATTGTCCAGCGTGCGATGACAGGCTGGGCTGGATGAGTGGATGATTTATGCGACCGTATTTCGGTACACAAGCGCACACGTGTTTCGTTGGCCCATTCTGACCTTAGAGGGGCTATTCGGGTGAAATGAGGAATTTCTACGATGTATTGGACAGTTTAGTGGCAGTGAAGACGTGAGTTTAGTTGATTTGAGGCATGTTACAGTTACTTTACAAGTGCTTTGCAATTTATTGTGATGTAATTATGCAAAATAAGCTCATTTCCTTCTAAACATCCACGTACTCTTATAGAAAACTCATTGGAAAATGTATGGATAACAACAGACAACCCTCTAGCTGAAGCTTCCTTCCCAATTAGCCCGAGACACACTCGGGCCATTCTAATTGGATGCTTTTCCAGCTCCCGATTACCCATCCATAGAAGATGCAATGAAGCATCACAGGTGCTTTGTCGTTGCGATGCGAAATAAAATAACGACTAAATAAAGCAAACAAACACACACACAGATATGGATCGGCATGAATTGATGTTGAGGAAGGAAAGGACCGAACAAATCTCAGTACATCGGTTCGTGGTTCATAGGAGCAGGATATTGACAAGAGTGAAAGAAGGCGAAAAAAAAAACCAACCAACATTATCCAACATCTAGCCGACAATGCTTCCGACGAGTACGGACGACTCCACGGCACTCCAATGGGTTGCACAATGAGGCTACTAAATAACGGCTGAGTTCCTGTGAAAAGGATCCGCGCTGCATTCAGCCACTGGATATCGGCCATAGCCGACGAGCCAGCTCCGAAAGAAGGGAAGGCTTTTTTTCTTTACTCCTGCACCCGGCTTGAGGCCGTCGAGACGCTTGCGTACACACTGTTGGGCGGAAATGTGGGAAAATCTTGCAAGAATTCCGTGGCCCCGTCCACGACCGGCGTGTAGATGTTGTTATTTTTGGTTGTGCGTTGTGGTACCTACGGGTCCCAGGGTCCAAAACGCAGGTGCGGAAATCCAACAGTGCAATCACCGGTGTGGGCAACGAGAGCGGCTGATTTTGGATAGCTTTCGGACGGCGTGGGTGTGTCGTCGTTAGCAGCCCGGTAGCAAAGCGCAGTCAGCAAACGGTGGTAACAATAACTACTCCACCGACGGCGCGGTTGGGACGACGAGCAGCAGCAACAAGGAAGAAGTTCCAATCTCCGTCCCCATTCCGCTGCACACCAGTAGTGCAGCGTGAAGATGTCGTGTCGCGCAGGGCAAAACCCGTGCTCTAGCACCGGTAGCAGCTCTAGCAGGAGCGCACCAGGATGCACACACAATAGGATGGAAAAGTTCGGGAAAAGATGATGACTATGAGATGTCGTCAGCGTGTTTTCCTGCAGCATGCGTTGCCCACCGTTTCTTCGTCGTCGCGTTTCGTCGCCGTTCAATTGAATCGTGCTGGGGGATGGCGGCGACAACAATGATGATGATAAGTTCGTCGGTTCGGTTTTGCCGAACTGGTCCCTGGTCACGCGGACAGCAGGTGGGAGGACTGCACACGGACAGAGGCACGATTGTACAAATTCTGCACAACTTGACTAGAATGGTAGAAGGGATGGATAAGAGGTGGTGTTCCTGGTTGTACATTCCGGTCGAAAGGACTAGCGAGCGTCCGCCCAGGGCCCGTTCCATTCCAATCCAATTCCATTCCGATCTGATCCCAGGGATGCCTACCTTTCCACCTCAACAACGGATGGCCAGGAAAAGATGTGTGGGTGTGTGTGTGTGTGCGGCTGCGCATGTATTTGTCCTCGGCATGTATTCGACGTTAATAATATGTTTTATTTGTAAATTTGTATACCTTCATTTGGTGCAGTTTCGCAGCGCCGTTTGCAGGGGAAGGGGAGTTTTGACGGAGGAGTTTCGGCGAACTCCATTCGGTAGGAATTTGTTATTATAATAGAGCAGCGAGCATGTAAGCCTTCGGTGGAGTACGTTCCACGGGGATGGGGTCGAGATTTACTAGTCCTGCTCGATCGAAGCATATCATAACGTCGGATGGGACAGATTTGTGCATATTTTGTGCAGTTTATTGCATTTTGTTTGCACGTTGGATACCGGTAGAACCTACCTGTAGTGTCTCGGGTCGCAATGCATGTTAAGCAAAATGTCTTATTCGCTTGTATGACAAAAGAAACGGGGAAATAATGTGCATTCTTATGATTAATCGTGGTAAGGTGGATGTTAAAGAAACTGTCAAAGAGAGGAATGGTATTAAAACATAATATAGGTACAGTGAATCTTGGCCAAGAGAGCACTTAACATGCCATGAGGATTTCACTAATCGAGTGAACCGGTGGCTGGAGTATACTCCGTTAGATTTTTTTTGTAAATTTCATTTATTAGAGAAGTCTAACGAATATGAAACCAGGTAAAAGCGAATGTTATATGGGTCTGGAAAATCAAGTGTATTTTATTGTTATCGGTAAATATGAATATTTATGTATTATGATTATACAAAACGCCTGCAGATATGCAATATGAGACAAAAAGACACTTTTAATAGTTTCTCTTATCATTAATATTAAAAAAAATGAAGCAAAAACAGCTCTTTCTATAGCACAATTTATTTATTGCGCTCCAATTTCTAAGCCAAATTCAACAAAGAGCATTCCGGGGTTTTACTGGACATAATTCTTTTTTGGATGACAGATAAGGCAAAAGACACTATATTAATGGTATTCTATCTACAATATACGTTTTAATTATTACCGTATTCAAATATTTACGAACCTGTAAGAAAGCTTCTTTCCAACTCATTCCGCACTTTTTGATTGATTCTACTGCACTGTAAAAGCTTCTACTCCGGAATTGGAAATAAAGTGCATAAGCGCACCACATAAGTTTCCAAAACTATCCTTCGCAAAATCCTTCCTACACGGGGAGTTTTTCCGCGCAACCGCATCCTTTTTAAACTGCTTTTACACGTTCAAATCGCTTACTCGCCTTTTCGAAATGGTTCTCTCTGGTGTATGTAAAATTGGCGCGAAGAAAGCCGAAGTCAACACGGCACCGAACAACTTCCCCATTTCCAGCTAACGGCATACTCCTTCGATCGATGGAAAGACATTATCCAGCACAAATTGCTGTAAACATGTTCAACAGTGGTTCTTAATTAATTGGAACCAGATGGTGACCGGCGCCGCGGGTTTACCGAATCGGGACGTATCGACACAATTGCAAAAAGGGGTGGGGGAGGAGCATCTTGTCTTGCGGCCAACGAAGTGAAGGTCTTGGAAAAGCGCCACAGATCGTACATGCTTCTCAATTTGCATTAAATCTTCACCTCGTCAGCGCATATGTGCGAATCGGTGGTAAGTTTCGCTTCGTTTCGGCCTGCGGGAAGCCCACACCGTCGTTCGGTTCATTCCGTATTCCAACTGCTACCCTGCTGCTGCTTCTTTTGTGTTCCAAAGTCCCCGTCCGGATCAGGAAGTGACGCAGAGATGAAAAGAGCATTGCTGTTGGGCTGCTGGGAACATCGCCCCATTGCAGCTACAGGCTCCATTAGCTATTACGGCAATACGTCAGTCACGGAAGAAGGCAGGTGGGCCAGTGAAACGGAGGGCCACTTTCAGCAGGTGAGCAGCTCGCAACTGTTCACTGTTCTGTGAAGGCTTTCGCCTAATGAATTAGTGTTTATATCCTTCCATCGTATGGGGAGGGGAAAAAATGGCTACCACAAGCGAGTGCTCCAAGGCTGCTCCACAAGGCTTCACTTGTGTATGAAAAGAGAACCCTGCCGCCCGGCACTTGGCGGTTTTATCCCATTCCCCATTTGTTGCATTCAGGGGAGTGATATTTCGTCCGCTTCGAAAGCAACAAAAAAAAATCCTTTTCTCATTTATTATGAAGGAGTCGTAACAACGAAAACTGGGCAGAGGTAGAAGAAAAAGGCATAATAAACCGCGAACCATGGCGGCCTGCTTGCAAGCCACTAGCCGTAGAAATAATAATAACAAAAAAAAAACCTGCATACACATGTGTGTGACCCACGACCTCCCAAACGATGGCTTGCTTTTATCATCGTACGCCTACGTTCATCATTGCTAATTAAAGTCTCCCGCCAGATCCCGTGTATGTAGGTGTGTGTATGTGTGTGTATGTGTGTGTGTGTGTGTGTGTGTGTGTGTGTGTGTGTGTGTGTGTGGAAAATGGGAAGCAATATCCCGTCCCGTCCATGGAGGGCTCATTTCAATGGGAACGCGCGCGCTTAAAAGAGTTTCCTTTCCCCATCATCATCATCTTCGTCGCCCAGTTTTCATTGCGGTGAACCAATAACTTTCCTTTAAGGGTCCAACAAAAGACGGAAGCAAAAAAAAACCTCCACACATAATGAACACACACACACACACACACACACACATCATACATACATGTGGATACACCCGTCGACAGTCCAAATGTGCATGAGCCGCGAAGCATAAAGCAAAGCCATCCTTGAGATCAGCAAAACATTCATTAGCCAATAGGGAAAGTGCTATTAGTGGGATAAGCCATCCGTATGCGAGTGAGTGTGTGTGTGTGTGTGTGTGTGTGTGTGTGTGTGTGGAGTGGGCTTTGGGAGGGACGGCATTGGTGAGATTGACATGTGTGTGGGTAGAAACAAAAAAAACGCAAAAAATACTGCAGGAGCAAAAACCCGACCATTCAAAACTACCCGAACAATGGCACTCCAGGGGAAAACAATGACCATTCATCATAAGTTTAGAGGACGTCGCCGTTTTCTATTGTTTTTGTTTTTCACCCTCAGATCAAAGCGTCGCAGGAAGCAAAAGGAATGGATGATGGAAAGCGGGTTGAGGTGAAAATGGTCCCAAATGTGAGGTGGCCGTGTAGGCTTGCGACGTGGGTTTTGAAAATAATATTGAAGGTAAGCGAGGTGGGTAATTTGTCTGGAAGATGGTGTTGATTTTATACTCACCGTTGTATTTTGTATGGAAATTTAATGTAAAGGATTAATACTACAACTAAACCATATAACGAAAGTTTTGCTCCTACCTATTCTATTTCATTCTCATAGTTTGCTTCATGTCCAAACTCAAAACTGAATAGCAAACGATTCCAATTACCATTCAAATGCTTACAACCCACCTCGGGAAAAGCGGACATGTCACTTTTGCTGCAAAATGTTTCATCCACTCCCAGCACCATGACCTTCGCATGTTTGCGCTGCATTGCGAATGTTGCCCGATCGAACCGGTAACTGGTGTAACATGCATGCAATTTGAATTTTCCATTCCATGTGCACCAATGAAAATTACAAAACCCATCCCGGTCTGGGCGATGTAATTTTGCGACCAAATGTGTACTTCCTCATTTCCATGTTCGCCCATTCGGAGCCAATTCCGATCAACCCAGGCTGTATGTGTGCCCATCCCACCATACCCGCTTGCGCGTAGACATGCTTTCGATAATCGAAGTTTCGCCCCCGGGGGCACCGGGCTAGATTCATTACCGGGGGGAGGTTGGTTTTTAGGTGGAAAATTGAATCGTCAGCGCCCGCACATGTAATTTTTAATTTCCTTGCAGCCTCTCGCCTGCCGGTGGCTTCCCGTCTTTTTCCCGCATGCAATTGCACTGTGCAATCGCGCTTATGCTCGGGCATGCAGATTGTTGGGACGGGACGGTTGAGAGTTGAAAGCGTGCAGAGAGGAAAGCCGGAAGGAGGTGGTTCGAGCAATTAAAGCACGAACCGCACCTACCGAAACGGCGGCGCGATTGACAAATTGGACGACAGGGAAATCGACATTTTACCGAGCGCTTCCTGCTTGCAGTCCGTTCGGTAGCAGACGGCGCAAAATGGGAGGTTTTTGTGTTTTTGGTGAAGGACATGTCCAGGGAGGTGATTAAAAGGCTGCAAACCATACGTGAATTCAATTCGAGCAATGATTTAAATTCATCAAAATAGGTGTGTGCTTTTGAGAGCAAAATTACAATTCGCATCCAAAATACGCCTCATATCGCGCATGCCGGTAGCCATCATTGCCAACCGGACCGCCCGCAAGGGTGCCAGGACAGGAAGGCATAAATCAAAACATTACGCTCCTTATTCAAGCACCCTTTTTCATTTACACAACCACACACGCGCGCGCCTGGGACGAGACGCCATGCTTTTGTGCCGTTGCACCCACCAATGGAACGGTACCGGGCACGGTCCTTTCGGGCTAATGGGTGGCGATTTTTGCGGGCAAACGGTCAGCGGTGCGGGTAGGCCCGCGCGGAGGAGGCCCGACCGTTTTCTGATTGTGTGCAGCATTTTCCACCCTTTGCGAATTTACTGTCCAGACGCGACATTTTCCTGCCGCGCTGCATCCGATGGAAGCTGTTGGCAAAAAGGGTTATGTGCACGAATGGCGATACGAATGGTTTGTGCATGTGTGTGAGTGAGTGAGGAAGTATGCAAGGATATTAAACCCACCAGCACTACATGTTCGATTGTGGGATAAAGGACTTCAATTACAGCAGTGGAAGAGGGAGTTCTCTGGAGGAGATTACTCTGTCGGGAATTTGAGTGCTGAAGGAAACAGTTTTGCTGAGGATTTGAATTTTAAAATTATTGTTATTATTTAAAAGAAATCAAAACACATTCTCAGAACAGTCCTTTCTTAGTATATTCACAAATTCGATCGAAAAACATTAACCCATCTTCCACCAAGTGTCACTCCGTTCGGTTGTTGCTCGCTGCCTTTTTTTTTGGTACAATTTATTTCCCTTGCTCTGGGCACGTGTGGACCCGTGTCGCTCCTGCTTGCCAAACAGCGTATTTTTAGGCATGTGTGTAAAGTTCACTCTCGCTTCTAGCCTTCTCCTTACTGTTGTGTATCTCTCTGTACGCGTGTGTGCGTATGTGTGTATGATACAATCCCGCTCCGATAATATTTCCGGATAGACAAAGGTCAGAAAAACGAGGGTCGATTAAATTTTTACCAGAATTGATATGGGTTGTTGGACATTTTATATCCCCCTTCGCCCCGCTGCCGTGGGTTGCCGAGACCCTTCCGGGAAGCGGGTCGTTTTTCCTTCCCTTCTCAAGCCTCCTCGGCAGCAACGGAAGGTAATGGAGCGATGTTCGACCAACCGGCAAACCGGGATGGACGGACCCGATTCGATCAGCCCGGGCGCAGCCCAGCTCACTTCCCGCTGTCATTTCGACACGGTCAGAAGCGAGCCATCACGATAAGGACGCGAAGGACCAAACGCCACAGCCATTGCCGCTGTTAGCCAGCGCTAGCGGCTGTCACGTATGGTGTTGAGCATACGGTCGGGTCTGGGTAGGGAGTCCATTTTAAGGTGAATTTGAATTGAAAACTGCTCGGTAGAGTGAGCTGTGGCGCGGTAGTTGGAGAATTGGATTGGTTTGAAGTGAGGCTCGCAATCGAGGTTTGTATTGGTAGGAACAATGATTTTTTTAGTAAAGAAGTGTTGGTTAACGTTGAAAGATATCTCACACTTGACTTTATCAAGCTTGATACTTGAGCCTTAGCGGTATATTAAGAATACTTATCTTATTTTAACACTTTAACACTTGAAGTCGTTAAGCAATATTGACTGTTTCATCTGGAGTGGAAGAAACAATTTAAATCATGGCGACGTCTTCATCACGGGAATATTGAATAAAGCTATTAAAGATCCAAGATGTAGTTAGAAAACTGTATAAAATGTTATGTAAAACCATTTCATTTCATTTATAAATTTCAATATGTCTGCCTGTTGGGTTGAACATAAATGCTTAACACCTAGCTGGCCCTATTGGTACTAAGCTAATTGGAACTGTACTAAACTAAGTAGAAAAGGATATAACAGCAAGAAATAAGCAGCGGATAAGAAGAACATATTTTAAAAACAAAAACAAAAAATTAAGGAAAAAAAAAGAAGAGAAAAGAATTTGATTGTATAACATGAGCCGGAACATAGTTTAGAAATTAAAATCATGGCAATGTTCATTGAATTGACGCAAAAAAATTAGCCACGGATCATTAGTGCCAAAAGATGTATTGCGGAAAGGTATTGCTAGAGCAGTCCGATTTCTTAAACACCTAGTAGGAACATACACAACTAAGCTGAGAAAGCAAGTCTGGTGCATCTACATTCCCTCGTAACAAATTGCTGATAAATGACACAATTCTTAAGTTCATCTAGGTTCGAGTGTTTCAATATTGAATAATATCCAACGATCACTGTATGACGGTAATGAGGTGATGGAAATTCCAAAGAGACGATATAAACGCCTAGTGAAGCGCTTTTGCACACTTTTGAGTTTATTATTCCAACCTACCCTGATAGTACAGAAGACAACAGAAGTATACTCAATAACGGGGCGCACTAGGGAACAATACAATGCCTTAAGGCACCTCAGATCGGTGAAGCCCGAAGTCATGCAACAAATAAGGCCAAGGTTTGAGTAAGCTTTACCGATGACCAATTCAAGATGACTATCGAATGATAGCATTTCGTCTAACATAACACCTAAATCGCGAACACATGACACTCTGTTGATAACAGTGTTATTAAAAACATAATTGTGAATGTTGGCATGTTTTGCTTTGTATATTGTCTATCTTTACGCACTTTGCAGTGCGGGTTGCATAGTTGGAGGTGCAATGTGATCTGCTTGGCATTTTAGGACTTTTATTTGAAAACTGGAATTTGACAGATGTTCAGAAAGAGCTTTTGTTTGCCAAGAAATGCAGTGGAAATAATTTTATTCGGCATTTGTTTATTAGAATTATTTAGTACTGAATATACTTTCATGGGTTCATTTTTATGTCTGTGGATGTTACGCTGTATGAACGTGTTTAAATTACATTAGAAAAAAACCTTAGATTAAAATTAAACACTGTATTATTTTAGCCAGCAATTAAAATGAAAACCATGGCTGCATTCGTTCTGGCGGCCATTTCCGTCGCAAATAACGCCTCTTGCAATGACAACTTTGTTAGTGTTGGGGTGGTGCTTGTTAAAAACTTCGTCTATTCGTGCTATTCTTTTCTCACCACCCGGTCCAGCATATATTTTCCACATATATATACACACACACACACACGGTCGAGCGACCATGTACGGTTTGTTTGGCTGCCCGGCTTCCTACCCCGGCAGCAGTTGAGTTGAGTTTGTGTTTCGTAAGAAAATATCTTAATGAGTTATTGTCCTCCATTCGGAAGGCTCGGCTGGCGACCATTTCCACGGACCGGTCTAATTCGTATCACCCCCCCCCCCCCAATCCTGAGAGCCCATCCATTCAACCGTACAGCAGTTTGCCCAATTCGTCCGCTGGCAGGCGTGCCGAAAAGGGAGAAAGAATGGTGCCCGACGCGCACGATGAAATACCGCTCCACACCGGATGATCTTTGGCCGCAGCAGTGGTGGAGTCGAACTCCCAGCGCGGCAGAGGCGAAGCTAGGGTGCGGGTGCGGGTGGATAGCGGTGGCAAAAACTAACCTCAATCTTTGCCGTTTTTGCAAGGCCCAGTCCAGCCATCCACACATGCACGCACGCACAGTAGCCAACCGTCCAATCGTCGCGCTCCTCGGGTGTAAACTCCTCGCCAACGCCAGCAGAACGGCAAACTTTTCTTCCAAGCGCAAAAGGAACGGTGAACCGGCGCGCTTTTGCTAACTTTTGCCCCCGGTTTTGGGTGGGGCGGGAGGTATGGTGAGCAGGGAATATCGAACGGAACTGTAACTTTTCGCCCAGTCTCCCAAAACTACGGTCGGGCTACCGTTTTGGCACCATTTTGAGCCCCAGTGTATGTGTGTGTGTCCCTTTCGTAATGGTTGCGCTTGTCCGATCGCCCTGCACCACACGGCGGCACCACACGGTGTGCGGATCCACCTTCGGGGTTGGACGTTCGGTAGCGCGGACGCTTTTAAATATACATGAATATTACATCCCACTGCGAGCGATGGGCCAGCGCCCGGCCCAGCCCAGCCCAGTGCTGCTCGGTTTCGGTTTGGGAAAACTCCTTCCCGTTTCGTTGCCGCCCGCTCACCGTCCGTTTGGGATAAAGTATATAACCGCTGCGAAGACCGTCCCGGACCGGACCAGAAGAAAGCTGAACCCTTTTTGTCTAAACCTTTCGACACCGATCTGCCACCCTTCCGCACAAGGGACGCATTCTTCGGACGCCATTCCGCTGCCCATGCGTTTCGGCGTCCAAAAAACCCCTCGCAAAGGCGTGGGGGCCCACTAGCAAACTGGTCAGGCTATCTGATTTCCCTATTGCCTTCCCATTTCGGGACGCTCGTTCGACTTTTGTCGTCCGGTGTGGGTGGATGTAACAGGGCCGGTAGGGTGACGAACGGGCGGGTTGGCCATCCTCACGGGAACCATTCCGGCGGTTTTTGTGCGCTTCCGTGTGCTGTGTGTGTGTGTGTTTTTGCAGCAGCAGCAGCAGCCGAGTGTGTTGGCGCAGCTGCCGAAACCTTTGCTGGCCGGACCGTGGACCACCGCCCCCCTTTCCTACCGGGACCGCCTCACTCGGGATCATTCCGGCCCGTTGGTGAATAATCTGCAGATAAATATGGCCGACCGAGTGCTGAGAAATGGGGTGTCCTTTTTGTGTCGGTGTGTGGCCTCGGCCAAACTAATAGTGCTGCCGGTTTTGGGGCCGACGGGACGGGATGTGGGACGCAGGATTGCGGGGAGTGAACGAGATGTATGTAGATGTACGAAAAATTCACACCACCATAACACACAGCAGGGCAACGAACGGGCGAACGGGAGGGAATAGGACAGGGAGGTGCTGTACATGCCAGAGTTAGCATTCTTTAGCATTCTTCTGGGTGGACCCTTTGGCAGGGTGGCTGAATGTGTTTCATGATTTGAATGCTGCTAATGTAAGTACTGCTTCCATTTTACCATGAAGTGTGTTGTTGTTGTTGTTGTTGGGAAAACGGAGTGACTGGAAAAGAATTTACAAAAACTATGCTGTAGTATTAGCCGTAAAGCTGTTAATAGGCAGTGTGTTTAATGTAGTACATCAGAGAAGCTACCAAGAGTGATAACGGGACAAAAACTGTTACTAAAATAATTGCATTTAATTTAATCAGAAATGTAAAGCATAAAAGCGCTATTCTGTATAGGCGGTTGCCTACTTTCAGGCGCATTGGTAAATCAAGTCAACACAGTGGTGTCTCTGGAAGGTTGCAAATGAACATCAAGTGTTGAAATGGTTTTCTTTGACCTCAGAAAGAGATATTTCAGTGTTTTATTTGAATTAGTTTTAAATTTAAATTTAATCGGTCGAATTTTAAAAATCATTTTAAATGGTACCAAATTCTAATGTTCAGTTTCAATCAGATCAATTGACTAATATGGTGGCCAAAACCTTCCACTTCCAGATATGGTATTGCTTCCGGTCCGCAACAATAGCGTATTTTGGAGATTCACAGGTTGGCTGATAAGTCCCCGGTCTGACACATAGATGGCGCCGCTAGTATTAAATGCATATTATTTTTATATAGTACCAACCTTCAAATGATTCGTGTCAAAATTTGACGTCTGTATGTCAATTAGTTTGTGAGACAGAGCGTCTTTTGTCAAGCAACTATTGTTATTTTGTTGTTCCACCAAGACAACGCACCGTGCCACAAGTCATTGAGAACGATGGCAAAAATTCATCAATTGGGCTTCGAATTGCTTCCCCACTCACCGTATTCTCCAGATCTGGCCCCCAGCGACTTTTTCTTGTTCTCAGACATCAAAAGGATGCTCGCAGAGAAAAAATTTGGCTGCAATGAAGAGGTGGTCGCCGAAACTGAGGCCTACTTTGAGGCTCAAAAAATTGGAAGGTCGTTATAATCGTTGTATCGCTCTTGAAGGGAACTATGTTGAATAATAAAAACGAATTTTGACAAAAAAAATGTGTTTTCTTTGTTAGACCGGGGACTTATCAGCCAACCTGTTACCTGTACTGTATTTGTATCATTAGTGGTATGTTGAATGGATGGTACAGCTGTATATGATTGAAACTTAGCTTAGCTAAGTTAGCTTATTCGTTGGATTTGTGGGGTTTAATTTATTTTAACAGTGTTGTTGATTCATTTATTGTTGATTGACTTTTTTTCATTTGTATTTCACAGAAAAATTACAAAAATGGAAGAGAAAGTAGCATGACATGCTTAAACCATCTAGCAGAAGGCTTAGCCTTCAAGGATTTGTCGAAAGAGTTACTGTCTAGCATAATAATCTTCCATTTTAAATCCTTGATTCGACGTTCGTAGAGCTTGTGTATAAAAAAGCGCCAAAATTTGATGTTCATATTGGGCACTTATATTTCATTTTAATTAGTAACTGCCCAAAAGTCGAGTTTGCCAACAATTTACATAGCCACAGTATAAAGATGAAATGGCTACACACAGGAAAACAGATGGTCCGTTCTTGATACGGGGGACGGTCCATTGTAGACTTGATCCCACTGTACCACGAAACTGCGGAACATATAACATCAGTTAGCCTATATAAAACGGATACGTCCACGTAGCAAATATTATATTACAAACATTTAAACAATTGCAAACAACTCAAAACACGCCTCTTTGCATACCTCTAGGCGCTCATACAGTGATATAGGCGATATACAGATAGTTTCATTTTAGAAGGAGCAAACAATCCACATAAAATACATTTACACACCTTTAAGCGCAATAAAACAACTCTCTACATACCCTTCATTCGTCGCTCGTAAATCACAACAGAAAATGTAATCGAACAACACATACACGCACGACCGTACCCGTGCACATTGCACCGGCCTCACAAGCACATATGCAAAATGGCTTCGAGATTCGTACGGAATGGGCTTGCAATGGGAGGGAAAAATCCCTGCATCCGTTTGCGTCCACCATGAAAACTGTCCCCTGAGTGGTGTGGTGAGAGGGGGGGGGGGCGGGGGTTTCTGGCTCAAGAAAGGGTAAAATAAAAAAAAGCAGCCCCCGATGCAAAATGCAAATAAAAAAGGGTGCATTCGGTACCCCGAATGGATCGTCTTCCCCCTTTTGGATGCATAATTCAAAGGCCTCTCGACCACCTGCCGCCCCATACAGCACGACACATACACACACACACACACGTGCACGAGTCAAAACCACCCGCAGACACCGTCCGGTCGGTTGATGAGTGCCCGGTTTCGACAGCGCCCCGACAGAAAAGTGGAGTCGACGACCGTGTGGATTGTGGGTGAGCAGTGGCTCTGCAGTAGTGCAACATGGCGGGGGTTGCGAGACACAGGAAAAAGAAAAGAAGAAAACCAAGAAGTGTGTTCCGCTTTTGGACTCGGTCCGTGGGTTTTTGTGAGATAGAGATAGAAAGAGAGAGAGAGAGAGAGAGAGAGAGAGAGAGAGAGAGAGATAGAGTGGGTCCGTATGCAGGACAGGCGACACTTGATATGATATGCTGGTGAAGGACCCTTGTGTGTCGGACCGTCGTGCAAAAAGTGGGCGAGGGTGGCCGGGAAAGCCTTAAATTATGTGCCTGTCCATTCGGGCAAGGATACACTGTCAGCCTACACACACACACACACCAAGCTGAGCAGTGTACAATGTGGTTTGTTGGAGCAGAAAAGGGTGGCTAGTCGTTTTATGGGGCCCGGGGACAACGTTTCTGGCCGCTGGATGCCCATGGCACGAAATTGAAGCCGGTTGGTTGGACGCATTTGCTGGGAAATGCTCACTTCCTGTGGTGCTGTGACGTGTTCTGAACTGTGTTCTTCAATCCTTGCATGTAGCGAAACCAAGAGATATGATGTTTAGTAAAAGAAGTCAAAACAACCAATACAGTGAGATTGTTTCTTGCAAAAATACAAAATAGTTACTAAGAATTCATTCGAAAGAGAAAGACTTTACAGTGACCCCGGTCCCAATGGTTGTCTAACAGTTTTGAGATGTACCGCTTCGACGCTCCAAACCCTGCGAAGGGTTTCTGGAGGAGGTCGTCGCATGCTGCGAGATGCTTTTAAGAAAATTTACCCCCACGAAGTCCTGCCTGCATGTCCAATGCACTGAGCGTGATCATGTGGGTCGAGAAGGCTTCCCACTTCTTTCTCCGTGTCTGTGTAGACATACACATACACACATACACACTTACCCAGTACCATCGATGCATGGCTTCTCGGAAGCAATTTAAACTGCTGCAAAACCGTGGTCCTTCCGTGTCCTTTCGAACGATTCGCTTGCATTCGTTTGGTCTTGCTGGACTCGCTTGTTGGCATGGTTAAGCATCCTTCTATTTTCCATCCTTCCTAGCAGCGCACCAGCGCTAGCCCCCTAGTGGCCGACCTCAATGGCCAGCCGATGCACAAGGGAGCTGCACTGGGCTGGGCGACGGGAAGCTTCCCGATACGGTTGGCCCACGTCATGAGTGCAATCATAATTGAACAGATGGGGACGTCCAACAAATTGAATTCGCCGTGTCTCTTTTTCTCCTTCAGTCGTTCCTAGAAACGGTAGAAGTAGCAGCAACGGCAACCGGCTCCCGACCCGAATGTTGTGCTTTGATCAAACCCAGTGTACAATGTCCCACGCGTTGGCCGGTTTCGAAAGGACCTCCGGGAACGATCCGGGCTGTGGCTTTCTTTGGCCCTGTCCTGTCGTTCCGTTTGCATCGGGCAGAAATTCGAAGCAAAATTGTTTGCATGCGTGTCTGTGTGTGTGTGCGAGTGGGTTTCGTCTTGCGCGTGTGTACAGGGTGTGGTGTCCCGTGTTCATTATTCGTGACCCGCTCGTCAAGCAGACATCATTATCCGGGAGCCTGCTGCATGCTGTGCACATGGTACGCCGCACTGTGCCAATGCCAGAAAAAGGATGTTGAAATGCTCTCGAGCTTGTTTCGGTGGCGAGCGTGCAAAAGATGGTATTCGTGTGTATACGAGCTATAGAGGTAGAGCTGTTGGGTTGGGGGCCAAGAACGGGGGCCATTTTTATATGACCGGATCGCACCGGAAGCGGATCAAATTTGAGAACAAAGGTGTGCATATTCGGTGTGCCGGAAATGGGTACCGGGGAATCGTTTGGCATGTGAAAGATTTTCGGCAAGTGAGCAAGCGAATGGATTGTAGTGTCGTATGCGTCGTTTTAAAGTGTGTTAAAGACTAAATATTGTTTTACGAATTGTTGATTATGCATCTAAGAATCATTGAAACTCAATTTAGTGTGATTTTCGTAGTATATTTATGTCGTATGAAAGCGCCTAAAGGAATGCAATTGGTTTTGCACGAATGAGTTATTAGGCCGGATTAGATGAGCCTTTTAACCTGTCTTTTGAATAGTATAAGACGATAGGAAGAAAAAGGAATATAATTTAAATACCCTACAGACGGAATATATTTGTGAAAAATTCAACAAAAATGATAAATATCAATTTTGTAAAACCCTCATCCGTTATGAGTGAAAGGCAAATTGTGAAGCAAATGTATGCATACCTTCAGGCGCTTTATACAAAACACGGTCTAGAACGGTTTGTTTCCACGGTAACCGTGTGCTTAGACACATAGCAAAGTAACGTCACGCCATGAAGTCCAAACTGACATGTGATAATATACGAAGTTCATTGCTAAAACATACTGTTTCAACAGATTGTCACGGTATGTCTAAATGTACGGTAATTGACTAATCATACTGGGATGGTAAAGAATAACTTGTTGACAGTAAATTCTCATGACTGTAACTACAATTTTCCCCTTTTCCATTTGCAGCATCCTTTGCTCATTCTGCGTTAAAAACTCGTTTTCCTCTGCTTCTGACCTCGGCTGCTGACCATTACGCATGCGACCTCCGGTGACACCTGCAGGACCTCGAAGTTCAGATGTGGATGCTGTTTTCAAAAACAACACCACTAACACTGACCATAAGTGGCGTAATCCATCCAACTATCATCTCGTCGAGTTCAATTGACCTTTACACGCACTTCGAAAAAAAACCGGATGCTGTATTTCGAGCGAAACAGGGAAAAACTTGTTTCCGTCTATAAAACTGGACTCCATACGAAACGGGAAACCAGTCACAGAAGCTCATCTCAATTTGCGCATCGTTAAACACTACCGTTTCGTATTGCATGCGCCCCTCGGTGTTTGAACACTGAATCCGTGTACTGGCAGGATCGTGCGCGTGATTGCCAACACCACCGACATGTTACCGTACGACAATTTATCTGTCAAAATTAACACATACTTTTCACTGCCCTGCCTCAGTGGCCCAGTGGAACGGGGAGCAAAGTGTCGTCCCAACCGGTCGAGTAGCAGCCACTGCTGTTCGGCAGCAAGATTTCGGGATGTAGCGCTCCCGTCATCCCGTTGTAAGTTAAATTAAAATGCGGCTTTTCACCCGTAATTCATCTTCGTGTGACTGGCAGTCGACCGGTTTGGTCCATCCGAGCACGGCCAACCGAAGAGCGGACGAGGATCACTTTATTTTCGCTCTAATTTATGCTCCGCCTCCGCTGGGTTCCCCCCGGCCACCACCATCCCTAAACCTCCACCATCTTGGCGAAATAATGTCCCGGCGTGGTTAAACCTCCCGAACCCGAAGCGAAGCAAATGGACTCCGTCCGCTGCGACCGTCCGAAAGGCAAACGGTACCGAACGGCGAAACCTCAAACCCCGCCCGACCCGCTCTGGCCCATCGGTGGGCAACACTTTATCCATTTCATTTCCATATTGAGTTGCTTTTTCCGAACCAATCAATCTTCCTGTTGTTTCACGTTTCCGCTCCGGCAATCCTTCGCCCACGTTAACCCGCAACCCGGGGTTGGGGGTAGGATGCGGGGTGCGGTAGCCACTTCTGCTGCCACGCAAGGGGTCCGATTTGCGCTGGACGGAGCGCCAGGGCGAGACACGTTCGACCGAGGGATGATGTCCTTTTAGCGTTGTTTGCGTTGATTCGTTCCGGTTCGGGCCGGCAGCCGTTCGCAAGGATAGTAGCAGCAGCAGCAGAACGCTAACAAAACATTTGTCCCCGCCTGTACAGTGTTCTCCTCGTTTCCCGTTCAATGCCTGCAGAGGGGGCGAAACAAACACCTTCACTCCAGCCCCGTGTAGTCGCTCCATAGTTTGTAGTTGATTGGAAGGATTAATCGGATAGGCGAAAAGTGCTTGGCGGTTGTTTTTTTCCTTTTTCCATCACATCACTTCATCCCGTTTGCGTTCAAATATACTTGACACACACATATATACGTAACCTGTTCACGCTGTCAAACAGTAATCTCACCTTCCCCTTCCGTGTGCGCTCAAAATGGCAAAACTTTAAGCCGACCGGCAAACAGAGTCGCTCGTGCGGCGTCCGTCCCGATGCCGGTGACATAAATGAGAAGAAGATAAATTAATTAATTAATGCTGTATGATATAACACTTTAACTTTCGGTCATCAACGGGCCACTCTTGCGCAACGCACACGTGTAGCCAACGGTCCGACACAGGAGGAGTGCGCAGAGCAATCGCTGTCAAACTACTACGGAAACTGAACGAACATACTGGATGTATAAAAAAAAGATGTGCCTTACACGTTCATCCTTTTTACCTGCAAAAACGGCAAGTAAGTTCCCCTGCGTTCTTTGCCTCTCCGCCACTACGGGGATGGGAAAACGCTCTCATCTCAAATTCGAACACTCACCCAACCCAACCAAGGACCAAGGCATCACCACGGACGGCATCTAATGATTCAAGACGGCATGAACGATGACATGGACGAAGGTGCCCGTCAACGACGGAAACGGCATCTCCCGCTCCGGTTTGGGAGCCGGCGAAATGATTAAAGGGCAAAACGGAGTAAGACCGCGAGCGGTTGCTGGTTGCCGCTGGTCGCTATCGAAAAACGGTGGAAAATTCTACCTAGGGTGCACAGATTGATCGCCCCGTAGGAAAAGGGGATGGGAAGAAGCTGGGCAGCAGTGCGTCGCCCTGCCAGACGGTTGGAAGGTGCTGTACACCCGGACCCGGTCCGAATTCAATAAGTGGAAATATCATTTTCGCTTTTGCCCGAACGCTCGAAAGGATGTGCGCGGCGATGTGATGGGCATCGTGTGGGTGAAATATGGAACGCATTAATTTGAATGATTTTCTGGAAGTCCAACCACAGGACCCCGACCGACAGGGTCCGTCAGTGGCGAAAGGGGATGACGATTTGAAACAAATTGGTACGAACTGGTGCGACTGGCAATTGTCACATTTGAACGAGAAGGAGTTTGATTTGAACAGTTCAAGTTTTGTTGGCGAAATTAGAAATACAGGGAGTAATTTAAAATAAAAAAAATAAAGCAACGTGAAGTAATATGTTTTTCCAATTGAGTTTTGCTGAACGTAGGTAGTACCAGTATTCGCCACCATATGCAAAGTGGCGCTGCTCGCCAGACATGCAATCCGATTGTGTTGCACGACACTAGCCGCTGCGGAGGAAAGCATTCGCGTGCGACTTTAAATCATATCGTTCAACGATGTGTGTTTTCTACTTCGTTTTCACATACTCTAGCTTGAACTCTTTCGCAACAGCACATAAGAAAAACACATACCGCTGTGCATGTCCTTTGCTCTGTGGATGCTTCCGACGAAAGTCCTTGGTTCATTTTCATAGCTCTTATTGGAATATTCGCGATTCTCAACTATTCATTCGAGCATCTTTGTTAAGATTTCCAATCTCACAACACACACAAGCATCGTATGTGGTGTAATTAAATTGGATGATTTTTCAATCCTGCTCCATGTGGCGTCATCCTTTGCCCAATCCGCCCCAATGGTTTTCGTTTCTTGCGGCCATTTCGTTCCCCTTTTCGAGCCACTCTCCAACCATGATGTGATGTTTTGTGGACAGTTAATCGAAGGCAGCTTCGCACGTCCAGCCGTGTATGTTCGCTCCCCATCGGACGCGTAACGCAGTGCGCGTATGCTAATGCGTGAACGTGAGTGACAAATGACACCACAAGCTAGGCAGAACATGCTCATTGTCATTAGCGATGTATTTGTCATTTGCGGGGCGGTGTAATTAATAGCACGCTGTCAGATGGTTTATGGTGGCCGGTATGTAAAACAGGGTTTGAGGTACGTTGTATACATACTTCTTGATAGACACGACGCCTTTACCGATATGGCAGTGGCGAAGGAGTATAACTGTGTGGAGGGGGGCTGGATGGTTATTACAATCTTAGCCATTTTAATTTTTCAGGCGTTCAGAAGCGTACTCTGCTTGCTGACCGAAGATGACAGTAGCATGCGTCGTTTTAATTCGTGTCGGAAAAATAAAACACTACGGAAAAATCTTAAATAATCTAATAGGACTCCGTCTACCTTGTAAATGTATTGTATGTTTTATTATGCATAACAATAATTTCTTATTAGAATATCAACACAACCCAAATCTGCTTCAACTGTGTACAGAATTGTTAGGGTCTCTTTGTGTCGAGCCGATTGCATACACACAGGGGCGTAGAGTTTGACACCTTTACTCACAGGTAAGCATACAGGTAAGCCCCTAATTGTATGCAAA
This sequence comes from Anopheles arabiensis, assembly GCF_016920715.1. NCBI lineage: Eukaryota > Metazoa > Arthropoda > Insecta > Diptera > Culicidae > Anopheles > Anopheles arabiensis. The sequence goes on from NC_053517.1 coordinate 21,378,683, forward strand.
GCGCACGACACGTTTTGACCCTAAATTTGCTCTACCTCTGCCATTTGGTGATGTGTGGCGAGTAGCGTTTTTACCCATTACGATCCAGTGGTATGAATCGTTGTGATATTTCATTTTGTTACCTATAGTTTTGGGTTAAATCTACTTACCAACAGCCCAATTTGCCTTTGTTTCGGATAAGCCCATCAAACGCCAAATTATGTCAACACATGTGTTTCGTTTAATTTTTGTAAACATTTATAGGTTTTTATTTACCGTTTGTTTTGTTTTTGTAAGTACGTTTTTGTATCATCGTTATACAATATAAGTGATTTGTTTATATTATTTTTTATTATTTTCTCTCTACCTTCCACAACACACTCGGCACGTTTTGTCGCGCTGTGTCGCTGTGGATGGGTTATTTGCTTCTCTTTCTTCTTCTTTTTCTTCTTTTTCCTTACACTCACAATGGTTTTCTGTACAATATGTGTTCGTCTTTTACAATTTGCTCTATATATGCTTTCTTCCATCAGTGTTGTATAGTGTTGATGTACGATTGGGATTTATATGATTTGCGTTTTTCTCTCGCTCCCCTGCCACTAGATCTCTATTAATTGCCATTTTTTCTCCCCATTTCACATCGTGGACTCACGCTTCGATACAATACCGATGGTTTTATGGTGCTCCCTATGTGCTATATCGCTTATGTTATTACCACAAAATTCCCCCTCTACAGTGAAGGGATTTCCATCTCTACTTACATACAAATGAGCTCTGCTTACGCACGGTTCGATTTGAAACTTACTCAAAATGTCCCGTGTTGGTAGAGCTGCTTGCCCGATTGCCTCACAAACACTTACACTGCAATTTGTACATTTATATAAATTCATAAAGTTTAATAGGAATCTTTCTGTTTTGCTTGTGTTATTTGAAGAGTGTTCCTTTCTTTTAAGTTCTACTGTCCGTTCGAATCTTCGTCCCTTGGTGGTGTACTGGTGCTGTTTAATGTAAGTGTGTGTGTGTGTGTGTGTTTGGGTTTGTATTATTGTATTATACTGTTCAAAATGCTCTTTCTGGTGTTTAAAAAAACACGTGACAAACGATACACGTGAATGCAATTTGGTTTTTGGTTTCCCGTCACCCAAGTACCGACCGACCGTCCGACTGCTGCATCCTCACTTCTTCATTAGCGGCACCAGTCTTCATTTATCACGTGAGGAATGTACAGAAACGAATGTATTGCAAATGTATTTTGAAAACGAGACTCCAACAAAATTAAAAAAAAGGTTGTTGCGCTACGAGTTGAGTTTACCATCATTACATTCATCTTTATTCGCTTCTGGCACTGCTGCCCGCTTACATACATTCTTGCTGACATAGACAAACACACACACACTGGCTTCACTGGCTATGACTGCTTTACTAGCTGGCCCCTCGCAAGGCCAAAGGCTGTGCTGCTATACCTTGTCAGTGTAAACAGTTCTTTCCATCCTATCCTCTCGCAACAGCAAACAGGGGTATGCAGGGAAGGGAACGACCCTTATATCGACCACCCCTGCCAAGGTGGAGAGCAGGCTGGGAGGAATTGTTTAAACCATTTGCTCATTACCTATCGGAACGAATTTTGATTAAAACCTTCTACCTATCATTTTGAACGGAAATAAATTAGTGCAATGTGATTGTGTTTTTTTTGTTGGAAGATACTACCACGTGCGTGTGTGTGTTTGTTAGTTTTCTTTAGTATAACCTCAAAAAATAAGTACAATAAAGTAAACGAATACATTCGTGAAACAATAAGTCGAATTCTCCCAAAACGGTAATTTATCATTCTTTATCAGTCTTAACGTAACTATAAGAAGGAAACAATAGGAAAAAAACAGCGTTGGCGTGCGTTGGAACGTAATGGAGGGTGGGAAGGGTTTGGTTGGTTTTGTTTTTTTTTTTTTAATCTATATGGTACAAATTTCGCATTAATGGAGGTGCTACCCAAAAACCACCCGACCCACACGACAAAAGGTAATAAAAGGCAAGTAGAAGATGGTAAAACACGAGTGTCTTAAACAAGGTATCAAAACAAATTACACATTCCTAACACTTTCATTCAAAAGGCAAAAAATTGAAGATCAACAAAGGATAAGAAAACATGAAACATCGAAACAAAAAAAGAAAAGGCAACGCTAGAGAGAGAGAGAGAGATAATTAAGGCAAACGAATGACACCACATGGGCTGGAACGATACAATTAGCCTAAAACACCGTGCAACAAAACAACATTTTCCTTCGTCGATAAAAATAAAGTTTGCCAAGTAAAGAGAGATGCTAAGTTACTACTGGCCAACATCCATTGCCTATTCTTGTTCGTACACACACACACATACACCTGTACAAAACAAAAACCCTCGGAATCAATCAAATTAACTAACGTTCCCATTTTCTCTCCGACAAGATGTGTGTAAGTATATATGTACGAGAGGGTGTGTTGTGTGTGTGTGTGTGTGTGTGTGTGATTGTATTCATATGTTTTAAATTAACACTACTTAAACCACGACTACTTCCTTTCTTGCTAGTTTTAAACGATTTTTCGCCTTTATTTGTCCTTATTACGGTGTAGTGTGTGCGTGCGTGTGTGCGTGTGTGTTGTCAACTTATTACAATTGTGATTTCACCTACCACACACACACACAGTCACACACATACATACACGCTTCGTCTTAAAAGTACACTGTACACTGTGCGGAAGAGTCTGGCAGCACTGGCCGGGACTCTCCGGTTCGTCGCCTACTTCCACCACAAACGGGGGAAAAAATAATTTAAACTTAAACCACGTGCGTCTCGCCTCGCGTAAAGTGTGGATAAAAACGAAGGCAAACGGGGTGGGACGCTCATTCCTCCCCCACCCCCCGTCTATTGCCCTCTAAATGCCTGTTACTATGCTTATAATTGTGTCTTTTCTTTACGATCCGGAATAAACACGGCGAAATTACGGCTAATATGTACAATACATTGGAGAAGGAAGTGTTCTTAAACTTAAAGAGGAGAACGGGCTGTGAGGAGGAGGTCGCCTTCCCACCCCAAACCTATCATCCGGCGGCCTTTATTCCGCTATATTAAAAAAAGTACTGTAACTTTGGTATTCAATGCCTCTAGAAAAAAAAAAATGGGAATGCAAAAGGGGGGGGGGGGCAGGTTGCAAAGGAGTAATTGTGTTTGTTTGTTTTACCGCTTACTGTGTAATCGATCACCTTGTGCTTATTCTACGTCGCCAGTGTTTGTCCCTACACCGAGGGACGAACGGGTCAGGGCATGCGGGGCAGGTAGGCCGCCGGCGGCATGCCGTGACCGGTCGGTCCCCGCCGCTCGTCCTCGTGGGTGCGGGCGGGCGGCCCGCGAACCGGCGGCTAGTAGATCCGGGACATCATCCGACTGGGCGGCAGCTCGTACCCACTCCAGGGCGGGTAAAGTCATGCCGTTGCCGCTTCCTCCTTCATCAGTGCGGCGGCGGCGGCGGCTGCTGCGGCGGCTGCTGCAGCAGCTGCGGCGGCCGACGACGACGACGACGAACCGGACGGTGAGCTGGATGCACTGTCGTCCGTGGGCGACACACCGGAGGAGGCGGCGGCGGCAGCGGCCGCTGCCGCCACGGCGGCTGGCAGTGGCGGCAGAAGCAGCCCCGGCGGCAACTGAGGCGCCCCGGGGACGGGCGAAGCGGCTGCAGCGGCTGCCAGCGTTTGGGCCGCGTGGTGGTGGTGGTGGTGATGGTCCCGCTCCCGGCTCCGCTCCCGATGATGGTCACCCCGGTCGCGATGGGCAGCGAGCGCCATCTGCTGGGCGGCTAGTTGCTGCTGCTGCTGCTGCTGGGCGGCCAGCTGCTGATGGTGCTGCAGCTCGCGCTGTTGCAGTTGCTGCAGCTCGCGCTGCTGCTGCTGCTGCAGCTTGCCCTGGTTGACCACGCACTTGCGCATGTGCTTCTCGAGCGTGGACGGTACGCTGAACGGCATCTCGCAGAACCGGCACCGGTACACGTCCTTGCCGAGCCGGCCGTGCGTCTTCATGTGGCGCGTCAGCTTCGAGCTTTGGGCGCACGCGTACGAGCACAGCTCGCACTTGTACGGCTTCTCGCCCGTGTGGCTGCGCCGGTGCACCGTCAGGTTGGAGCAGTTCTTGAACACCTTGCCGCAGAACTCGCACGTGTCGTTGCGCAGCTTGCTCTCCTTCTTCATCATCGGCTGCAGCAGGCCGGCGGCCGGTCCGCGGCCCCCGTCCCGGCCCGGCTTCAGGTTCTCGAACAGCGCGTCGCCCCGGTGCATCCCGGGCAGGCCCCACCAGCTGTCGCTGCCCTCGAGCTTCATGCGCTTGGACGCCTCGAACGGGTTCTCGAACGGGTTGAACAGCGGGACCTGGGGCAGCTGCGCGTTATGGTGCTGCAGCATGTTCTTCGCCAGCTCCTCCTTGATGCGCAGTGCCGCCGGCAGCCCGTTCAGCTTCTCCGCCAGACCGGGGATGGCCATCGCGCTGTTGTTGTTGTCCCGGTCCTTGCTCGTCAGCTGCAGCTTCAGCGCATTGCCCGACTCCTGCAGCGCCTGCTTGTACGCCTCCGAGTACTGCGCAATGTTGGACAGGCCGAACTTGTCCATCAGCTCCCCCACGAGCGAGGTCGACATCGACATCGACCCACCCGACCCGTCCTTCTTCGACTGGCTCTGCGTGCTGCTCATGCTCAAATCTTCCGCCTCGTCGTCCTCCTCGTCCTCGTCCTCGTCCTCGTCCTCCTCGTCGTCCTCACCGTCCGCGTGCTCGTCGTCCCCGTGCGCCGTACGCCGGTCGCCCACACCGTCCGCGTCCAGCTCGTCCGCATCCATCAGCTCGTGGTCCGTATCGTCCGGGTCGCTCTCGATCGAGTCGACGTTGCTGGTGCCCGAGTCCGGTTCCGACATGGCCGCCACGGACGTCCGCCGCCGGCCGTGCACCAGCTTCATGTGCTGCTTCAGCTTCGACGCCTGGCCGCAAGCGAACTCACAGCTGGCGCACTTGTACGGCAGCTCGGCCGTGTGCGTGCGCCGGTGCACCAGCAGATTGCTCTGGAACCGGAACTTCTTGCCGCAGTACTCGCACGAGTACAGCGCACTGTCCGAGGCGGACTGGCCCGACTGCTTGTTGGGCGGGGTCGAGGCCGAGCGGGGCGTATTGCTGATGCTGCCCGCGTCCAGCCCCAGCAGCTGCTCGGTGTGCTTCTCGGGCGGGGTGAGGCTTTGCGGGCGCGAATTGTTCGTCAGCGGTGTCGGTGGCAGCTGATGGGAGGGCGACGGGCTGGCAAAGTGTGAGGGCGAGTGGGGCTGCTTGCGCGGGCTGGGTGAGTTGGACGAGGCGGACGTTAGGTTCGCCCCGGGGCTGGTCGTGCCGGCGAGCTGCCGCAAGCGCTGCGAGTAGTAGTCCATGTGTGGCTCGAGCCCGCCAACAACACCGGCTCCGCCTCCGCCGGGTGTCAGGGTAAGGGCGGAAGTGGCCGCACCGGCGGACGGCGGCCGCTCGGATGCGGTCGCACCGGTGGCCGGATTGAACTGCTGGCCGTGCGATTTGAGCTGGTTCGCGGCGGCAACGGCAGCCGCCGCCAGGTTGAGCCCGTGGCTGCGGAACTGTTCCGACATCAGGTGCTCCATGCGGAAGTCGTGATGCGTGCGGCCGAACAGCGGGCTGTGCGGGTGGTGCGGTGGCATGCGCAGCAGCCCGAACGGGTTCTGGTGCAGCTCGGGCGGCGGCAGCAGCGAATGGTGCGGCCGCAGCGACGGCGGCGGAAGGCTCTGGGTGGATTCGCTGCGGGCCGGTGCTAGGGAGGGCGCTGCGATGGTCCCGCTGCCCGCGGGAGGCGAATGTTGCGGCCGGGACGGTGACTGAACCGAGGAGACAGTCGGCTGCGGTGTGCTCGATTGTCGCTGCTGGGTCGTGGTCGTCGCGGCGGTCTGAGTCAGTGGCTGGGGGCTGGTAAGGGCCAGCGCTACCTCCTCGGTGTGGTTGACCGTGCTGTGGCTTCCGTTCGAACTGCTGCTGCTCAGCTTCGGTCGCTTCGTGCGCACCTCCAGCTCATCGTCCGACTCGCCGGATCTGCCATTTTCACTGGCCGCTTTCGAGCCCACCTCCAGCCCATTGCTTCGGTCTTTCGGGGCCGGCGAACGGATCGGTTGCTCCCGCTCGATGGATACGGCTTTCGGACTGCGGCTGGCAGAGCGGGACCGTGGCGTGCGGGCTCGTGCCGGCTGCTCGTCGGTTCGCTTCTGTGCCGCCGGGACGGCTTCCCCGGTCGATGGGCCGTTGTTGGCCGCCTCCGATGCGGCGGCCGATTCCGGTGCGTCCGATTCTTCGGTCGGTGCGGCGCCATCCCCGTCCTGGCTGCCCGTGCTCGCCAACGATTCGACGTAAATCTTCACACCGTGCGCGTGCTGGACGTGCTGGACCAACCGCCAGGCCGAATGGTACTTCGTTTTGCACGTGGAGCAGACGTAGTTGCTTGGTTCTGTTCGTGTGGAGGAAGAAAAAGGAATAAATAGAGAGAGAGAGAAAAGACGATTAAAAATAAATAAAATTACGTTCCCATTTCTACCGCGACATCACACACGGCACTATGCATCTGTACACTGTTGTGGATCAAAAGAATAGTGGATCGCGGGCATTCGGATCGAGTTGATATAAATATTTGCCAAAACCGCACCAAACCGACCGGGAAAGCAGCAACAGAGCGGAAACTGCAGCTTGATTTTCGATGTGTTGTGACGGAAAGGGGAAAGAGAGATAGAAAAACGGGAAAAAGAGCCCGTGGAATGCACTCCGTGAAAACCAGGCAATCCCATATTAATTCCAGCCCTACTACTTTGAGCGATGCAAAAAAGGCCGCAGAGGCCGGATTAAAAGCGGTAGCGAGCCGGATTTGCAGTTGACGGAATAATATTTACATGCAGTTCAGTGTGTGCGTGCGCGTGTGTGTGTGTGTGTGTTTGCAATGTCCTGTTTATAAAATTGCATTGCAAGGAGGGCAATGAGAGAGAGCGAGGGAGAGAGAGAGAGCTGCAGCAAAACAAGAATACAGGAGGCCACAGCTTGCGTGCATCAAGCGTGGGGAAAATGACGCTGGGAACTGCTTGGACGGTGGAAGAGTTTTAATTAAAAAATAGCTATGATATTTCAACGTGTTTTTCCCCCGAAGTTACATTCCATTTCGTGACCGGTAGGCATTGTGCTGTGTGCCATTTCGATGTGATGGCTTTTTATCACTTCTGGTTGAAAAAGTTCTAACATAGTATTCTGTATTCTTTGGGCCCTTTTTTTTGTGCTGGCCTGCGGACCGTGCTTTCAAATTCAACAACGTTTCAACTGTCCATAATCCACACATGGTTCAATGTTTACTAGCTGCTAAAAGTTAAGCAAAACACACACACACACCCGAATGCACGTGGGACGTGTGCTGGGGGCATCATTTGAATACCAATGAGCGGACGGATTTGTTAGCGTACAGCTTTTGGCGGTGCTCTTCTGAAGGTCCGATTTTTCCCGGGGAGCCTTTAGGAAAACGAAAATTTTGGTGGTTTTTCAACACATTCGACAGGACGGGATACATATTTGGACACAGCGGAGGAAGGAGTAGGACAGTGTAGCAGATGGCTACGGCTGTTTTTCGGGAAGCGATTTTTATTGCCTCAGTTTGCTTCCCCGATCCATCTCTCGCTCTCTCTCTCCGGTAGGTTACTGGGTAAGGTTGCTTCCATTACCACACGATTACAAACTGGCCAGCAGCTTCGCTTCGCCTCGAGGGATGTGTAACCGACACCAAAAGCTGGACGAAGGGGCAGGAGATTTTTCAATTTTTTTTGAGGTGCTACATTGCCTTATGGAAATTTATAGTGTTTTATTAAAAAAAAACAGCAACAACCCACAAAGGGGCCACGCAAGCAAGACGCATTATCGCAAGCCACACAACCCACGCAGGCAATCATTTCGCCCCCGTATTTTTTTTCGATTTTACAGTGACAAAGTACACATCCTCGATGGACTTGTGGACAGAGGGAACATCTCAAAAGGGGATAAAAAACACGCACACACACGCAACGACGGCCAGTTGTCAGCCTTGTAAGTGAATTCTGCTCGGTTCTGCGGTGATTTGAGCAAAACAACCGTAACCGTAATTGACCGTAGCGCGGAACGATCCCCGGTCCACAGAAAACGACGCCCATGTTCGATAATCACTTTCGCTACGAGACATGATAAATTTATCGTACTGCAAACGGTTTTTGTGCTAAACATTTATTGCATTGTCCTGACGGCGAGACTTAATCAGTGCGCTCAGTGGTTTGAGCGCTTTTTGACACATTTACACCGGCCATCATTCCGGGCACGTAGCGCACGTTTCGGGAGGGTTCTTGTATGTGTGTTTTTTTTCCCCTCAGCCCATTTGATTTTTTTTAAAGTCACCCAAAGAGAAAAGGTGTGCCACACATGTTATTGGTTTTTTGGTTCCTCTTTTTGGGAGTGAAATTTTCCAATTTCGACAAGGTTTTATGATTGCTTTAAAGCTTCAAAATTCGACACGATTCTCACTTCATTTATCATGGCTAATCGTCTGGACTGAGGGAAAGGGAGGCTTGTTCTAGTTTGATTCGGTGGAGGGAAAGGATAGCCATTCGGAAGGAGGACGCGTTACTAATGTCAATGGGCCGACGGGAAAGGATGATGGGTGCTGTCTCCAGTGTCCGGAAGGGCGCAGAAAAGCATTCCAAACAAATAAAAGGTGGAATAACATTATGAAACAATGATGACATTGTTCGCCAACGCAGATCGTTCGTCAGTACCAGGGAATGACCGTTCCCGTACCGACCACGATCCTGTGATCGTAGGCCAACAAAACGAACACCGAACGCGATTGACAATTAATCACCTCTTCCCACCCGGGATCGACATCGGCAAGTGAGACATCCACGCGTACACGCCCCGGTCTGCCCAACAGCCGAAACAGCAAACCCTGCAATTACGGCGTCTTCTCGGGCGCAATTTTCTCCCCCTCCGTTGGGCATTGTTCTTTTCCGGTTCTTTTCGCAGCCCCCCACGGACGGTTGTCCACACTGCTGTCATCACGCACAGGATCGTACCTTTCCCATTGGGCTGGCCGCTAATGTCGACGGCATCACACCATCGTGCCCGGGTTCGATCGATCGCGTGCAAAACACTCGCCATCCCTGCACTCTCCGGGCGCATTCGGTGCATCGCGTCTGGTGCTGTTGTTGCATACCGCGTAGTTTGATTTTGAAGGTGTGCCCGTCGTCGCACCGTCGACCCGATAATCATCCGTTGCCGCATCGCGCCGAGATTAATGAACAAACACAAGGCGCGCGTGTGGAGACGACGGTGCCGAGACGCGAGACCTTTAGGCATGCCGCCCACACGCACGGGCACCGGGCGGCCTCACGGCCACACAAACAACCCCGCGGAGGAGAGTGTGTGTGTTTGGCGCGGAATCATTGCATTGATTGTGCCCTTCAGGCTGAAAGGGAAGAAACGTGCAGTTGGGCGGGACGGTAACGATGTGATGGTATTTGGGATGCGTTACCCACTCAGCCAGTCAATACAGCTGGGTATACAGACACACACAACCACACACCGAACTAAAGAAGGCCAATCACACTCGGCACGGCAAGCTGTGACAATCGGGTGACAGATTGTGGAACCCACCCGACCCACCATCATCAGCAGAGAGATGAAAAATGCATCCCAGACGAGGTGTGTTGATGCAGTCTACGGTAGCTACAAACATGGCCGACCCCTAAATATGGCCCCCTTTTTTGTGACGCATCTTCTAGGCACTCTCCTTGTGTTGTTTTACTGTTGTTTTTTGTGTTTTATGGTAATAAAAAAATACCAGAACTGAAAGGGTTTAAATGCCGACCACATCAACACCTTCCTGGAGGGTTTTTCATTCAAATTTATCCTTTCCGTTTTTTTTTACTTGGTTCATCTACTTTCGCTTCCGTTCGGCGGGCAAGAACAACCAGATAAGACAAAGGCAAAGAAGCACCCTTATTCTTGAAAAAAAAGAACACACAAAAAACTGATCCTAAAGCGATCCTCCCGGGTCCTAACGAAAGCGTGCACTTGAACGAGCACGCGCGCACGCGCTCTGGCTCACCAACACGGCAACGGCAAGCCACGTGCGGCGGAAACGGGCCAGGTGATCCGGTTCTTCTTCGGAATTCAAATGAAGCCAAACCCCTTTGCCTGCTTGCCGGCTTGCTTGCGCAATGAAAGTGATGCGAGCGGGGTCTCGTGCGTGTGTTACGCACGAGCCTCGGCAAAAGGGTACAGAAAAAAGCATGGAGATCCCTGTTAGGTCCCTATTTTTTTTTTGTTGGTTGAGCACAGGCCGCCAGTTCAGATAGTATACCGAACACCGAACACCGCGTGCCAGCTGGACCAACAAAACGCCTGCAGCGCAACTGGGAAACGAAATCGAAAGCAACTGATCAAACTGAAGTGGAGTGGAGCAGAGCTGAAAAGGGGTTGATAAGCAGCAGAAGAGAGCGAGTAACGAAAGTGAAAGAGGAGGGGGGAGGGAGTACAAAAAATCAGGATACACCTCCCACCGTAAACAGTAGGGTGTATTTGATAAATAAATCGATCTTTTTTTAATGGCCTCCTGCTAACGATCGAGCTGTTGTCGGTTAAGGATGTCAGTAAGGCAAGCAAGAAGAAAGATGAGGCGATAATGATCTGTTTTTTTTTTCTACTTCTCAGGAATGTAAGAGAAACGCCCCCGTGAAGTTACGCGCATTAATCAAAAAGCAAGATCGGAGGTGAAGATCGGGAGAACAAGCCCTGTAAGGTCCTTCATCCTTTTTGTTAGCCTTTATCTTGCGATCGTTAGACCATCTGATTCTTTGAAGTGATATTTATTACCAGATCGTCACCCAACATATGTCCTTCCGTTCGTTTCGATCTCACTCCCCTGCCATGTAAAGGTATGCTCGAGCGAAAGGATACAAGAGCGAGAGTGGAAAGTGAAAGTGTTTTTTGGGAAAAGATATATAGACTCAGCTGATGAAACTTTACCATTACTTCTCCAAAAGGGGTAATATTTTATTCACATTTCCCAAAAACCACCACCAAGCAGCCTGTGTTTGGAGCTCATGAAGCAAATGGGATAAGCTTCTTACTTCCTTTCTTTCTTAGACCCTTTTTTGGGTGGCTACCTGATGGGTTAAACGCATAAATCACACATCGTAACCACAATCCGGTCACTTTGCCAATCACACAGATCGGGAAGAAAACCCCGGGAGGGAAAGGCTCAGCCCGGGTGGGCATGGAGTGGGGAACGGAACCATCCCCCCCCCCTTTCGGGTGGGGTTTTGTCTTGAGTAGTCACGTTTTTACGTCCCTTTTTGGCGCGGGGTTTGATTTACATATCCGAGTTTAACACACGCACCCTCAAAAAAAGGAATCGGCCAGAAAAAAATCTGACCATTTCGAACCCCTTTTTCTGTCGTCCTTCGGGTGGGGGAGGGAGGAGAGCCTTTAATCTCAGCCGAAGGACGAAAAATTGTTATCACTTCCGGTAACACTCCCCCTTCCTTTCTTCGACAAAGGGTAGATGGGTTTAAGTATATCAGCAAAAGGGACAAGAAGGAGTGAAGGAGTCGTTTACAATGGTCAACATCCCCCGCCCCAGTGAGTCCCCATTTTAAAATGGACACCGTGACGGTGTTGAGGGTTGAATTTTTACTACCATTTTCCGCCACCTTCGAGAGTGAAGGAAGAGGAATACAACAGTAGCAACAGAAAACGAAAGAAAAAAAACCCATTATCAGCTTAGAAAGGTTGCTTATGGTGTTGCTTCGAGCAAAGGAAAGAAAGAAAAAAAAACGGGAAGGGCGCCGATTTATGCTCCACCCAACCCACCGGCTGGGTGATCAAATCCATCGTCCAGAGCGGAAGTGGAGATTCATTTTCAACACCACATCCGATGCGGCCGCCCCGATCTTAACGACGATGGCTGCCCGCGGGGGCCGCTCGGGCGGATGTTTAATTGTCAACCCATTTATCCGTACGTACCACAGGAGCATGAAGAAGCATGGTCCGAAACGGAAGCGATCGTGGAAGGGAAAAAAGTGGGAATACGGAAGAAAAAAAACCCCTTTTTAGTCGAGAAGGACAGACAAAAAAACAACACTCACTAGAACGACAGGATGGATTGGAAATCAAGGCGCAAAGACGTGAACGGACGGTGTGATGAGCTGCCCGCTTGCTGCCTAATTTCAGCGCGAGAACATCCGACCGGGGCCCGTGACGGGCACGATGGCACGAGCGAACGTTTGGTTTTTCTTTTTCTCTCTCTCTCCCTCTCTCTCTCTCTCTCCCCCTCTGACCGTTGTTTTGGTTTTGGATTTCGGAGAGGCGAGCGGCGACGGGAAAGGTTCTACCATCGGCGGATAATTAACATAAGTGCGCCGTGCGCGCGGCTACATGGCTTTAATATTTATGTCAACCGTGAAGCTAGGCGGACGATTTGTGTTGTATTTTTTGTTGTTGTTGGAGGGAATAGGCTTTATTTTTTTCATCTAGCTTTTTATGACGTATCCTAGAAGGTGCTTCCTCCGTGTGCTTCCTGCTTCGGGGCACACGTTCACTTTCGTTTGGCGGCTGTTCTTCCTGCCACGTAGAGGGCACGGGCAGAGCACAAAAAAGCACGGAAAGGAAATTTAATAAAAACCGAAGCACCTTTAGCACTGTGAACTCGCCGTTTTATTAGTCACTGGTATGAATGGCGCTGTTAAGTGTGTGTGTGTTTTAATTAACCCTTTTTCGAAAATAAACAGCATTGCTGGGTGTATTTGTTTTAAATATTTTATTTTACGTTTAAAATGTGAGTTTAATAAATCAATTAACTGTTCGAGTTATTTCTTTTTTTAATTTCGGCTCGCTTTCACGCTGCCTCCAACAACCACCCGGTGCGATCATCTGTGCTACCGGAAAAAAGGACCTCCGGGAACGGTAACCCCGTTTTCATAGGACCAGTGGAGGATGCAACACACACACACACATGTACAAAAACACGACAGAGATCAACGACAAATGAAGGTTAATAAATGGGTTAGAGCGTTTTGTGCGGCCTCGGGACACTTTCACGACCATCCTAATGCGCACGAACGCACGACTGGGTTCTTTTGTTTGAAAGTGAAATTTTTCCTCTCCACCAAATCGGTTGAATATAGTAGAAGAAGAAGAAGAAGAAGAAGAACAAAAAAAACTAAACCCCTTTGAACCCTCAACACAGTCGCTGTTGCATACAGTCCCCGGAGTTCGTTGCAGTTTTTGAATGCGCCCGGATCTACGCGGCGGGGTCTCGCTGTGACGTGATGATGATCTCGGGGAAGATGATGGTAGCGCGCGCGCGTAACGGTTGCGGAGGAGAAGCGGTTACAGCGGCATGAAGGGGTGGTAAATTTATGCAGCCAGATGCTGCGTCATTTGCCCGAAACTACCCCTTTTGCAGCAGCAGTGCGTGGTGGCCCTTTGTTCCATTTGTGTGTTTGCATGCTGCACCGGTCGGGAACGGTTGAGGTCGTTCGATCTTTCTTCTTATTTCAGTACCGCGCACAGCAAGCAAGCAACGAAAAGCGTGTGTGTGTGTTTGTGTGTGGCAAACGAGAACGTAATGTGTGACCGCACGGTGGCACAGTAAGGCCGCAGGTCGGTGTTGCGTAAGGAGCCGTCGCTAACTCACACCTAGAGCCGGGCAATCGGATTGATTTCCTGGAGTGTCAATCGGATGGTTCGCCGTCGAGTTAAATGGAACCTGCTTGCCACCGGCGTACGTAATCCTTTTTCACGCGAGTGAAAGACGCACCAGCGAGCTGTATCAATTACGCGCGAGCTGGGAGTTTGTCAATCAGGTCCTCCCCCCCCCCCTCGGACCCATCGTACAAGGATATAACCAATTCCGTCTGCAGAAGCACCAGTGAGTTAGGAAAACAAATATCGTCAAAGAAAGAAAGGATTATCTGCTGCTGCCGAGGCGAAGGATTACCGCGGCAGTGCCCGCCCATATGGTGGCCGCAGTCGCTCCGGGTCTGTCAAGCGCAGATGGTGAGCTGGTGCGTCTTATCATGCTACCGTCCGTTGGATCCGGGTTGGACCAGGATGGAACCCGCCCGTCATCGCTTTCGGCCGGGCGACAACGCCGAGCTGCTGCTGCCCGTGACACATGACGTCATCCGTCTGTCCATCCGATTCGATAACCTGGCGGGACGCCAGGCCACACCAGACGCGGCGCGGGGAGGCTAATATTGACATTTTAATTTCCCTTCCGGTGTACCTGCTACCACCCAACCCGTTTAGCTACCCTTCGGGTTTTGGGAATAGTCCACTTCCAGCGATGAAGAAAAAAAGGATTGGAAATGGAGCTTGGAATTGAAGACGTTGAAAGATCTTTGAATAAAAGGGTGAAGAGCTCGGCTTAGCCGGAGCTGCTAGCTTCTTATTGCCATTTCCATTAAGGTGAAGTGGGAGTTCGGAGGACAGAGCTAGTCCACGGAATAGAATTTCACGCGGAGATGCGTCACCGTGGGACGCATTACATTGTGCGCTTGGTCGGTCGGAGAAGCTGGCCTCCTTTCAAGACATCCATCTTGGCAGTGGAGGCAGCAAGTGATGCAGGGGGGGAAATTGAACCGAGCGCACTGAACTGCGGCGGATGCTGTGGTGTTAAATGTCCAGCATGTGCTCGTGCAGCCTTCCTCCGGAGCACAGCACACTGAGCACAAAAGTAACAAATCATCCAATACTTTCCACCGCTTGTGCTCCAAGCATGCAAATCAAAGTAGGCGAATGACAAAAAAAAACGGTCCAAACGCTTCCACTCACGACACACTGCCAACACTGTCTGGGTTGGTACGGTGCCAGCAGGATGTGGACACTAGAAAGAGAGAGAGAGTGAGGGAGTGGAACCACAAAAACCGCAGGGCAATAACGGGCACAGACAAGCACACACACAAACACACTGCAACCGGAACCGAGGACGATGGAGCGTGTAGCATACGGTGCTGCTGGCCAAGCGAATGGACTAAAAAAAAACCCTTTTTTAGGGTGGGCAAGGGAGCCGGAAACAATGCTCCAACGAAAGTGAACAGTGGTGAATGGGACAGACTCCCTGCGGTGGGGGTTTGTGTGAAGTTGAAAATGACGACCGGAAGCCATCTGAATCTCAGAGCGTATGTGTGTGTGTGTGAGAGAGAGAGAGAGAGAGAGAGAGAGAGGGGTCAGCCTAGACAACAACAAGATATTGCTTCGGCAAGGGCAATAAAACAGAACGCCATAAAGAACGCTGCTGGACAAACAAAATGCTGCCGCCGGTTCCCCAAGAATTCACCAAGGAAATGCGGGGGGGGGCAGCAAGGAACACGAAACGATACTTCCTCTTTTTCTGCGCGGCCAGAGTTGCGACGAAACAAGACACTGTTGGACCGTTTGTCTCAAACAAATTCTCGAGCAGCACAGTGGTCAACTTCCGTGACTCAGCACCAACCCTTGCGAGGAGTGAAATCTGGCCCATCGCAACAGCCTCCTCCGTCCAGTGTCATTGAGACGGAGGCCAGTTATCCCCTTGTATTTTGCAGTTACTAGCAACAACAAAAAACCATCAAAGACTAAGCCACCAGCCTGAACGAGGTAGTGAGTGGGTGCATCGGGCGGCAAAACGGAACTTACTGTCCTTCCGGTTAGGCCTTCTGTTGCTATTATCCCAACGTTTTACATACGAGTCAGTGAGGGTTTAGCTGAACAACAAACAGTAAATACACACACACACGTACATACAGGTCTAGCAAGCGGTCTAGAACTCGAAAAGGTGGGTGAAGAATTAAAGGAAATGACGAAAAAAATAAAAAAAAAAACTCGTCCACGATAAAGGACGCTCCCGTAATGCCCACCTACGACGGGCCCGAAGCTCGGACATGACATTAGGGGCAAGCGGTCGGATTACTTCCTGTACACCGGTACGACCGTGCACCGTGAAGGGATGGGAAGCTGAACATGCAAAAGTAGGCCCACTCGAAGGCGAACAACGGGCCCTCTCGACGGGTCGTGCCGGGCACGTCCGGGACCGTGGAGTGGACACGATCTCAGAATCGTGACACTTTCAATAGCCCCGGCACACAATGAACCACCACCACGGTCATCGACGTTGGTGTTCTGCTGGAATTGTTCTCGCCCCTGCTCTATGTGTGAGTGTGTGTGTGTGTGTGTGTGTGTGTGTGTTGGAATCGATTTTTTCTCATTCATCCCTGGAGGTACGAGAGGACCTTCTTATCACCCTTCCAATCGCAGTGCAGATGACCAGAACGCATTAACGCCACTTAATGTCTCGCTTTACTACCGCTGCCACCGCGCGTTCGAGCTGCATTCTGCATCAAGTGTTTTGCAGTGATTCGGTTCAGTGCACCTCGTACAAGGGGCAAAGGTAAAGGACATCTGCACACATACACAACCACTGTGTTAGGTCATCTAGCAGGCAGGTAAGCCTGCCGAAACCCCTTAAGGACGTTGCGAAAAAAAAAAATAAATCAAGCGGCTCCCTTCGTGTAAGCCAGGGCGCGTTGAATAATTAATCAACCGTAATTGATATGACCGGATGGGGTGGGCAGTTGCATTTTTTCGCTCTCTCTTTTCCCTCTACGTTCCTGTGTGTGTGTGTGTCTGTGTTTGGAGTGGTCAAATCCAACCTCGTTTGCATACCAGCATGACCAGCCAGCCCTTTTTTTCGCAAAGTGGACAAGATAAAAAAAAACACAAACACATCGGACGCCCTCGGGGATGCGCACATGTCCATCCAGGCCGGCTGACCACTGCACCTGGTTGTCGCAGCTAGCCCGTTCCAAAGCGCTGCAGCACATTTGATGATGCAGCAGCCCAGTTCAGCCCAGCTTTGAAATTGAAAATGTGTGACGGCCACTTACCGGTATGGTTCGGCGACTCGGACGCATCGTGCGAGCCGTTCCGGTGGGCGGTGGCGACCGTCTGGGGCTGTTGCTTCCGGACGCTGACGAACTCCTCCTCGCCGCACGACGCCGGATCGATGTCCATGCGCTCCTGCTTGATTTCGATCGCACGGACGGACGGTTTCTGGTCGCGGTGGTCGTCGTCGAGGGTGCAGCCGAGCGGGCTCGCTCCCCGCGACGGGCAATGGGTGGACGCGTTCTCTGGTTCTGGAGGAGAGGAACAATACAAAACACAATCATAAATACATTTGCTTTGAAGCGTCAAGTGTAAAACCATTACAAGCGTAAATAGTGAAAACAAAGCACAACAACCCACAAAACTAATCTAGTAGAAAAACACACACAAACAGAGAGAGAGAAAACTAAGCAAAAACGAGAGGAGGGAACAAAAAGCACGTAAACGTAACAATTGTTTCCACAATTGATTTCAACAGATAAAATATGGTACATTCGGAAATAGGGCACGATTCGGTTTCGCTCGCTTCATCATTCGGCCCAACAACGGCCACAACTACTTAACACTTAAGGTAATTATTTATTTATTTTCAAATTTATACACACACATTCGCACAATCAAATCACATTTTAAAGTGACAAAAGGGGATCAAAAGAGCAGATAAGGGAATAAAGGGAATATATGTAGTAGAAGGTAAAAAGAGAACAGTAGATAGAGAGTATAGAAGAGAGAGAGAGAGAGAAAGAGAAGAAATAGAAAGCATCTCGCGGTGTCTCTGTGGCGCTCGCTAGAAAAACCAAGAAAGAGCGGTTAGTTAACTCGGTTAGCGCAAATTGGATAAACAAAAAACAAAACAAAACATACACACACACACGAACACAATTGAATCAACGGTTTGATTTGCTGTCTTTCAAAACCTAAACTTTTTACTTCTGTACAGAAACAATTTGGGGAAAGAAACAGGCCCCGGACACAAGGCAGGCAATGTGTGTGGGGGAGGAGGTCAATGGGAAGGCAGGCACGGCAGGGCAGGACAAGGCTACTTGAACGGTAAAATGAAATACTTTTTAAGGAAGGAAATTTTATTTGATACGGGAGCCACAACAAACTGAGGATGTGCACATGAAATAATAATGCAAAGAAAGAGAGCTTGAATCCAAAGCAAGCAGCAAAAGGAAGGCTAAAAGGGCGCAACACATGTTTTGCAACAAAAAAAAAAACGAGAACCGAAGTACAAAAACAAACTCTAACTTTAAATGAGCAACGAAAGCATTAACAAAAACAAAGGAAAACAAATCGAACCAAGTACACGAGGGGGAGGTATACTCACCATCGCCTGGGTGTTTCGGTGTGCTGGAGGCACCGTCCCGCAGCAGCTCGGCCGGGCTGGTCGGGGGCGGTGTGTGGACCCGGTCGTCGTACGTCGCGCTGGCGGTGGTGATGGTCTGCTTCCCCGCCCGGCAGGACACGTTCGGCATGGAGGCACGTCTCGTCGCGATGCTGCTCGTGTTGCCCGTCAGCAGCAATCGCCGGCCGTCGTCCGAGTCACGATCGGTACCGCCGCCCGCTAGTAGAGGCCAAGGAAGGTGCCAATGCCGCAGTGCAACAAGTGCAAGGTACAGTCCGTTCGCCGTGGATCAGCCGAGCAAATCGTGGGCGAAAAGTGAAGAGAAGAGTGTGCGTGTGTGTGCGCGTTAGCCGAAACAGAACAGCGGGAAAAATCCGGACGGGGTTTTTTGATGGACACACGGGCTGGCCGTGTGTCCGACCAAGGGGTCTCCCCGCTCTCTGCTTACCTTGCGTGAAGCACTGGCCATAGTTTTCCTTGTTGCACTGGAACACTTTGTGCTGGATGAAGCGCACGATGTCGGAGAGGGCGAACGTTTTCTGGCACGACCCGCATGTAAGGATGTCCTGCGTGGTGCCGTCCGATTCTCCCGCTTCGGAATCTAGATGTAGATGTGTGCGTGTGTGTGTTTGTGTGTGAGAAGGAAGGAGTGTGTAGATGTCGGTGACACGAGTGGTGATGAAAGGATGGTTGAGTAACGGGCATAAGCATTTGACGGGGGTAAAAGTAGGACACAGAGTGTGGGAGAAAGAGAGAGGGTCCAAGCAGCGTTGAGCATTTTGGTGGTGGTGGTGATAGTCGATAAGGATACACAGACATAATTTAGCGCAGCGAGGAACAGAGATGGAGCCAACAAACGGGGACGAGGAGCAGGAGCGGCACGAGCAAAAGAAAGGCGCAGCGTTGGGTTGGGATGGAGGAGCAGGAGTTAGGAGGAGGAGGAGGAAGAAGAAATAGGCGAAGAATTAAAAATTATTATCTCATCACAGCTAATTTAATGAATTTAATTAGATTTCTTTGGTTCGGTGGTTCGGTTAAAGGGGAGAAGGAGAGGAGTGGGATGGTGGCTACCCTTTTCGGCATGTACATGATACTACCCCCGACTACATGCCGACTTGAAGACAGTGGGACAGAGACACGGGAAGAGCAGTTTAAAGAGTTTTCACCAGAAGTCGTCAGAAGTCGTCAGAAGTTGTCTGTTAGGGAAGAGGGACACGGAGACGGCCGGTCCACATAGTTGCGGGTTAGTCCATCTCGGGCAAAGGCGCGCATTCCAGCACCGGAAGACCGGAAGCAGCGTCGCGCGTGTTGTTCTTTACGATTTTAATTAAAGCAGCACAAAAGGCTGAGGCGGATGAGGAGGCGGTCGCCTGCTTTTGTGGGCCAGCCCCGAAAATCTGACCAGTTATCCAACGCCTGGACTGGGGACAAGAGCGTCGTAGTAGCGTGTGCCGTCGTTCGTAGTACACTTCTAGGTTTGGTTTTATTTTTATGAGCTACAAGAATAATAGCTACCTTTACCACCGGGCTTCTCACACACACCCGCACAGAGACACACACTCTCCACCTTCTACTACTGGAGCCTAGTTTCGGAAGAAGGCTTGGGCGCTTGGAATTCCAGCACTTGACACTTTTATAAAGTACATTTTGCTCTCCCCCGAACACTTTCTCGCCCGCACCTCGCACCGAGACAATGTGCCCGCCAAGGAGCAGAAAAAGGATGGAGGCAGCACAGTTTTAGTGAGTGATAAAAGTCGCTACCAATATCCCGCAGTCGCTGTGCCACTGTGCTCCCTCCCCTCGCTTCACGTCCAGACCTTTAGGTTTGGCTTATTTATATCGAGTGGTGTTATAAATGGTGCTATTTTCATTTTTCGGAATTAATATAATAAATTTCGGGCCGCGCCATCGTCATCGTGGCCGTGGTCGAGTGCAAACATCGGGCTGGATCGGATGAAAGGGAGAGCAGGATAGAGAGTCCTTTGACGTCTCAAATATTGAACCAATTCGACCGGCAAATCCACCGGGAAGCTCGGCGTTCGATTTTATATCTCCCGACAGTGGGAATGGGTAGAAAAGGAGCAAATGAATTTCACCCCTATACCGTGGACAAAACAGAAGATGCCCAGAACTATCCCATCTGCCTTCCGAAGAAAGAGAAGATGGTACTGGTGGTGATAGAAGATGTGTAATTAATGTGTGTGTTTCCCCAGTAGCGGCGCAATCGAGCAGCACAAAGATTGGCGTCGTGGCGCAGAGGAAAAGTGTGGCAAATAAAATTGAAATAAAAATCTCAGCCCAGAATTCGCTCTGTCGTCGAAGAGAAAGGGACGGTCATTAAATGGCGTGTAGTGTGTGTGTGTTGGCACTGGCTTCGCTGCGATTCGCACCATAAAGCTGGGTTCGCCGTTTGGTAGCTAATCTCTTTGGGCGAGAACGGCGAGAGTAGTGACACGGCTACGCGGCAGACGGATTGTGGCACTGAAATTTATGCTACCGACGCTGGTGTTTTGACCCACTTGAACCCAGCGAGCAGAGGAAGCACATTAAACGCAGCATCGATAGTAAAGTGGGGGCTCTTGTCCTTCGGTACAGTTGACGCGTAAACGCGCGCTAGGGAAACAATTAATATGATAATTTTCGTATCTATCGAGCGATTCAATCGTATCGCAATCGGCATTTTGCGCGACATGACAGTCACGCAAGCCTGTTAATTAATCGTTTATGCGCCCGGGCCTTTGCTGCCGGAATAGCCGGTCGATAAATTATGATAGACGGTTCATACCGTGCGAGTGTGTGTCTGCCTTTTTGTTGGATCGTAAAGTTTAATCTGCGACAAAAATCTGCAACATTTGCTCATTCGGTGCAGTAGTCGGAGCAATGGAGAACGAGTCATGCATAGCAGAAGTAAGAAAAAAGGGGTAATTGTATAATACTCTGCAGCACTGCGCGCGATATAAAACTATTTGGCGCCCGTTTTTGATGGATCTTTTCGTCTTATTGTTAAGGTTTATGATTAAGTTTTTGCACCGAAATGACCTTCCGTTGGGAAGGCAGAATTCCGATCGGATAAGCTATCCAACGAAGGAACTAAATGAAGTCGCTCCGCCGTCATCTTTTCCCAAAATGCCCGTCCATTTCTCGTCGCTTTGTGTCCCTATTTGTGTGCCACCGAGATATCGATAATTTGATAAATGAATTGCGTGTCCACAAAGCACCATTAGTTTGGGGTGGGCCCATATTTTCCCTTTCAGCGAAAGGGAGAAAAACAAAACCTCCGGCTGACGGTTATCGATGCGATTTTGGTCCAGTTAGACAAGCGCGAAAACAATATCGCAAAACCAAACCAAAAGTCCCGCAAAAAGCATAAACTGTATTGTGGTGTGGGTGTGGTATGTTGGAAAAACAAAACATTTCCACTCCCGGCAGGAGAAGCTCGAGCAAGAACGAGCCCCGAAATGACTAATGACACTGACACATGCCTTTATCAATCGGGCTAAGCGGAGCAAAAGTAGTGCAATGTGTGTGTGTGTGTGCGATAAGCCAAAGAGCAAACAGTGGAGAGAAGAAAAAAACAACAATGGACAGACGTCAGGCTTTTGTGTTGGTCCGTTTTTCGCGAACGACCGCGGTCCACCCAGCTGACAAAATCACCCCCTGCTGGCTGCTGCTAATCGTGGGCAAATTGATGTGCAAACAGTGGAGGTAACCGCGGGGGGTGAGGGACAGTGTCACGACGCTGGAAGTGCGTAAAAATAATGCCCCAAGCCACGACCCGGCTGTCATTGCGTCATTAAATTAATAAAACGACACCAAATACCCATCCACACCACCGATGGAGAACCCAGAACAGATCGATGGAAATGGAATTGAATGGAAGCGCTAGTGTGCGTCTCCGTCCCCTCCTCCTCTCCGGGGAGTTAACGAAGGGGATTATCGCGGACACCTCCCCCCGCACCTCCGCGTCGACACTTGTCGATACGGCACTCCTCAGGGGGTACACTCCACGCCGCCGTAAATCAGGCTTATTTAATTACCCTTATTGAGAGTGGTCAGAGGGTGGCGCAGGGTCGTAATCCCCTGTACGACCGTCACTGCTGGTCACTCAAATCAGTGTAATGTGTTGGAGGATGTGATTACGAGGGTGTTAGAGCGCCCATTAGCTTCCCTTTGAGCGCTTGCTCTCTTGCTCTCATTGCCTTTGATCTTTCTATTGACCGATGGCCATCGATGTTTGGCAGAGCGATTGAATGTTGTTGCTCCTCCGCACCACACACACATACACACACACAGACAAACGCACACGCACGCACAGAGCACAAAAGAGAAACAGGTCAAGCAACCGGAGCGAGAGACACAGCGGCGAAAGAGATACGAAAGCGTACGGCGGCTACTCGGCTCTGAAGCGGCGAGAGCGAGACACACCATGGCGCGAGTGAGGAAAAATGGGCGTCCACTTCTTCGATGCCACAACGCAACCGAGCCACACACACACGTGGCTGACCAATGGACACGGGGTTGTAAAGAAAGGGGTTTTGCGATGCGATGCGTGTGCTTCCGCTCAGTGACCAATGGAGACCACTTCCACTGCAGCCGGTTGCGCACAGGAGAGAGCGAGAGCGATAATGAGCGTATGAGGCGAATGAAGGATGTGATGCAGGGTAGTGCTGTATAGTGGGAGACAAACAGCTGTGAAGAAGGCTGTGTAGAAGGATTAAACACCCGAATGGTGCGTTGACAGGAAACCCATCGCACCATCGTTGACACCTTTCAATGTCATCGAGGAGGTTTGACAGGGTGTTTTTCTTTTTTTGGCTAAAATGCGTGCCAAACAGTCATACAGCTCCTGTGCACCTCTTTGCTTTCCAGCTACCGGAATAAAACTAAACGCGCCATTGTTGTGCATGGGTTGTAGCTCACAGGGTTGGCCGGAATCGGAAGGCAAAACAGAAATTGTAATGACAGCCGACAAAGATTAGACCTTTGGTTTTACATTTCAATTCGATTTAATGGGGCACCGTACCGTGGTATGCCTGTGCGATCGAATCTCGATCACGGACCGAGGGGTAGCTCGAAAAATCGGTCAATCATTGTCAACCATCATAATTTCGCTGCCCGCCCCCTCCATTCCGTGCACTATTTTGTTCCCCCGAGCTCACTCTTTTCATCGATAAAAACACACACACACCCATACAAGGCATGGCATGGCTTGCTTGGCACTGCACTCCCGAATGTGCAACTGCATCCGGATCGGAGATTGCTGCAGCTGCACACGGTTCTGCAGTAAGGTTTCGTCGCAAAAGGCTCTCGAGGGGTCCGCGGCTACTTGGCGTTTGATGCTGCGTGGCGTACACACACACACACACACACGCTACTCGAATCGACAATTGTCGCCAATTTTGCCAATCTGCCTTGTACTGCAGGAATATTGAAACGTTTTGCGTGCAAAGGCGGCAATTTATTTGATGTTATAAGTTGCGCTGCGTAACGAGTTGTGGCCCCCTGTTTCTTAGCATAAGTTTGGATAATTTTCTTAAGCAAAATCCGTCCAGACATGTGCGTAGCGTGAACACAACCCTTTGGACCTCGACCAGAAGCAGAAAACTAATAAACGGGCCTGTACAAAAGAAGTGCAAGCGGACACCTTTTATGTAAATTGGGGAACGGCCGTGTGTGTGTATTTCTTCTTTTACATTCCTCAACAGCATCCTGAAGGACATCACGATTGCTGCCGGGACGTCTGTTTTCCTTGGGTCCATCGGCGCAATATTTTTCCAGAAGCAATCTTTTTACCCTTTTGCTCGCCCAAACCGGTCCCAAATGTCCTTCAACCCTGAGCGGGACCACGGCATCGTGTTTGGAGATGGCCAAAGTGTGTCTGTACCGCACAAAGGCGCAAAAACGGGGTCCACAGTTGATAAATCATTCCCTTCTGCTAGTGGAAAAGTAGTTGTGTTGGCTTTTTCCCCCCCTCGATTGTGAGCTTTCTTCTTATCAGATGCTTGCGCAAAGCTTCTGTCGCCGTTCAGCCGAACCGGGGCTGCCCAATAAAAACCCAATCAAGACGAGTTATTGTCCACCAAACACCATGCTGTGGGGAGTGGGAGAAGACGCGTGTGAGCGTGTTTTTCCCGCAAACACTAGCAATATTTCCGCTAAATGAGCTGATAGGTATCGCCGAAATGAATGAGCGTTCGCCCCGGCAAGCGATTGTGCACCATCAGCAGTTGGTAGGGGCAAGCAGGGGGGAAAAACAATCTCAACCAATATGCTGTCGGCCATGTGAGGAGGAAGGTGGAGGGTGACAGAAGTTCGATCGACTATTTGATTGACTTTCGATGCATAAATTATTGGCGACCATCGGCGCCCGGGCCAAGCGAAGAATTGTCCGGAAAAACTGTGCGACCCTGATGACAAAATTGCCCAAAAAAAAGGGCAGGAGCAATATTTTTATTTATTTATTCATATCGATTTTGATTGAAACCGAACCCGGTATTTTGGAGGGTGTTTGTGTGTGTGTCAGTGCGTCCTGCACCGTGTTCGAAACCACGGAAAATGCGTACCGGACGCACCAGGCCAGCCGAATCGGCGCGAGACGGACACAAATTCGATTAGGAAGTTGTAAATGATATTGCAGCGTTTCGGAGGTAGAAGGAGGTGGAGGTGGCAAGAACTCACCCACAGAGGGGATGTTTTTTCCAATGCTTCCTTCCTTCCCTGTTCTATTGTTGTGCGGCCACCGAAGGACATGGGACGAGCGGTTGCTCCCGAAAAACAAAACACGCCTCGGGGCGATTTCCGATGATTACGGGCAGACGGACAGGGAAACCGCGACCGTACTCGTTTTTCTTTTCTGTTTTTTTTTTTGCATGAAAATATGTCCAATTTGGCGTACCGCTTTGGGGTGAATGTCAAATTATTGATTCGATGTCACCGTGGTTAGGCGTGTACGAAAACAAAAGAGCCGGGAGAGACAGCAATGGCACAACGAAAAAAAACCTGTACAAGAAAAGTAGACCACAGTCGGATTGAGTACGATCTGGGACACCACACACACACACACACACACGCACGTGACCTGCGGGCATGAAGTTGCCGGTGAATGTCTAGGGGTTGATTGTTTGATTCGCGATTACGCGCGGAGGCTCCTCGGGAACGTAACGCGATTAAAGCCGACCGGCTCTCACATGTGCGACATCGGTGCCGTGCGGGAGAAAGTGGCTTTAAGACATTCCAGGAGATAAACGGAGCTTGTCTTTAAGAGCCAAGTCTTTCTTTACCGTGCGTCCAGACCGTGGGGGAGGGTTGGATTTTAATAATCATTGTACAAACGTTGCCCGTTTTATTGGACGGCTCTCCGGTGCAGACGGAATGGGAAAGATTCCACACCCGCTCCGGTCAATGGTTGTCCACACCACCAGGACCGGGATGAGTAACGGTCGTGGCAAAGGTTAAAAAAAAAAACTAAAATAAAAACACACACCACCTTCTCCAATCCACACCACCACCGAGATAGTGGCAGCGGGCCTAAGCGCGTGCACCGAACGCCACAAGGTGATAGTGAAGTTACTGAAGTGTAACGACACGAAAGGTAAGGGAAGAGAAGGAGAGAAAAAAAACCTTGTACAAACATATTTGCATTGTCGCGTGGGTGGTGGTTTACTGGTTGCACTCCGGCAGGGAAGTAGGGAGGGCAGATGATAGGGGACCCGCAGCTTACCGGGACGGTCGCGCGTTGTACAACCTTCTGGTCATTGGAGCAATAATCGGTTGAGGCCACCAGAACCAGACCGAAGCCCATATAGTTGTGTGTGTGTGTGTGTGTGCGCCTTATCACAACCCGCTTTGTTGCGGGTTTGAGGTTGACGAGCCCGCCTAAACCCCACCTCGCCCTACACGATCGTGGTAGGTGTCCGTGACGCTTATCGGCGGGAGGCAAAGGCAGAAACGTTCAATATTTGCCCAAAAAAAAACGCCGTACCCCGCAACCCACAGGAGGATCACAGACATCCGACACCCGGTTCGTAAGAAAAACCGGACCAACGTACCTCACCCACACACACACGCACATGCACTGGCCTTATCAGTTGTTTGCGGTGTGCGAAGGTGGACGCGCTCATAGTGGGTGACTTCCGGGGCAACAGACAAACCGACACATTGTTGCTGGTGTTTTATTTGCTGATCTTTCTCCCTTATTCTTTCACCTTTTATCTCTCTCTCTCTTTCTCTGGCTATCTCTCTATTTTTAAACACAAAGAAATGAGCCCCTACATGTCCACCTATTCTATAAAATAACCGTCTTTTTCTAATTTTTTATTGCACCTTCAGCCCGTTTCCTCCTTAAAACCTCCCGCCAGGCTAACCCACCTGTTCCACACGTCTGCGTTAACTAGAAAGAGTTTGGTTGGAGTCCACTGGCTCCACACCGCAAGTTCGTTGGCTGTTGGGGATGCAAACCACCCCCAGATAACGCTGCGTATCCGTCATCCGCTGGGGCGCTGTCACCCTGAGCACCCGTGTGATGGCAGGTCAAAGCTGTCCATCTAAAAAAAAAGCTGAAACACCCACGCACCACTGAAGGAAAGGGGGAATGAAGGGGTTTGTCCCCCCCTCCTCCCCCCACCTGGAAGATATCAAATCAACATGCGACGCGCGTTCGACAACCGTTGGCCCTTATCAAGTGGCAAACACAAGTGGATGGGGGGGGGGGGGGGCAGAGCAGCAAGGGTTGCAGCTGCATCTGTCCTGCATGAATTGAGGTGAAGCAGGAAGGTGTGGGTACGCGAGCAGCTTTATTCGCGATCGATAAATGATGAACGTTGGTTGGCTTTCCCGTGGCCTGCGCGCAACCCTTATCAGCTATCGGGAGATTGAACTCCTTCGCCCCAGTCTTTAGCCGTCCGAAACGGGGATGGAAATTGCGACCGTTGGGATTTAAACAAGAGTGTTTCAACAGTTTCCAGCGAAACGTCCTTTTAAAAAGCGCGCAAAAGGGCAAGGCGTTAGCAGGATTGAAAATTATACACCGCACAGTTCCTTTAGCTGCAACCTTTGAGTAAGTTGTAATGTGACGCCTGCCGGAAGGCGTGTAGGGGCAAGTTCCTTCACCCTTGTGTCCCAGCTGTAAGCCATAAGCCCCGTTAATTATAGTCCAGTCAGTCAGAAAATCCTGCGGAGGCACTGGCACTGCCTCCTTACGTCGAGGCCTTCGAGGAGGAAGTATGGGAAATGATTGGGAAAAGGGGAGTGTTGGGTTAGGTTCTGCCAAAGGACGAAACTCACGATCACGGTTGTGCGAGTAGAATCCGGCATCTTCGCTGGTGGACAGCATCTTGGTGGGGCGGGTGGTGTACGTCGCGCAAACAATAGCGACGAACGGCTAAACAACAACACCACACTCGGCACAGCAGCACAGCTTTGTATCACAAGCACAGTTGTTCTGGGGCGAAAATCACAACCCTTTTTACGTATTCTTGCCACTTTTTATGCTTCCTCAACAAGTCGCGCGTATTTTCACTCTTCACGCTTCGGCCTTCTTTTATGTGTTATCACTGCTGTTTTTCCAGCCTACACTGGAGATGCTTTGCTAGCAACAAAACGACGCATCGAAACCATTCATTCACAAAGGGAAGAACACAAACGTAACCAAAACCGAAACGAAAAACCAAAACGAAGGGAATGGGGCCAATTTGTTCTTAAAGTGTGAACCCCTGAATGTTGGCTTTAACATTGATCTGAAATGGTTACATTCACAGCGGCCTTTCTTCACCACAACAATACACTTTTCCACACACATCGAGAGCGCACCGTTTGTCACCGAGCGACACTTTTGGCGCGGTTCGTCATGTTCTTTCGTGGCCTTTTGGTCGTACACTTTTGCTCCAACCACTGACCCACGCACAACTGTTAATTTGGAGGACACATAGCACCCCCCCCTCCCTTTCTTCAAGAAGCACGGGTCGCTCTTCTGGTCACTGACTGTCCTTCCCCCACTGATCTTCGTCACGCGGCGACGGCGGTTACGATTTTTCTGGTTTGAAGCTCCGGACGGAATCGGTCCGTTCGCGGCGACGATGTTCCGGCGTGTGCGGTGGATGGTGTTCTGCGCTCGGTTTGTCCTCGCCACGGTCGCCGACACGGCACACCAACACAGACGCAGGCGCGCTCGAGCCCGTACCGTCGCGCAAGAAACGGGGTGGGGTGAGCTGTGTGCAGTTGGAAGACGTTTTGTCCACCGAACGGACCACCACGCACCGCACCGTATGCTCGCTCGCTCGCTCTCGCAGTGTGGAAAGCATGCGTACTACTCACACACAGACACACACACACACACACTCACAATCCAGGGGTGTGGGTCAGCCCATTGCTAGCCCGGCTCCCTTCTCGCATCCCTTCGCAGCACACAACAACAAAAAAAGGACCAACGGACGGAGAGCACCCTTGTGTGAGTGAGTGCTCACGTTTTTTTTATTCCCCTGCCTGAGCTTCAGAGTGAGAGAACGAGTGAGCAGGAGAGAGAGAGAGCGAGTGTGACAGTACGAAACGGTGCGAGGGAAAAAAACTTCAACCCTCATAATACACACACAGCACGGTGCTCGCTCTCGCTTGTGTGTGCTCCGTTTCGTTCGCTCCTTCGTGGTGAGTGCGTACGGTGTATATCCCTCTGGGTGACCCTAAACAACGGTCGTAGCGAACAAAAAAAAAGTCCTGGACTCGACTGTCTTTGTGTGTGTGTGCGTATGTATGTGAAGCAAGAAAAGGAGAAGAAACGAGGCATATACAAAAAAAAAACACACACGGTAACTCTCCCAACGTGCTACTCTCATGGTGCGCTCACACACCCCTAACGGCAGGATCTCAGCGACAGCGCGCGAGAGAGGAGTGTTGATGAAAGAGAGAGAGAGCGGGATAGAGCGTTCGAAAGCTCGCTTGCCGGTCGTTTTTTTTACACACACAAATGGGAAGGGTGGTGAAAAGATGCGTGCAGAGGTTAGTGGATGGAAAAGCCCGAATTCACCACAATTTTGAAACGCTAGACACCGAGCACCGACCTTTTTGGCTGCGTCGAAGCGAAACAAGCACATACCACAGCCGAACATATATCGCCATCGAGCGTGTGTGGGTGTGTGGAAAAGGTTCCCTGGGAAAAGGGTGAGCGCATTTTCCTCGGCCTCGACGATTGGCCATTGGCAAGTAGCCTTCGTCCATCCCGAGTAGCCCGAGGGTGGCTTACGGGTGACCAAAGGATAGCGGTGGACAGCTCATGTGTTGTGGGGAGTGGGGGCGCCAAGCGTGCCCTGCAGCGTGAGTGAGCAGGATGACCTGATGGATGGCGGTACGATATGTGGTAAGGACATATCTAATGCTATCGATGCGCGTGTGTGATAAGCAATCTCCCCGGGATGATGTGGAGGGCCTCTATGCTACTGGGGGGGAGTGGGTTTTGGTTCGGCAAATATACACAAACACACACACACTGGAGCGATTAGTGTCCGTGTCCGGTGTCCTTCACATGCGCTAAACGGTCCCGTTGTTTTACTTCACTGAGAGGGGATTTTGTGTTTTTTTGTAAAGGATGATAGCATTATATTGGCACAAAAAAAAATATTTTCAAGTGCTCCATGCTGCTGCTTACCGTTTTTATGCTGTTGCATTGGATTACATCTGCAAAACTGCATTTGATACGCAGCAAAACCATAAAAAACGGAAGCTCACCGAGTTTATGAAAAGATTTCTAGTACTGATTAGCCCTTTGCTCTGCTTTCAACTCACCCGCATGCACAATAAGAAAGGATATTCCATTATGGAAAGAGAAGCCCAGAAGGAGGCTTCTGGCAACAAAAGCAGCACACCTTCTACAAGAAATCCATTTCCGTCCAAAATGATCCTTTCGCTACACGTTCGATCAATGCTCGGCGTGATGTTCGGGCTCAGCTCTGCTCGATCCCGCACACCACAGCTGGCAATCGATTAACGAAAGGTCCGGGGTTGGGAGTGTAAAGAAACTCGTCATCGCTTCCCGGCGGGGCGTGCATCGACGCATCCTTTCGACACAAATCCCGCTTCCTTCGCGGGTTCACGAGCGGTCCACGATTGGCTTATATCCGGTGGGCCGGTATTGTATTGTGCGCGGTGCAAACGATTCAATTCGCCCAAGAAAAGCGCTTTCCGGTGCAGAGCTTCCGTTAGGTAGAACGGGGAAGACGTTTGAAAATTAATCAAAAGTATTTACTTTTTTTTAAATCATTTCACATGACCACGATTCACTCTCGGGACACCACAAAAGTGGTAGCAAGATTGCTCGGAAGCATTCACGCACGCTCTTTTCGTGGCATTACACAAGGATGCGTGCGAGAGATAGTGAAAGCGAGGTTTTGAAGTGTTTTTTGGCTTTTATTTTGTTAGAATAAAAAAAAACACTCAAACGAAAGGAAGTGATCCTCTCCAGCAGGCTGACGGAACTACAAATGACATACGAGTGCACAGAGTTTCCCGTGCTCTTTTTTTTCTTAAAGGGAACCAAACAGACACAAAAAAACCCACTCCCGACACGCATCTAACGGACCTCTGGGGAGAGGAAGCGCGCGGAACCTCTGTGAAGAAAATGCGCCGTTTTTTTTGTGTTGGGTTAGCGCAGGAGCGTTCCTTCACAGGACAGGATCAAATTCACCACACATCCGTCGTCCTTTTGGCCGTCGTCGATTTCGACTTCCGTCCATCGCAGTCGGCACTCGGCCCCGGGGCTTTCACCTTTTCTTTCCCCCTCACGAACAATCGAACGACGGCGAACGGCGAATGAATGCTTAATTATATCTTTGATTTATATTAATAACAAAACCATTTCCGTGACGACGAAGACGACGACCATGTCGGGTGAAAAGAGGAAAGAGGAGTGAAGAAAAAAACAACGGAAAATGAGAACCGCAAGGGCAAAAAAAAAGCGTTAGAAGCACAGCGTTTGAAGGAATGAAAAAAAAGAGAGAAAAAACTCATTCCCAAACAGGAAAACAAAAAAAAAACGCCGAGTCTTCTTCGATTTGGCCCTCGGCAAGAAATACCGTTACTTACCGAGGGGTAGTGGGTTTTTTTTTGTATTCCTCATCCCCGTGTAAAAACAGGACGCCACAACGATAAAGCACGCACGAATCCTTGTTTGAGTTTTTGTTGGCTTTTTCTTTAGTTGTAGTTTATGCGTATGCGTTCGAAAAACAAGACTAAAACAGAGGTCTCTAAGAATGAAAGGACCTTCACTCCCTTGGCCACTCTCGGCGGGCATTAGAATATTGCGTACGAGCCCATACATATATATGTGCGTGTGTGTGTGTGTGTGTGAGTGTAAGAGCAAAGGAACGCCAAGGAACGGACCGTTTTTTTTCTACCTTTGATTATCAAACCCCGTCGCGTAAGATGATCATGCATCAAAAACTCAATTCCACGGATTTGCTTTCCCTGTGCGATGACGGTGAAGGAAAAAAAACACACACACATTCTCCCGGGGGTAAGACCCGTACAGGAGCCACCGTGGCCGTACCGAAACCTTCGTCTTAAAAAGCGATGCGGTCTCGGAGGGGTAAGCGTTAAAAAACAATTTATGCGCACGCTACGGCACACACCGTCCCTTTCCGATCTGCGGACTCCGATCACTGCCAAACGATCGCTTTACGCCGTACGGACGGTCTTACCCCTGAGGAGGTTTTTTTGGTCCCTCTCCCTTCTTTTTCTTCTCTTTCCGGAGTAAGAAAAGGGACGAAAAAGTGCGTAAATGTCCTCGCGCTTTCCAACGCCGCTGTCCTGGCCGGCCCGAGAAGGTACTGCGCACTGCAAATGCGTGTCCCTGTGTCGTCATGAGGGGCTGAGATTTTGCTTCTAATTCTTGGGTCCTTTCTGTGAGTCCCTCAAATCAATACCCAATGCCCTGAGTGAGCGTATGCAATATTCGCCTGTACTATTAGATACGTTTGGGTATATTAATAAAAAAAAGCAGACACAGACGCCAGGGTTGATTATTGGCGAAAACTTTTCCCATTCTTTAGCTGTGGGGCATCCACAGCAAAGGACATTCGGCAAGAGAGGGGTGTTATAAAAAAAGGATGCACCCATTCCTGCCCGATTTGGACAGTGCGGCAGGAGTTGATTGTCTTGTCTCAGTGCGAAGAAGCGGATAGCGTGACGTGATGCGTGAGACTCTGCCGCTGACTGTGGACGTTGATGTGGACCGTGAGAATCGGAAGCATTGGGCTGTCGGTTTTTTTTCTCTCTCCTCAAATGGGGTAGTAGCTAAGACACCGAGACGGAGCAGATGTTACAAGTGAGGGGATATTTGCAATCAATTTGTTCTTTAATTTTATCTAACTGCTGCAAACGAACTAAAGCTATATTGGGAGGACTCAACTGATCGGAAGAAGGAATGGATTTGGGAAAGGACTTTAAATTGTGGACATGTATTGGGTAGATCTTATATCGTAATTAATGCAAATTAAAGGAAAAACAATTTTCGATCTCTCACTGTCATGCAAAGCAAACTAAAAATGAGACTCCCTCCCCCAAAGCAGTAGGGAAAATCAAACGAACAATTTACTGAGTGAAAGAATCGTGCCATTTTTCCGAAACCTGGAAAGCGGACTCTCGCTCTCTCGCTAATTCGTTTTTGAACATCAAATCAACGACACACAACAAAAACAAAGCCTAAGGAATCTACTTACAGACATGGTACCTACTGTGAGTTTTGTGGGTTGAATGTAAAGACGGTGTGGCAAAATGCTGATGGTGGTGTGGCTTACCTGTGAATGAGAGACAAACAAACAAAAAAAAGACATTCAATTAGTATGGACATTTAAACGAATGGAAAGAGCAAACGAATCGACCCAACCGCCGGTTGACAGTTCGTTTCAAAGTTATTGAAATCGCCCTCCATACCACCGTGGGCAACATTAGATTTCTCCGAGCTTGCGACTAATCCACTGTCACGTCTTTTGCTCAAGAGGTCATCGCCAAAGGGTCAGGTGGCTGGGCAAGACAGGCCCGCACATCATAATGCACACGCTCGCGCCGTACAAAGGGCTGCTCGGTTCGATCTTTTGCTCCTATTTTCTCCAGCTCCCTTTCTCTGCGTGCCCCGCGCAGGGCATCATGTATTGCATCATCCCGGTGTGTAAGGCTGGCGATCGCTGGCAGCAACCATTGGCACACCCCGGTTTGGTGCGCCCGCGGTTGCCAATGTGGTGTGGTCGCGAAGGTGGAAAACGTGAGTAACCCCGTGAGCCTACGGTTGCGGTTGTGGGGACGTCGGCGGGAATAATGTCGAATGAGTTTGAGAGGGCAGTATCATGCGCCAGAGGCAGGCAGTGGACTTGGTGGAGCTGCTGGAGCTGGGGGAGCCGTGTTGGTGTGTGCGAGATTTGCAAATGATAATGTGGTATTTGAGGGCTTGTGGGGATGTATGCATTTCCACGAACCCATGCATGCTAATCGATGATTTTGCAACGATCGGTTCTGATCGGTATACACATTTGAAGAAGAGGAAAGCGAGCGATTCCATTCCCACCGACTGGTCCTTACTGCTCTGTCCTTTTCTAGTCCGATAAACGTACGTCAAACATAACTCATATAAGAAATCACTTGTAACGGACTGTCCTGTAAAAGGAATCGATCCAAACCACAGCTCAGGGATTAGCTACTGAAGGATCGCAGAAGAAACAAGGGAAAAGAATGGAAAGAAATCGACCAAAATCAAACATCAAACACTCCATTCTTCCCCTCGCTCTCCTCGATCGTACCCGAACATTCCGGTTGATGGAGGGTTTGCACGGATTCCGGCTGAGCCTGTCTCTCTATTCAGCCTTTTGCAAGCTACAATTATCGCATTGTGGTCTTTGTGTCCAGGTTTGAGCGGGGGTGAAGCCGAATTATTGGAAGTCCTCCGTACGAACCGTTTGACCGATTAAAGGATAAACTTTCTCTGGGAAAGGGAAAGCACACTCACACACAAAAAACACGCACGAATAGAAGCAAAGCGATGATGACCATTCGATTGGAATGGGACGAGACAGGGCACAAAATTGGGTAGAAAACATTTATTCGATGTCCGTAGCCCGTTTTGATTGATTCGTGCGTGGGAAAGTGTTGTCCGATCGGTCGAGGGGCGAAAAGGCAGGTGGCTTTCCTTCTCGAAACGATGATCGAAGGGAATTTCGATGCGTGTGATTATTCCAATTATTATTTTTTGAATGTTCTTTCCAACTGTAGTGTTATGGGTGGGATATATTTTTTCCGAACCAACGCTACAGAGAGGAATATTGTCAATCATTTCAGTTTTTGGAACATTGAACCGTTTCAGTAAGAAGCTTTTTTTACCCTCTTGGTAAGGCAAAGATTTCCACTACCTACCCCTGGTGGCCTTCGGTCATCAGATTGGCGGAGAGAAGCGAAAGCGTTTGGTTGTGTCCAGATATGATTTACATATTATTTCTAGCATAAACAATCCTCCCCCTTGGCTGCTCCGGTCCGGCGTAGAGCAACGCCCTTCGCCAACAATTGGCGAAGGTAAAAAAATGTGACCGAATCTTGCTTAACCATTCTACCCCGTCTCTAAACTGCTATCCACGTCCGCACGCCCCTTCGTAATCGTGGGTGCCCACCTATAAATCGAAGCAAAAAAGTACAATTAAAGTAAAGAACCGAAAAAAAAATCCGGCAACACAGCTCAACACCCATAAACCCATAAAGTGTCGCCGCGGCGTTGGCAGGATCTGCTGTTGCTGCTGCTGCTTCTTTTTCACCCATCCTGGCAAGTGGGCCAGTGGGCGTGCTTTATCGTTTTATGGTTTGTTTTGAAAGTAGGCTAATTATTGAAACAAAGAAATGGCACCCGTATCGTCCCGTGACCGTTGCAGGTAAACACCTCCAGTTTGGTTTGGTCCTTTGCTGCATGTTCGGGCTATTGATCTGCCGGTAGCAGGGTCAACAAGTGCTGCCCAGAATTGGTTAACAACAATCTACCAGCTCGGTAGAAGGTGTCCCTTTTTCCCATTTTCGGTGTAGCTCTCTTTCAATGCAGGGTTCAATAAAGCGATAAAAGTGTTCTCGTGTCCTCTGTCGCGAGCCTTGCCAAGCGGTGAAAGGTCTTTCTCTCTCTCTCTTGCTCAATGCATTGAGCATTGTTTTTTCACGAGTTACCAATGTTTGTAGAATGTGAAGATGGTTGGGCTGTATTTTTTCTCCTCTACTCTCTTGCCTCTGACCGCTGCCGGAATGATTAACAGTTCGTTTGCTGTGTCTTTCTCGACGTTCCGAAAAAAGTAGAGAAAATGTTTATGTGAATGTGGTATCGTGGATGGAGCTGGACAGTGCTGTGGTCCGTTTGCGTTTGTATTTTTTATTATTTGGTTGGCCCGTGCATCAGTTTGGAAATGTTGTAAACAGCTCGTAAATTTAATCGGTAAGTGGGTTTTTGTAACATTGTGCCTTTGTTTTGTGGATGTGTTTTGTGTTCCCTTTTTTTGTCCTTTGTTGCCGTGTCTTGATTGTCTGTTTTGTGCGGGATGAGGCAAGATGGGATTGTAATGTGTTTGTTTGTTTGCCTGCGATATGTTTATATGGTGCTGCCAGGACGAACAACAAGGAAGCATGAGCCAATCGGTTGCAATTGATGGTAAACTCTCATTCTGCTAAACTATTAAAGAACTTGTCTGTTTTTTTTCTGTACCTTAAGGAGCAATTCTTAACAGCAATCAGAGCAAGGTACAGGTCGAAAAGGCTGCTAGGATCATCGCTGGGAGGTAAACTATTTTCCTTGTGACACTGAAACAAGCTACACATTCTAAACCCTAACGGTAACCACACACCTAAGGCTTCATGTTATGATAAAAAATGAACATAAAAAAAGCTCATTGTTTACCCAACATACTTCGCTATATTTTGCTTAATTTGATATCAAAACAACATTAAAAAAAAATCCTAAACAAAAAGTCATCCCTTATGCAAAGAAAAAATCGATTTGCCTACCGCGTTTCTTTATTTAGCGATTTGCCGAGAAAATCGGGCACCATCTGTTGCGACGAGCGAGCCCCGACCGAAGCCAGAAAACGAGCTGGACATTGAGGCGGCATGTCACTTTCGTTTGCTTCACTAACGGCAGTGACCGGGAAAGAACAAACAATAAGGACAAGACCGGGCAGGGCGCGATAGTCCCCATCCCCTCCGGGTCCCGTGTTTTGATGGAATGGATGCAGCAGAACCACCGCAGAACCATAATGACATAATCCGTGTGCCGATGCCGTTAAGGTCGGCCTCCCATGGTTGGGATAAGCGGGGGAAAAAGAGCATGGAATCAGATCGCTTTTCGCAGATGGGCGGCGGGGTTGCTGGTTGCAGTGGAGCGCATGGTGGAAGAGTGTACAAAGTCACGATTATACTTCTGCTGCTGCCTGTTACTGGGAGTAGCAGGCAAAACCGATAGCTGACCACTTGAAAAAACATACAGACCGAAGCAGCAAAAAAAAAACGACAACATCGACCGTTTTCCATCTAACATGCTCAATTCATCGTTGGCTTTCTTCGTTTTTTGTTTTTTTTTTGTTCTCCTCCCTCTCACAGACGCCTCGGAGGCATTTGAGCTGGACCAGGCTGGACCTAAAAACGTGGGATCTAAATGCAAACAGGTTCGACGACGACGCTATGAAATATGTGTTCAAGATGCAAATACCCCTCCGGTAACCGAACCCGACGCGTCCCACCAGCAAGTCAAGTAGTTTGGGCGACGCGTCAAAGGCAAAGGACACACAGCACTGAAATTGGAAGCTTCCTCGAAGAGGTCCCTAGTAGCAGGGAGGCAAAAAAAAATCCCAAGAATGTCTCCTTCGACCACATAACAAATTAAATTTGTCATGTTCATCATCGGCCACGGCCTTATCGTTCACGCGAGCTAGACTTCATGGAACAATCCTTCCCAGGAGATCGGTGGTGTCAAGTTGTGGTGCTCTCGAGGATTGTGTGTGTGTGAGAAAAGGTCCAATAACTAACGGGAACGTTGTTGCGAACAGTTTTGGCCGCAAACTGATTCCTTTTTACTTTGGGTCTAAATCTCTTTCGCTGATCAGTTGGTCAGTTGAGAAGCTGGACCAGAAAGGAAAGAAGCGAACAATTTAATGACGCTTCTTATTTTTTTGGGTTTGCTTTTCGGTTGGTGTTGGAAGGTTTAAGGGTGTCTTGTGGTGTCATGGTTTAAGGGTGCTGTAGGACCTACATATGGTTGCGCGTTTTGTGTGTGTGTGTCGTATTCTGTTCTTGCATCTTTTCTCACGAAGAATCTCGGGTGACGAGTGAGACTTATCGTGTCTGGTGAACAGGTCCCAGGAGAGTGCGCATGGGATCAATGGGAGCGACTGTTGGAATGGTCAGCATGTGGTTTGCGGTTGGCCTGGTCGCAGTGCAACATCTGGACGGTTTGTCATAATTAATTCGCAACGAAGTCGATGCAGATCCAAAGGATTTGACCACTTCTGAAGAAAGAACTCAAGTTGTTTATTAGGGTTTTTTTTTGGTTTATACAGCTCCAGCGCTCCACAGATTCTACTACTCAGTTCGCCTTACACCACACACCACTGTTCTGTGTTCTATTCTCGACACACAACCAGAAAGAAATGAAACATTCCCACCACCATCGGTCGTGCACCCTGCACCGTGTAGGAGGTCAATAAATCATAGAACCTCAAGCACACCGACAGAAGTCGTCGCGGGCAGATCGCGACTGTGTCGACCTCCGTTTTTTCTGCACTGCTGTTGTCTGTGCCTGGCTTGGTGTGGGGGAGACAGTTGGAGACAACAAGCGGTTCTCGAACCGTGCTGCAGCTAGGCACAGTCGCCTCCAAAAACCCCCCAGCAGCGTCGTCCGAACCGTGGGGGCTTTGTTGGGAGCGACGACACATTTGCCACATCCACAACCGGTTGGCGCTACTCATATCCGCGGTGATTTATGCGCACATGGGTCGCCATTAAATGCAACAATTTCATCACGCAGCGTTCGGTGAGCTGGCTGGATGGAAGCGCTCTAACAAGAGTTCCGTGTACGGTGGGCTGGAGCCTGGACCCGCTCGTTCAGGAGGTCAGGATGGAGCGAACCATCCTTCGGTTGTAGAAAAGCGATTATAAATAGTAACAGCCCGCCGGCAACTGCACAGTGGACACAATTTGACAAACAGACACACACACACACACATAGTCGGTGGGTAAGACGTACGGGGATCGCCGTAGGTCGACCGCCCCCTCCAGGAGGTCAGTCAGAAATTCACGATTTCGAATCGCTTTGTGGCGGTCGGCACGTTTAGCGCAATCACAGTTCGCCAATCGGAAATTGGAAGGTCAAAGGCGGTGGTCACAGGGCCCTGCGATCACGAGCCAAACGGCGCTGGTCCGAGCTCTAGATGTGTCTCCGAATGTTGAACGTGCACGGGGAGACGGGACAATAGCGGACTTTTTGCGGAAGCGGCGATTAGAGAAAGCAGCAGCGGTTTGGTTTTGAATGCTTAAAATAAATATTAGTATTTCCACTTCATTCTTCCCTTTGTGCTCCTCAAGGGCTGACCCACCTCTGAGGAGGTCCCGTTCGAAATTCTCAAGCTGATACCCATTCACACACAAACACACACACATGCAAGCGCAAGTGTCTCCCACGTAGGCGAAACGGTGGATCCCGTTTGTTTGTTGCGATTCGGTTTCCAGTGCAGACCATTCCTGACCTATACCACCACAATCGGGGGTAGCATCATGTGTGTCGGAATGCACTTTCTTGCGCTTCAAAACGCTGCCACTTCCCCATACTCATTGCCACAGTAGCGCCGCCAGATGTGTGGCCTCCATTCCATCAACGCCTCCCCGCCAAAAGCCGTCCCCCCCCCGCTAAGCCATGGACGGTAAATTAATTGTAATGAGAAGATTCACACGATTGTATTCAATTTGAAGTGTCCATTTTCATAATTTACCGTGCCTGCGCTTGCATACACCCCGTGTGCACTGTAATCGTTCGGCGGAAATCTCTCTCTCTCTCGCCCAGAAGGGCATCGGCGGTGCACCGGTGCAGCAGCAGCAAGCGGGAGAGCGAAGCGAAGAAGCAACTAAAGAAATAGAAAAAAAAACCCGAGCACACAACGAAACCGGTGAAAGATTGCGCGCAAAAGGTTAACCAGGAAGGAAGCAAACGACGACCACAACCTGTCCGTGCCGGGGCTCGAATGCCCTGGCGATCATTGGGCGCGATGCTCGATGCCGGTGTGCTAAAAGATCATAAGTGAAACGTGTAATTTATGCCTAACGGTGCCGCCGTGGTCGGGTGCGGAAAATGGGAGTTAAATCGCGTGTACAGATGAAAGGGCAGTTTGGTAGTAATTTAGGGCATCATTTTGGTGTCTAACGCTCACATCCACCGACACATCTGGGCTGGTCATTTGTGGCTGTGTGATGTGATGGCATGGTCAGGTGTGTGTTTGTGTGTTTGTGCATCGGGGCACTTTGTTGCGAAAAAGAAGAAATTATCATTAGCAGCAATCGTTGCGCCGGGGTTTTCCCTTTGATGACAGACCGATGGGGGAAGGGCTATCATGTGATTGTAAGCGATTTGTCGCTTAGTATCAGCACAGTCACCATGTAATTGAAGATGAGCATAATAGGTTTCGGGGTGTGAGAAGCGTAACAGGTCGAGTGTATGCTTTTACGTGTATCTTAACTTGCGAAAGACTTTAAAATTGTCTAAAACTTGGTATTATTACAAAAACATGATTTCGATTAGTCCTGATGCGGTGTGTAATTTATTAATATAAACACATGGAAAAACCATTCTAATCAAAAAAGAAGGAACTAAAAAGCTCTTATTTACTTTGATAATCTAATGAAATTCTTATCCATTCAGCTCAAATATCTTGCCTTCTTCAAATCATACGGTACTGACGTTACGTTTTCCACCCAAAACACAATTCTGTTTATCAATGAAAGCGCGAGAAAGTGCGCGCGAAAATCACGCGCCAAACAGCCACCACACACACTCACACACACTAACAGAAACAACCTTCTCTTTTTCTCTTTTTCTTGCTGTCACCCCCAATCCCTTTCATCTACAAATGCACACTTCTTAGACGCGCCGTGCACGCGAAGGCGAACGCAAAAGAGCGAGAAATAAAAACGCAAATAAAACCCGCGTGCAATTTGCCTCAGCTGCGGCACGCGGCAGTCCAAGAGAGATGAGAGCAACGTACAAAAAATGCGAAACCAAAAAAAAAAAACACAACCCTCAGGATGCCCTCGGGGAAGGGAAAACTCCCACGCTTTGTCGTGAGCTTTTCGACCGCGCGACTTTCCCCTCTCGTCGCCACACGTCGCCACGTTTGCCAGAGTTCGCGTACGCGGTGGGTTGGGGCTGGGTTTGGAAAAATTAACGAGACAAGTCAACCAGAACCCGCGGATGTGTTGAACCGGGGAGGGTGTCGGGAGAGAAAGGGTGGCAAAAATTATGCTACGCGAAATTGCACCGACCCGCGTGTGCCGGCCGCGTTGGCGGCAGCAGCAGCATCAGCTGCAAAAGGGCAACAAACGCGGATAATCCTCTGCCGCGACGCCGCGGCGATGAAAAGCTCGCGAAACGCAAAACAAAGCGCGAAGTGTGCGGCCGGTGAGTACTGAGCCTTGAACTGAGATGAGACGTTCGGTTGGTTGGTTGGTTGGTGGTGATTAATCTTCGTTTCCGAGCGCCTGTGCGCTACAACTTTAAGGTAGGTCCGAATTTTGCTCACTTTTCTTGCTGTGTTTGTTTGCCTTCCGTACGCATTTCGGTCGCTCGTGGAGCAAGGAGGGAGCGAATAAGAGTAAGAAAGTGTCCTAACAACCGGGGACCCCTGTGGGTGACAACAACAGCTGATGAGGACGGGAGCGAGAGCGTGTTTTTGGTGCGTCTGTGTTGACACTTGAATGCGTAGAAACTGCGCGGTCCAACGCGAACCGTGGAACGAATCGCTTGGTTCGTTTACGTGTGTTGGTGCCCGTGTGGGTGAATGGTGCGTGCTGCAATGCACGCCGATTGCACTTTCACCCACACAAGAGGCGCGGAAGCAGGGGGGGAACCTCGGGGAACCGTACCTCCCATGACAGCTGGCTGCTTTATGATGGTTATGATTTTGAGCAGCGACTCACACGCCCGCGTACTAATCATGCAGACCATGTTCCTCCAGCTTCTCCAGCCAAACACGCCACCAAATCGCCTTCCCTTTGTCTTGCGCGATTGTCTACTTAAGCCCTCTCCCTCCCCCCAAAGGGTCAAATCACAGTCCCAGTGTGGGTAGGTGGTGGTCGTCGGCAATTAAAAATTAGCGTTAGGCGCTCACAATTGTGTGCGCGGTGGCAAACGCCCGGGACAGTGGTTGGTCCCGTTTCACACGGAATGGGTGCAGCTGTTTGCAGCATTTCAGCACACTCCCTCCCAGCGTGCACAGTGCGAAAATAAAGGGCAAAGTCACTTTCGTGACATCGTTTCAACACCCCGGGAACGGGATCTAAAGGTGCGCTCGAGAAAACCTTGCCCGGTTTTCCCGTTAAAAGTACCGACCCGCCCGATGGTACGTGGCAATGATGCATGATGCGACCATCACCACCCACCGCCCTGACACACCTGGCACGCATCTTTACACCCACGGCACGAGCGAACGGGAGGGGACCACGGTCGGGGCAAGCACAGTCCAACTGATAAGATCGGCCAACCCGGGTGCATCTTCGGGGCCCCGAGACTAATGAACTTCCGCGCAACTTCCGCCAACGGCCGTGGCGGCGGTGGTTACCCAAACAGCTCCCACGCTCCGTTCACTCCGCTCAGCGCTCGTGTCGTGTTGTGCCGCAGAGCGGCGCGCCAGGGTCGGAAGTATGTATGGGAATATATGGTCGCTTCCGTGACCGCTTCTAATCACCGCAAAACCAAAACCGCCACGAACCAACCCCGAAGACTGCATCTGCGAGGGGGGGGGGGGGGAAAGGAGGG
Source organism: Anopheles arabiensis (assembly GCF_016920715.1). NCBI lineage: Eukaryota > Metazoa > Arthropoda > Insecta > Diptera > Culicidae > Anopheles > Anopheles arabiensis. The sequence goes on from NC_053517.1 coordinate 21,421,005, forward strand.
AAGAAGAAAGCGGTAGAGCAGAGCAAAACAAGAAAAAAGGGGAAGGCAGTTGGCCGTCTTGCAGTGCGAGTCACGGAGCTGGCACTGTGGCCGGTTAGGTTGGAGAAAACAGTTGTCTTACATGGTCGCCTTGTTAAATCCTTTCATCCCGTGCCCCTGCTAATCGAGCGGCCGATGTCCGGACAGAACTTTTTGCTGTGCCGTGTACAATCCACGGGGTGTGGAAGCCATAACGTTTACCCCGCTACAAGGGCATGATTTATGATGGTCCTACGTGGTCGTGGACAGAGAACTGAGCATTCGGTCAGCAAGCGGAGCTTCGGTGGACGGCGTTCGCCAATAGTTCCCACGGCGTTTTGTGTTGGGCTCGCAGTCGAATAGAACGCGATCGCAGTCGATCGACCGGAGGGGAAATATAGGAAGGGTTATTGGGTGGTGGTTGTAACGTTTGTTTGTGTTCGAGCAAATGCATTCGCACAGGAAGATGCACAGGTGCGAAGGTATGATAGATTGAAAACTGTTAGCAGAAGTTTTGATTTTTCACGGTCAGCTGCATGATGGGATGGAAAAGAAAATCATATTGTGATGATGATGTTGCAGAAAAGGTTGAGAATTTAATTAAGCTTGGAAGGAAATGTTTGCACTATCATTACAATGATCGAGTGTACGAGTGTAGTTGAGATGCAGTGAGCATCATTCGATTGAGCTTGATGGCCGAAGGGATAGAACGCTGGACACACGATCTACAGGACGTGCGCTCGAATCTTCCTTCGACACATTTGTTATTACAAGTTGCTATAAAAACTTTTCTGCCACAACCATAAACACAACCATAAAAAGTAAGATAATCCTTCGATCCCACGAGTCAGTAGAAGCTTTCGGTTTATATATTTACAAACGACGCTATATTTAACATAGAAACATCGTGTACCCGTGGCTTCTAATTGCCACACGTCAGTATTTAAATTAGCCGTTCAAACACACACTCCAATTGCAAATCGATTTTGCCGTTTTGCTGCAACACTGCACCAAACAAATACTTTCACCACCGCCAGGTCGACATTTAATCAAAATTCCTTCACTAACTAGCTTTCCTTGTTGGTAGCCAGGGGTACGGCCGTATGGACAGCGGAGTATGGTTTTAATTTGAACTTAATTTCCATTCCGTCGCTGCGTTTGTATCGATGATCCCTGCCAGTGTAGCAGCACAGTGGTGTGTGAGTTAAGCATAGTGCTCGCGCCCGCACCCGAAAAGGGCTTGCGAATTCAATTAATGCACCTCCCCCGTGCCCGCTCTCATGCCCCCAAAAAGCACGCAACCTCAGCTACAAACCCGTCCCCGATGCCTAATTAACTATGCACTTTGCGGAACTGGTCGCGCGTGTCGCGCACGACGCATTGTGCCATTCCGGCCGCAAACACCGACCTGAACGGACCGCGAAGGCGAAGGTGGACGCGCAGTACGCGAGGCTCCGATTTGGCATGTAGGAAAGGCATCGGAAAGACAAAGTTATTTCATATTTGTCGCCAACAGTTACGCGTGGTGCCGCGAGTGTAGCAACACAGCATCCAAAAACCCGACCCGGTGTTTCTGTCCGCGACCTAACCCAACACCGGGACCGGGAAAAGTGTTCCATTCGGTGGGAGCAGGTTGTGTCGTTTGCGTTTCTGTTTTTTTTGTGTTGCTTTTGGTTGTGTAGGGCTGCTTCCAAGCAACGTTCTCTTTTGCTTTAGAGCATTGCTGCTCCTGCTTGCCTGCTCCAGGGTGGATCTTTTGTCATCGTCGTAACTCGCTCGTTCGCCCTTTTGCTGCCGTTGTGGCGGAAGGTGGCTGAAGAGAAGCAGGCGACAGAGATGGTCTTTCAATGGGTTTATTGAATTCGATCACAACACAGCAGCAGCGGCAGCAGCGGCAGCACCGCCACTTCCCTTTCGGATGCTGCGAAACGACCTAAACGGCCATCGCCCGTTGCTCGCCGATCGAGCGTGAGAAATTATATGCACACGGCGGATTGGTCTCCTACTCCTTCCACCGTGTCTTTGTGGCCCGACATGCTCAAACCCATTCCTTTTTTTGTGTATGTGTGTGTTGTCCGTCTCTCTCTCGTTGCTGTTGCCTTCGAATTGTCCAGGATTTTCGGGACGCTCGCGCAGGGCGAAAACATCCGCGAAAGGTAAGCGCTTTGCGCTTTATGCATACGGTGAGGTGCACCCCACCCCGGAACCCAGCCCTTACCCCGTTTGGACAAAGAAAAGAAACTGGAATGGAAAGGGTGGTGTTTTGTCTTCGCCGGAACGGGGTGTTTTTGGACGGCTTTCGTTCTTTTGCCTGGGTCTCGCTTTTGTCACTTGCAACGAGACGATGATCGTTCTTTCTACACCTATCGCCCGGGGGTTTTGACCATTACCGGGTGGGGTGAAGCTGAACGGGAAGCTGCTGGAACGGTGGGCACGGTGAGAATGTTGGGCTCTGGACCCCTGCGAACGTTCTCGCGCGCTCGGGCCCATTCAACGGAGACAGCGACTCGACTCGGCCGTGTTTAAATGGAGCGCTTCTTCGTCGACCAGCAACTCCCCGGTCACGGTTGACCGCGGCGAGGGTGAAACGATAAATAATATTTACTATTATAAAAGTTGATTTATTGTGGGCAAAATTGAAAGCCTACCGAGCCGCACTTACTCTTTTGGCGTTTTGTGTGTGTGTGTGTGTGTGTGTGTGTGTGTGTGTGTGTGTGTGTGTGTGTGTGTGTGTGTGTGTGTGTGTATGTGTGTTTGTTTTGTACGAACAGGGAGTCTAGTCGTGACCGCCGCTTAAGAAGTCATGACGAACGGGGCGGTGCAAGCAAGGCACACACATACGAGAACGCAGGAAGGAGTTAATATTGAGAGTGACAAATTTTTATCCTTTCGCTGCCCCTTCGGCGGCGGCGTGTGGAGATGATTTAGCAGCCTGGCCATCCGTGGAATGGTACGGGACAACGAAAAGGGACCAACATCAGTTGGCTTCATTTATTTCGGTTATCGGTCTGTTGGGACATCCTTTCGAACCTGCAGTGCATTATTGGGTGCATGGGAATTTTAGGAGCTTTCGGGGTTTGTTGGTTATACTTTGATTTATAGTGGCGCGTCTAGTGGACAATGAAGTGGAGGAGTGATTTCTTGATTCGAACTCGGAGCGTATGGGAAGACGTAAAGGCAGCGGATGACACCATTTCGGTACAATACCATTAGCAGCGTTGTGAGCTTGCATGGATGAGCCGCTTTAATTGATGTAGTGTGAAATTACATATCAATCAAGCGCAACTCCAAGAAACATGGAATTTTAGATGTAATTTTTTGTACTTAACTTATTCATAACGCTTAATCTTTCGATTCGAATAGACCAATAAAATAAAAGACAAATGTGACAACAATTTTGTGATCATTTAAGTCTCATTTGAGACCTTGAGAACATTCCCTCGGCTGTAACAAATTGACTAACTTACATTAGAGCTTGCAGTCTTGTCTGTTTTACTGCATCAGCACTATCTGAACAATTGCAAGCATCTGTAATGCGATACGCAATCGAAGTGCTTCCACAGCAGCACTTTCACCCTTGTCTCGCGACGTGATGACTCGATAAAGCGGTCCGAACAACCGATCGGAATGCAAATGCAGCCGCGTTACGATTCGTTTTGAGCGTTATCAGCGTAACATTAGCATCTCAGCATCAGCAAAGTGGAATCGAACGTTCAGGGCGGGGGGAACGAGCATGGACCGAAGAACAATGCTTGGCCACCCTATCAGCTATATGAACACGCTGTCCTACATACACGTATGACCGCACCTTCCCTTAGCACCTTCCCCATTCGACCCCGTGGTACAACAAACCATCACGATAAGGGTGCGCAGGTTTATCAGCTCATTTACGGTTCGACGCCGTGGCCGATAAAATTGTTTAACATCGTTGCCCCGCTTAACAGGCAAACAGGTTTCCGGTTGACGGTTGCAAGGGAACACACCGCTCGGAACACCCCGCATCGTTTCTCCCGCGGTAAGGTAAGGTTAACCGTTTCGGCCAGTTTGTTCGCCGCTTGCAGATCGTTCAACTCCCCCTTTTCTGCCGACCACGGGTTGAAGGATGGAAATAACAAACGAAGCCAAAGCCAGCAATGTTGTTTCGTTGGCTTGCAATTGGCATGGTGTTTTGCGTTACTAAACTAAAAAACAGCTTTAAACAGCCCCTTTCAGTATGAAGCGCTTTAAAATCATCGATTTTTCAGCCTCAACGCGCGAAGACACAAGACGTGCCCCATCCCATTAGCATTGCTCACTCACAGGCACCACCACCACTCTGTTGCGTTGTTGCCGGCGTGACGCGAAACGCAACATCACCACCGCGCGCGCACACAGAAACAAAGCGGCAGCTTTTCGTGAGTGCAAATTTTTCCGCGCGCTCGAATTTTTCTGTTCGCGGAATCATCATCATCATGATGATGATGATGATGTTTCAGGCAGTCGCGTCGCGGGCCGCAAAGTTTTACTTTCCACGCGAACAGGGAAGAATATAAAAATAATCGTTTTGAAGTCCCAAATCCCCATCCCCTCCGCTGGTGAGTATCCTTCGGCGGGCACTGTGACTGTGAGTACCTTTTGCTGTGTTCGTTGTTCCTTATTCAAAGAGGGCAACAAAAAAAACGTAAACATTTGGGGAAAAGAAAAGAAGCGGCGAACAGTTTATGTATTCCGCTCGCGAGTGAATTCGCGGGTTGGCGCGCTCGTCTTTTGCTCGTCTTTTTTTCTTTCAACTTGTGTGTTGCTTTCCTTGGCGGATCGCGCACGTGGCAAGTTTCGCGCGAAATGTTGTAAATTTAATTTTTGTCTCCTCTTTAGCACCCCGTCTCCTCGGGGCAGCCTCGTGCAATGGGGAGCCTCTCGGTGAGCACGTTTATGCACTTTTTCACCAACCGCCAGATGGTGCCGGAACGATGCGTTTGGAATTTTTCCGACGTCAGTTTTAAAGTGTTCCCGGGCGTTGAAGTTCGTCGCTTCACTTTTGCTTTTCACCAGTTGAGTTAGACTTCTTCTGTGTGTGGGTGTAAGTGTGTTTTTGATATTTTTCTTTGTCCTGGCAGGAACTCGCGCCAGTGCGCTGCATAAAGTGAAAGTGTAGAACACTTTCCCATCATTAACTGTTGCACCCGATCCGACTTCAACCATCCCAAGCGAGGAACGGAAATGCACTTTCTTTTGAAGTTAATTTTGCAACAACCGTTGTTTACAACCGCACAGACGCGCGCGTTTGATCCGCAACGGCAACGGCAAAACGGGTTCCAAACATCCTGCTCGCTTGTTTGGGTTCGGTTCTATCGATTCGGAGCAATAAATAGAGTACGGCTAGAAGTCCGATTAAGAACCGACGCCCGATCCACCCGCAACCACTGTGAGCGGGGTTCCTCTGTGCGTTTGTGGGCAAACATTCTCACGATTAATTTCACCAGATCGCCATTCGTTTTCCCTCTCTGGTTACACCATCTTTGCCCGTCTTCGCAAAACCCACCGCCGTTGCACGGGATGCATCCCCTGATGTACTGTGCCGCGCAAGATGCTTCCTTCCCGATACGCCGCCGTAGCCTTGCGGTCTCGGAACCGCAGGCGAATACGGGCAGAAGAACATAAATTTAAATTAAATTCAATTGCACCGCATCGGAAGCTCGGATGCTCTCCCTGGCTCGCACCCACCCCCGTCTGCTTCTCCCCTCCACTGTCTCCTTGAACGTTTTCCGATCCACAGTGTTCGATAACGATCGGCGCTCGACTGGTTAGAGCAAAAAGATGGACGATGATGGCGGCAGCAGCAGCAGCAGCCCGGATCGGATTCGAATTATAGTAGCTCCGTTGTATCGAATCGCAATCGGAGTTTTGCAATCCATTCCGCTGTACCCCACTCTCGACTCCGCGCACACACACAGATCTAGATCTAGTTGTTGCGAAGGAAGGATAGTGGCTTCTTCCTATTCTTCTGCACCGGCTAAGGTACAAAATCAATTTACTACTCGCCCGTTTTTTTTTTTTTTGTACTGTACACCCAGACGATTCGCAGCGGAAGATTGTTGTGCACCGCACCGTTATCAGTAGGAAGATGGAGACGGGACCGGATCGGGATCGGGCCGATCACAAAAGGAGCTTGATTTTGAAGGAAAGCAAACATAAATTGCAACCGAGAATTGCCCGCGACACACAGACATACAGAGAGAGAGAGAGAGAGACTCACTGGGGAGATCATAAATCTTGGCATTTGGTTGAGTGCAGCCGGGAGGACATTACCGGGTGATGAATGTTTCGCTTTGCGAGAATAGCTCGTGGGAATAGAACAGTGGGGGCTTATCATTAGCGAGAAAGATAGAAGAATCCTTTCCCAGTGTGGTGGATTAAAACTCCAAAATAATACATAGAATTATTGCAAAAATACCATTTTTCAAACAAAACATAAAACTACTACTGGAGAAGGGTCAACGTTCGTTGTGAATGCTCGAGGACGCAAATGCATCGCTAAACCAGAAGTACCTTGACCAGAGGACCAGCAACCGCAGCGAAGATAACCGATCTCCTCCCGTTCCAAATGTAAGCGCGGTGAATGTTAACTTCACGTTACCATCGATCGTAATCGCACAAATCGATTGGCCGAATGGTTTTGTGCAATGGTTTTTTCTCTGTGTGTGTGTGTGTGTGTGCCTTTTGTGCTAAAGACCCCTTCTCTTGGGGGCATTTTTCCCAGATCCGCTTTCCAACGAACAGCAATCCTTAGCCCCCCAGAACATGACATCTTGGAAAAGTACGACTGGGGGGAGGAAAAAAATTGAACTCCAAATCGATTCCACCTGATCCCGTGCCGATGGCCGATGGTGCGCTGGTTTTGATTAGCCGGCAGCAGTAGCAACGGCCTCGAGGCATTTGTAGCAGGGCCCACTACACATTGTGACTGGCCGGCGAAGACGAAGCCGTGGAAATTATGCAGTTTAAAATATTCAAATCGAGCGCAGCAGAGTGACTCTAGCAAAAAAAAAAAAAGAAAAAACATCCCAAGATCGCTAGGTGAAGGAAAAATGCTTCCCCCTCTCTATCCCATCTCGGAAGCTAAAGACCTTTAAGGCCACTTTTTGCCCCACTCCCGATTGGGCGATCGGTTTGGCAGAGCGAGCATTAAAGGATCGCGAATTTATCTTCCATTGCTCGAAGGGTTTTTTTTTTGCTGTTGCGCTGTCCTCACCGCGCTATCCACTGTCCACAGAGGGAATGATAAGCATCTTGCGCTCCTCTAAGGGACGCGAACGCAGAAATATCAACCGGGAGTAAAAATCCGAGTACAAAAAATCCGAGGCAATACAAAAAAAAATGTACTGGCTCGATCGGGAAGGGTTGTTTGCGCTGAAGATCGGTGCTGAGATGCAAATTGAGCAGTAATGCCAATGCAGACAGCAACGAGAAACCATTGCACTGGCACCGGCCACTGGCACAACTCTTCCTTTTTCTATCAATTTTCATATTTTCGGACCAAAACCGGGACCCTCCCGGGTGACTGTTGGGAGCAGAGCGACGGGCCCCCCTCGCTACTGGCAGGCCAATGATCTTGACCTTCGCGAGCGGCGGCAGCCTGCCTCGCTGAAGGCTTTGGAACTTAATTATCTTAATCTATCTTTATCCATCTCCAAAAGTCGCCTCCCCGGGCGACTCGCGTCCCTTTCCGCTGCCGGCGGCGGCAAATCGGCCGTGTAGTAGTAGTAAGTAGTGCGCGAAAAATTGCTGCACATTGCATGCCCACCGATTGCAGTGGCAGCTCAGCAAGTAAGACATAAATTTTCCGTCCCCGCTCTGAAGCACTGTCACATTCATCTACATTTCAAACGGGGCGGCGGCGGCGGCGACTACGACAACGACGACGGGCGACCGTATCGGACAAGCCAAGGCGGGGCGGCATGTGTGGACGAACTTGCAATGGCAGTTTATTTCTCTAATTGACCACGGAACGTCACATTCATCTCAATTTTACATGATAATCCCGGCCACTGTGTACGACGGCTAGGACGACGACGACGACGATTGAAGGGCTCGATGAAAACGTGCCGCAACCCCTGGCCCTGGTCAGTGCGCCCACCGCATTTGGGCGGCAGCGTTTCGAATTCTGCCGATGGGCGCTTCTGGTGGGAACCGAAACCCGCGAAAAGACTTCATTTCCTCCGCATCTCGGCCTGCCCGATTGTCAATTTATGGAGCGACAGGAGGCGCGCTTCAGCGCAGCCCCAGTGGGACTGCGATGGATGGATGGGTGGAAGGCACGATCTCTCACCATCACCAAGCGTCTTCGTCGCCAGTGGGCTGCTGCTGCTTTCCCAGCGTGGCGGCAGTCATAAAGCCCGTACGTGCAGGATCTTACCCGTATCAAGGCACGGGTGTGGGAAACGAAATTACGACATCTCATTCCGTATGCAAACAATGTGCCACATGTGAGCGCATCTGCAGCCCTCAACTGCCCAACCGTGCCCATTTTCCGTTCACCGTACCCCCGCGTACATGGGGCCACGCATGACCTTTGCAAATCACTCTTCCATCCATCCATCCAGCATGTGTGTGCGATGCTTTCGTGACTTTGGAGCTTATTAATTGCTAACCTCAGCAACCTGGCCGCTTCTTCTTGTTCTTTTCGCTTGCGTGCCAATTCTGCCCCCGAGCCGGAAGAGGGGAGGCCTTCTTCCCACAACCTTTCCCGCCGGGGTCGGGAGATGCGTAAAAGGGGCACATCTGTCTAATCTAATTAAACCGATCTATGCACATTGCTCGCGCACGGAAGGGGGTGGTGGAGTAAAGTGCATTCTAACGGTGCACACACACCTAACGGAAGCGAAAGCATGGTCTGCATGGTCGATGTCTTGTGAACCTAGGTCGGTAGGATCGGGGGGGCGGTTCGCGCAGAGATGCGTGAGATGGAATTCGTTTATTTCCCACATGTGTGCAGCGAGCGACAAGCGACGCTTGCTGGGGATGATGGCATGAGAGTGTCCCTCTCTCTCTTTCTCTCTTCCTAAAGACACACACACACCTACGGGCGCACCTGTGCCACAGAAAGCATTCCCCCCTGGTTCGTTGCTCCAGTTTCCTTTTCTCTTTCGAACCCAAATCGGGAATTGATGAAGTGCACTTTTAATAATTATCTTAATCTCTTGGTTTCGGTCGCACTTTGCGTTGGTCGCAGCGCTGGGCAGCAGGCTGTGCGAGCGGAAGCGCCATGCTCGGCGTTCAGAAGCTGCACGCTCGGGCGTAGGGTGATAGGAATCGCTGCGCTCGTGAGCAATGTGCCAGCGTTTGCAAAATGCAGTTGAAGCGGGAGACGGGCTTGAAAGTTGTGATGAATCTGTTGCAAGTGGGTTCGATTGTGAGGTTGCTCAAACCGAATGGCTGTACTCGCACGTTCGTGTGCACGCAGTGTGTGTGTTGTGGGAAAACAGAGAGGAGGGCTTAGGGCTTTGGATTATGAATCGTGGCTTGGGTGCATTTTTTTTTGTAATGGAAATTTGGACAGTTATGCTCACGCGAAGGTAAGCGAACTCAAGCTGACAAGTGATAGCACACTGCTTTCTTCCAGTGGGACGCTACTTATATGCCTGTTTTGTTCAAACCGCTCTTCCGAGCGGTAAAGACGAGCCACCATTTTTTTGCGGCTTTTCCTGTCCATCCCACCACCCTAAACACCGCTATTACACCGCTTAGAGAAGAATCTAAGCGCTTATTTTTAATTAAAAATCCCTTTTTCAAGTGCATGCACGATGCACTCACGTTGAAAACGTCCCTTTTTTTGGGGTGTTCAGCGGTTAGACACGGATGCAATTTTGGATGGCAGCAAAGTTCCGAGAGGGTGCCCTCAGGTCAAAAAGCAACGGTAAAGGCCCTTGCATGCATCGTTCTCGGTTGTGGTAACCGCACACATACACACACACACACACACACACACACACACACACACACAAAAACCCCATCACATTGACCGGTCAAGTGACAAAGGATTGATCAGATCACACTTTCTCAATTGGCACACAAAAAAAACCCCTTTTGAGTGGTTTCCGCAACCCTTCTGGGGCGGCAAGGTTTTTGAGATGATTATCCGCAGTGATGGGCAGATCGTTGCGTTTTACACGGTTCACTGAGAGTTGACGAGTGACGACTCATACCACCCGCTGCATCAACCCGCTGGTCAGATGTGATGGTCTGTTTGTGTGTGAACAACAACGAAAACCCACCGTACGGAACACGCGAATCCCGCTCGACCTCAAACTTGTCGTTCAATCATGAGTTTTTTGTGTTAGTCACACACACACACACCAATGCAAAAAAGCAGTCCACGCCAAATGCGACAAAACCGTCCGCGGTGTCCTTCCGTGGAAACGTGTTCCGTGTGCAGGACGAGAGTTTTCATTAAGGGCAGTTTTTTTTGTGTGTGCTGTTGCTGCTTCCATTGACCTACCCCCTTGCTGGATGGGCTCGTTTGGACACACACACACACCGTTGGTTGACAAGCGTTCCGCACCGATTCGCGCTGAAGCGCTGCTCTATTTTTGTCAATTTTCATGCAACCGCAAAACCAATGTGACAGAGACCGCACGGCAGGGAGCGCACGGAATGCCCGTGGAAAATAGTCACCAGTTCACCAGTGTCGCGCTAGGACAATTGGAAAGCGGGCGAGCTGCCTTTTCGGCGCTGGTACACATCGGTTGGTTAACATTTTTGGCGTTTCGCATTGGAAGGACACTCCGAGCAGCTTATCAATCGGCATCATCATTCCGAACATCCGCTTGCCCTCGCCTCCCGCTCCGCGGTAGCCATGGTAGCAGCTGCATTGTGTTTGTCGCGAATTTTCGGTTCACTCTGCGGAGATAATGGGATAATGTCGGTTTGCCGTACTCCGGTCGGTTCGAAGGGGATTGTTGGGAAAGAGGGGGGGAGGGGGGGGGTTCCAGAGGGCAAGCAAATGTGCATAGGCGCGCATCGATGGGTTTATTTTGTTTGTTGTTGTTGGCTTGCCAATAAGTTTTAACTCGGCAGTACGTCGCGCAAATGAGCATCAGTGCCGCAATGGGACGAAAGAAAAAAACGCACCGATATGCTCACTGATTTCATGGGCAGACACGAGTGCGACTGTTGGTAGAGTTTTAACGATGGCAGCATGTGTTTGGTTCGTCAGCCTGAATGATGAATTGAATGGTATGATTTTTACAAACGTTTTTTTCCTTTAATTAAGCTAACATTTTACACTGACTTACAAAGGCCGTTCCGTTGTTACAGCATTGATTGGCAGTTAGAGGCTTACCTGTGAGGAAAGAAAACGGAAACGAATTTTAGAAATATTAAAAACTTAAAATCATTAATTTCAACAAGCAAATGCTACCACATAAGCGTCTTTTTGCAGTGTAACGCAACTCAATCCGCCGAGTTGGCCAATTGCGGTGTAATCGATCAGAGTTTCGATGCAAACAAAAAAACCGGCTACTATGATCTGCCCCTTGGCAACATTACGCAACCTGGTGCCCGTGCGGTGGTGGTTTTTTTTGCGCCTATCCGTCCCGGCCAGCGTTAACAGTGTCACCAAGGCGGACTCTGCTGCGGTTTTGCGCACACAGAGCCGGGTCACCGGGTCTAAGATGCGCTACTCCAATTTCCACGGACATGGAGGCTTTTGCGTAACCTTCTCGAAAGTGGCACGCGCACATGGATAGTCCCCGCAAGTGCCCCCGGCAGGTGCCATATCGATTACTACTGGTCGTCGGGAGTCCTTGCGTCGATCATTACGCGGTGGATTCCTGGTCACCACCAGGCAAAACCTGCTTTCGCATGTAGCGCGGCCCAAACTTGGTGCCGCGAATAATCAAATAGTAAGCGCCTTGCCCATAAGAAACGTTAGATATTGGTATTGGGCTAGCTGTGCGGGGACGCCGAGGTTTGGCTGCCCGAATCGAGCGGGCCAAGCCATCAATCACTGTGTAGAGAGCGGACACCCCGATCCAATCGCGACCGGTACACCATTTCTTTACGCAGCGAGCCAATCAAAAGCTTGCGCTCGTTTTACTCGCACACACACACACGCACACACAAACACGTACACATGCAGTCGGCCCCGACCAAACTAGCTCGCGGGGTGGTGTTGCGCGCGTTTGTTTCTTTCGCTTTTTTTTGGGCCACCCGTGGAACATCGACGCAGTGGCGCAAAGCCTTGCGCGACACATTGCGCGTACCTACACGCAAAGAAGAGAGAGAACGAAAAAGAGAGTGAGACAGCCACCATCAGCAGCACCACGCGAGACCTAAGATCCAGGCGTTGGTTTCCTTCTGCTTCGCGGGCAGTCGTGGCCACCAAACACCACAACCCACCAAATCATAAAGCGAGTATTCAAATTAGTCAGCAAACTGCGCGCTTCGTCGTCAACTCGCCGACTTCCCAGACGACCATTGTTAACGCCCGGTGTCCGGTGGCATGTGTGTGTGTGAAGAACCGAGCAAAAACCCGCACTGAAGGACCTCGAGGTCCAACGACGGGCACACGGGCTCAAAATTAGAAGGGGTGAACACAGTTTAATTCGCGCCTTTGAAAATGTGTGTGCCTGTGTGTGTGCTCGTGCAATTTTATGTAAATACATGACTCCAGTCTAACGCTAACAAGGCGTCAAACAATAAACAGCTCCGGCGAGACGTTGGACGAAGCGAACCGCGGGCAAAAACGGTCCCGCATGTCGCAACGGTTTTGAAGGTGTGACCCGGAGGAATTAATTGGGCTGCCCTCCTTTGATCGGACATTTTGTACGCGCGTTACAATGCGGTGCGACATTACACACATGGGTCCATTACATCCAATCAGAGGCAAGGTGTCCAATATCACCGTCCGTCCGTGGGACTTATCAGTGACTGCACCGTAAAGGGGACAAAACCCATATAGAGACGGAAAGATGATAAGAACTGTACTGGAGGTTTGAGCTGTTCGGTCGATTAAATGTCCAATATTAGATATCCTCCTGCTCGAAAGGGTTGTTCCCGTTTTATTGAAATATTTTCCTACCAAAATCACGTCCTTCTATACTCCTTCACTCCGCAGCAAAAGACTGATAAAAGCCAAAAGAACGTACGCGTACACGTCCGAGGTTAGAAAATCTTTAGCAACCGATCGTGCAATTATTAGTTCCGGGCGCTTACCCGCCAGCAGCGGAGAAAAGGATATGATGCCGTCCAATTCGCGACCACACCACGGGATATTGTGCAGCAAACATCAAAAAGACAACCGGGACAGTTTCGGGAAAATTTGCCGTCGCATCGCCCTCTTCCGCGAAAACTTGAAAGGATTTGACGTCGACCAAACTCACTCGAAGGTAACTGGAGTAGAGCGCAATTTCCCAGCTCTCTCTCCATAGGTTTATGATTATAGGTTAGGGATGTTCCTTCCACGCATCCACGCCGGCTTGCCTTCTTTCAATGTGTTCCAATTTCTCATAACTGCAGCGGAGATGAACTCCGGTAACCTTCCCTTTTCGGAAGGGGTTCGAGAACAACGCGTTGGCCTGCAGCCGCTTGGCGACCGAGAAATGACCGAGAGCGCTGTGTACGGCCGCTGTTCACGGATTCAACTAATAACTAGCGACGGTGCATCGGAAGCCCCGCAAAAATGCGCACAACGAAAGACTGCGTCGTGATGATGCCCGTACCATTTTGTGCATTAGCGGTGCTTCGACGGTGACCGAGAGAAGCTGAGCTGAATTTACATAAAATTAAACCCATTTCCACGCGTCGCAATTGCGTGCCGGCGGAAGCGCGTCTTCATCTTTCTAGTTGTCTGTGGTCGGGAAAGCAGGGCTGCGTTCCTCCAGAACGGTGCAACGCGCTGGCAAACCGTGATGCGTTGTATCGTGTGACGAGCGATTGAGGTTCACGTCCGGGTACGAAGGGGAGAAGTGATATCGAATTGGTGTGTTCTTATAATTGCTAGATTTGATTAAAATGCTGAAGCGAACACAAGCTGCAGAAGCAGAGTATTGGAATATTAATCTACTAAAATATTGCCTTTTTCTCAACCACTCGGTAGCACTATCGTTGGCACTACTTCCATGCTTCATGCTTGTATTGTGTCTACCTCTAGACCTCGGTGGTGTTCGCCTCAAACTTCCCTTGGAAACTGGCAGCACAGCGAATCGAAACCTTTCTGGAGGTCAGTACACCAGTACATCACACACACACACACACACACACACACACACACACACACACACACACACACACACACACACACACACACACACACACACACACACACACACACACACACACACACACACAACGGCAACGGACGATATTCCTAATGAAGCGGAAAATATTCACAGTTATTATGGGACGCGAGCGTAAGTCGCACCTGGCCACCGCCGCCGCCGAAGTGCCGTTTCTCCGGCTGCGGTTTGCGCCTGTGAGTGCGGGCCCGCCTGCACCGTCCGGAAGTAGCCGAAGCGTGAACAGCGTCGCGCACCATGCCAACGGGACAACAGGGCGGCCACGGCGACGCTGTAAATCGAACGTTCCGGCCACGGTCACGTGAATAAAGCAGAGAAAAACAAACCATCGTTCCACCGTACGGAAAGGAACGGGCAGGCAGGTGAAGGATACAGCTGGCGGAGAGGTTGGCAAAGTAACCGGGTAGTGGACCCGAGGTCCGCTTGGTCGATATCGTTTTGGCCCCCTTTTTTTTTTTGGACACCGCTTGGGCCTGTCAACCAAGACCTGCTGCAGTAGTGAGGCGCAAAAGTTTCACCCGGTTCGGTCAGGTTTGGTTTCAAATGTGTTTTGGGAAGGCGGTTGAGAGAGAAAGAGAGTATGTCTTTCAAAATTGTGATGAAAAGGTTGTATGCAAAATTCAAGTTATTTAAAAACCTTAACATTATTCTGTCTTTCGTGCGTACCACCTTATGTTGATTCAATATTCGTATTGGAAAACAAAAACAGGGCAGTCCCTTCTTGGTTATAGTTTTTTGTTTAATTCCGCTCTTCACGCTTGATTTGACACTGGCCAAGCGAATGACCGGTAGAATAAATAGAGCACGTCAAAGAATGGAACGATTTGTACTTCAGCCGTGCGTTCCCTCTTTGGACCCCTTGGTTTTCTGCTTCTGCCGACACCCTCCATCCCGCATCATTCCTTCCATTGTTTTGAGTGCAACTCCTCATTCAGTGCCACCAACACCGGGCGGAAGTATCGGGCATCGTCTTGCTAGTCAATCCCGCCGACAGTTGACGATCGCGCAGATTTGGAGCTAAAACGCACGCGCCCTTTACCCCGCCGGAGGTCCATCTGGGGCCCAGCTTTGTTTGTGAAAAATTTATGACCCATCCGAAGTCTCCCCCTCCCCCCATCCCCGCGTCCCGTTTGACCCAAGGTGTGCAATTAGATTGCCCCACTCGTAGGTGATCGTTTGGAGTTGCGTCGTGTGGGCGCTGGATCGTTTCGCATCAAAACCCCAAACAATACCAATAATGATGATCCCTTCGAATGGCGTTTCAATCTTCCCTTTCTGGTCGACGACGAGACCACTCCTCGGGGCTGGGGGGGTGCCGTACCGAAAAAGGAAAAATATAAAATGCTCAGCAAAAATGCTTGAAATTGAAGAACCGTTCCCCAACCGGAGAAAAAAAAAACAAAACAAAACGATAAACGGCCTGGCCGTGGCGAGGGAGAAATAATCATCGGGCCCCGCTGTGTGTGTGTGTGTGTGTGTGTGTGAGTCGCGTTGCTGAAGAATGCCGCCCGTTGTATTGCGCGATTGCGCGCGAATGAAATTAAACAAACCGCGACAACTCGCGGACTAAGCGCGACAAGAGCCGCGTACGATAAAACAAAAAAAACAAAAATAAAAGCAACAAAGAATCGACCCCACCGGTTTGGCACACCGGGCTGGGCAGGGTTCAGAAAATGAGAACACACCGTGCACACCGGGCGGGTTCCGTTCCGGGGCAATATGGGAGCGCCAACAGTTTAGCGATAAGCGCAACGGCCTGAGGGACCGCGCATGAAGGAAAGGAGCATGAACAGAAGAAAAAAACAAGGCCGCCAAGACATCGAACACCGTTGGCAAGTGGTCATAAAGTGAGGCCGGAAGAGAGGAGAACCTCTTCCTTTCGTTGCACCCAACCATCCCTCGCACGACGGGGAACGAGGCCAATTCGTGCTTATTTTCTCCCTTGCTGTTGGTGGTGGTGTTGGAGGTGGTGCGTTGGACCATTTTTCTTTTCGGTCGGTCGTTCGTTTTGGACAACACGCAACACACACAGGGCGTACCACGTCAACGCGTCGGCGTGTTTCGTTTGTTTTGTAATTAAACCAATATTTGCTCATTACCTGCGCCGCGGGCTTGGACCTGCGCGAGGCCCCAAGAAAAAAAAAAGAACCTGACCCGCAACAAGAACGGGCGGCGTTGTCCGTCAACTGCGCTGCGCTTGTTCTAGCTCTTCCCAGTTCTTAGCGAGAGCCTCTGCTGGTCCACGTGTTTTGACAGCTTGGCTAATGCGCGTGCACGATGGCGATGACGCAAGTGGCGTACACTCCGAGCGATACAAAGCAGTTGGTCAAATTATTACCGGACTTTATCGTAACAACATTTGTAAGCACAACTTCAACATCGAGCTAGTTTGTGGAGTAGTGTGCAAAGAAGAGTTCACCGAAAATGTTGTCCCGAAAAAACGGTGACAAACTCCGGCACACCAAGAGCCACACTACGAGCCTGGAGGAAGGGGAACAAACGAGCACAACCAATTGCTGGCAACAACGAGGTCAGTCAGGTGACGGGTGAAGACGATTATGACAAAAGCACATTCACATTGCCCTGTACTCCAAAGCGCCGTGTACAGAGCACACAAACGGAAACACACACACACACATAGACGCCCGCACGCTCTTAAAGTACAAACTAAAGTAGGTCACAGGTTCTTGTTTTTTTGCCTAACGATTTTTGCACGACTGTTGATGGTGTTGCACAGTGCCGATAGATACCGGAGGACCTACCCAGAAGGGGTGAGCATTCAACAAACGCACACACACATACACACAATCGCATACACACTGGATTACGGTGACATCGGAACCAATCTCCCCGGGGCTGAGTCAGCGCGCCCAGCGCGATACTGACGAGGGCAAAGGGACTTTTGCTATCATCTAGCATATTGACTTCGATTTGCTCGATGTCAGCAACAAAACCAGAAACTGTGAGTCAATCACAACTGGTTAGAACGTCGCTTCTTGTCTGTACGTGTACGTATTCTGGACCGCAAAACAGTAACAAGTCGCACTGCAAAGGGAACCAGCTTCCAGTCAAGCGCGCGATCGCGATTGTTTGCGACAAGTCATGAGTAACTCCGGCACTTAACTCTCAACCGTGTCTTCATCAATGAGTAATCATCGCCCTTCCCCTTGCTGGCGCTTGGACGTACCCAAACACCGTCATCACTGTCCCTGCCCCGCGGAGGAGATAATTTCGGTCCAAAATTGCACCCAGCGTAGGACAAAAGGATAGCATGCAGCGAGACAGCGCGTCATACACCTAGAACCCCTTGCAGAACGCTACCTTTTGCACCCTGACCGGGCCGACCGTGCTCGGGAAAGGGATTTACGCGTGGTATCCGCGGGCGCTCAGGGCCGGCTGACTACCGACTTCCCAACCGGCCCGACAAAGACCCCTCCCCCCCCTTCCGTATGCTCGGCGACTTAATTATCGTTATTAGCCTTTGGCGGTGCTTACCCAACCCCGATCGGTGCGTTTAATTACTCTGAATGATTTCATCAATCAACCAGCGAATCAATCGATGAGTGCTGTTCATGCTGCCGTTGACGGTGTTTTCTGGTGCACCTGGTGCATGAGAATGTATCACTTGCATCGGTGCTGCAATTTGCATGCATGTGCGGCTTGCGGATGACGCATCTTTTCGGTTGGTGAAGGGCGTACCGTACTAGCTGGAGCGATATAGTTGGCAGCGTTTGAGCGATGAGGGATTGATCCTTCGCGAGCGTCCAGTACGGCTCATCATTATCCGCCCCAAAACGCCCAGCAAATACGAGGGTCGACAGTGCGGTCAAAAAGTCACTACCATCCCAGCAATACAAACATCCCGGGAGCATGAACAAAAACCCGCGAAACAGCGATCTGGCGCGATCAAAACATCCGCGAACCCGCCGTTGTGCCGTTGGGACCGTTTCTGTCCATTGTCCGCGCGGTACGCAAACAGATTGAATTACACCGCGAATTATATCGCGGCGCAGAAAAAGGGACCGCATTGGACCTGCGAACCGCGTCCAATGCAACGGGCGACGGGACGTGGAAAAATCGGGTATCAAAAGGGAATCGAAAAACCCACAAACGAAAAAAAAAACCGGCACCGGCCCTTCCTTTTTCCTGAAGGGTCGCGCACTACAAGACGTTCATCGTCTTCACCGGCCGGGCCCGACGGGACATACACGCGGACAAGGGGACAAAGGGGGAAAAAGTCAATGTAAAGCAATGCGAACAACGAAAACACACGACACGGGCGAGGTAAATCTTGACCTCAAATTAAGCAAAGGTCGCCTTTCGGGCTGACAGAAATCACTTCATTCATATTCACATGCACTCTTCCGGTCGGGCTGGCCGGGCCGGCCCGGTTCAGGACCCGATTGTCTCGATCTTCGAAAGGGGCATGTGTATGTATAATTATTTCATCATCCCTCCTTTTTGGTTTGTTGCGCTGGTTCGCTTTCGTGCGCGGAACGGTTTGACGTGATTTTGGTCAGCTTGACTTGGTGTTTTATTGCCGTGCGTTCTGTGCTGTGCTTAATCGTTGCGCTTAACGTTCTGCTGGCCCTCCGATCCATCCTTCCCGGGCCTTTGTGCTGCTGGGCCCGCTGCCTCGAAACGGAACGAAGGAACAATGATGAATGTACCGCGGCAGCGGGAGCTGTGCAGGAAGGATTAACGATCAAACTGGACCAACCCAAGGCACGGCACCGATGATCGATGGCGATTAAAACTTTGCGCTTTGTATGAATGCCTCCCTGCGTATGAATTGTATGACGATGACGAGAGAACAAAAAAACAACAAACATCGAAGCATAATTTCCCCCATTTTAATAGCACAATTAGCGTGAGCCATTTCCACAATAATTGAGGCTCCCACGAACGATTGGCCGTTTGCGGATTTCCCCCCCCCGTTCGTTCTAGGAAGGAAAGGACACGAATCGTCAAACAACAAAGGCAGTGTGTGGGTATGGGGCTTTTGTTTTGCGCTGCTGCCACACAATCAGAGCAGATGCAAGCGCAAGTTCCTTGCCGATCCCGGGAGGGGGTTCGAGCAAAGAAGAGGAAGGACCACATCAAGTGGTCAATTTGGTTGGTTAAGCGCACGGTTGCAGGACGACCACTGCTGACCACCGGAACTCGAAGCACCGCCGCGGAGTGCGTGTCTCGAGCATGCTGCTTGTTTGCTGGAGTGTGATTTGAAGAAATTGATTGAATGAATGTGGGACTTCCGGTGCGGCGCGGAATGTGAGGAATGTGTGCGCACTCCGGCAGTGTTTGCCCTCAAAGCGTGGGAATCAAATTCCGAACACAACTCCACGGGCAGGCACGGAATCGGCACGGAATGTGATGAGATGTTATCAGTTAGTGTGCTAGAAGTACCCAGGCACAAGAATCTTTGGTTGGGAATTTTCATTGGGATCATTGGGGGTTGGGGGAGGGTAAAAACAACCAACAAACTGTCCTCCTTCTTCAGGTTGCCTAGCCAAGCGGAAGGAAATAAACAATCGGCTAGGACCATTTTAGTGGACGACGACTACGACGACGACACGGAAGGACACGTCACTCGGCGACGCCCGCGATGGTTCGTTGGTTTGTTGATCGCTGCCTGCTTGGTTTGGGGCTAGGTTCGCATCCAGCTGGACCTGCTCCCTCACATTTGCTTTCTTTCTATTTAATCGATACCAGCAACCAAACAAACAACACACAGCACAGTTCTCCAACCCCAACAACCCGCAGGTCCCCGCCTCCGGCCAATCAAACCACATGAAGCATGAACATCCAACAGGACAACAGACGGGGCTATGGGTTGGTGGAGTGCGAGTGGGACAGCCAGTGAGACCGAAACCAACAAAAAAAAGGGGAACGATGACCGGGTCTGCAGTAGACGAAGTCCTTCCATGTGCTCCCAACCCCCCCCCCCCCCCCCCCAATGTGTGCAGAGTTGTGGAGGTGCGCTCGAGTGGCCATCACCAGCAGGTCCGTGACAGAAGAGCGACACGGGACGGGACGCAAACAACTGCGCGCACTCGGACGACGCGCACATACTTCCATGGATGGCCACCGCCATGAACATGGAGCACCGGTAAAGGATCAGAAAAAAAACACCAACACGAACACACACACACACACTTCTTCTTTTTCATCTTCATCTCAAGCCTTCTTTCTGTCTCTCCTGTTCGGCCATTTCAGGCAAAAGGTGAACGTATGTGTGTGTGTGTGGGGGGTAATCTTGGCAATCCAAAGTCCAATCAGGCCGTCCGTGTGGTGGTCGGAAAAGTTTTGCCCAATACATGTACATGTTGGCACAGTCTATGCTCTCCCCCCCCCCTTCCCCTCCCAGCCGATGTCCCCTGTGTGGTTTAGACTGTGGCGTGCCACCCCTGGGTTGTGCCAAAGTCCTTGATTGGACGGACACACAAATTGGCTCACACATTGGGGGACGTGGTGGTGTGGGACGCTACTGCCATGACGATGTCCACACGGGCAGCGGGTACGTGACCGTAACACACCGCTCGTCAGGAGACGAGCACCCCCTTCCCCTGAGTTGTGTCCTGAGCGGATAAATTGTATTACAAGAATCGATCAAACTTTGCCCCAGCGCAGAGGAGCTACCGGGTGTGGAGTGGGAAACTGACTCGTTCTGACCAATTTGCTCCCTGCACGCTGTCCAACTGCAAAAACCCGTACACGCCAGTGCGGTTGGAAGAGTTGTTTGGGTTGGGGAACGAAGCAAGAAAATAAAGAAGGACGCTTCGACCCGAAGATGGCGTGTGCCCCAAGCGATTGACCTGAGCACGGGTTTTGCACGTCGGGTCGGGTCACGAATCTTGGGAATCGATCGAAGCAAATAATAACAATAAAAAAAAAACAGCCAACGACAACGACAGAAGCGACTCCTTTTCTGGCGGGGGCAGCAAACATTTACCGCAGGCGCCAATGACGCTGCGGCGATCGTAAAACAACCGGGAAAACGGTTGTACTGCAGCAGCACGAGCATTTTGGCGCGTCGAGTGAGGGAGAGGGTTCTGTGGCGTGGTTGCAGTGGAGGGATACAAAAAAAATAGGAAACAGTTGTACGCACCACATACGCAAACCGCGGTACACGTGCAACGGCGCACTTTGAAGCTTAAAGTGTATGTGTGTGTATGCGTGTGTAAAGACTGTGTTCTAAGTGAGCAAAAAGGATTCTCGGGACCACACAATGCGCGTTTCATGAGCGCTAGAACCTGTTTTTGACTGGGTTCAAGCACCTTTCACGGGTGGTCCAACATCTTCCAGGACCTTCTTATCAGGAGTCAAGCAACCAACCAACCAACCACAGAAAGGTGAACGATCTGCAAGGATAATTTTTACACCGTTTCCATTAACGTTTCACACCATCCTGGGTGGTCCCTCGGGAAAGCCTGCGTTATCTCGACCGTTACTATCAGCTTGCCGTGTAACAAAACGCGTTAGCAGAAGCTTCCGATTTGGAAGCTGTCCCAAAAACTGGAAACAAAAACCTTCAAACGGAAAGAATTGAATTGTTCATTTGTGTCAACAGCTCTATGCGGTGGCTGTGTGTCCAACACGCGCGCGCCAACAAAGCCCACGATGCCCAATGTGTAACACCTTCAGGGTCGGTTACGGATCCGGACGGTGACGCACAGAAAACAAACTCCGTACCCTGTTTGGACAGTCCAGTAGCAATTCTACGGTTATATTAAGAACGCGCAGTACGCAAATGATAGCGCAACTTGTGCAAACAGCACACACACACACACACACACACATTCAGAAACTCGCGCGTGGAAAACTTTCAATCCGATGGGCACGAAAACTCGGACGCTGCTAGGGAACGGGGATCTCCATCGTCAAACAGCAACAGAAGAAGAAGGAAAAAGAAGAAGGAATAATCGAAGACACAAAACATCGAGATGATGCGTTATTTGTTTAGAAACGTGTTGCAGTAGGCTCGTGTCGTCTCCTGCTTTGGGGCCTGAACAAACTGTGATTTACGTCAATTGGGAGCTGTTTGCCAACTACATGACGCCCAAACACAGTGGTCTTGTTGATACAGCATCAAGGATTCTAGACTCACATGTACGTGCGCACGTAATGGAGGGCTGGGGAAGGGGGGAGGGTTGAGAAAACTCCCGCTGCTGCTCCAACTGCAAAAACAACAACACATTACGCAGATGCATCCAACTGGCATTGTGGCTTCGTTTCGGTTCCAGAAACGTTGTGTTCGTTCCAGAACCATACCAGAGCCATACACGGTCCAAATTAAAGCCCTTGTTTTTAAGAATTTGTAAAGAACCTAAACAATACACTATTGCACAAGGCTATGCACAAGGGATTTAAATGCTGTGTGATGTGTTTATTATACAAAAGAAACACCATCTCTTGACAGTGTGTTGACCACTGCGTATGAAGACATTTGCTTTGAATGGTCAAGATATCCCCCGAACCACAAAACCTGGTGACCATCTGGCCAACAAGAACAAATCCCCTTTTCAAAGCGAAAGGGGTTATGGGTCATTGGGCAGGACCTTTCATTGTGGTTACGCTTACAACAGGGGATTGACTTTGTACAACCATTGCCCCAGTTGCCACTGCATGTCCGTCATAAACAAGGTGCGCCTATTCAAATTTTCATAAATTGCTCCTATCAAGGTGCAGCAGCGTAACGCCACAAACGGGAAGTGCCTTCAGAAGAACAGTGTGTCTTGAGTTGAGAACATTATGCACAAGCAGCTTACAACAGCATGGGTAGGGTTTCACTGGAATGGGGTGCCGACTGACCGACGGTCATTTCCGGTCGGATACCTTCGGATACTGGAAAGTATGCAAAAGGGCAGCACTGAAGAAGGCGATTGGAAAGGGTAAGAAAATGTACATAAACCCTTTATTCCGGGGTTTGATCCGGGCAGGTTTTTTGTGTGTGTGTGAGCACTCGCTCTGCTCGCGTGCCACGAATTAACGGATATTGTGGCTAGAAGTGGCCCCTTAGGGTTACGCATCATCGAGCCTGCACAAAGCTAATAATGGCTTTATTTGGTTGATTGAACCTGTGTTTTATTTCTTCTGTTGTGCGCAACAAAACAGAATTCGACGATGAAAGGGCTTCAACTTTTCTTCCAATTTTCTTACAATATTATCTGATTTAAATAACATTTTATGTCTTCAAATGACATGTGCAAGAGAAAGCTTCTGCAAGATCCTACACATTACACTCAGGCACATACATCACGCATTGACACATCTTCACCAAACTCATCTCACTCGACCCCATTCGAAGCGTTATCTCCGAGAAACTTCTCCAACTATCGTGCTCCTTTCAACCATCCCGAACCTTCTAACCACTTCCGCCCCAGGGCCATATTAATTACCCTAACACTCAAACTTCAGCACTATAATCCGGCTCGTGTAATCTCACACATGCCCAGCTTGTGCTGCCCAGGCAGCAGCAGCACCACCGAATATCCCAGGGCCGAGGCATCGATACGTTCGTCCAGTCCCAAGGAACAGGGAACACACTGACGCACGGTTAGTTGTTTAAAAATTCGTCGCCCACTCGTGTCCTGTCCCAAGCCCAACAATCCCTTTAACCGAGTGGAACTAAGCATGAGTGAACCATCGATAAATACCTTGTGCGATTCGAACTGCTGGCATTTTGATTCTCATTTTGGAGATCGTGATGTCGGGCGCTTGGGCGGTCGATTCCTGCAAAGGCCGGCAGGCCCGTTTTGACGCACTGTTAATCGCGTTACACCAAACACTGATACACTTTCGAGATGCACTGCTGTTGTTTGTACGCTCAGTTTCTTCACCGTAAATCATGAACAAACTTTGATTTTTCTATTACTATTTTGCACTCATTCGGCAGAGCTTTTTTGGAGGGAATTCAAAAATTGCCCTTTTAACTTTCATGTAGCTTTCCACTTTGCACACGTACACTCACTTGCACACATTCAGTACTGTTTTGTTTTTGCTTTTTTCCACACGTTTCCTGTTGTTTTAAAACGTACACTCCAACAGCGGATGATTCCTTGCGGCACCTGTTTTTGTCTTTGACGAACGAACGAATTGGATTCTTCTCAGTTCGCACTTATTCATTAATTAGCATACTTCTTTTCCTCCGCAAACGAATTGCACGCAGGAAGACAAACAATGTAATTCACCAATTTCTTTTTTTTTTTAGAAAACACCACCAAACACCGATCCTTCAACGGAGGAAAGGACAACAAAAGGGCGCGGGTTTGTTGTGGATCCTTTTTTTCTCCTCCTTTTTATCGTCGCCTTCCCTGTTGAACGGTGTCTGTCTCGCTGTCACTGGCGCAGCGGTTTGCGGCGCGAGAAAGCACGGCGCGAGTGTAAAATACGCCTGAAAGTACAAAGCGCGCGCCCGCGAGAATAAACGAGGTGGCGCGTACCGGTGGCTGACGACTGGTCCATTCACCAAACTGCTTCCTTGTTATCCTCGTTCTGTTTGGCCCGGTGCTTTCACCGGCTGATTCACAACATTATCATAATGTTTTCGCGGTCGTTTAAAGAAGCAGCACACCGACACTGCTGTACTGCTGGTTTGTTTTGACTTCACTCACGGACACACTTTTCAAACAGTTCAATCGGTTTGTACACAAAAAAATATTTAAAATGAGACAATTTTTTGTTATCTTTTTCGACAGTCTATTAAACACTTGTACACTTTACGCACTTGTTTTTTACGATACGCAACTTCTTACAAAATAAGATTCTAAATAATTTTGATTTAGTTGTTTATTGCAAACATTCCCGGGGTGGTGTTTTGATTTGTTGTGTTTCACCGCTACTATTCCGCTCTGTTTATTCGTTCTTCCTTTGTCAGGTGTTTTCCTCTGCTGTTTACCTGATTCACTTGCACAATTATTGTTTACATGTTTTTTTGTTTTGTAATTCTTGTTCCTCTTTTCTGCAACTTTTCTTCTTTTTTTGTGTTCACTGTTCAACAGTTTGCTTTGCCTTCTTGCAGCTTCTTCCTTTGCATCTTCACTTCACAAACACAACGGATGTATCCTTTCGCGCTGCGCTGGACTCTTTGGTCAGGCAAGCTCATGCAACAACACCCGCGACCGTGCGCGCGTACACGAAGCGAACCGGCCCGCAGGAAACTGGCTGACAGACTGACTGCTCACTCCGGCCGGCCACTCTCTACGGCCCAGCCTACGACAAGGGCAGCGCGACGCGCGAGCTGTGCGTGTGTTGCGCTTCCCCCAAAACGGCGTGCGAAGAAGTAACATATACGCGCGCGCGCACACACACCACACACCACACCGCGACCGTAAAGCGACGAGAATTTATTGTGCCGTGCTGGTGTAGCTGCTAATGCTGCTGCTGCTGCTGCTGCTGCTGGTTGCGGTGCTGCTTAGACGCATCGACGACCGACGGTTGGACATCCTCACTTCGCGACAGTCCGTTTGCATCTAATGTCTGGCAGCGTACGGTCGTTATATCACCGCCCTTGCCTTTTAGTACAGACCGTCCGCCGCACCGACTCACTGCACTGCGACCGACCGACCAAGCCAGCCGACCAAGCCAACCCCTGCCCTGCCTGTGCGAGGGGGTTGTTGTTGCGAGCGCAGCAGCGGAAGAGGGCCGGCGACGCAAGGGTGACCGCGACAACGCTGAAGACGCCGAAGCACACACACACTCACACAGCCGAGGGTGGTGGGACGGAAAAACAACGGCCGGCCACACTCAACCCCAGGCCTGTCCTGTTTTGCTCGCTGTGTTTGTATGTGTATGTGTCGAGTGTCTTTTTCTCTCGCGCGCGCGAGCACTGCTTGTGTTCCCGCTCGCGCCCATTGCGCAAAGGGAGCGAGGGTTGCCGCGGTGGACAAAGGAGACGCGGGTGGTGGCGATGTGTGTTTAGTGTGTGCGTCCGTTGTCTCTTTGCCCGTGTGGGCTTTCCAGCATCTCTGCTGGTTGTTTTTACTACAGTGCGGCGGCGAAGGAGAAACTCCGCCAGCCCGCGATGCAAATGAGAGTGAGTGCCCGCGACAGAGCGAGAGAGAAAGAGAGAGAGAGAGAGAGAAAGAGCGAACGCGGGTGCGAGTTTGTATGTGTGTGGGAATCGAGCGCAGCATCCCGCGTTCGAATGTGTTGCGCTTGCTGTTGAAAAGTGAGTGGAAAACGGCGGGCCCGATTTTCCCTCCTTCCTTCTACTTGCGAAGGCTTTCCCGTTCACAGTGTTTTCTTTTCCCCTTTTTTTCTACCATTTTGGAGGAGGAAATATGAGTGTGTACAGCACACATGCGTGTACGCTGCCGTACGCGAATGTCCAGCCGTTTTTCCGCTATCCTTTTCCTTCAAACACATTAAAATCCAAAAGCCAAAAAGGAACTCCGGAGCCGTACCGCGGTGTGGTGGACGTCAACCCCTCTGTTTCAGCTTCCATTCCACATCCATCCAGTGCTAACCATTTGCCCTCAACCATTTTCGGCTTGTATTGTTGTACCCCTTCATACAATCGAATGAAAATCCGTTTTGCTTATCCCTGTTTTTGTTTTTGATTTTCACCCTTCCGTTTCGCAGAAGGTCCCGTTCGCAACATAACAGAGCGCCACGCAACACAGCCGACGCGATGTTGCGCGCCCGCGGTAACTCAGCAAAGGGTTCCTCGGACCAGCCTTCGGTGGTGGTGGTCAGCAAAAGGTAGGGGAGTTAGGGCTCTCTAGTTTCAACACCGCGCGAAAACCCCGCACCGGACCCGGAGAGTGGAGCCCACTGGGTACACCGCGGCAGTTTGCTGTGTGGAGGGGATGAACTCACCCCTTTTCGAGGGTGCGCACATGCGCAGGCGGACCCACCGTACCCGGTGCGCTGGAATGGGGGTTTTTTTTTCGTAAAGGCTCTCACGTTCTCTTGCAGAAAAGCTCTCTTTGCATGGTTGCTACCTGCGGGAGGGGAAAAATCGTTCCCATCTCACCCACCGTGGCGCGAAGTTTGAATGAAACGTCGGAGGAGTTTTGTTGATATCAGCGCTTACCGTACCACACCACCCTTTACCCGCTCTTGGGTTGTGTCACCGTGCCTGTAGTACTACACTTGCTCATCGCTTGGGGGAGGTGGAAAAGCGCCGTCAGGCGAGGCGAAGACGCGAGGGACGAGGAGTTTATCACAGACTTATCGTCCTTTTTGCGTTTGCCGTGCGGAGGGGGAAGAAAGCATGCGGGACTGGGCCGTGCCTGTTTGTCGCAGACACGCGGGCTTCTTGATTTTCTTTCGTAATTTCTTTTAATCGTTAACAGCGTTTAACGATCTTTTTCTGCGTGTTTTTTTTTTCGACTTCACAACCGCCACGGACTCCTTCTGACACTGTTGTGGGGGGGCCATTTTACACCAGCGGCATTCATTTTTGGACCGTTTTTTTCCCGCCCGTTCGTTAGTTTGTGTTTGTTGGACGGTCGCGGGTTACTTGGTGTTGTTTTTTTGTGAGGATTTTTTCTTTCCCCGAACTGTTATACTTCCCGTTCCCGGAGCCGGTTCGGCGAGCGCTTTCCTTCGTTACCAAATCCGACGTTCAGTAAGGTCAGTTTTATTGGTGAAACTTTTTATTTACAATGAACCTCCTCGACGGTCGGTACCCGGTAGGGGAGAGCTTTAATTTCTTTCTCCGTCCGAGAGCAAACATTTTGTGGGTGGCAGTGAACGTCATTTTTATGAGCTATTTTTTAAACGGCAGCATAACGATGGAGCATCATTTGAAGGTGAGTTAGTTGATGGTGATGGGAGTATTATACTTATAATAATGCGTCAATGATTTAGGGCACCAAATTTGAAAACAAACACGGTCATAACGATAAACCACGCAATTTACAGCTGTAGCACGAGGTTAGTTCAACGACTAATTGTGTGTAAAGTAACTCAAAATATAGCATGAACTCATTGATTAAAACACCTTAGTACTGAACTCATCTCAATTTCCTTTCCGTCGCAATTGTCCCCCCAGAAAAGATCCACAACAACAACAACAACAACAATCCATGATCCCATAAACCCCACTTGCCTTCGAAAGGCAATCGGCAAAGAGAGTGTGTGTTTGAGTGGGTTGCACTCTTGATTGGAAAGTCGTGCCGATGCAATTCCGATGTGTTGCCAAAGCCCGCTCGCCGCGCTTGCAGCGTTGATGGTTTTGGGCGGTTTGGGAGCGTGAAAAGGGCAACGGTTTGGCACAGGAAATGAGTTTGCTTACGTTGGCCCTAATTCTTTTGCTGCCAACTGGTACAATATAATTATGTCAATAGGATTTTTTCTTTTCAAATTCTAGAACTCATGAAGCGCGTGTACGCGCTGGGAAGAATTTCAATCACACAGGCAAATGTAATACACTCCACAGTGTGTGCGAGATACCGTTCCAGCAGCGTTCCACGACTGCTCATTCATGCGTACAGGGGGGAAGCATTTTCTCCCGACTTTCTGTTTTGCAACGGCAAACCGAAGGAAAGCTTTCGCGCGAAGAACAAACGCACCCACACCGAGCCTCGGTACGGGCGGCTCATATGCTTGGCTGTTTGCATCATCATCAAACGGCAGCAGCAGCAGAAGCGAATGTGAATGCATTTGCAGCCGAGTAATAGAGCGATGCAATAAAACACTAAACTTCACGTTTATCACGTTTTACAGGATTTGTTTGCAAAAGAGCGACGCGATGTGATATTAAAAATGCTTTCGCTTGTTGATTGGGTCTTGTGGGGGTGTGTGGGGGTCTTGAATGTATTGTTGAATGCCCTGCTGACTCAGCCAAGCGTACGGGGGACAGATGCTTTAGGGAAGAATGAAGAATCATGCTTTATGTGATTGTTATGAGAAACTCGGGTACGTTTGTTTCGCAACCGGGTTGAAGACAAGCGCTTGGACTTGTTGAAGCTGATAAATATTTCCGGTAATACTTTGCCCCATATTTTTACATGAAAATGTGCAATTTTCCCCTGAAATTACTTTTACAGCATTCAGAACTTTGGTACGGGGCCTAACCTTTCCGCTAAGCCCCACATAAAAATCCGCCAAATCTTAGTCGCTCCATGTTTCGGTCCGCGATGTGGCAAACAGAGTAAAAGCGCCATACGGTACAGGCTTTGGGAAGAGGGGAGGGGGGGGGAAAGGGGCATTAGAAAGGCATGTCCCAAACAGCGTCGCCGCGCACGATCACGCTTCGGGGGGAACATCTTCACGCCGGTTGCGATCGCGCGTTTAGATCGGCCAGTTCGTGAGTGCGCTTTGGATGTGGTCCACTACCGCGCGAAGAGGAAATCGGTGGCCCCGCGAGCTTTGCCGTTTTTGCTCACGTTTGCGATCCGCCACCCCCACATATACACACAGAAGGGTTTATCACGGGTTGGCGATCTTCGCCAAGTTGACGGGCATGTGGAGCTTTGCGGGTGTATGACTCTTTTTGCTTTTATTTTTGCACCGAGCTTGAGGTTGAAGAACAATAAAATTGCACTCCGAACTGGACAGCGCGAGGTAGCGGGTACAAGATGGGCAGTTTTGGAGCGAAGAAGAATTAGGCCAAACCCCTAAGAGAGGAGCCGACAGCCACAATCAGTTGGGCAACGGCACGGCACAACGATAAAAAGAAATCCCTTCCACACTTCCAAAGATGTCCCAAATCAAATTTCCCAATGACCTTTCCCAACTAGCCAACTCTCTGTCCCTCTCTCTTTCTCTTCGTCTCCCTTACACCTCACTCGCGTGACCGGTACGGTCTGTTTGTGCAGAAAGCATCTCGATCAGTTTGCTTCGCCCAGGTAAGACGGAATAACACGATACGGACGTTGGACCTTAATCCGATCCTGCAACGACTCGCGTCCGCGAATTAAACGTCCAAATTACAGCTGATCGATTGCTGATGGCTACCACCCAGCTCCAACTGCTGCCTCTCCCTCTTCCGAACCCAGACGTAGACGCGTGCTCGCTATTGGGGGGGATTGTAGTGAGACCGATTGATCAGTGGACGTCGACGTCCCGACCTCGACCGACCGTCCAGACACGCTGCGCCGAGACACTCCGCAGTGTGCGCTGATCCTCGTGGGCTGATATTCAAATTATGTTCGTTACCAGTACTGCCCTTCCCCTGCTCCGATCTGTCCGTAGGTCCAGATGTCCCGCGGGGGTAAGTTGAAGTTGGTCAAATCTGGACGAGCGTCAATATCCGCCAAGTCTTGGTTGTTGTTTCTCCTTTACTTCTTTTTTGCGCCGTGCCATACCGGCTTTGCGAAGTTTCGTGGCTCTCTCTCTCTCTACCTACTGTGTCTTAATCTCTTAATTCGAATCTTGCCCCAGACTCATCGGACATGGTCCAAACTTCTCCACCCTTTCACAGCCAGTGTGTGGCCCTGGCATACGTCCCCCGGTGGTAGCTTTGGAATGGAGAGTTACAGATGAAAGATGTGTAATTATTTTTCGATGGTCTTTCGTTTTGGGGAGGAATGGAGGGAAGAGTAAACCTTCCAGCATGATCCCCCTTGCGCACGGTACCCACTCCCCCTGGTAAGCGGCTTTATCGCCGTTGATTGGAGCGTTTCGATGATTTTCCAATGCCAGGGACACTCCTGTTTTTGCTCGAGTGAAGCCAGCACACAGCGGAACCGGTCAGTGGGACGTCGCGATGCTCCCTCGGGAGATGGGCGACCTTCCGAGCGCGCGCGTTCGCGTCCGGACCGCAGCGGGACAGCGCGTGTTCGGACAGGCTTACCAGTGCTTCCTCCGCCCGTATCCGCGGCTGTTCTTTCGTTCGTCATTATTACACGCCTGCAGAAATATCATTATTCAATAACGAGATGATTAA
Source organism: Anopheles arabiensis (assembly GCF_016920715.1). Lineage (NCBI taxonomy): Eukaryota > Metazoa > Arthropoda > Insecta > Diptera > Culicidae > Anopheles > Anopheles arabiensis. The sequence continues at coordinate 21,452,136 of NC_053517.1, forward strand.
TTGCCTCCATGATTCATTGTGCTGCGTTTGTGTGTGCGCGCGCGCGCTCGGGGAGATGCCGTGCGCGGTAACACCTTCGTGCAAGACACGCAAGACACCGAGACGGTGTACCATAACACACCCAGCACTGGGAGCGGCCCTCAGACAGGACAGGTTTTGGTTGTTGCTGTTGTGAGATTTCAGAAAATAAAACGAGCTTACGCTCTTGCCTCCCTCGCACCCGGCAGGAGGCGGTCGGGACGGGCTTTCCATTCATTCATGCTTCTCGTACGTTGCGCTTGCTTCATTCATGCTTCGTGCTTCTTTGCATTCGTGTTTCGGACCCGGTCAGATATAATTGAAACATTATTTGATAACGCGCCTGATGAGTGGACGCCAAGTTTGGGCTTTCACTGGGTGGAAGGGGTGGACGAGAGGCTCTAGTGCCCACTAATTCAATTATGTCCCAGCAGTCGGGCGAAGGTGATCCGGACATCTCGCGGGACGTTGATCTGATTGATCGTTTCATACTCTTTGGGGAGGTTTCTTTTCTCCTCCTTTTTGCTCTTTCTCTTTCTCACACACTTGGGGGCGTTGTTCTTACTCGCCTGGACGCGGCCGGAAATGCTATTGTCGAAGGGTAAGCCAGCTCTTCCAGGAAGGCTCCGTTACGATCGCGCACTCAACCATATGCTTCTTGTCTTACGATCGGCTAGGGACCCCGTTTTGGAGCCAAGATCTGATTGCTTTTGGGTGCATCCATAAGGCATAAAGTTTCCGTTTTTTCTTCTTTGCTCTGCTGCTGGGCTGTATCCGCTCTTGTTATTGGACATTGCGAAACAACACCAGCACCAAAGGCTTAGCCCCTTCGATCGCCAGGAATCGATTAACGTGCCAGCGCTGCGGGGGTCGTCCTCCTAGGTCCTCTGGAGGATGATCGTCGGATTGCTGCCTCGAATCTCATCCACCAAGCTGACCATCCCAAATTGAGTATCGCCCCGACAACTGTGAAATCTTCAATCGCGTAAGGGTAAGGCCTCCCGTTGTCCGGGAGGTCAGCATTGAAAGTGATTAGAAAAAAAGGGTCAAATGAGAAACATTCTTTTTGGGGGTTTTGATTGACGAGGGACTTGGCAATACAATGGGGATTGGTTTTTTTTTCCATACGAGGAACGGTGGATTGGATTTAGCTGGACACACACACACAGGTAGAGGATGACCTTTAACAGTTATTGTAGCAAAGGATGTAGACGGGTGTGGGTCTTTGAGATGGGTTTTGTTGGTCAAGGTTTTCTGGGAGGATACAGCTTGGTACACGCTGTTAGGATCTTTGTTCTGGAAATTGCTTCTTTTGACGATACAAGCCCGTTTGGAACTGAATGTTGAAGCAAAAGCCTGAGATGACCTAACGCGTCTGCCATATTTCAGCGGTAGTTTTGAGCTTTTTTTTGCTAAATTCGAACGCTGCTGTTAAATATTCCACGATCTATTTACAGCTAAAAAATGCACTTCGCCAGTCTCGGAACGCGACCGTCGCATCTGTGGTCCAGTTCGACGGACACATTCTCAATTTCTTTTGTCTGCGTTCCGTGCGCCGTCATTGGAGCCGACGCTGTCGAGGAATGCCCCCATCCGTGCCAGACACGACACATATGGACCACATATGTGTGGCTTAAGTACAGGTCACACAAAAACGCGAACGTCACCCGGGCACCTTCCCCTTCCGGGCACTTGGTTCGGGGTTTGTTTTATGTTTGTGGTTAATTTTTTCGCCTGTCTTACGACCGATCCAGATTCCAAATCCAATCTGGCACCGTAGACAGCAACCACAGCATCAGCTTCTCACTCATACAATGTTTTTTTTCTGTTTCTTTCGTGTTCTCATTGCCTCTCGACGAGTCTTGCTCGATGTGTCTCTCTCTTGCTCTTTCGCGGTCACCAAAATTAGTTCAAAACGAAGAATTCAATGTCAACTGCCAGTACTCACACACACTGCGGCACAGTGCGATCCCAGTTGCACCCGATTCTGGTAAATCTCCGACATCAACACTGTGGAGTCAGAAAATCCGTCCATTCTAGGGGTTTTCCACGCGAAGCAACGACACCCCATCCCACCTCTCCAGACCACAGACCGCAGAGCAAGGTGATGCCTAGCGCTGGTCGATCTCGGTAGTTTCTTCTGCCGAATGGTTTTCCATCGCTGATCGCCACTCGTAGCCCGCGGTGCCCGGGGTGGTGGTGTGGTTGATCTGAAGATAATTTATCGCCCGGGCTGGTGTGTGTGCATGCAGCCCAACATGTGTTTCCCATTATTCAAGCGGTCACTTTTTTTTCCACCGCACCCGTACGTTCCGGGAGCGTCGTCTTCTTCGCTACCGGGTGTACCCTTGGCTGCACTTGAGGGAAGCGTGTATCCTGGCTGGCCGAGTGCATGCCAGGGACAGCCTCAGGGAGTCGGAATGAAAAGATGCGACCCGTTGTCGTTGTTTTTATGCGTGCGTGCTGTGTCGTCAGAATGTGGGCGAGAGTGGCGGTGCAGAATGCAGATGGCGGTTGGTGCAGCGATCTTGCAGGGTTTGCCGGAGAACGTGTATGAAAGTGAGAGTGTTTCGGAAAGTGTGTCACTTGGAATTTCAACATTAAAAAAGAGTTCATCGAGGTGAGTTTTTAATTTAATTTTGAATTTGCTTTTAGTTACCCGTTCATAAGGCAAAGTATTGTAAACCGAATGAAAGAACCCCTGCCAAACTAACCGCAACGATGGTAAGCTAAGCCACGGCTGCGTACATTGTGGAAGGTGTCTTTTCTTTCTTCCCCGCTCTTACATTTTGAGCCGATCTAGACCGTTTTATGCTTCAAGATTTCCCCGTTTTTTATTTGAGATAAGCTTGTCCACTCCCCCTCTAAGAATCCGGGCACCAAACCAACGCAACGCAATGAGGGGGAAGCAAACGAACCGTCATAATCACGGATGCCATCACTTGAAATGCTTTTAAGGAGTCTTCATCCGTTGTCAATTAACACGCCATCCCTTTGTCACTCTGATGCAACGCTCAGCTGCGTACGGATCCGATCGGTGCATTATGAGATGGTTGTGTGAGTGTGGGGTGTGTGAAAAAAAATGCAGTTTTTAAGCCGATTCGCTGACTGACGCATTGCAGGCTGGGCTGATGCACCCGTAGATAGGAGTTGGCTAATACTTTATAAAACATTGCTTTAAATCGCTTATTTCATTCGAATCGTTAGAACACTTTTCAACGATCGTAACGGTCCAGTTACCATCGCAACACACACACCGACCCCGAAAAACTGGCCTCAGACACTGTTTTCCACGCTTCTAACTTACACTGGGTCGGTGTGCCTGCAACCTGGGACCAAGATAGCGGCTGCGTTGCTTCTTCGCCCGCGCTTCGGGTGTTCGCTTTCGTTACGCATTGCCCTTGCACTCGAAATTATGGATTTGACTCTATTTTTGGGCCGACGGCGTGCGTGCATCCTGAAAACCGCGGACCGAAAACCTTGACGACAGTGCCGTGGCGGGAGGATGCGATCAGAAGAAACAAACGAAGGGGCACGATCGTAGGGGTGTGCGCACCCAAAAACGGCTGACGGCTTGCAGCCACGCACAGCGGCACCGATCGCAGGATCGAAGGGGTCCTAATTTTAGAGCATCGGCCGCCACGAATCGGACACCCCTTTTTCTCGTGTTGCGCTGCGTTCGCGTTGCTTAGTGATCGACTTTCGGCGTTCGTTAATTGTCGCTCTCAGCCGCGCACTGCACCGGTTTGGACCCCTTTCGCATATGGGGAACACCGCACGGCATCTCACACGGTTCGACATGTGGCGGCACCATAAACAGCCCGCTAAGATTTCAACGGATTATCCCGCTTTTGAAGTGATTTACCGCGCAAGCCCCGCAGTAGGCAGCAGGGGCGTCTGAAGTCGCCGGCCAATTTCGACGATCCCCGGGTCCAGATGTAAGAGCCGCCGGAAATGTACCAGCACACACGCACACACACACACATGCCAATCTTCCGCCAAAGCGAATCAGCACATTACAAAGCCATCGTGTGCGACCCCTTTTTCCGTTCGGTGCATGGGCTTTTGGGTTTTTTGTTGTTGTTTTATTGTCACGGCAAAATAGACCGCCATGTTGTGCGATGTTGGAGGTTTTCATGCGATTTTTTCCACCTTGACTGCGGTATGCGTGTGCTAGCAAATGGAAGAAACAAATGCAGCGAGAAATACTGGGGCAGGAATACGCCCCAAAAACTGCACTAAAACCGGCGGTGCATCGAAAGTGCACATAAACGCATTGTGATGGTGGAGTGTCAACTGTCAAAGGTTATGGTTGATGGAAAAATAAGAAGTTTATGGAGCTATCTTACGTGTAGTTTGATTATAATCGCTTCAATAGCTCATTTAAAACTCTTCATCTAGCTCGTTTTACAAGACTAGGCGATAGTGCTTGCCAACCTCGGCAGACAGTTTAATATACGTTTAATAGTTAAGCGACTAAGAATACCTCGTTTCAGAATTAGCAGTTATTATTGTTATTCAATAAAATTATACAAAAATGTACAGGGTTGTTCTAGCAGTTCAACACTAATTGCATGTGCATAAATCCGTACAATACGTTCCAACAAAATGAAGGACAACTCGAATGATCCTTCACTGACTCGGCAACAACAGATGGATAAAAGGCATCAGTTGACAACAGATACTGTTAGTCGTGGTACGAACAACTGCTGTTTTTTTTAATCGCTGATCATTCTAATTTGTGCGAACAATAACATCTACCCATTCAATAAGTTTCTTTGTACTCTTAATAATTAATTTCCCTCATACATGTATTGACATTAAAATACACCTGCCGTGCGAGTGTACGTGTATGCTGTCATATTTAATTAAAATATCCAGCACCAACCCGGGAAAGGAATTTCGGTGACTCACTCAACCGAACAATCAACGACCGCGATCGAACATTCCATTCACCGGGTATTGTCGTGCACATTCCACCGTTCGTTCACGGAGCGGTCACGAAACGATTGGAGGCCCGTGATTCACACGGCCCAAAACGTTCAAGAATAGATCCGCTCCCGTGAAGACGCTCTCCTCCTGCATTCCAAGACGCACGAAACACACGGAGGCAACGACACGCAGCGACGACGGGGATGGCGACACGAAACGAACGCAGAAGGACAATGGGAACGTCTCCGATTACACCCGATCCCGAAAAGAAAACTCTCTCTCGAACGGTACTGCCGTCCGTCTCTCCGTAACCGATAGCCAACTAGAAAAAGGGAATTGTGCTCGCAGGCGGGAAAACTCGGCTCCCGGATCGCATCTCTTCCGTTCTGATGACACTTCCTTCCTTTTGGCACCTTCTTCAACCTCCCCTCCCTCATCAGGGCCCGTCTCGAGAGTGCAGTTCAGTCGATCGGTGCGTTCCCATCGCAACCGTCTTGTCCGGCTTGAGGCGAGGGCTGCTGCTGCTACTACTGGCGACCAGTGAAGCGATGAAATGCACATGTGCACTCCGCATGGTTCGCGTGTGCGACGGTTGCATTTGCGTATCTCGTCTCCTGCCCGTGCCCCACCGTGGCCCACCGCAGTTTGGGGACTTTGAAGGACTTTCGAGACCGGAGAATGGACGACAGTGAGCAAGCCATCCCGAGCCAACAAGGTAGTCCACATCGGTCGATGCATTTTTCCTTCAGACTACCCATCTCTCTCTGTCGCCGCTGCTGCGTCCCGCTAGGCACGGGAAGACGAGTTCTTTAGGAGGGGTTGACTTTTTTTCTTCTTCTTTTCCTCCTTTCCGTCCAAGCCGTGCGCTACCAACAACGTCACCGGTCCCGGTCGGAGGGACTTTTCCTTCGGCGTCCCGGCACCGGTTTCTCTGTTTCCTCCCGCAAGCATGCATTTGTTTTGTTTTCGATGACAGTATTTATGTGTATGCGTGTGTGTGTGTGCGTATGAGTGTGTCTGTGTGTGCATGTTAAACGGACGTGGCCGTGTGGACCAAGCTTCATTATGGTTTAAAAATGGTAACAACCGAATGGGAAAATCAACAAAAACACATCTCCCATCGTACTGCGGCGGGCAATGCCGGGGGCCAACAGGCCAAATGCACCACCCTTGCACCACCTTCACCCTCTCCACCCCTAGTGACATTCTAGTACAAATGTGTGCGTGTGGAAACAGAAGGAAAATGAAAGAAAACCCCGTACCGTTCGGAGCTGTTGGGTTGGTCGGGGGGCCTTCGCCGTGGGTATAGATATTTTTACATCTTATCCCTCGTCCCAGGCAGCCAAGAAGCCACAAGCAACGCACGGGTAATGCACCGGTGCAGTAAGTGCATCGATGCACTCACTCACACCCAGCCTGCTCTCTCGCACACACACATTGCGGGATGCATCCACTGGACAGCGTACAAGTGCGGTCGGTGTTTCAGTGGAATGGGAAAGTGGAAAACCGTGATGGAATAGCCTGAAAAACAGAGCACCTTCTGGCTGCTGTACTTTCCGCTCTTTTCTACATTTTCTTTACTGTCCTTTAAAATTGTTCGTCCTTCAGCTCGGGACAGGAAGCTGCTGCTGTTGCTGCTGCTGCTGGTTGTGCAAGAGGATGCACAAACGGCCAGGACGACGGCTCGTGCACCCTCGATAGGCTTGTCAGCGTGTAGGAGGAGGCACATTAACATTGAATGATGTCCACATTTGGTCCATATCGTCTCATGATTAAATGATGCAAGGAGTTTTGCCTTCTTTTTCTTCTTCGTTTAGTTAGAGAGCATGGGGGAGTTTCTCCCTTTTTTTCTCGGACACGTTTCGTAGTGCCTGTGCGCGTTATGCGTGGGCTGGGTGTAGCGTTGAAGGTACGTGATACGGGTTGCTTAAGCTTTCGATAGAGCATAACAGAGCAAAACAAGAATGAAAGAAAAAAGAAGTCTAAGTATTGTATTACGAAGTTTGTAGAATTGCGCTTGGTTTAATGCGAGATATGTTAAGTACGATTTTGTAGTGTTAAAAACTATAAAATTCTAATGTTTGGATACAATATTGCTGACATATAAAATAGTGAACAGCTTTGATAAATAAATATAAAATAATAGTTGAAAAATATAAAATAAATTTATATTTTAATTTTATAAAAAATATAAAATTGTTATAGATGGCTTAAGTAAAAAAGCGAAAAAACGCTTTTTGTTATGGCTTAAGGAAAAAAGCGAAAAGAGAACGAAAAAAGCTGCAGAATTGTTATTTGACGAAAACAAACATTCAAATAATCAATTTAATAAAACTATAAAAACAAGTCTATCAGAATTGTAATTCAAATACTTTTATGCAAATTTAATGTAAAAATAGTGTAGAAATATACAATTATTTTCTCTTTTTTCAGTCTCTTTTCAAAAGCTCTTTTTTCACACAAAAAGTTGCCACACGAGTGTAAAAAAAGAGCTGACTTATTTGTTTAGCAACTAAGTAACCTTTCAATATCATAAACCAATGTTTAAAAGCTTTGTAATTATGAATTGTCACACTGAAATGCTGATTATTTTTCTTTGGCGCAACAACCATTGCTGGTCTAGGGCTGCTTGTACCAATAACGGGCTTGCCTATCAGTGACTTATTGAAGTTCCGTAGCAAGAAAGTCATGTTCCACGTATCGATATCCATATGGGGCTGGAACCCATGACGGGCATATTATTAAGGTTTGGGAGTTAACGAGTTCTACAACGGGACCGGATTGAAATGCTTATTCAAATAAACATGAACATAGAAGCAACAAAAATAAGCTTAACTCCACTAACAAAATCTACTTCCAAGTTTCCCTTCTTTGGACTCCAACGAAAGATACTGTGGGACCCAAGTAATGAGTTGCGTTGGCTGAGTTTAGGGTTTGTTTGCCCTTTTTTTTGTTGCAATGATCCACCGCCAATTCATAAAGTACGATTTCCATTTCACTCCCCGTTCGGACTCGGTAAGGGGTCGTCCCAACCCAATCCAGTGGGATGATGTTGCGATGTCTCGTCTTTTTTCCATCTAAAAATTTGATCCCCACATCCCGTCTCTCTCTCTCTTTTTCTGCCTAACTCGATTGTCCGTGGAGTGCAATTGCACTGTGGCAGCAGTTGGGCAAGAAGGCAAAAAAAAAACGTGCAGAACCCAACGATCAACCTCAGCCAGCGACTGTGTGAAGTGAAGTGTACAGCGAGTGCGGCGGTACATTTGACGCCCCAGACCGGAGCTTCACCGTGCGCGAAGTGATATATGGCTAGCAAACATGCGGAGTAGAATCTTTAGCCGTTTCGCAACTCGCAGCCAGGCACCGGGCGTATGTGTAGACCCCCTCCGCGTATGAGCGGCCGCTCCTGCGGTCTCCGAAGGGGATACCATTAGCAATAATCATTACCACCAACACACAACCACACATACACACACACCAACATCGTACGCTGGGGGTGTGTGAGAGTTTCGCTAACGGAGCAAAATAACTAGTAAAACCCTCGGCAGTGCCAAACCACGGCATTACGTTTGAAAAACTGAAGAAACAGTAACAGTAAGGAGTTGCGCTGGGCTGAGTAAGATGAGGGTAGGGTGAGTGTGTGCATGTAAGCGCATCGAAAGGAGTGAGGATGGGACGGGCACACATGGGATTCACTTAGCCCAAACGGCTGGATGGGACGGACGGTGAACAAGACGACGCACGACGCACGAGTCCCGTTCCGGTAATGATCATTTAGTGCGGCGAGACCGGGCGGCTATGATCATGGATCGGCTTGATGATCGTTATTATTTAGAAATTTATGACGATGGCGTAAATTAATCGGCCTCTGACGCCCCCTCCGTCCCGGAATCGAGGGCGATTTGTGAGATTTTTGTGTTTTGTTTCTTTTTTTTTGTGTGTATATGTTTACAAGCCGACCATGGTTTGCTTAGGTCAGATGCGGTTTCACTGCGCCAAAGAGCCCACTGCCTTCTGCCTCATTCGGAGGTCTATCTTTAGTGAATGAAATATGCTGATATCGATCGATGGTGTATGAATGAACGCAACGGGGATCAATGAAGACGATGATTTGGTTTTGATTCGAGGAAATGACAAAAAACGTTTACAGAAATTGGAATTTTGATGTGTCAACGATATGCTTGAGTCAGTGCGAAACAACCAGGCTGTTGTCCAGGCAACGTTTTTAAGTATTCGTAGTACCTAAACGAATCATGGGTAGTGATTGATGTTACAATTTTAATTTTATTATCACAATGCGTTACTTTCCATGAGGAAATGCTCTCCGAGATCATCTTAAATGTGATTCTCTGTAAATATTTCCTCTGTACGAAATTACTGTTTTCTTAACCCAACCCTCTTAACTTAGTCTGCAGTTAAAAGACCCTAGCACGACTACACTTTGGCAGGAAAAAAGCTTCTAGTATTTGTTTCAATATCTTCCCAAGATGAGCCACCATAGATTCCCTTCATCTAACCATTTCGGGAAGCAAATTAAGCAATCGACACAAATTCCTTTCATAAACCATCATTTGCAGCCACAGTTTGCGCGTGCTTACGCCATCGGAATGCTTCGCCAGCAGCAACAGCAGCAGCATCAGCAAGGAAGGAAGGCGCGCACACTATTAATCGATTGTTGCAATTGGATAAACAAAACCATCCCGTGCGCCCGACCGCCGGCCTCTGGGTACCGATTGCGGGTGCGATTCATTTATCATCACTTCATCGTTCAAGATTTGTGGTGCGATTAGATGGGCCACGAGGTAAAATCTGCGCCAAACGAACGAGCGAACGTTTGCTAAATGTTGCGAGCGTTACCATGACAGCTGGAGAAAATTGGAAGTTTGGGTTCGCGCTCGCGGATTAAACCATAGCGATGATGCTCCTAAGCTGGATAGTTGAACTGCCCTCGTTATGAGTAGCGCTGCGTGGCTGGTATGGCTTCAATTCTCGCAATTGATGACCTCCCCTATTCCTCCCCCCCTCGGGTTAGCATTCGAAAGTGTCGCCAGAGGAAGCCCACCAGGAGCCTCATTGCGACGGCAGGGATCGTGGGGCCGCTTATGGACGGATCGTCGTGATCGGTGAGTTGGCGAGCAGCATTAAAGGCAGAGACAAACATTGCAACGATGATGTTAAGAAAAAAAAATACAAACCTTCTGATGATACCCTCAGTCTAACTAGACGCGACACTGTATTTCGCGATCGATTGCGCGGGAGGATTGCAGAACACACACACACAGGGCAGGCACAGGCGAAGAAGAATTGCTCGTGACTGCTTCCCACCGTCTTGATCGGCCCTTCAAAACTCCCGCCCCAATCCCGTATCTGATCGTTTGATATTTTCCTGGTGTGTATGGAAACGGAAAGGTTATTATTGATGGTCTCAATCGAGGGATTCTATCCTCCGACCAAGGTACGCCTCGCAGAATGCTGTCAACGGTTTGCGGGCACTCGTCCACGGCCAAGCCTACCGTTAAATGGCGGGCAGCGCGACGGGAGGAACGCACGAGTAACGCACATCTCCAATCCGCAAGCACACCACAGCGTAGCCACCGTTGAGCCACTGGTGGAGATGGGTACACTATTTCACGTGCTAGATCATTACCCGGCACACAAACTGCCTACAATTTGCGTGGTCAATTAAAAGCCGTTCGGCAGCCGTGGGCTGCCGCCGGGACAATGACTCACCCGACACGTCATGGGCTGCGACGCCTGCGAGCTGATGATGATGGTGCTGCTGATGTCGCTGCTCAAGTTGCTGCACGGTTCCATAGTGCACCTACCGTGGCCTAGCGGGACCTTTGCCGCAAAACCAACCCCAAGCCCCCAGGTGCCGCCGGGAAATTGACCGGAAAATCGGTCCCCGAAAGCTCCGAAAAACTCACCCCAAATCTCAAAGACCCTTGGCGCGCTCTCCTTGGCTGCACCCGGAGGCCTCAAAATCTGGTCGTCCAGAAATGAGGTGCGATTAGTGCTTGCGTCTAGGCGTGTTCCTTTTGGGTGGTTTTTCCAACTGAACCAACTCTAATGCCTAATGCGTTTGCAATGAATCTGCCAATGTGCCGGTTTGTTTGTTTTTCGGAGATTTTAATGTTTTTTTTTTGCTCCGCCGCGCCGCCTACTTGTGTCACCTGTCAACGAGCTGTCAGTTTGGGTGTTCTCTAGGCTGGAAAGACTGGAGCAGATAGGCGGTTTCATTTGGGAAGGGAACTAAATCGCTTAAACCCAACGGCATCTCGTGCGCGGGCAATCATCATCGTGCATCACCCCTGGAGGAGCCAAGCAGCAGCCGTCATCATCGTATCATCATGCGAAGAAGAGAGAGGGAGAACGAGAGAGTCCAAAGATAGGTGCCCGCGCAAAGCCCGGTGAGGACAGCAAACTCCAATCATTGGTAATTACAGCGATTGAATTGCTCAGGTGCTCGCGCCTTTTCCTCGCCAAGGTGTTTGGTTGCGCTGTTTGGTTGCGCTGCGCGAGCACGCGCGCACACTTGCACATACACACACACACGCACACCGATATGACAATCTATTATTTCTTGTTTCTAAGGGTTTGTTTGGGGTCCGCAACGGCTGACGGCTCATTTCCCGCGCTCTCCACCAGCGGCCAGGCGATGGTTCAACCCGTTCGCACCTGACTGACCTCGGCCCGGCAAGCAAGCGCACGGTTCAAGATTGCCGTGCTCGGCTCAGACAGGGAAAACCAGATGGAACCTGGCCGTGTGGGACAAAGTGACAGTTGTCGTGCGGTTATTTTCCACTTAATTTCCCAAAGTGCCGACGGAAAAGCAACGGAACTATAGGCCATGAACGCGCGATGTACCCGCTATGGGATGGGAACGATGGCCAGAATTACGACGAATGGGAAGCATCCCGCGCGAAAGACGCAGGTAAGGTAAACAAGATCCTAACTGTTGTTTTTAGCTGCTACTATTTTACGCATCAACTGTTCGATCGGTTGGATGACTCTTTGCTTGTTACTTTGACGCCATAGCTGTCCCTTTAAAGCCTTGATATTAGTATTTTGTCAATCTTGTCCGTTTCTGATGAAGGTGTGCTTCCACTGTCCACGGCAGATGGTGCTTCGACCCATCTAGCTGGACGCCAGCGTTTACAAAGCACCATCGTCCCATTGAGACAAGTGCAATTTGTCCAGTCCAGCCAGGGCCGAAGCCAGACCCCATCCGGGCGTCTTACAGAGGGCGCCGGGGTCTTTCCGGCTTTCCGTTCCTCATCATAATCGGGCTCCGTGTTCCGGGCTTGTGGTCACGCTAAGTGTGCCCGACCATAGCGCACCGCAGAGGGTGTGTCTGTGTATGTGTGTGTGTGTATGAGCACGCTTTACCGACACGCCGACGACCGATTGTCATCGGAGTCCGGGAGTCCAGAGGCCCCCGGGAGTGCGTCTCCGGGCGATGTGGAGGAACGATAGCGTTTTTCTACCGCTAAACTTGGCGACTTACAGAGCCGTGGACACATAGACATAGTTTTCTATTTCTTGTTCCATCCGGGCCCCGTTCATAGTGAGTGGTTTTATCTGAAGCGCGAACAGGCGCACCACAAAAGCGCAAGCAAAAAAGAGTCTTTGCGGTGACGGACATAATTATGATGACAATACGGATCGCGTTCCGGTGCGCTACCGTCTTCCCGCTTGTCGGCTTCCCCCTCCCCCCCAACATTGATCGTCCGCTGATGAGGCATTCAACATCCCAGGCGGACAAAGTAGGCAAATCTGAAACAAATAAAGCTCAGCAGCTAGCGTGCGCACGGGCCTAAAGTAGTGCAGATAATTGAACCTGCGGGAATGAAGAAAATCTCCAGCCCAAAACCACGACCCTGTGTACTGAAGCCTGAAATTGAGTCCCCTACTCTACCTTTGCTTTCGAGAGTGACCTTTTCCCTTTGACTTTTGGAAGGGCCGGAGCGTGGCTGGGATCGTTCCAGCCCGCGCCGAATGATGGCGAACGGGCAAATGGGCACGACATTCCGAACAAGCCCACGAGCAGCTCGTCCCAAACGCCGCGACATTTATATAGGAATTGAAATCGACGTGTCGCAAACAGCAGAAACGAACCCGCGAAACAGTGCCATCGGTATCGCAATACAATTGGTTATGACAATGCGTTTGCATTCTGTGTCCTCGGGATGCAACTCAAACTCTGCTCTGCAAACAATCTATTTCTTGTCTGCGAGATCATGTGTAAAAGGGAAACCGCTGATAGCCGATGTGTCACCTCTGGGTCTGCTGCGAGGGATGTGCTGGAGATTAGAAAGGGTAGCTGCAGAGGGAACTATGCCCTTTCCGAGCGGTACGTGAGTACGGGAGGAACGTGCAGGGCGCCTGGAACGGACGGAATGGAGGATCTCGTACAAGCCCAAAAGTAGAAATGGCAATCAGTGCAAGGTGCAAACCCTGTGGGCCATTTCAAAGCCTTCTCCATGCCATCTGCTTGCGATACGTGTATCACAACCAGCGAGGTCTCTTTGCGACGTAGTGTCAAGGAGGGTCAATCCTTCTCCCGGTTTCCCCTTTTTTTCTCCAGCTTTCAAGCTAGACGAAAGTTCTCGACTTCGACCTACAGCACATCACCCGTCCCATCCGTTACATCATCAGAGCTAGTGCCACCGCGTTGTCATCGTGAACGTCATCGTTTCAACCGATCGCACCACGACGCTGACAGCGACACGCGAGTTGGGGCCATCAGGCGCGAACATCGACGATTTTCGAGCAAAAAGCTCACCGTTACCCCTCGCACCGCATATCTCGACAAACGACGTGCCGCGGGGAGTGGGATACTTTCGCGACTACAAATTGACGCTGATCGCGTACGGCGTGAACGATCGTGCGGTCTGAAACAAAACCAAATCCGCGATGCTGCGTTACGTGTTGCGATTTTCCTGCGGTTCATTTGCCTTCTCCCTCTCGGTCGCGTTTTGGGACAAAAGGTCGCCTTTCGTCGAAGGTGCGCGCATCTTCACGAGCATGACTTCAAGGCGCGCATCGATCGCGCACGAGCGAGTGAAGGTGACAGAAGGGCTGACAAAGTTTTTGACCGAGAGGTGGATTTCGTTCACGGTGTGTGTGTGTGTTTTTGTTAGGCCAGCCGATCAGTCGTGATAATCGCGTGTCAACTCGTGCGCAAGAACATGCGTCGTTTGATGCATTCAAATGCACGACCACGCATATGCAGCCGTATTTTTTTTCTTTCTTGTCTGTGTTCGCTCGCGTGAAAGGCATTGTGCGTTTTGGGTGAGGAATTTGCAACGGTATGCAGTCGCACCGTCGTCGACATTCCACCCCGATGGCATACACACACAGACTGGCAGACGGTACAACTGCAACAGCAGTAGAACTGCAGGGTTGCTCTTTTGTGCGGCATTGCTGTCACTCAACACGAGGTCTGGAAGATGATTTTGCGTTGCTAGTTCCGAGGGGTTACGATTTGAAAGGAGATCGCTCGTAAGGTAGCTGGGTGCAGAGCAGAGTGTTGATAAAATCGAACGGCGAAGGTTACGATTGATCTTCGTTATTCGATACATGCTGCAGTCGGGGACAGCACACATTGGCGGGACAGTTTTGACAGGTCGCGTTGCTCAGATCGGACGGTTGCAGATAATGATAATGCGTCTTGCCGTTGCTGGTGACTGTGCCGATGCATAGACACCTTTGTCTGGGCTGAACGCTTTGACAGAACGTGACAAATTGGATCAATAAACGCAGTCTTGCACAATAGTTCGGTAGCTGTTGTACTACTGGAAGGTGTTAAGAACATCTGCCATTGATCCAATTTTTTAGATTATGATTCATTTTGCTGAGCGACATCTTGAAGAAGGAATTGTTCCTCAATGAAATACTCAGATTTTTTAGAATAAAAACACAGCATGTCCCTCTATTTACTTTTATGAAACATTTAACCAATTCAACGTTCAGCTGTCTCAAGTGACCACAGCCACAAATTGCTTCAAGTATTCAATCAATCCAACATCCCACCCAACGGACATGCTATTTTGCACAATCATATTTAAATCATGCCGCACTCCAACCTGCCCATCCTCCTCACAGTTTTATGATGCTCCACCCCGCCAATTGAACCGGTGCGGTAAGAGGGGGCAGTAAATCTATTATCCCAGCTTTACGCTTAAACGCGGTCAGTCGCAGACAACAGTCGCACGGAACAGCAAGCAAATGGCAGGCCACAAACTGCCACAGGCCTTCCATAAGATCGATAGTTTATAGTTTGGTTGATTTATTTACCATTTCTCCTGCAACCATCATCACCGTGCGGCCAAACCGGGCCAAACGGATGCCAAAACGGCAGCATCGATTCTTTCACCATCCGACCGAGTCCAACTGGGGGGACGACGATTTACACCGGCAGAATTATGGTAAGCACCCCGAAGCACCTGGGGTGTCGAACAGCAGAAACCACCGGTGGTGTTCAATTTAGCATAATAACTCATTACTGGGCTGCCCGCGAGTCCGGCACGGCAAAGCAAAAGCTGATGCCGAGCATCGGAAAGCCACAGAAGCAACGCATCCTCAAGCCAGCTCCGGTTGATGGCTGGTGAAGCGTGAAGCAGCCGCAAGCACCAAACGCTTACCGAAAGCGATAAAGCCGTTTCCATACCGCGCGGACGGTGGTTGATGATAGGCAATTGATCCGTGCGCTGGGTGCGATGGTAAGCGGCAAACCAGCGGCCGGCGATCAATGTTTCCCGCAGAAACTCCCGCGTAAGTACCGTGCCGGGACACGGGAATCGATCCCAGCCAGGGCCTGGTTGAGGACGGTGGTCAGGGGTTTGTGTTTTGCCCGTCCGTTTCGGGCGCTTTTGATTAATGAAAGTGGTTGGTTCGGGGTTTGGCGGCGATTGCGTCAAAGCCGTTTGGTTGAATAAATATTTTCACTCAACCGATGCGGATGTGTATCCCATTCCCTTTTTTTCTACCGGTATCGTAGATACAGATTCTATTTTCCAACCTTTCTGACCTCCGGCTTGATGATCAAGATCGGCTAGTTCGAGCCGAGCACGGGAAGGCAAAGGAACGCCGGGCGAAATTGGATCCTGAACGGAGAAATTGTAGCAAGTCATCGGGCCGATCGAATAACTGGCCGGCCAAAGGACCTCCTTGGCATATCCTTGCGTGTCTTGCTGAAATTCGCTCGTTAAGAATACTGGTAAATCCCGCCGGTCGGCAATCGCCTGATCGTTCCGTGGCCTTTCGAACTCATTCGGCAAGGTGAGAGCGGACTTTTTTTCCATTAATTTCCGTTAGTTCCAGTCGGTTAGAGGACGCACGGTGGGTGAAAAGAATTGAACAGAAATTTCACCACGTCATCGTGGCGAGATTTGTTGGAGCACAGCGCACCGGAGTGAGGGCCCGTTTTGGCCCGGTGTTTGGTACGACTTTGCCTTTGTTGTCCGAACGACAATTGCGTTTGGCAGAGCATCCCCTGGTCAGCGCGTACCACTGCCGAGCGATGGCACGAATGAAACAATAATTCCCATGATTGATGATACCTTGGGCAGAGTGTGGAATCGGAAAAGCATAACGCGTTTCAACACTGAAACGTGCAATTCAACTGCTCAATCATCGTCCACCGTCCATCGGAATATGTCACGCTGGTGTGCTTGGCCAGACCACCGGGCAGTCATCAACCCATATGCACACACAAAAACGCTTCATTATTTCCGAAGGTCCTGCGCAACGTTGCCCAAAATGCTTTCACCTTGTCACGTTGTATCGCCGTATCGTCTTACCCCGGGAGAGGATAATCCTTATTATCGTTGTCCTTATTAGCCGGCATAATGACACTCTGCTGTGAAAACAAACGTTCGCTTGCTGCTCGTGTGATCCTCTACGTGTGTGTGTATGTCGATGATGGGATTGCTCGCTGTACATATCCATCTAAGGAGTAAATAATTGTCCCCGGCTTTTTTGCCTTAGCCTTAGCATGCTGCATGTGAAATCGGAGAAAAGAAATGCGTTCCTTTGTCGCCTCAATTGTTCAAAGACCCGGAGAGGTACGTGGAGGGTTATTCTGAAGCAAGGCGGGAAATAATCCACTAATGCCATGTGAGAAAAAAAACTACATCTCCCACACACGCAAACGCACACACCGTGCCCGAAGATCGATAAGCATCAGTTGCGAGAGGTCCTTACCGAAAAGGTCCTCCAGCGCGTTTGCAACGGCCGGCGGTGCGGGTCAGACGGGCAGAGGACGCAGCACCGGGGACTGAAGAAGCAAAATTACGCTTATTAGTTGAGAAAAGTGGCACTCGACGTGGCCGCCGAACGCAACCCAACAAAGGAATGTCGCTAGAGAAGGAGCGACAACAACAAGAACAACAACAACAACAAAAATCTCTCGCTTTTCTATTGCAACACAAAACTCCTACAATGGAACACCGTTCGGTGCGGTGCAGCGCTTACCTGTGCTATTCTGCACGCCCGGGGACAGTGCACGGGACGGACGGGCACGGACGGCATCGAGTGCAATGGGCAGAAAATGTAAATGTGAACGTTGCAAAAAGGCGGAAACTCCTCTTCAACCGGCATCTGACGGATGGATGAAGATGGACAGAAACAGTTCAATGAGTTTAGTGACAGTCGATGATGGTGATGATGGATCGCAGGATTGCGTTTCTGGAAAGCCTCCGACGGGACCACTCGATCGGGTCTTTTTATCCCGGTGCAAGCCCGTGCAGGCGAACGTTTGGCATTGCAACATCGCTTCGATCGTTCCCAAGCTGATAAGGGGATGAGTTTGCTCTGGTTGGAGACTGTGTTGTGATCCAACTCGGTTCCCAATGTTTGCAAACAACCGTTCGGTGATCTGTGACAGAGATGAGCTGATAGAAGGGACCCATTTTGACCATTGTTTGGCAGAATAATCTAATCCTGCCGGGTCGGGAGCCTTCACAGACAGTTCCGATCACTATCAACGCGTAGCCCACGTGAGAAACGTGAGATGTCATTAGCTCGGCAGTGTTTAGGGCAATAAGAGTAGGAGATAAGGTTTCTGCGCGAGCATCCTTCATTCATGAAGATCTCATTGCAGTACTCAAACTTCCTGTGCATCTTCCGAGGCGACTTTCGACAAAAAAAAACCTTACTGCACGAGAGAAAGCCAAACAAAGTGTATCCAAATGGCGTCGAACACACCCATTGAAGTCAAGTGAAGTGCCCCATTCATCTTGGGTTGTCTACCCTACTGGGACGGACACGATGTTCCAATGTCTTGTTCTCGATCCTGTTGGACCTCGGACGTCTCTTCCTTTCCATTTTGTCTGCCCCAACCGGCGGTACATTATTCTGGGACGCTGCCTCCCCCAACCTCTCCCCACTCATGCTCTCCTTCCAAACGATCTCCAAAGCCCATTGAACGCCTACGCGCTTACGAAAGTTCTAACCGATCGATGCTTTTGTTTCCACTCGGTGCCCTCTGACCTCCGCCGCGTTTGCTATGCCCACCCACCGTAGAAAGGAACGGGGTTGGGCCTGGCTCGTCGCCGTCGTCGATTATGTTGTGTCCCGGCTGCCTTTCCCGAACGAACGGCGGACCATTGGATGACGATCGGTGTACGATATGGATTGGCTCCGGAGCCGGCCCCAAGACAATGTTCTGCAACAAGGTGGAGTTGCAGCACGATCGTCGGTCCACTCCTTTCAATCGCTGGTTGGGACGCACATACACACACACATACACACACATACACACACACTCAGGGGACCGATCACCGTCCTCATCATCTTCACCATCATCATCGTCGTCGTTGCCGTAGACGTTGTCAAAAGCGGAGCGGACTCAACAGCGCGACAGCCTCCAACACTTCCTCAGCCGTCTTTTCATCCGCCCACCATCATCCCGTTGGAACCCCTGGTTTGCCCAGCTCTTTAATCACATTATTTTACATACAATGGACATCTGACTTCATTGTGTCATTTCCTATAAAAGCGTCTATTTTTCTCGCCACTCGTCCATTGCAGCCCTTTCCGCTGGTTGGTCCCGCGGGTCGCAACCGGGACTTGTTATTATTACCTTTCATGTATTCGTACATGTTGTCTTTGATTTTTTTTCCCGGTTTGCTGGCGGTGCGTTGGAATTGTAGTTTTTTTTCGCTCTTTTGTCGAGAAAATACCGGGCGGAGGTGTGGAACCGGCTATGGATGGATATGAATGAAATTGGATGGACCTTACGCCTCTCTCTCTCTCTCTTCATCTCTACGGGCCTGCGACCAGTGCGACGAGGCCACGCGTCAAACAATGATTGCCACTTTCATCCAACCCGTTTCCCATCGCTGGTACTGTGGCCACGGCGCGTCTTTTGCTCGTTTTGCTCGACCGTGTGTTTTACAACACGCAATTGCTTGTTTCGCGTTTTGGGATCGTGCAGTGCCTGAGAGGGTTTGGTCCGATTTGCCGCTGATGGATGTTGTTGTGCGGAAAAATGGCTGTTTTTGGAGACAACTAAATGAGGACATATTATGTCAAGAAATTGTAAGAAGTTGTACCAATCTTTGCATACTCGCCACGGCCTTCACTGTATCCAGTTAAGCTGTTCAATTTATTTGACCTCTACGGTGTTTCTATTTGTCTATGACCTGATTTAGGTGACAACATACTGCATCAGCATGTCACAAAGTGTCGAAAACATTGTTAACTGTTTGGAAAAAGGGATACTCTGTTACAACAAATAAGCTCGTTAACATGAGATGTTAGTGTCCTGAATACTGTTTTCTTTATCACGTTTCTCATGTTCTTTAGAATCAATTTCTATACAGGAAGAAAGATAATGTTCTAAACATTTATAACTGACTTGCAGTATTTTACTTAATTCTTCAGGCATTTTTCAGATGTCGACTTCCGTGCACTTTCTATCAATAACTACGATTTTGATCAGCGCCCTTATCTGCACCCCATTCTTCACCTTATTCACTTCTAGCTCCTTCCCAGGAAAAGTCCACCTGCCATTAGAATGAAGCGAAACGCTCGATCCAAAAAGGCCGCTCAGGGGGCCGCTCACAAAACGGAATGAGCGTCCAGTAAATCACCTTCATTCAAGGTGCACAACACGACCGTTAAAATTAGTGAAACCGTTAGCCTATATCGCCAATAATAACAATAATAATAATAATAATAGTAACGAGAGCGCTTCTCAAAATGGCAGCTCAAGATGGTGCTGCTCGTGCCTAAAGTACGCGGGCGAACACTTTAAGCGCTAAGCGGGATCGAGGATTTGATCGACCGCCGCGCAGACGACACGCACTGGCACCGACGGGATGATGACGAAGCTTCCTCCGGTTAGATCGCACACTGACGTTCAATGCACCCAGCTTCAACTTCACATACAAACACTGACCGCGAGGAGGAAGAAGGAGAGTAGGTACTAGAGGTCGGGACAATCAATTCGATTATCTTTCCACCAACCGTTTGCTGCACAGGCGCGCTGCTGCGGTCACGCTATTTCGAGCGATCGGATCGGTGTGGTTGTCCGGAACGAACGCTGCCGGGTTGCGCTGGTAAGAAGATGCTCGCTTCTGGTGCCCCGTGTTGTCCCGCGTTGTTCCGTACTAGCCAACCGGGCGTCAATTATGGTTCGGTATGATCCTCGGCTGAACGGAGCGCTTTTGCAGCGAAACGGGACACGGGGAAAGCACCGAAAGACCGAGGTGCGAGGTGAGCTATAAATTTAATGTGATAATGATGGGCTTGCCGGGACGGGGCCCAGCTGTGAAGGTGTGCAATATTTAACACTTGCGATAAAAATCTACCATAATTCAGCTGGCACTTCCTCTCCTCCGAGACACCACAGCACAGCAGCCTGTGTTGGAGTTATTGAAAATGCATCCAGAGCATGCACTGTGGGAGCGACGGAATTCAAAGCGCCCGGATTACTGTAGCCGGCGGTTACCGGTTCGCTACTTTGTTCCCGCCCGGCTGGCCAGATCGGTGGAGTTTATCAATTTGCAGCGCCAATGCTTGGGGGCGTTCGGTTGATGTCTCGGCACCACTCGCTACTTGATCGTTTTTGTTGCACTAAAGTGTGTGGTGCACAATGGGGCCTGCGCCAAGCACCTGACCGGAGGAGCATGCCGTGCGACGATTATGCTGGTCAGCGGATGACGGAAGCACAGGGCGGAAGGTGCTGGGCATTAAATTAGAAGCAACGGTATCGAGAACACAACTGTTATGATCGACATTCTTTGCTGTGGCGTTTCGATAACAGAAAAAAGTGCGCATTATTAGGAGTTTGAATTTAATCAGTAAAGAAGCTGTAAATGCTTAAAATGCAATAAATCACTAGGAAAATGTGTAACAACTTGATTGTGCAGTGAGCTCCAGACTACTTTGAGCATGAGGTAAATGAATTTTATGTGAAATACGTTGCTTCTGGCGATGTTAATGTTAAACTGAAGCGTGTAATAGTGCATGAAATTGATAATCATTGGTCGATAATTGATAGCGAAAGCCTTCTTGGGGTGATGAATTTATTGGTTCAATATTAGAGCCCCTGTACGGAAGCGCATGTTTCAATTTAGACCTTTTCTCCTGATGAAGAGATTTAGGTTTAGAAAACATTAAGAGTACGTTGTGCAGTCATCGGAATACAATCTTACCATATCGGAGAGGATGCTTTCTAGTTATTCTCCTGCAAGTTAAAAAAAGGAAGATATCTTAAACAAAGTAGGAAAAGGAAGTATGAATTACGAAAAGGTAAGAAAGTTATGAGGTCCTTCGAATGTCAGATTGTCTGGATTCCTCAACAAAAATGTCGTAGCACCATGCCAATATTGGCCAACATGGTGCTGACATTAGATTTTAGTTGCGAGTGCTAATCAAGGGTTAGCAAAACGACCTACCGTTTCAACATTTTGTCGTGGTCACGTGCGTAATAGATGAACAGGGAATTAAACACAAAAATCTGTGCTTTCAAAGGTAGATAACCTCTGCTGGTGACACGTGAACCTGCCAGAAAACACGTACCGTCTTCTGTGTTCTTACAACCCTACTGTCGGACGCAACCGTCACTCAAAAGCCAGCGAGAGTCGTCAACACGTTTCCGAAAGACTGGTCCTAAGGCAAACCAACACACCGGGATCGTGCCGGGCCCATTTGGTGGCTCCAAAAGAGTAAATAAAATTAGCCACAGATACAGCCGACAGTGTCTATGTATACTGCCCCTGCATATGTAATCACCTGCAGCAGGGCACCGGTTCGATGCACCATCACACCACCCAACATGTCGCTGTTTTTTGTTGTGGGCATACCTTCATGCACTTTTTCCGGACAGTGCCTGGAGTTCGTGCTCGTGTTGAACTTTTCCCGGGCCAAAGCTAGCAGCACTACACTTTCGCGTGCGCTTTCAGGGGCTTCACTGCCCCGGTAAGGTACCCACGGCATGGCAGGGAATGCGAATGACGCCTGATTATTACCACCGGACTGGACAGCTGCTTCTGCTTCGGGATCGCCACGGCAAAAGGGCATCACCGTCACTGCAGCAGCGTCTGACCAGCGACGCTCGTGCGAAATTTGCCCTCCCCAATCGTCGTCTTCAGTGGGTGAACAAATTTCTCACGCCGGGCATGGGTCTGCATTGAATTTTTGTGTTTACTTTTATTATTAGCTTAAATTTCATACTGCGTCACGATTTTTTCACCTCTCGGGCTAATGCTTTCCGTGGTGCTTGCATCGCTTTCCGCTCCCATTGCGGGTGAGAATGCACCCGTTCATGGGGTCGAAGGGGGGAGTTTTCGTTCGCTTTCATTTACCGAGCAACAGCAGCAGCAGCAGCAGCAGCAGTTGGGGGAAGATATTGACTTTTGATAAGCACACAGTACCTAAACAATGTGTCAGCTCGACTTACACTTAACCAAGCTGGTACGGTACTGGGTACTGGGTAAGAAGCAGAGGAGGTTTGGAATTAGACTCACGAGCATAAAAGCTTCGAACCGCACAAATGGCACCGTAAGTTCGCGTTAGTTTGGAAGCGGGGTTTTTTTTCGAAAACAAAAGTAATGCTCCCGGAGTTGTAGTAGAGCAAACCGCGTTCCAGCCGCCCGTACCGTACAGAAGCGCAAGAAGTGGGCCATTGGGTGGAAGAATCCCTTTGTGGTGGCCACCGGTGCCTGTCGAAACAATTGCCAACCGATGGCGTCTACGGTGGTTGGGGTTTCAGTTTGGCTAATCCGTGATTTTGGGGAATGGTTCCACGGGCTCAAGCCACTCCTCCCGAACTCCTCCTCCCTCTTGCGAATGATTCATTCGGCATTTCGATTGAGTCTCGGGCTTTTCCCGAGTCCCTGGCGCGATGTCTAGGGTGTCCCGTGTGGTGGTTTGGAGCTTTTTTCCGTCTTGTTTGTCCGCTCTTAATTGGACCGGACATAATGAGATGGCGGGACCGTGGACTCGGATACGGCAAACTGAATGAAAGGTCATGACTTTGGGCTTTACGGAGGCGTGGGAGAGTTGCGAGCTTTTTTTTTTGTTTTCGCTAGGATTTGTAAGGCGTGTGGAAGGAATACTAGAAAAATGGTTCGACAGAATGGCACTACGAGTGAATGAGTTCCTCTGGGACTCTTAATGGCGATTGAGCAGAGACTAGAAGAAGTTAACAATGAGGTTTGAATCTAATTGTTTGATTGGAGTGACTGATTGAAACATTAGGAGTGAAAGACAGAAACATTTCTTGTATTAATAATGGTCGTTGGTTTATATTGATTGAACAGAGCTGCTGCTAAGACTACTTAGAATTTTCACCTTCTTACTGCATATCGTTGCAAGAAGTCATTATAATACATTTAAATCCGATTGCAGTTTAACTTGTTGCATTAATTCCACTTCGAAAATCCTTTCATCTTTATGACTCAATGCTCATCTTGCCTAGGATCAACCCATTTCCAATGACACTCAGCGGTAGCATCATCATCATCAGCGAATAGTGTCACAATTTTCTACGGCACTTCAGAAACGGATCCCACTCGTCACGGGATCATCTTCGATTTATCCATTTCCACTGTCGCATTTCCACCGGTTCTTTCATCGATCATCGGGCCAGCAATTATTGCGCCAGCTTCCGCGCCATATCGTTTTGCCCCATTAATTGGCACCCTTCCGCTAACTCCTCGTTTAGCTGAGGGTTTAGAGCTCACAACACTCGTTCTCCAATTAAAGCTACTGCAGTTGGATGAACGGCTTGCAGAACTTGAGTCGTGTGTACGGTACGTCTTCTTCAGTGGCTGCTGATACGGCATCCCTCCTCGCACCGAAGGGTATCACCGAGCGGGTGTCACATCCCACGGCGTCACGTTATGCAGCTGCCCACTCGCAATCACCGACACCCACCCGGCCGCGAGTCACGGGTCGGGTGTTGACTGGTGCAACGATGGATGCCCGCCACACCATCGAGACACACGGTCTGGGAACGGTCACAGCCACCGATGAGTGTGTGTTTGTGTGTTTGTTCAGCAAACTTTGGCGAGTATTGCACCGTGCCGCCCGTTCGACGGGATTCCTTTCACTTGCGCTCAGCAAAACACTCGCAAGATTAATGATCCGTACGGCAAGGGCAGGCAATGCCGACAGCCGGGGGTTAAAACGAGACCAAAGCACGGCGCATCAAACGGCGCGCGTTCGCGTATGGTTATCGTGCATTTGCATCGCCGCTTATCGCGCACCCCGGGGCCCCCCGCCAGTGGTACCCGGTTGGAACCAGTGTGCGAACAGGTTCCGAAATTTATTTGGTACCAGCGATACGGAGCAAAAGTTGAACGATTCTGCTAGACTGTTGGTGTTGGCTGGCGCTTCAGGTACACTCACGGCACTTTGGCGCGGAAACCGACCACCCGTCTTGTGGAGTGATTTCAAAAGAAATATGACTCGCGGCTGCTTGCACAACTCCACACCAATGTGCCGCTGCAAAACTCATCCGCAAAAGACCGGCACTAATTTTCCCTACTCTTTTTTTCGCTCCCTCTCTATAAGGTGCAAATTCAAGACAATTCAGCCGAATCATGAGGGTACTTAGTAGTTATTTAAAAAACGGAAAAGCGGTTTACGGTAGAGTTGAGGTTTGGCCGATCGGTTCTTTGATAAGGATACGTTCCAGCTGTGCTAGCAAATAGGGAGAGACATTCTACGGTGGCTTGTTGATATCTTCACAGTTCTGGAAAGAGTTCCGTCGTGGGCTTGTAAAGTTATCAAAGCAGCTTCTTGAGGTTTTTATTTGTTTATTCTTTCTTAGAAAGATACTGGAGGGACAGTTTTTGTCACGTCCAGATGGTTGGTTGGCTGAAATGAGTCAAACATTAGAGACGAAGTTTCGCTGTATCGCTCTCACACATCATTCTTTGTGATGAATTTAATTAAAGTTCAGTAGAGCGAAGTAAGAAGTTTACCCTGACCAGCAAACAGTGAAATAAAGAAAAGTTTGACCCTTATGTGCTTCATAGAAATTGCTCATGAAAGACACATTTTAAAGCATATTTGGTCTTGAGAAAGATGTTAAGCACAGTGGACAACATTTTAGTCAGCTGAAAACCTTGTTGGGCCAAGTAAATTACTTTAATATCCTGTTCCACCCCATCTCTTTATATTTGACTACAATTAACAGCTGGTACGAGCATCCTTCCTTTTCGGTGAATGCGCTTGCTTTGACTACATTTCCTCGTGAAAGTTCCCCATTCTGCAGAAGATATCGCACAAGCACAAGGAATACTCGATTGCATCGATCATCGTTCTTTGCGCTCGCACGCGTACGCGGTGCATCTCGTTCGAGTAGGTGGAATGGATCCGATCCTCTCTACGACTCTGTTATTTTGCAACCTTTCCCCGTACGATCGCTCGTTGAAGTCTTTTGTATCGTTTCGTTATGTTCGCCCCGTTCGCTGCAGCGGCAGAACGCACTCCGGTCATGATGGTATCTAATCGATGGTTTCCCATTCCCAAACAATCATCCTCAAACGCCCACGTAACTCAAATGAGACATGTGAGTGTGTATGTATGTGTGTGTACAAATGTGGGGTGGAAAATTCGTTCATTATTATTGCTACGAACGGTGATGATCATATATACCCCCACCCCCACACACACACACACATGCGGTATAAATATTGAATTGGCACGATTTTCAACCGACCACGAGCGGAAGATGCACACCTTCTTTACGTTGGCGCTCGTGCGAGCGCTCGTCCAAGCAGCTAGGGTTGACTTCAGGAGGTCCACGCGAAACGTGGCTGCTGCTGATGCAAGAAGACGCTTCCTTTTCACTTTCCAGTGCCAGGTTGGCTGTTGGGACGGACGGAGTGTGACAGATCTTCGGTACCGGCAAAGCTCGAGTCATGAAATTCGTGCAGAAATCAGCGAGTAACGGTAAGGCACCGACCGGCCACACTATGGGAGTGGAGTGTCTACAGGTGGTGGCCAAATTGCTGTATTTTCTTGATGCTGTTGCCATCAACTTCATAAGTTTTACATAAAATTCTAGATATATAAGAAAGGATCTTCTTAAGAGCTCTCAAGAACTTGCGTTCACCTTATCAGAAAGCTTAAACAATCAAAAAAAGATGACAATTTTACAGCAACATCCCATAGTTGCAGTGCATCCAATTCTAATAGGGCACTATTCCGACACCACCGCTATCTAACTGTTTGTTCACCGCTTCTGCCGAGCTGAGGGTTTTTTTTTTTTCATTCTCACGTCACAATCACCTCGTCGTTGGACCACGGCGTGGGCCTCTGCCAGCCAGATCCACCCAAACACACCCGCACCCGCTGCCAGGTTGGCTTTCCCGGGCGTCAGAAGAAGAGCCGCAAGGATTGAGCTCGTGGGATTGGGACTGAATTTGTTATGATAATTTGGACTAAACATGCATAAATCTGGGTCTCTTGGTCATGATGCTGCACGTGTCTGCGTGTGAGGGTGTATCTGTGTGCGAGCTCTGTTTGTAAGTTTTGCGCTGGCGGTGTCAAATTAATTGAAATCTGCACGAGTCCGGCGATGGCACGAACTGCCCATTAGGTGGGCTTCGCCGGACGAAACGGTGAAAGAACGAACGAACGTCTTGGGTGACTGTGCATTTGCTTCGAGCACATCCCCATCTTGGGGTCGGTGATTTGTCCACGCAAGGCAGATGCAACCCGTCGCATTGACAAATAAATTTCCATCTCTCCCCCCTCCCCCACGCGACCAAACGCTAATGACGTGCCGTGCCGGGTCCGTGTGCAATCACTCACAATTGAAGCGACTTTTCAGCACCAACCGGGGGGTACGGGACAATTAATCATGTCCGCCCCACAGGAACGGTTTGGAAAGAGATCGCTTCACCGGTCCGGTCACCGATACAGGGGGTATGCCGCAAAACGTCTGCACACCCCCCAAAACGATGTGCCCGAACGAAGTGCCGTGATGGATGCATTCTTCGACGGGGAACTGTACCGAAAGGCACGGCTCGGAGAATGTCACCGTGTGACACCCGCACCTCTTCGCGGCTGAGACAAGGATGGGTCCGACATTCCAGCCGCTTTGCTCCGTCCTCGAACCAATCCCTTGTGCGAACTTTTCGGGGGGCAAATGGGAGCGATGGGAAGCTTTCGCAGAGCCACACATTCCTCGGGCTCTTTGGAGAATTGAGTTATTCACGAGTTACGCGCGCGCGCGCGCACCCCCGAAACTCGCGTTGCGCCCTTGTTAGGGATGGGAGCATCAAGCGCTTGGCAGAAGAAGCACATTAAAAAAAATCGGACCTTTTTTGAATGCGTCTCCCCTTGCGTGCCGCCATCTAGCTATCATCGCCCCACGAAGCACTATAACGCGTAGTAAATGTCGTGTGCGAAAAAAAAGCGTCACGCCGGAACGGGCCAACGGAGGCTGTCGTGTTCTCATGCTCTGGACACCTCTTCGTTCGCGAAAAATGGGTGTACACGTAAATGGTAAGTACAAGCGATTCTTGAATGAAATCGTTCCGCCCGTACGTCAGGCAGAAAGGGCGCATACAAGACAACAGAGGGAGAAGAAGCGAAAAAACACTCAACATCGCTTCGACAACCAACGACTGCACGCAACACGCGAAACGTAACGAGCCGACCAGCCGTGCGCGGCCAAGGGTCAAACGGTTGAATGATTCGTGGGACGCTGTACGAAACATCGCGCGTCTCCGGTCTCACCGTGCCACCGACCCCCGGATCCATAGCGATCAGCGTAAGGCAAGGTGTTAAACGATTTGTTATTTCTTGCGTTCACGCGAAAAAGCTCTCGCGCGATCGCTTGCTCGCTGCTGCGCGATCGATCGGAAGGTGGGCAATAAATATTCAACGACAATTGCTGTCCCATTTGTGTGGCATCCTGCTGGGCATTGGAAATCAAAGGGGTGGGAAGGGAGGCAGGGATGGTGAGAGGGATAGGGATTTTGCGGTAGCTTATGGTGATAATCGTGCCGATCAATACAGTTTTACGGCTGCTGCTGCTGCTGCTGCCGCTGTGATGAAGCCCGCCCGTAGATCGATCGGGAATGGGAAATGGATGTTTCGATTGTGATCGCGAGATGTATTGTTGTGTTAAGTGTTTTCGATGTTGAAATGAAATTAATCATGGCGGGAAATTGGTTAATAAGTGAATAGCGCTTTTGATTGGACCTCGATTGTTTGGGTTTGTTTGAACGGGTGTATTAAAAAAATGGAAAAATATGTATTATTTACTATAGCATATCGTTGACAAGTAAACCATCTGGTCAATGTAATGAATATCTCTTAGTGAACCTTGACAAAGTAAGCAAAGCAACAACATTTCCTAGAAAGAATTGAACAACCTTCACTCTTCTTGGTGTGTATCTACATCGTTTCCGCTGCAATTGTTGTAATTGAACAAACAACAAACAGCAACTAGTCTAGCATAGCCCAATTAAGGCACCGGAGACGATCTCGAACCCGCTGGTCAACAATGGTGGTACCGACCACCTACGTGCTGTTTTCTCCTGCGCACCTCAACGCCACAATTCGGTGGCATCTTTCTAATCTGTTAACATTTTCCCGCCGTACACGATCTGTTAACATTTTCGTCGAGCCGATGTGAACGGTGGAGACGGAAGAGTCATCGATCCTGCGCGCGACATGTAAGGAGCGATGTCCATGCACGTGTTCCGCCGGATCCCTGGATCGCCCTGCCATACATCCAGGGCTTTACCGCGTGGAGTCGCTGCTTTCCCACCATCACCACCACCATGGCCGGAAACATGTGAGCGTTCACCAACACAACGGTGCAGCAGCACAGCAGTAACACAAAAATCCGCACAAACCGCTACCACCTATATCGGCCGGCACGGGGAAACGGTGTTTATGCAAATTAAACACCGATCTCGTCCGCGCTTTTGCACTGCGCGTGCTTATGCTTTTGTTCTTTGCGAACCGTTTTGCCGGAGACCGGAGTTGTGTACGGTTTTTATGTTGTGGCCTGTTGTTGCAGCCGTTTCCCGCACCCAGCGCTGGGGAGTTACGCCCCCGACGCTTGGCGAAGATGAATTCTCGTGTCGCTGCTTTCCGAAATGGTAAAACAATTTTATTATGTTGTTACCGTTTTCACCGTTGCCGAACGCCCCGCTGACAGCTTTCCTCACCACACACACACACACAAACACACACAGAGGCTTGATTCCAAAACGGGTGCAAACTTGTTAAAATAAAATAAAAACTAAATCGTGTTCTGTGCCTTTGGAGCGCTTCTGCAATTTCACCCTTTTCCGCCCTTTTTGCACGTTTGAGCGGCCGTGTGATGGGAACGGATGAGATGATGGAGGTCGTCCCGTCGGTTTGTTTTACGGAATGATTGAGATCATCTTATGGGATGGCGAGGTAGGAGCTGTTGCAGCGGACGAGAAAGGAAATACAATACAATCGTGGGTGGAAGGGCAATTATATATTAGACATTTGTCTTCTGCCGGAGTAAATCGATCGTTTGATGCGGAGAGGCCCAGGTTTCAAGGGGTGTCTAAAGAATACCAAAAAGGCTAGTGGGGTTAAAGGGATCTTAAACTGCAATTAGAGTTAATTTCTTCTAGTATTACTTTAATTTCATATTTATTGTTCATAAAACCATTCTTTGGAGCATCTTTTCTCGAACATCAATTAAAAGCAAAAGGATCTTCTCAAACCATTTCGGCGTTGAACGTGATCGTAACGACTTCAAGGCGACTGAGGGCGAAACTCTATTGAACGCCTTCGCTTTCAAGACTCCACTCCACAGAATGGAAAGATCACGAGACCTTCGTACGGGGCTAGCAGTATTGCAGAATTGGTCCATTCGCTTCGCGTTGCCCTTCCTCTCGACCTGGCACACTCGATCGGGACGGCACCAAGGGATGGGGCCAACCGATCTAGGTTTGAATTTGGAGCAGCAGCTCGCCTTTTGGAAGTGCCGTTTTCCCAGGCATTTCGCATACGTTCGTTCGTTTGTTTGAGGCAACTCATCTCGTCTATACGGAGCAGGGAGCTTAGCTGACTGGCTAGATTGCACCATCCCGGCTGCCCTCGGTGCAGCGAAAAACATTAACTTCGTGATTTGATTTAAATTCTCTGCCCTTTTTCCGACCGGCGACCACAGGGTTTGGGGGTGGCGGCCATCTGAAGATGGCACACGT
The DNA here is from genome assembly GCF_016920715.1 of Anopheles arabiensis. Classification (NCBI taxonomy): domain Eukaryota; kingdom Metazoa; phylum Arthropoda; class Insecta; order Diptera; family Culicidae; genus Anopheles; species Anopheles arabiensis. The sequence goes on from NC_053517.1 coordinate 21,482,759, forward strand.
TAAAGGGTGGCCACTCCCGCGCTGAGAGGACAAGCGGATTGGTCCAGGAAGTATCATTTCTGGCTCAGCTTGCGTTGATGAGGGTTAAAAAATGCTTTTTTGTTGGAATTTTTACAGCGTTTTTAAAGCTACAGAACTGTTCTTAAGCTCAACATTAGAACCATAAAGACGCCCAATTGAGATATTCGACGTTCACCCATTACAACCACCAACAGGCTTTGGTGGGCCAAGTAAGCCACGTTCCGCAGCCAGGATTGCGATGCGAAAGTGAAGGCAAACACTAATTACCGCCGCAGACGGACACTAATCACGCGTCACGACAATGCACTTACATTTGACTTTCGGTTCTGCAACTTACTAGCCCCATCGGCACCGCACCTGTCGTTGCCGCCCGCCGCCCAGAACACCCAGAAGGGAAAGGAGTTGCTGGTCCAATTCTCATTAGCTGGTTTGATTTAACCGAGACGATTGGCTGCGTGGAGGGAAGGCAAGTGGCGACGGCCGTAATAACGATGTTAAGAGCTAAAGTAAACGGAACCATAACTCAGTCGTCCGATGTGTTCCACATGCACTTCCACACGAATGCTGGCATGCAACATACCGTTGCATTGGAATTAAGGTTAGAATTTCACTTCCCAGAGGTGTGTGTGTGTGTGTTTGCTTCCGTGAGTGCTGCAACATTGTAAAGCTGCCAACACACAGCCCGAGCGTGTTTCCAGTCAAAAGGTCAGCAAACCTGCGCACCGGAACCTTGCGTGAACTTGCGCTGCCACCGGTGGTTCCCGCCACTGGAACAAAAGAGCATCTCGCAACGGTGCAAACGGTCGTGCACTGCCCTAGCCCTCTTTCTCTCTCTCTCTCCACGGATCTGTCGCTGTCTGTCTGGTGTGCTGGACAGCAAACGGTCGGACCTGAAGCCGATGGGAGTTTACCGTCTCCCGGACGGTCTATGCTTCCAGAAGTGCAACGCGCTGTAACACACCTGGAACACGCCATAGACAGTTACGATGCACGGCAACGCCGGATGCTGCTGAAGGTTCTAAACAGCCCGAAAACATGTCATTAAGACCCACTGGGAGCGGGTGTCAGTTGTTCGCCGAAACAAGTCGTGTCCACGGCGCACACAGCCAATTTGACATGTTCGGCTCATGTCTCTAGGCGAACGTTTCGCTCCAATTTTAGATCCACGCCGCGCAGAAGCGCTTTGGATGCTCTTACCCGGTGAAATGGGTGGGCCGATCGACGAACTGGCAAACCCGATGTCCACCCGTTCGCTAATTATGTAATGCACTATTTTGGGCCCATGTTCTTTCGTGGGCTAAATAGAGACACAGCCCTCCACCAGTGTGTGTTGCTTCGTGTTTGTTTTTTTGTTTTCGTTCCTTCCTTCAATAACATTGAAGTCACTCGCTTGTTTATGATTCATGTCTCGTCTCGACTACACACACAGCTCGTTTGTCGTCCGGGGAGGTTGGGCTTGAAACTGAAAGCCCGCTGGAAGTCATGTTCATGTTCCCTTTCCTTCCCGCCCGGTTCCGCCGGTTCCGCTAACGATCGCCGGACAAGCGCTGGGACAACTCAATCCATCTCGTCCAGTAATAAGTCCAGAGAAAAAGCTTTCCGTCCTTATTAACGTCGCCCGGTCGACGGGGCTGCACTCCCACACGAGCCACGCCGAGGATATGGAAAATGATGCTGCACTTAAGCGTTATGGTGCAGTCATGCTGAAGCCGTTTTACTTAACGATTGCTGTGGAGTGTCGCTGCAATGTCGGTGCACAAAATGGGGAAAATATCAGTTTAAAGCCAGCGAGGTATTGCAGCTCCAGGTCCGAGGTCTAAGGTACGCTCCAGAACTAACCACCGCGTGTGGTGGCGCTCTGGGTGGATCGGACGATGTCTATGTGCTGCTACACGCCCCATTGTCTCGACCGTACACACCGTCCGCTCGCTTTACATTTCAGACGCTTTATCAAATCCTTAATTACAGCTTCGCCAACAACGACGCTCCAAACCGTGGCCCGGCGTGGTGATGTGATTAACTGTAATAATTGTTTCTTCCGTCCTCCGATGTTTCGCCTGCGTACCCTTCACGTAGAGCGTACTGCGAAAGGGCAGGCCCGGTAAGGACTCAATTCCGACAGCACAGTGCGGGGGTGAGCACACCCATCGGGCAACCGATCGTACCGGGGTCAGAAGATGCACCAGTGTGGACGACGGAACTTAATTAATCGTCAACCCTCGCGCACTGCAGGATAAATGATCGACGATCATCGTTAGTCTGCGAGCGTGTTGTTGTTCTTTTTTTTGCACAATGGATCTCCACTGATGCTCCCTTCATTCTCGAGGGCTCACAGAAGGGTGGGCTAGGGCTGACGAAAAAGGGAAAGTGGTGCGCTTTCGCCCGGGAGGGACGTTCCGATCGTTTCGGAACACTCCCATCCGGTTCGTACCAGGCGGGCGCTCGTTGCACACAAAACAATTGCACACAAAGCGTCGCGTAGTGTTTTTTCTCCTCGTTTTCGTCTTTCTGCGAAGGCGTGCGTGACGCCCGCGAAACTTGTGGCCGATCGGGTTCGCACCCCTGTTCGCACGGAGGACGATCCCTCGTCCGGTTGCCCGGTGGTAACGCGCGCTGTGGTAACGTACATCGATCGTGGAGGATAAATTATTCATTCATCTCGTCGTCGTCGTCGCGCGTAGCTTATGAGCGATGCTGGGGTGACAATTTGGCCACACCTCAGACACAGACTGCTTTGTGTGTACCCCCCCCCCCCCTTCCGACCCAATCGAAGGGGACGGTGTAGCAAATCCCTTCGAGCTGCAAATTACCAAACGACACGGCTGCTAACGATCACCGAAAGGGATGAATCAGTCTCCAGTCGGGGCTTGCGAAAACGACGTCCGGAATACGGTGAGCTGCCGAGGCGGCCCCGGGTTCTTGGCCGAGGCCTTCGGGCGGCGTTTGGCCAACGGTTTCGATGGCTGTGGGCATGGGGGTTGGTTTTAAAAATGTTATAAAAAAAACCGTGTCATACCCTTCTTCGTTCGGTACAGCGTTTGGCGATAATTTATGATGGTAGGTTAATTTGTATGCAATTGGATCAATGCCTGTGAGACGGGCCCTGCGAGTTGATCATGGCGATCGTTTCGTGGGAAAGGGAAGGGGGTGGAGGCTGGAATGGCGCTATGAAAAAAAAAACGCGCGTTCACGCGCCACGTACTGTCCGACCCGCAGCATTTTGGCCGTCGATTTCAAATCAGCTTCTGGGTTGTGCTTCTAGCAGAAGGCGACAAAACGCTGGCAGCGAGTGTTACCGCACGACCAATGTCAAAGTTTACAGTGCGACGCGGTGGACAAAGGTTTCAAGTTTGCAGCATGTTTATATTTAAATATAATTAAAAGCATCTATTGTTTGTGTTTACGGGTGGTTACTGATAATGACGCGTGTGGTTAAGTTACTTTCACAAACATTTTAAAGACACGTGGTTGATCATAACGGACCAATCATCAACATAAAGGTTGACATTGTTTTTGTTTTTTGTTGGAATTGTTAAAAGGCATTGCATGGCGTCCTAGAAGACGCTTAGAAGAGCTGGATGTAATAATAATTTAAAGAAAAGCTAGTAATAAAGTAATAGCTAAGTTACAAAAGTATTTGTAAGAAAAGCATTCTTAGTAGAATGCTGTAGATGCTATGCTGTCTCGCAAGTTGGATGGACTAAAACCGTTAACATCAACCTTCATCTCTTTCCTGGAGAATATTAATCCATAAACGTTATCAAATTGACATTATAACACATTCACATAGAAAAATCCCTTGCTAAACCGTTTTCAAACAGAAGCTACAAAAGAGTTCAACGTTTGCATAAGCACTGCGCGTCGCTTTATGCAAAGACCCTTTCCATTAGCAGGGACCACACGTAGACATTTCCTCACATTTCCCGAGGTCACACCGATGGCTTTCTGCCCGAAAAAAAACAACCCGTTTCCAGCAGCCACACCAAACCAATCGACCCGTCCGACAAGAATTATTGATTTTCCATAACGAATAGCGAAATGTATCCGTATGTATGCATACGGACCATCGGTCTTACCCCTTCGTTTTTAAGGTTTTGGTCCGTTGCCCTATCAGAAGCTTTGGGATGAAAATTTAATTTACAAAAAAAGGAAACATCGCAACTACAGACTGTCACGCACCGTGACCATGGCACCGGATGGTGCTGGGCAGGGCACCGGCATTAGCGAGCGAAAATGATCCGTGATTTCCGAATGATTCATTATGTAAAGCAGATGCAGATGTATCCGGCGAATGTGTGTCCCGGGTGTGTCCTCCGATGGCCGCCTGGAAGCTGTGGGTAATGTGCGTATCCCGGGACCCCTGACAGCCCGTGAGTGAGGATAAAAAACGGGGTAACCAAAAAAAAAAAACGGGGAAAGACAACACACACGTTAGCGGAGGGAATAAGTGAGGCCGTTTTAAAGCTTCCGAAAAATAAAATAAAAACGTTCAATCTGTGAAAAATGATTACGAGCTCCGAGGGGGAAAAAAACTTACCCGGTGGTTAGTGATGGGTCTTAGTGGCGTTTTTTCCTTTGTCTTCGTGTTTTTTCCATAAAGTTTGTGACCCTTACGAGCGCTGTGTGAGTGTGTGTGTGTGAGAGAGAGTGCGTAACTTCCTCTAAACATATTAATATCCTCGCGCTCAGATTGCCCAGCTTTTTTATGCTGGCTGTTGGGACGGTTTTTTTTATTCCTTCTTCTCGCTATTCTATTACAACAAAGTGCGAAGATGCGCTGCGCGGCATTGTACCTTGCCCTCCACTCTGCGGTCCCTTCATCAGCGATGATTGAAAGATACCCTTCCCAATGTCACTGCCACGCACAGGGGAGGGGAAAATGGAAACTCTTCTATCGGCATTACAACGCAGAAGGAAACCCATTCCAATCCTGGTGACCAACAACGCGAGCCAAGCAAGCAACTAGACACGAAACATGCATTTCCATCGCCCCGGTACGCCCATTTGGGACGGGAGCCCCCATCTCGTTGGAAAATTAAAACGTTTTGGGAAACAACGAGCTGCACGGCCCAATGAAATGAACACCCATCAGCCCACGGGCAGCACGGGAAGACCGTTAATGTGCTGAGATTAGGCTTTTTTTTTCTTTTCAGAAGGGTGCATATGCATATAGGAACGTTTTTTTTGCTTCCAGAGATTGTATAACTCCTTTACCTACCCCAACAAGATGCACTTTTATGAGACGGGTTTTTTTACACTAATCAATTAACAGTGGTTCTACAAAAAAAACGGGGTAGTCGTTTCGGAGTGGTTGTGGTGTACGTTGTCAGGTTTGATGCTCCTTTTGAGCGGAAGAATGCTATTTATTTCCATTTAACTCGGACACGAACGAAACAAAAAAGGTTTAGTTTGGTTTGGTTAAGGAATGAAAATAAAAGTAATATATCGGGAAGGAGAGCTATTCTATAAATCACGGTTAAACTACATCCCGAAGTAGCTGAAATACTTAAATAGTAGATATTTACGTTTATAAGTGATTGCTAATTGAAATCCGCTAATTTATTTCTATAATTTATGTAACTCTTAAGAAGGCAGCTTAAAACGAATTATTAAATAATTGAAGATCAATATGTTTAGTAGAGTAAATTTAAAATATAATCTTACAAATTTACAGCTCATTTGATGATGTTAGTGACTGTGAAAATTATCAATCACAAATACTCAAAAACAATCAAAAAACGTATTTAAAAAATCCTAAAACATCCATGTCAAGCATTTTACTGCACTATACAAAATATTTGCAGCATTAGCAACGACCCACCCGATTTTTCCGTTCCCACGATCCAGTGGCATTACGCACACAACCCATCCCGGCCAGTCCGGGAACATCCAGCTGCAAAAGGTGAGTCGTTTATCCGGGTGAGATGATTTCTTTGCTAATTTTCAATCAACAAAACACGCCATTTCTTCGAACCCAAAAGATGCCCTCCTCCCTAGTGCATCCTTACGCCGCACCGCCAAACTGATTTGCAAATCAAACCTTCTTGCCTTTGTCCGGTATCCTCCCGTAGAATAAAAAAAACCCTCCCTTGTGCCCGCTCGTTTTTTGTCATCAATTTTCTTCACCCAGCCCAATCCCAACACCTTTGGCTGCTGCAAGGAAAACTGCAGTCCAACAGAAGGGGACAAATGAACAAAAATAAGGAACAAAAAAATTACCATCCCATCAGATGCGTTCGTGCATGGGACGCTGCACGGGCCGGCTGCAAAAGATGCGCTCCCGGATGGACGGGAACGGAAACGGAACCGTTCCTTTTGCGGGCAGCACGCGGTGCAAAGGACGAGCAGCGTACAAAAAAGCGTACCCCTCCTTGGGTTGCGTAAGAGTCCCTCGCGAAAGAAGTTGGGAAAAAAATCAGTACAAACTAGTTCTTCCTTTCTTTTTTTGTTGGTGATGCTTTATTCCCCTATCAAAAAAATCACTCCACTGAGTCGCGTGAGAAACGGTGAAAAAATCGTTTTTCAAACACACACACGCACGAAGATTTCCACCACGGATCTTCTTTACCGAAAGCGCAAAATCGGGAGGGGTCCGGTGTGTGCGTTTTTTTATCTCGCTCCAAGGGAATTTCGATTACGCATAGCGATGCATCTTCCCGATGGGTTTTGAGTGCCTATGACATGACCCTAAAGCCTAGACCAAAATGAGAGCAACGCAGCAATAGGGCACACACTACCGGGACTGACAGCCAGCCAGCAAAAAAAAAACGGCCGTGATGATGATACCCATACGTGTCTTGTCGGAGGGAAACGACAAATAAAATCTCACGCAACATTGCGTACCGCGCTGTCCATGAAGGCCGGAACAAATCACATGTTTGGACACTTCCGAAGCAGCTGGTACGGGAAGCGCCTGGCATGGGATTTTAAAACATGTTTAAAACATCTATCTAATACAGCAGTAGGAAGAGCCGTTTCAGAAGCGCTGCTCCGACATCCCTAAAGGATAATTATCAACTCCCAACGCTCACTCACACGGAAGCTGTGGGCTCTTAGCTCACGTTCTCGCCTACCTCCTTCTAATCGAATACCATCTGGAGCGGCGGTGGTTCGGTTTAATCGGAAAAGAGGTTTTAATTTCGCTCTATCACCTTCTGCATCCGTTCCGTAGCTAAGCCCTCAGGCCGGCTTTACCCGGACCGTGCACTGCCCACCTTTTATTGCAATCATATACTGCTCATCCTCTATCCACTGCATTTCCTTTTCCAAAATCGAACAAATTGTCCGTCCGTTTTTTTTCGTTTCGTTCGATTCCAAAATAATATCAAACAAAAAAACACCTGAGCGAATGCACACATTTCATTCGTCATGAAATTCAATCCCAATCTCGCCCCAAAACTAACGGTACCACCGGTGCGGCAACCATTCGATCAACAGCAGCAACACCAACGAAAAAAAAACGGACCAAAACCTCATTCCGACGCACCGTAGCGAATCCTTCGCGCATCCGTTTGCGTTTTCCCATCAGTGCGCTTGCTAGCCAAAGGAGAGGAGAAAAAACCACACAAAAACGAATGAAAACTGTTGTGGGTTGGATCGACGGTCCAGAAATCATCATCAAAACCTGGCGAACCCATCTGGATTGAAATCTGGAACGAAAGAAAAGAGACAGAGTGAGAAAGACAGAAAAAAACCTGAGCGGCAAAGCGCGTCCATCAACAGGATGAACCTGCTGGCAAAGGATCTCCGGGCCCTCCCTTCGGGTCCTCCCCCTTTGGGTCATTCTCCGGGGGCGGACGGCGAATGAAGTTTATACGCGTTTTAGCTCCCGGGGCACGGAATTTGCTCCCGAAATTTCGGCGATCCAATGCCTCCTCCGAAGCAGCTATCAGGTAGCTTCCACCAAAACAAAGCAAGCGAAAAAGGATCTTCCGTTCTGTGTCCCACGCTACGGCGTTCGTCCAGCACTGGTTGGTACAACGGTATAAATGTGTTTTATTTTTTCCCTCTATTTTGGTGTGTGTGTGCATTTCGACCTTCTTCTTTCTAATAACGGACCATTTTTTCAGGTTGTGGGTTGATGCGCTGTGCGCGTTTTTTTGCTTTGTGTGTGCGTTAAAACATGTGGTTTCCAATGTAGGTTAGCAGACGCGATGAGAATGTTTGAATGAGGCGAGTATCCGCTCGGTGGCCGCAAGAACCACTCTCGGGAAAGGCTCTCGAGTGTCTCCATTATTGCCGCACAAAGCCAGCAGCCCGAGATTTCATTCAACAAAGCGCGCTCAAATTCACTTCAACACAAAAGGCTCTGCTTTTTAATTAGATCCTTGATCGCTGATCATCGCAAACGGGAAGGACTTGCGTGCTGTTCTCTGGAAGGAGAATTAAAATGATTGGAATGTAAAGCATGCACCACGAACGATGATTGTAATCTAAGAGTAAAAAGAACACTAAACTAGATGCTAGACCTATATTACATATCTTCTTGTAAAAAGTTTATTTCTCAGGACATTCAATTCAAGCGAATGTCCTTCGCTGTCCTTTCAATCGAACGCTATGTTTTTTAAGGGACGTTCTTCAAACTTCACCCATGAGTGCAGCCATTGAACCATTTTCATTCCATGCATGAACGGAGGCTCAAGTTGTTGCAGATGCACAGCGCCTCGGGGTGCATCCAGCGTAGGTCCAGGATCGTGAGCAAAACAGTTCTGGACAGCGTAAGGCCGTACGATCGCCCTTCTGAACGGCCTAAGGGGTTGGTGTTGGGCAATTTATTTTCTTTCTTCTATCTGCGCCTAAGCATTATTCACACACAAAAAAAAACCGGTGAGCTTGCGGATATGTGTTTTTTTATAAACTCCCTTTTTTTATTTTAAATCCCGCGTCTGTCATCCCTGATCGCTTCTGTATTCCGCACCCTGAGGGTGACCCATTTTACAATGACACAGGAGAAGAAAAAAATCATCACTGGAACGTTGTCTTGAGAAAGAAATGTATAAAGAGCAAGGTAAAAAAACAAGCAGTGAATAAAAACGATCAAGGGATAATGCTAAGCTCTTTTGTTTACTTTTGTTTATTTTTCAGCGTGTACAGAGCTTGCGAAATGGACCTTCTTGCCTGTGCTAGGCTTTGCGTGCGACCAGAACATGATCGCTTGTCATTTTCATGGCCAAAAATCCATTCTTTTTGTGTGTCAGTGTAATATTTTCAGCAATTTTCTTTGGAATTCGTTGGGAAATTTGCTTGATGAGCCAAGAACTATAGTTAATATTTTCACAATTTTGCTTAAGTTTCGTCTATTTTTTTATATTCCGGCTTAGGTTACTGAAGTCCTAAAACCCTCTTTTTTCCTCTAGAGACCACCGCAGTAGCAAAGGCCACTGACCAACTCACCCTCGGACACGCGTCCGATCGAACGAAATTGCCATCGAATTGCAATCGATTTCCATTTCAACGGTCGAATGGTCCCGGAAGGGTGGCGAGCATCGACCACCGGCGACACAAAACACCGTCCCTGGTTACCGCTCAGGCCCTCGCGTCACGTTGGGCATTTGCATTCCGACTTTCCCGATTCGTTTCGCTCGGTCTTCCTGATACACTTGCCATACATCCGTTTTTGATACGTGCGTGTACATGTACATGTCCCGAAGTCCTGGGCCGTTTTTTTCACACGCTCCAGCCACCGGTCTCTGCCAAACCTCTACCCTTCCCCTTGTACTGTTTGATTTTGTTATGACGATGACGGTTTCCATGCCTTTCCTTTCCGCCTGTCTTGCGCCGCCGGATCCATTTGCATAATGTTTAATGTCGATACAGTGCTTCCCCTCCCGCGATGTCCTATTTCGATACTCCGATCTGGTCCCATTACCATTAACCATTCCTTTTTTTCCCCCATTCCCTAGCACATTGCGATCCGAACGGACTGCCAGGGTCACCCCGGGGATGGGACGCTCGTGCGACACTGTCCCGCTTTTGTGTGTGTCGCAGTTGACGTCCTCGAGCACGCAACCGGCCAAAAGAGGGACACGATTGTTTCTCTTTTCTTTTTTTCTTTTTTTTTGCTTCATTCTATTTGTGGGCTGCAAATGAAAAACGCGCACACAAAAAGGAAGGTGAGCTGGGGGGTGGGGAAGGTTCGTAGCTCATACTCGCGAGCAAAGTGAAAGCAAGCGCAAACGAATAACTATCGCTTCACGCTTTATTCTAAATGAATAAATGTTATTTTTATGGATTTATTGATTAAACATATCGGTCCGAGCGAAAAGGGCGCTAAACGGGGAGCGACCCCCGGGGCGTGACAGGGACCAGGGACGCACTGGTTGACGCTTTCCGTGGCCGGTGTCCTGTGAGTCGGGCAGTCACGTTTGTTACGATGCGGACGCAAGAAAGGAATACTTAGGGGCAGAGGGTGTCGTTGTAGACCCACGAAAGGTAACGGTCGTTTTCCGGTTTGTGGTGTATCGTGTCCTGGACTGCATGACGGGGGTGCACAATTTTTCGCATGACCACCTTACTAAGTTGTTTATTTTTGTGTGTTTTTCTCGGGCAACGAGGAAAGGTATTGGTATATTTGGTAAGGCTGCGAATCAAACACATTTTTCAAATGATACATCAGAGCTGGATACTAAAAAACTTCTGCATGTGACAGTACGGGGGTTTTTTTTTTTAATGATAATTTGTTTACTAATCCGCCCCAAAAGTATGCAATTTTTTTAACAAAATTGTCCTTTTTTAGTGCTTTTTTGCACTTTATTTGGCATGTGACGCAGCCATGCAGAACATCAACCCACCCCATTACAGTGGGGTGAAAATGAGTGGTCAATAAATTGGTTAGCACCCTGCCCTTTTTTGGTGTAACATACCAGCTATTGGAATAAATGTATTGATTAAACAATGCAGGAGTCGCATCGAGCCCAATCCTACACACGCTAAGCGTCCACTTCCCCGGGCTGGGACAAAGGAATAAATCAACCATAAACCGGGTGCGTAATGCGTCTTTCCCATACTTGCCTGATGAATTTCCTCGCACAGTGGACGTTCGCTTTCTGTGGCCGGGCTCTTGCTTTTTGTGTTATTAGGCTTTTTTCTTTCATTGAAAAGGGGAACATCAATGAAACAATTGTGCTGTTACTTGCGTTTCACGTTGCTAATACCAACGTACCATAAGCATAGCGTCACGGAAAGGCTCACATACGGATGCGCCAGCGGGGAATTATTAAACTATTGAATTGCATACATCTATCGCACACTCACCAGAACCAGACAAATCCGATAAACAAACTGCCCGTTAAAAGGTTTACCGAAACACCGACCGCTCACAGCAGCAGCAGCGCTTTCGACAGCAGTTGCAACATTGTGTAAACATCCTGTGGCGGTCCTGCTACTTGCTGCTGCGGGCGGAACCAAACTCCTTGGCCTATGCCCATGCCCAACCAAAATCCGGTAGCTATGCACGAAAGATACGCCCGTACACTCCTTGGCCAGCCTTTGTCGGCATCCATCCTTTCTTTGCTTCTCCGTTTCCCTACGCTCAGCGGCGGGCAGGATGCATCTTACCCCGAGCGCCCCGAAGACGTTTCGAAATTCGTTTTGTGGCACGGGGATTTGTGTGCATGAGTAGCGTGTGTTGTGTTTGCCACTGTTTTGCTGCACCCTGGCCCTGGTTCTCGGGGACCCGGGGAATGAATTTAGCAGGAAAAATCAATAAAATTGCAATCGATTTTGCCGGTCGACCATGCGGAATAAATGGGATTAATTTGTTTGCAGACAATCGGTCGGTTGGCCGGGCCTTGTGGGTTCGTTGAGCTTAGCGTAAAGACGGTGGTAAGGGAAGGCCCCGTGTAAAGGGCCGTGTTCATGCTGCAGACACTGGTTTTGAGCAGTAATTGCGTACAGGAAAATAGGCAAAAGGTTGTACTTTTTTGTGTTCCGTTGTACCGTTGTGTATATGTGAGAATGTAGCAACTAATCAAGGCTTAAGAACAAATGTAAAAAAATGGGTTCACAGAACATTTCAAGCTATTTGCAAAATAGTTTTCACCTATCAACCTGTTTAATTTAAAAAAAAAAACATCATATTAAATTTGTATAGAACTTCTTAAACATTCCGAATTCCCTCACAAACCAACAGTACGCAATCCGTTGCACTTCCGCCCGCCGACACAATATCCTGTCGCCTGTATCGAATTCTGCACCCGGACGGTCCCAGCATCCTGCGCCCCCTGTAACCGTTCGATCAAATTTCGATCCGAATAATACCTCCCACGGAATTACGGCGATAATTTGATCCGCCGTTCGCCGTGCCGCTCCTGGGACCCACCGCTGGCCGGTTTCCATTTCCGGTCGGCAGGCACAATGAGCGAATGCCGAGGTGGTGGGGGGGGGGGATCGGCATGCATCGACAAGGGAAAAATAATAGAAAACGAATCGTGTTCCACAAACACAATGACAGTTTCGGTACGGGCCCCGGGCTGAGCTACTTTCTCCAATTACGCTCTGTTTTTTTTGCTATTTTATTATAAAGCTCAATATCCGTTCCATTCCGGATGTGACGGAATGTGTGTCCAGGACGGTGCAAATTATTCATTGTGGTTGAACCGTGAAGAATTTGGTGTGTCTCCGATTATACTCGCTCGGTAAATAATGTCCGGTTGGTCCGGTTTGGTAGGTAAGCCTGTTCGGCGGAACGATTATCGGGGCGGTTGATCCCGAGCGTAGCCGGTTGTCATCGAGGAGATCAGGATCGTGATCGTAAAATGTGTCCTTTGCCTGTAACGCTACACTTGGATGTCCTTTCATAGTCGTAGATGCTTCTATAGCACACACACACAGCCAAAAGGAACCCTTGTTTCGGCCGTTCTGTTTTGATTTTTAATTTTCTTCAATTGTCCTTTTGGCCGGACCTTCGGAGCTGGACGCACGTATAGGCAACAGTGGGAACAGTGACAATGTGCTTGTAGGCGGATGACTGTCCTAAAATAATCTATTTGTGCCGTTCGAGGAACCGGCCCGGGCAAGGGTCATTCGGACAGCGAAAGAACAAGTGTTCTAATGATCAGATAACAGGCGTGCATTTCCTCTCGTCCCGGTGCTTGTCAAGCAACGCAGCACAACTTTTTGGCACATCTGGACCCATCGGTGACCGTGGGAATTGGGTCGAAAAATCATTCTTTCCTTTAGCTTTTTTGTGCGTGAAACGGGAGGAATGGGTTCGTCGTTGATTCACAAACAACAAATCGGAGCATTCCAATACGGAGAAAGGGGTAGCTTTTCGTCGTCCGGTTTATGCGATCGCAGGGGGGTATTTTTGCAAATTTTCTTATGTGCAATGTTTCTCGTCCACAAAACCGTGTCAAATCGGAACCAAATGTCTGGCGAGAAATGGTGCACACGCGCGCGCGGCATTTTACAAAACATATGCATCAATCCGGCAAGCAAGATCATTATGAGCGTTTACATAAAAGCCGCCGCTCAAGCATGCCGCCAAAAGCACGCACCTCCGTAGAGGCCGTTTTTTGCGGCTTCATGCCGCCAAAGGCTGCATCAAAAATTCGCAACACACACACACGCATTTCACGCACGGCCAACCCTCAACGGCAAACCATACGACGGTACAACACGCACCGGTGCAAAAGCCAATCGCCGGGATCGTTCTTTGGCCCCTCTCTGTTTCTTCCTCTTGCTCGCCAAACGACAGACGCGTCAACAAAACAATAAAGCGATTAAACGGCATCGAAATGCATCACCGCAGCACCGTTGTGTGTGTGTGTGTGTGCATGCATCGGCGGCGTGCCGTGTTGGCCGGGCGGGAGGATTAAATTTAAATTTTATGCTCTTATGCTTTCGGTGGGCTTGTCGAGTGTCTTTGCTTTTTTTGTTTGTCTATGTGTGTTCAAAAAATGGTAAAATCCTTCACTCCGTCTCTAGGGGTCATTGTGGTTGATGTTTTTTTTCTTTGGTTTCTTAATGTTCCTCTTTTCGCCTTCCATAACCTCACGATGGTTGCGCATTATCCTTGCAGCGGGCCCCGAAGTTCCGGGCAGCCGACCCGATTCCCGATTAACGTTATTGATTGCTTCCCATTCCAATGGACAACCGAGCCGGTACCGTTCTATGGTTGGGTGCTTCCACAACGAAAGGTGCGAGAATAGTGGCCGGAAAACCAATCAAAAACACAACGCTGGACGCTTTTTGCCTGGTGCGCTTCCTAGTGGCCCGAGGTTTTTTTTCTGTTGCGATCCACTCAACCACGGACCACCCGGACGCTTTCGGTGTTAATCCTTGCGTAAAATTTAACAAACCAACAACAACCAGCCTTGTGCGTACATATCCTTTCCAGGTGAGAAACAATGCAAAGCCCATGTTTTTTAACAAAAAAAAAAAGAACGAAACATTCTTGCACGATCACGCACAACACGTACGTGTCCGTAAATCGATCGATCCGGACAATGGTGGAAGCATATGCTGGTTTTGTTGGTTTCCTACCGGCAGGACACTGGGAAGGATACGGTTTCTGGTGGCCCGCATTTCGGGCACTACTGCAGCTTCCCGATCGTGGTGGTTGACGTAGCAATAAAAATCAATCAAAAATCAGCATAACAATTTGCATTGTAACGTACCCACCGCCACTTCCTGATTGCGTTTGATGACTCTCAGGCCCTCAATAAAATGAAGATTCGATGCGATTGTCTCGCGAATCCATGGTTTCCTTCCCCGTTTGGATGTTGTGTGGGAATAGGGTATTTTAACAATAATTCTCTTTTCTATGTTACTAACCAAACACGTCCAAATATTTGGGTTAGTTTCCTTGTTTTCTGGTTTTTGAGAGACTGTGAAGATCACGTTGAGATCTCAATGCCTAAGTATGAATTCTCTTTTCTATGTTACCCGTGGAGATTAGCGTTTGTATAGGATAAGAGCCAGTTTAAATGAAAATAGATGATTACATTAATATTTGTCTAATACGGAATTCAGTAGCACTTGGGAACTTCCCAATTGTTGTTGTTATCCGGCGCTACAAACTTCCCAATTACGCGTTCAAAAATAGATCAATAATCATTATATCAGTTTCTGGGAAGTAGTTTAAACGGAAAAACCACACAAACAACACACACAATCTACTACAAATTCTATAACACAAAGCATTGGATCTCTATTTAACTCTTCTTCGCCAAACAGTGCCTTTTCAATTCACTTTCCTACAACTTTCCTGCTTAGTCAACCATTTACCCATCCCCGCGAAAGCTCACTGGGGAAGATTTACATTCCCCGATCTTTAACCCCATCAGGTGGCAGCCGGCAGTGTGATAAATTCTGTCCCGCAACGCTATAATTTAGGATTTCAATTTAGCACCATTAGAAAATTAGCCGTCCATAATTCACCTCGATCGGTTCGACGATCGGGCAGCGCCGTGGCCGTCGTGGGTCGAGCCGGGCCTTTTTGCGCACCAGCGCCATGTCGTGATGCTCCAGATCGCGCAGTGTTTAGGCACTGGCAACTTGCCCGGCAACTGCTTGCTCACCAGTTTGCCTTCTTCACAAAGTACACTCTTTCTCTCGATTTTCGATACATCACGATCGCGGGGTTGAGTTGGCCGATTTCCAGCAGCATAAATCATCATGCTTCACGGCAGGCAGCTCCGGGGCCACTGCCAACGAACCAGTGCTTCCAGTTTCCTGGCTTTTGATGCTTATTCCTCCCCGAGGGAACTATTTTTTTTTGTTTCTTCTCCACCACGCACAAGTACGAGTGTGTGTGTGTGTGTGTGTGTGTGTGTCGCAACGCAAATCCCCCCGGGGAAGAGCTCCATGAGCCCAATTTCGGAGCACACACATCGACGAAACGGAAGCTTTTGTACGAGAATAAACACCCGTGCTGACACTCATGGTCAGTCGGTGTGGGTTTAGCTTTATGGCCCAACCACCGCAGACACCCCGAGTCACGATTGTGCCGCAAAGGATGTGTGCTCTTTTCAAATGGATCGATTCGCGCAAATACCACCACGATCGCAAACGGGACGCCACAGGCCACAAACAGTGCCAGCTACCGCCGTACACAGTCAAGCTGCGCAATAAAAGACGTCCGAACGTACAAATGACCGGCGACGCTGCGCTCCGGCAGGGCACTGGCTAGCATTAGCTAAATTGGAAATTAAATGATTATTACCCGACCCCGAGCCGTGGTAGGATTGGTGCACCTAGCCACTGTGGCTGTGGTGGAATTCGAAACCCCGAAACGAATCGAACGCTCGAGGTGTCCTGTGCATTCACAGTGCCCGATGCGCCCATCCACTCGGTAGCTGCACGTGCACGTGAAGTTCAAGGTGGTCGCATGATGATGTGCTCGGATCTTGACGAGTTAACTGAACCCGCTGTCAGCTGCCGCCTTGTCAGACACCGACTCCGGTGGGGACCGAAGCTGGCTTACGATCGCGCTCCTGCCCCGATTCCCCGAGGCGAAGATCATCCCCTAGTAGATGTGACGTACCTGTACACAGTAGCTGGACGGTTTTTACGACCGCTTCCGTGCACGCGCGGTTTGGGGGAGTTGTGCAACACGCCACCGCGCGTGTGCACACCTTGATCGATAGTGCTCGAGGTGTGGGTAATAACTGCATAAAAGTCAAATTAATTATAAGCTAATGCGGTATTTCCTGCCACTGCCCTGTGGGGCTGTGTCGGATCGGACGCGGGGTTTTAGGTGCAAAGATTTACTGTGGTCAGAGTGTGTTGTTTTTCTGTGTGTGTTATTTTGAAGAGAGACCGTGCGGGCAGTGGGCAGGTTTCCTTGGGGATACAAAATAATTGTAGTCGATTCAGTAGCCATTACCCAGAATGGCTTATTAGAGGCAATTTCAATTAGTTGTTTACTATGACCTGAATGTGAGTTCTCAAACAGATATTCAGGCTCTGAGGACATGATCGCAATGACTCATCTGAAGTATAAGGGAATCATTGGAATCATTGGAATCATAACTGATGTCTTAGTTCTCGATTTTGAAACTATTGTTCATTCGTTACAAATCTATCCAAAAGATCATATTTCATACAAATTTTGAACTCTTGATCTAAGCTTCATTGGCTTTTCTAAACAAATGTCTTGTATGAGATACACCTTTCAAGTTTTTGAATTCCCTACATTGCATGACTAACTGGTCACAACAACCACCATATTCACCATATCAACCAATTAAGCTAGTTTGTACGAAAAACAGCTTGAAAGCCCTTGGCAGGACTCTGTCGCTCCTTCTAATACTAACCATACTTTGCTGCTTAATACAAACGACCAAGCGTTGTGCCTAAAATAGAAACCTTGTACCTACTACCCTTCCTACCTCACTCACTCACCACATCCTCTTTCCCATGCATCGCATGCATCTTCAAACGCTTCTCATCACGTTCATCCCGCAGACACCGAACGGGACAGCCTCGCGCCTCGACGGTCGATGAATTATGGTCTGTCAGATGTGTGCGCGTACAGTCTCGTGCTCATGCGTTGTTTTTCCGTTGGTCCTTGGCAGGGACCGAACAGCAATCCTGCCCACACTGCCCTACATTTTCCCACCCCGCAGAGCAATCCTTGGACCGAACAAACTCAAATTAACATACGCATAAACATTGTCCCCGCGGAGTGCAACCGGCACCGGCATCGTACACGCCATTAACCGTGCCCTCTCGAGACGCGGGCCGCGGGAAAGCCGCGTGCGTTGGGAGCGGGAGAAACATAACATTTAATGTGCATGACATGGATGCGCTTTTCCCGCAACGAAGATGCTGCCGTTAGTGTGTGTGTGTAGTGTGGGTTGTATTTCTTTACGTGCGCGATGCGATCCGGGGCTTTGGATTTGACCGTTTTCGGGCGGGCACTGGTACTGGCATCCTGTTTACAGGATTTCCCACCACCACCACTACCAAAACCCTGCCGGTTTGGGTGCTGCTGTCGGTACATCGAGCTCGCTTAATTATCCTGGTGTCGAGTGACACGTTCAAGAGCGCTGCATCCGCTACATGGCGATCTCGAGCTCGCCGGCAGGCGTTATCCATTTCAAATGTGGGTCAAAGGATGTGGTACAGCACCGTCGCCGCGCTTTACACGTCCGTGTGTAAAAGCGTTCGGCTCGATCCTCACACAGCACCGTTTTCTTACGATCGTTTCAAAGGATTCTGCGTTCCAAAGATTTTCACCTCACCCACCGCCAACCTACGGACGGCTACCAAGGAGAATTGGATCGGATCGGATCGGAGATTGACAGCTGCACACTGCTGGCCGTGCCGTACACCCAGAAACCATCCCATTGCACAATGCGTTGGGTCTTTCTTCTGCTAAAATTAAACACAACACCGCACCAGCCGCTGTCGACCGGAGCGGAGCGACACGAAAGCCCTAGACTGCCCATAAAAGGGATAATGATGCAACCCATTCCGGATTTCGTCCATTTTTCGCCGCCCGGCTAAGCCACCGAAGAGGATTCTTTTCCTTTTTCTTCGGTTCGGATTTCCACGCAATCTTGCTCGCTCGGTGCACCCCACACACGCATACGCATCGCCGCATCGGTGGTGTTCCCTTTGAATGTTCCGCCACCTTCTGAGCGGGTTCGATTGTGTAGTTTCTCTTTCTCGCTCCCTTTTACTGGATCATTTTTCCCTCCGATACTGGCGAGATCTGTACCTTCTAATCCAATTCCATCTCTTGCAGGGAGCTGCTTCTATTATCCAATTCCGGCGAAGGATTGCAACCTACCTGAGCGAATGCATCACTGCAAATTGTTTTTCTTTCTTTTTTCGTATTTGCTCCGTTTTTTTGTTTGATGCGGATTGCGTTTCTTTCTTTTCCCTTAGGAGGGGGTTTTTCAGCCCAATGATTTTATTTTGACACCTTGACAATCCTTCCCAATGAGGGGTTTTACCCGTGTCCATCTCTCACTCAAATTTGACGTAAGCTGATAAAAATCGCCCATTGGCAATCGTTTGCGATCGGACTGCAATAGCGCTGCAGCTTGCTGATGGAGAAGCTGACCGCAGAAGGGGTTTCTTTCGATTCGTGAAGTGTCCTTTCTTTTTTCCTTTTCTAGTTTGCTTTAAAGGAAATAATCGAACATTTGGCATTGCTTTTTCCTTATGGAATAGAAAAAAAAGGTTTCAAGCCAAGAAACAAGCAAATCAAACGAAAGGATGCGCACACACATTCGTAACCGGACCGGCCGGGACGTGCAGAATAGAAATTGCTTTCATCGGCATCACACATTCTGAGTTTCCTTAAAAAAAAAAACGGAATAATACAACAGTGCCAAGTAAGAAATGAACAGAAAATTCCAATACTGTAAACTGCACAGCAAACCTTTCTCTCTTTCCCGGTTTGCTTCTCGGCTTTTCATCTGGTGCGCGCTTGGGTCGTATCAAATTTCGATCATCACGTGTGTACGGCGCGCTCTTATTATTGTACTGCTTTTTTGTGAGTGTACGTGTATCGTTCATCACTTTCCTCAAGACATTTGCTTTTTTGTCATATTATATGTTCGTTCGTTGGCTCGAAATAAGCCCGCTTACGGTGTGTGGCGGGTGAAAGGTGAGATGCTTGTCTGTGAAGTGCGGCTCAGCCCAGCTGTGATTAGTTCGGGATGCAGCTGAATAATTTGCAGTTCCAAAGCGAATGAGAGAGAGAAAGGACCACGTGTTACAGACAAAAAAAGGATTCATTGAGCTTGCATGCTCTCCACGCGTGCAAGCTGTACGGAAGGAAATTGTCAACCGTTGTCGCGGAGTTAACGATCTTATTATCAGCCTCGCACGCTAACAAGCTCAATCTAACCACGGTTTACTGTACCATCGTTTCTATGGCAACGAGTCTAATAAATAAAGCATCGTTTTGAAGGCTTTTCCAATAAAACAACTCAATCAACGATCATATGTTTTCCCCTTCACAGGGAAGCATCGAATCTCTGCTTCACATCAACCGGGTCCATTCAGGTCCGTGCGGCCTGAATAAAATCAAACCTCTCCGCAAAGATGCTGAGATATAATTAATAAAAAAAGATATTTCCCCAGCTTCATGCACTTATCCTGCAATGGGTAAGCGGATCCTCGGACAGCTCGAGGCTTCGAAAACAATTAGACCACCATAAAAATATCAACAACCGACAACAACTACCCGGTGGACGTTCGTGTTACAGCCAGTGGTGAGCTATCCCGTCAAATAAATTCGATGTAAACATGATACCATTGATTGGTGCTTGTTTTTTTTTCTTTTATTATCTTTAACATGTATTTTTTTTTTTGTTCAGTTTTCCCTTCAACCCACATTGTGCGTTTGACAGTCCACCGCAGTCCACCGGGCTCGACCTGTGGTCCGATTTTTATTACCCATAGTTTAGCAAGCACTATACACACACATGTGTGTTTTTTTATCGTGTTCGCTACGTAAAAAAGCTGCTGGTCGGACACGGTTCCAGCGTATGTCCAAGGGGTGTGTGTCTGCCAAATTACTCTGGATTACTGGATGGTTTTGATGGGGTGTGTGGAATGGATTTTTCCAAAAAGGGATTCCAACACCCTCCCAGTGCATCACTGTGCGTGCGCCTCCTAATCGTCCAGTATGTTCGCAATCGATGTTTGTTAGATAGATGAGCAGTACACGACAGCAACAAAAAAAAAACACACACACACACGACAATCAATTGCACATCAAGTTCATTTGTGGACAGTTCAATTGATATGTTTATTCATGGGTTTGGGATGCCTTTTTTTGGGCCGATGTGTTGTTTTTTTGTGGGATGTTTGCTATGGGATAACAAGGCAGTGGCAGCGAAAACATATCCATTTGACCAGCTAACAAGGACAGCAGCACAAATTGAGTGTGAGATTTGCACTATTGATGGGAGGTAAAGGAAAGTTATGATCAAATCGGAGAGACTTCTGCAAATCTCCATAAGTAACTTCTATTGTGAGCAGCAAAGTGGCAAGCTATCGCTTCGACTATCTTATCTACCTTTTGTCACAATCATATCGTTTAACCGATCTCTGGGCATCTCAACAATTTCAAGAAAAAAAAAACCTGTAACGGTCATTTTTTTCAAAGCATTTTCCAACCCCTTCTTGATAACCCTTTATTCCTTACCGGTTTTTCCAAAACAAAAAAATAAGCCACAAAAAATCCTTTACGACCGTTAGAGACATTTTTTGTGATGTGTAAGCAACACACACAAAAAATAGAAAACAAAAATAGACGAAAAAAAAATGCTTTCTTCAAGACGCAAACACGCACACCGACCGACCCTTGACGGTTGGAGGGCTATCTCGATTTACGGGTTTTGCATAAATCTCCGACATAATTAATTAGATCGTAATGCACGATCGTACACCGGCTGGCTTTTCTTTGTTGCAGACGGGGCAAGATTGTTTGGGATGTTTTATTTTTATTTTACTTTTTTTTTCTTCCTTCAAGCCCTTTTTTGCCAACATCACATAAAACAGGCAGATAATTTTAAGGAATTATTGAAAAAAACTTCATACCTAGCCGTCATGCACTGTAGCGATGTTCTTGGTTGTAAACGGTTTTTCCTGGGGATGCATTTTAAGGGTTGTGATTTGTTTTTGTATCAGGGTGATTTTTTGTTTTTTTGTGCTATCCCTTCATATGACAAAAATGGGTTGTTTTTCGTCATACATAGGATTGAATGAATTGTTTATGAAAAGGTATCCATTTTTTCACTTTTAAACAAAAACACGCCAGTCTGGCCAATTCATTCAATTTGATTCACTGCAATAAAACCGTTAGGCACATTTTTTTAACAAGCTTCAATCGTGTCCCATGGTGAACCCCTCTGCAGGTCGTTATTAATCGGTTGTTATGAGAAGATGCGTGATGTTAAAACAATTTATAGTAACATGAAAATTTATGACACGAGTTCAAGAAAATAATAAAACGATGGTTCTTAATAAACACCACTAAACAGAATACAAAACCAACACCAAATAAATGAAACAATTCAAATAATCCATCTCGATTTGCACACCTCCGGTTAGCAAAATCGAACTCTCCCAATCTGCAATCACACCCAACAGCCAGCTGACCAGCGCCCGGGATGCCACAGGGACAACAGCATGCGATAAACGATCTGCCGCCGTGACAGTTGGCCAATGCAGCCACCAAAAACCCACCGGCCACCGGGTTCTATCGTGACCCGCAAAAATCCATCAATAAAATGCTTAATTCCAAGTAATCGCCCTTCCAAACTTCGGGCTTCACATTACTCGCCCAGCTCGTGCGTTGCAAAACCGTTGGCCGTACGCCGGTGGTAAAAAACTCACCTCTGACCTTACGGCGTCTGCAAGCGGTGGATGCACGTGGATGACCACGTCACTCGCAAAATTGTTGTAATGAGAGAGAGAGTATGTGCAATGCAACGCAACACACACACACTCGGATCCGAAAATCGATCGAATTCAATCGACCAAAAGGGGCCCGATACGATGCAATCGCATATTTATTCTGGTTCAGCTTTGCGTCCCCTGTCCCTTTTTGCAACGCGCGAGGGACGCGAAACTTGAAGCCGGTCTACCTTTTGCGGGGTGCCGTTCCGATCGTACCTTTGTGGGCTCCGTCGTCCCGGGCCAAACACACACACTGGGCGATGCTCATTTTTGCATACACCGGTGATAAAGTTAGGGTGCACTTTGCAAATATTAATGAATGTCGGGGCAGGATGCGAGTGGCGTTTCCTTCTCATTTTTTTTGTTTTGCTGCCTTCTCCTTGTCCTTCGTTCGTCCTGTGATAAATGACGCGGAAAAAATTATACCACTCTCAACCAGGATCATCAGAGCTACGGCTGGTCGCGCGATGATGTTTGCGATGCGCTGGACGAACGAATTTCGATTCATATAAAGCGATCATTAATCTTCGACCAGACGATTGTGAGTGTGTGTGTTTGTCTGTGTGCAAATGTTGATTGGGAGGGTGTTGCTTCTATGTGACGTTTGAGGCAGAGTTATGATAAACGATTTGCGAAATGCGTTGGGATGGATGGCGATGAAGCAGCACGAAGTTTTGATCGTTTTCATTACGTTTAACAGTCACAAAGCTGTTTTTACACATTAGTTGTAAGTTCTCATACAACATACAATATATTTGATTGTCCTTGAAAGCTTTCATAAAATGAAATAAACAAAACTCATCCAAAACTCCCTAAATGTAGGCTAAAATAGATATTAACTCGAGCGTCAACTAGAGCACACAATTATCGACCGAATGCAGGTCAATACAGCCAAACAAGCTCGTCTGCTTTTGTAAATATCATCCCAAGAAGCGAACTGAAGAGACGCGTAAACGAGACCAACATAACGAAAACCATAACGCACCACTCGGAAACACGAAACTAAGCCAAAAACCCATACCCGACCGACAAACGCGTTGCACCGTTTGCACCAAAAATCGAAAGTCAAGTTCAACGGCGAACGCTATGTTTATGCTGCGTGTGTGTATGTTTTTTTCTTCTCCTTCACCCGCCTCCCCTTTTTCCCTTCTTTTTCTTTCTTGTATATTTTTAAATACCTCCCCGTGTCCCTTGCGTTCCTTTTCGCTTCCGAACGCTCCCAAGCGAGCGAGCCACACTTGAGCGACCGATGCGTCGGACGCATCACAACTGCCATGCGTATTTTTAGAGCGGTATATCTTTCTTCCCTCTGTCTTTGGGATGCACCCTTGCAGGGGGATACTCCGTTGCTGCTGCTGCTGCTTCTGACTGTTTATGCAGCAAATGGGTCCGCACGGTGCATTTTCGCTACCCACTACGGTGGCGCACGCTACCGGACGCGGGAGACTCTACGCACAGTAAACCACATTGGGTGGCTGAAAATAGCTGATCGCTGATCGCATTTTCCCTCGCTGGCCACCATGGGCTAGGGAGCGCCTGGTGCATTAGGCTGGTCATAAAAATGCACCCAAATAGCGATGCACCGCGACCGCACCACAAGACAGTCGGCGACAGTCGGGATGGGTTTTTTTGTTTTGTCGCTTTCGCTCCCTTCATTTCAAGACTCATTTATATCACACGCACACGGGAGTGTCATCGCAGGGACAGTGCTTAAGCGAGTGTGATTTGGTGCAGAAAGAAAAGCAAGCGTTTTGCTCGGATTTGTGCAGTTTTAGCACATTTTCAACCATTTTTTTGTGTTGCCCTTCTTTTATTAAATCCTGTTGAGGGAAACGGAAAAACCGTGGCCTGCACACGTTAGGGAGTCATTTTGTTTCGTTTGCCTTTTTTCCTTCTCCCCCCTATCGTCTTCGGCCTGGGACCAGAGACTAAGCCGGCAAGGAAAAACCGGACCGCTGGTTGGGGGTTTGTCGCTGCACGGTCGTGCTATTTCTGGTGCCGTCAAGCACGCGGACCCGCGCGGTCACACGCGGTCGAGAACGACGGATGTGGCTTTATTGAAATGATGATGATGACGACAGCGACGCCTGATGCAAAGGAACTGGGCAGAAGAAAGACGAGCATTTTTTCTACACATCTTCCACCGACCGTGAAGAACTGGCGGCACCCGAGACCCCGAGGGACAAGTACCGAGAACGTTCTCGAGTGACACATGCCGGTGCACATGTGGATCACAGCGATCCAGCGGACCGTTCTGTCTGTGCGGGAAAGGCACTGTGATGGGTACGCCGAAGACGGTCGCGACACTAATTTATGGCGTTAATCTAGTGGACGTACGCAATTTTCCGTTCCGCGCAAGAAATCGGTTGGGAAAAAAAACGGTTGAGAAGCGCGATCTTGCATGGCCCGACGAACAAAGAACGATTTTCCATCCCCGTCTGCAGGCAGGGAACGGTTTGCTGGTCAACATGGAAGGCAGAGGGTGGCCGCACGGGGATAAGGCGGCCCGACTTGCCGCGTTCCATGTGCTGGCAGTAAATATTAATAAAATGGAAGCTGCGACCAAACCCCCAGGAAATGGGAAAATGTTGTTGATTGTTTGGACAGGCTATGAAACACGCATCACACACACACACGCGCGTAAAAAGCGAAAAAAGGAAACCACGAACAGTACCAGTCTGTTACGCTGTCAATGGGCGATGATGGGTTGGATTCGCAAATCGAGCTGAGATTATTTTTTCATGTCATTTCCCGGACTGTTGCCTGGAAAAACTGAACGCTGAGGGACGACGGATCGGATGGGGACTTGTGAATCATAAAAAAGGACCAGAATAGAAGCGAATGGTTTACTTTATTGGAATAGCTTGCAAACGGCGTGCACAGTTCCGTGCGTTGATGTATGGTTTAGTAGCTTGTTTTTGGATGATATTTCACCGTTAAGTGACTGTTGTGGGGAAATAAGGAAATTATCTCATCATGAGGTGGAAGATGACGTATTGATATTGCAGATCGTTTATTTCGAACATGAGTTGGCGATATGACCAATCACTGTTGGGTTGTTTCGTCACTGCATCGAAACAATTTTAATCCTTTGAAAGTGCAAAAAGGAAATAAATGTTCTATAGATCTCTTTTGTTAACGAAATTGATTTCTTCTTTATATCTATGTCTCCCAATTAGCGCCACAATCGTACGCAATGAAGGCCTGGGTAAGGCACTGTCTCATCTGGAATAATTCTCCAGTAACAGGACGTTCTAATCCTGTTTAAGGAGGACACAATGTTAACCAGTGTATTTAGCTCCTCTACCATGGGTCCAAATATTTCCGACCAAAATCAACGGGGTCGTTGTACAAGAGTAGTAACTTTCCGAATACACTTGGGACTTTACGTTCGATTACTAATAAAGAAGATCTCATGCATGGGTATCCACAAATTAATACTGGAAAAAGCAAGGAGTGTTGCCAAGGGAACGCGTTAGTAAAAAGAACGAGGTTTGGAAACTGAGGAACCAATTGATCTCACAGGTTCTTTAAATTGATGATTCAAATTAATAAAAATGAATCACTTAAGCATGAGGTCAAAAGTTAAAACTACGAAAATATCAAAAGAACCCGAAGTCAAGTTGGTGGTTTCTATTCGTTTGTACTAGAAGCACAAACAAAATTAAATTTTGGTCAAAATCAAGTGGGAAATATGGAAAAATTTGTTTTAGGAAATTTAAATTTAAAAGTAAAACAATTTTTTCTACAATATTTTATCATACACACTAAAATATGGTAATCAATTTTGTATCGATTACTCTAAATTTTATATCATATGCAAAATATATTTATTAATATTGTTATCATTATTATTCATTTTTTTTATTCAGTATCTACCATAAAGGCTAAACAATGAATATTTCAAACTAGCTATTGTTATCAACTAAGCTAAACTAACTTCTGATTTAACTAATAAGGAAAATCCGAATAGAACGCAATGAAGCTAGGTAAGCTCAGAGAATAAAAGGGAACAGAAGAAAAGAAAATAGTAAGAATTAAAGCAGGTTTTGCTATTGTTGAGGTTGTTTGATTTTCGTTTTAAAATAATGTAAGGAATGTTAAAACTTGAAATTTCAACAATTCCTAATTTTAGCTTAAATTAGTTGTGAAATTGTCTTTATTACTCAATAAGAACGGTCCAAATAGACCAACTTGCTTGTTTATAAATTGTTTAATTATTGTAAAATACACCTGGAGTTAAGTAATCAACAACGACACAAATTACGTAAGATTTCCAGCCAGTTAAACTATTATCAGCACAAGATGATATGAAAGAACATCCTTTAATATCTTAAATTTTGGCTTGAATTACAATCTTTATTTTAATACTATGTTTTTGTCTAGTGTGCATAACTTCCAGGAGTCGGTGCATGCCCAAACTTTACTTAAATGAATATAAAATTACTATGTTGTACTATAAAACCACACCTAATAAAAATCTTTTGCAATTTGAATGTTACTATACCATGCTATGCTATACACCCAAAAGCCTGTTCCAAAATTGATTCCAAACTCCTTGTCCAGCCATAGCCATTATCCGCTTGGTTCGTGATGTTTCATGTCCTGTGGCTGAATATTCAATCCTTTTCTCATTTATTTCACATAACAACCTCCAACCAGCCAGTCGCCTCGCCTCGCTCCCATTGCTCAACAACAAAGACTCATATAAAGATTCTCCCACCCCCTCCTACCTCTCCCTTTAACCCCGGCTCGCTTATATGCACGGTGGTTCACCCTTTCCACCCTTTTTTCCCACATGTGACAAGCGCACGGAGCAAGAGCCACCATTTTATCGACACATCGACATCATCGTCCATCGGGCCGGTTCGGTGGTGGCCATCCAACCGAACACAAGCGCAAACCGAACCCGAAACCCACCACTTACCCCTTCCCATCCTCCCACCCAGGTTGGGTTTGGGAAGAATTGAAAGCACCCAAACCCCATCCACCATTCCAAAACCAAACCGGCGGAGGACATTTTGCATGCGCAATGCGAACAACCCCTTTCGCACATACACATACGCGCGCACACGGCCCACAAATCCCCATTTTCTTTCGTTAGTGGGCGGTAGGTGGCGTGGCCCGGTGTGCGGCACGGTGCGGCGTTCACATACGTACACATCGTCCTCACTGTTGCTGACCGCCGTACGCTGATTGGCTTACCCGTTTGGGCTGAAACAGGGGATGAAAAGCAGCAGCAGCAGCAGCAGGGAGGATTGCGAACGGGTGGACGGTAAGCGCCTCAGGTGAAGTTGAAAATAAGATGGAAAAGCGCTACCCGAAGAAAATGGACTATCGATTGAGGGGGCAAGATAGGAGCGGGCTGGTTGGGGTGAGGTACGATAGGGCGAAGCGGTGCAAAAACAAACAATTTTCCATTTTCCACCGATGGCTAAAGGTACTCACTCGGTGGGTGCGCGACCCCACGCGCGGCCAGCGAATCCTTCATCATTTCCCATTCGCGGTCGACGAGATAGAGAGAGAGAGGAAAATTGGATGGAAATAAGAAACCGTGTGTGTGTGTGTGTGTGTGTTTGTGTGTGTGAGGAAGCGGTTGGAAAGGGAAAAGGGGAGGGTAGGGAAAAGCAAACAGGATTTCAATTACGCTGCCCTGGTCGTCCGGTATATCCTTGCCGTGTTTCGAGTGCGAAGCCTTTTACGTATGTACGACCGACCGACTCCTGTTTGATGCTCGTGTGCGTATGTGTGTGTGTGTGTGTGTGAGAGAGAGAGAGAGAAGCAATGAGTGAGAACGCGATAAAGCACGATTGAAAACGGTTAAAACGACTCCCGGAATGGTACATGGCTACACACACATGCATGTAGTTTATGCTAAAGGCCATGTCCTCCCTTTTCTCTGAAGAGAAGAGTGGCCAAAAATCGAAAAACGGACAACCCTCCCCATCATGGCCGCGAGTGCGACAGGGAAGGCAGCATCCATAAACTCGGTATCGAAATGTCGTCCTTTGTGGAAAAAGGGAGCAGTTGGGGTGGTGATGGGGTGATGGGAAAGCAAGAGGGTAGAGTGCTGCACTTTGCCCGTTCACCTTCCTCTTGCCGTGCCATTGCGGGGGGTCGACTCTCCATGTGCGCACCACACACACACACACACACGGCGGGAAATTTCATCTCCAGCCAGCCAGCCACACACACACTCATATACATACACTCAGGTCCGCAGTAGTGGTGTTGCTTGTATGCTAATGTGCACACATGTGCACACGCACCCTCATTTAACATTTTCGTGTGTGCGCACTGTGTCGACCGATGCTTCTGGTCCAGTTTTTCCACGAATCCGCTGGATGCTGGATGTTCGGTTGGAGTGGAAAGACGTGGCAAAGACACACAACACCTATTTATCAAGGGTTGTGAAAACTCCTTCCCTTGGCGAGCGTTTTTCGGTGCCAGCACGACAGAACGGGGCGAAAATCGAACAAAGGAAACCATGGCCGGGACAGCCTGCCATGCTCTGGTACTTTGGTACGGGTTTTCTTCCATCCCTTTTGCGCCAACGGGCGCTGCGTTGGCCCGCTCGATGGCTGCCTGAAAGCGTAGCGCCTTTCATTCCAGTTGGGATTTCATCACACATGCCACCATTGTCCTGGGTGTATGATTCTGATTTAGAATTTATGCTCCCGGCATGTACGTGTGCGTTTGCTAGCCGCTCATAGATGGCACTGCTTGTGCGGGATATGCGATGCGATGCCGCTTCCTATTTGATTTTGATTGGCTGTTTACTGGTGTGTGATGTTTTGTGGGTTGTGTTTGCTTATTGGAAAACTTTGTGGACCATGTTCCGGAAAGTTTTTATTGAAGGAAATTGTTACTCTGGAAATAAGTAGTCGAGTAGAATATCGTAGGGGTATTATTCTTTTATGCATGTTGTTATTTATTAAGAATTTATGAGTTTAGAGTTATTTAGAATTGGTTTGTTTTTTTTTTACTTTTACTTATAGCTTGAATAACTAAAAACTATTTCATATTTTCTTTCAAAGAAAACATTCATTCAATTTTTATCATTCGTTTATTTTTTAATTATGCTCCAAAATTGATTACACAATTTTCTACATAGTTTATTATTTTACTCACGACTTTCTTGTTGTAATCAAGTATCTATTCTGATTGGAAATAATAATACGACAAAAATGCTATTTATTTGATTTATTTTTACAATATATATTTTCTGAATACTTTATTGTTTTCAAGGAAATTTTATCCGTTTTTTCAACGATTATTTACATACAATATACATTTCATGAAGCAAACAGATGGTTGTGAGAATCTCTCATACCTATTTAACTAGATTTCACTAAATACGTTCATTAAATATGGATCCATTGCCCATGGATCAAGGACAAGGTAGAACAATCTGCTGAAAATAAAAATAAACAAATCATGACCTTTCTCAACACTAAAAGCGTAAAAAAATCCTGCGTGTGAAAAAAACCAACTCCTAGAAAAGAGCAAATGGTCGACAATTATCAATTACCATCGCACTTTCTCCTGTTCATCGCGGGCTGTTTCAACACTTCTGCAAGAAAATAAATATCTGTCGTCATTATACTTCCCGTTCACACGACGAACCGAGCATCGAACGTGCGCACCCGCCATCCTCCCGGTTCGGCCCGAAAGTGAAAGTGAAATTCACACTCTTTATCAATGTTCTACCACCACCACCACCACCCGGGGCAAAGCAACAGGGCCCGCGGAGAAAGGTGGTTCTTCACGGCCAGCCCCCATTCTACACCGTGCTCCGTTTGTACTAAGTAGCGAGGTGGAAAATAAAAATCTCACCCAGATCTGTCCCCTCCGCCCACTGGTTTTGTGCATTCAGTAGCATTTTTTTATCTTCACGCGGAAAAGGACCTCGCGTAAAACAAGACGGCGAACGAACGGCACTAAGGATGAGGGCCATTTACAAAACGTAAAGGAAAAAGTTGGAAAACCCCCGGCATACATTCCAGGCGCTCGCCAGCAGCTCGCGAAACATAAAACGATTACGTGCCGTAGAGCGGTGTGGTGCAAACCGCCTTCCTCTTCTCCACGTCCTGTCGCACACGTTCGCTTTCATTAACCGCCCCGTGGACCGACTCGAAAAAGAAAACCGCGCCACGGTGTGAATGATTAAAGAACGCAAAAAACTGTGTTCTCTTTTCCCTCCATTATTGCTTTTGTCTGTGTCGCTGCTGATTTTTTTTCCTCTGCGCTGCGTATCATCATGAATGAATGCCAAAAGACGCACCAGGAAAAATGCTTCCTCAACAGCGTTTGCTTAAATCGCTTGAAAAAATCTAATTAAAAGGCAGTGGCGCAACAGTGGCGTGAAAAAAACAGAACACGAAAGTAGACTCCCACCCCCAAGTCAAGTCCATAAAAAAAAACGCTGCCGGATGACAGTAATGATTGTGTAAGGAAGGAATCAAATGAAGCCGAAACGAGCCTGGTGCCGTCGACGAACTGGGTGAAAGAGAAAATATTGCATTTAATCCAAGCGTCATTCAATCATTTGTGAATTTAAAAAAAATGTTTACCAGCACATACACAAACACGCTCAGACCCAAAAAAAAAAGCAAAATGAGAGGAAAAAAATCCATCCCTAGGTTTTGGTGCACATTAAAAAATCCCGTACCCCAAGTCACGAGAACCTAAGGGCGGGAAACGCTCCTTCACCAACGGGGGGAGGAAAAGGGAAAAAGTCGCGACTTTGGTGTAGGTTATGGTTTTATTAACTCAGCACACTTTTCTTTTCTTTTTTTGCCGCGGGTGGAATTGTTGTTCTTGTTATTATTTTCTCTTTTTTTATAAACGCATTACGACGACGTAGCAGTATCGCTACGGTGTGAGGAAACTGTTTGTTTTGGTGTTTGGTTTCCGCTCTGCGCCTGTTTCCGCTCCGTCCTCCGTTGCCCCACCTACTACTGCTTAACTTTTTTAATGAGAGCATGATTTTTTGTGTCGCGTTTTTTTCTTCCATTCCATCTACCATGGACATCTCATTTGTGGTTTTTTTTCGCGGCATGACTTTTACTGATTTTTTTATACTTTATTTTACCTTTCTCTATAGCTACGGCGTTTCTTTTTATTCTTTTCGCTCTCTGTCTCGCTTAAGAACGATTTTAGCACTTGTCCGAGCAGTTGGACGTGATGTTTTCCTTAAGGATTTCATAACTTTTTTACCATCGCCCTTTCATGCTGTGAATGTGTTAGTGCAGACTCTGATTTTTTTATGTTGCTGCGAAGCACTTTCCGGTCAACCGACCGTGGCGTACTGTCGACGGGATTTTTTTCTGGCGTCAGATTTTCCTCATCCTCCAAGGAATTAGGGAAACACTGGGTGTTTGGAGAGAAATTGAGGGAAATGCGGTGTGCTTTCCATTCATTAAACTTCGATTATACGCTTTTCAGCGTGCCAGCAGGTCGCTGGTGGAGGTAGAATAAAAATAATCTAATTAGCCTTACGGCACCCGAGACGATAGATTAGCGAGATAATTGCGCGAATTATCAGCTTGGTTCGTGGTAGTGATTAAATAATTACTGTTTTGAATTGTTTTGGGCTGAATTGGTTTATGATTTACATATGATAACAGAATCATTATTGATACATCATTCTTAAGACAACGAAATAAGAGGAACGCACCATTACAAAGAAAACTAATTGATGCTAATCAAATTACAATTGAAGAAGACTGTTTAAAAAAAATAAAGGTTGGTTTTTTTTTACGAAAATTACACATTAATCAATTAACTGCGAATACATTTTGAACAACTCATGCTTCTAGATGAAAAGTAAGAGTTCGGTTAAACGCCTGCAATGTATGCAATCCGCATACATTGTCACTATGGGAAAGCGGTGGCCATGCTTTTCGCGCGAGATGATTCTATTTTAAATATTATTTTGTTACACGTACACAAGTTGAGTAACAATCAAATGTTTTAAGCGTATCATTTTCTCTCTGAATTATGTAATGCTCATATCCATAACCGAGGATATTGAAACAATAATAAATAAGCATGAACTTGTTCGCTTTTCTGAAACAAATGTCATACATTTCACAGTTATTGCTTTTGATACACTCACAAAATTACAACGTTAAAAATTGATTGAAACTGTGTTTTTAAGCCATTAATGTTTAGAAAGCCATTTTGAACTTTCCAAAAATCTGTTTGAGGTCAATCTCGTTCCATGTTTTTTTTAATTACAAATTTCCAAGATACGTATTTGCACATTCTACGATTTTTCCTCAATACTTACGCAAATCTGTTCCATTCCCTTCCTTTTGATGGATATTATTACGAAGCACTTCAAAAGCATAGAACAATATAATACAATAATTCATTTTACCATCCGTGTCATTTCAGTCCGAACGTACCAACGCCATCGAAGCCACCATTCCTCACAAAACACTTTCGTATACTTTGACCGAAGAAAACACACGGGACTGTAAGGATTCTGCTAAGTAAAAGAAAGTAGAAAAACACATACTACTAAGGGGAAAATACGGAGCAAATGGAAAGTAGGTTCCATCTTCCACCGCACGACACTCGAACTCGAACGAAAACTCATATGAGATTAAAACTTTTTCCATTTTCCATGTGCGAACGCGGGCCGCTAAGAAGATGTGGAACTGTCTTGCCACTGTCCCCTTTCACGGCTGCCGCACCAAAATCCTATTCCAGTGGAAGCCACACACTCACGCGTACACTGGCCAGCAGGATCGCAGTGAAAATAAAATCCTTGCTCGGCCGCTCTTACACCCTCCACCTACTGCTCCGAGGGTACAGTGTGCGGGTGCGATGACGCAAAGCAAAACTTCTTATCTCTTCAACCGTCGCAGCGCGGCGAAATGGGAGAAACAACATCCTACCCATCCCGGACTGGGATGATGTCCCCGGGATATTAATGCTAATGTGTCGTCGTGTGTGTTTGCGTTTGTGTGTGTTTGTGTGCTGCCGTAATGACGAAAATGACAACACCGAAACCGTCCTTGCGGACGTATGTAGGGAGCAAACGCCCTGGCTGGCAGGCCCACGACCACGCACCCCGTACAGAAGACGCACCAACTGGAGTGGAAAGTGAACGCTCTCGAAATATCATTTTATCGTCATATGTAAATTACGACCTACCGTGTCGCTGAGGGTTTCGTTCCCGTGGCAATGCCGAGGTCGCTAAGCATCCCCGAGACGGTTGGACGGTTGCCCCGGAGCTCGAGTTTTTATTTGCAATTACAGCCTTTTCTCTCGGTTCGTTTCGTGCTGGTTTTAGGTCGGTTTGGACATTGGTTTCTAGTTTAAGCTTGGGGAAAAATAGGAGTGAAATAAATAAATGATGGATCAACAACATTTCTTTATCATTTCTATGGAACATTTTGTAACCGAATTATAACTTAAAATTGCATGAAGTTGACTTTTCCTTCATTAATTTTGTTCTGAAACAAACCACCAATGATAGCTAAAATGCAAGCATCATAAATCTCAATTGATCAAATTACAAGGACCATAAATTTTGATGCTTACTATTGCAGCCTTTTAGGGGCCAATCTTAAAAGGAGTTGGATCGTTTCAAAACATTTCTTTCTGTTGCGTGTCCTCTGTTACATCGCTTCTGTTACATTCCTTCCTAAAACGCAGTGAAGCAAGTAAAAGTCTTTTCCCGAATTTTGTACCAAATTTGTACCAAATACCAAAACTTTTGACCAAAAATCCCCCATTTTGTAATGCAATTTTAATATTCTAACGTTTTAAGTTGATGTATTCAGCATCCTCAAAGAAGCTCGTTGGTCGAGATAGCAAATGTTCAAAGCACCCCTGCGGAAAATCTTCCACATTTTCTACAAACAATATTAGCCACAAGCGTTTGAAACGCCTGCATGTATGCTTCGCCCCAACCAAAACCGACTCCATTCTGCTTCATCCTACCGTCGGAGGGCGATGCGAGGGTGAGCCTTCAAAAGGTAGATATTCTGCCGCCCTTTCAATTACCCCCATTGCTCAGTTTTCAATCAGCCCAAACACTTTTCCGAAATTACAAAACCGAGGCCCTGGCTCAACTTCCCGCACATAAACACACACACACACACACACACACACACATAACCGCTCGTTCGTACGTATGCAGGCTAGAGGAAACATTATCAAGTAAATCAATATCCTTACGAGTACGGGTGCGCTGCTGCGTATGTACGGCGTTCGCCAGCGGCTACTTCCGCCCGGTGCGTTTGCAATTTTCCCTGGATGTAATAAATTTTCCCCAACCACCTTCCACCACCGCACTCTAATCCTGCCACCATGTGGAAGGGGACCATAATACCGTACACACACACAACACAAAAGAGACCAAAAGCCTGCCCGAGAAAGCCAACCCAAGGAGGCAACGTCTGCTAGTTTGATAACAAAATGTGGCCCGTCCGTCCAAAGCCCGTGGCCCGCTCTGCGCTATGTGAAGGTGGAAGAATTGAAGAGAGAGAGAAGGAGAGAGGGAAAGGGAGGATGGTTTTCCTTTAGCATATATTATGATATTGAAGTTGCTTTGCTGCTTTCCGAAACCGACCAACCGACGACGGTGGCGGGGACACACGAGAGTCTCCATCCACTCTGCCACTCAGCCTTCTGCTCGGTGGACGAAAACTCTACCTAACTCCCATCCACAACCCCATTTCCACTCGTACGTATAAAAAGGGGCAAGCTCAGTGTATGTGTCAGCTCCACTCCCAAACGTCCACTGTATCTTGCAAGCCGCCGTGCCCGTACCAACGCTCAACGCTTTGGTGGAAAACGCGCAGGACAAACGACCTGCGTGTCCGAGGAAAATCGTTATCGGAACCACCACCTACTCACACACGCCTGCAAACCACACAGTCCCACTCACACACACACACACATACATGGGACGGCTCGCACAAAATGGGAGAATTTGTGTCCTGCCCGCCTTCTCCTACCGGGCTAGGAAGGGAAAACGCGCAAAAAGGGGACGCACATTTTCCCATTCACCACATTTTCACCACTTCCCACATCAGTCGTAAGGGGTGGATCGGCCCGCAACGGCAGCAAGGATAGCAACGGTGAAGTGGACGAAATAACAAAATTCAGCGCGCGGGAATCGCAGGAGGAGGAGTGGTATGGTGCAGACACACACATTCTCACACCCATACGTGTACCATTATCCGGCAACAAAGCCCGCCAGCGGACGTTGAATTCGCCGGTAACACCAACACACAGACACACACGCCCCTGGTCCGCTTTTTGGGATGAAATATTTGCCATGCTCTCGACAGAACCACACACCAGCCTGGGAGGGAGGGATGTTTTTCCCAACCCGCACCATGGCCGTTCGCTGTGGCCTGCGGGCAGTTGTGCCGTGTGCGATGATAGGGGTGGGAAGAAAAGCAAAGCGTAAGTGTGTGTGTGTGTGTGTGTGTGTGTGTGTGTGCGAATGCTGCTATGCTCGGCATCCGCCATCTTTCCACTCTGTGGCGCTTAGGTGGGCCGCACCCGCACCGGCAGGAGGAACGCAGAATTCGCAACTCACGACCAGTCCGTCGCTGGCAAAGATGGACAAAGCGATGGAAATGCCGATTGCGATAGGGTGAGACCGATTTTATGTCCGTATTGGTGTGTTGGTGCTGTCCGAGCGGTGTTCGTTTGCGGGGTTGCTCACGGGCTACGGCTGTTGTGGTTTTGCAGTTTTGTGTTGATCCTAGCGCAATTTTCCATTCGATGGCTGGTCGCATTTTTTATGTCGTCACACTGTTTGATAATATTGAAGATATAGAAATAATAGGAAAGGAAAAAAATAATACTTTTGCATACCTTCAGGCGCTTAGGACGTCACAGCAATGAGCGCCTTTTTAGCTAGGTCATTGTCCAGTGTTGCAAAAAAAAAATTCAAATTTCAAATATTACTGTAAAATTCTAGCAAAAGTTCATTTTAATCAACTTTTTGTAATATTATGCAATAATTCGGAAATATTAATAAATCCCACCAATCGATGAATTTACCACTCTGTCATCTTTGAGGCAATGGTAACCGTTTGTGATACATGTTATTTATTTCTGATAATCATTTTCACTTGCTAAAAACAAAAACTACCCCAAAGAAACCTTTACTACAAGGACATCGATTTTTAAACATAAATAAATTTGCCGGTTAATCGATGCCATCGATACATCATTTCTGGTCATTCAGCCACTTTCGGGGTATTCTAGGCTAATAGGATTCTGATTGTAATGTGAGTTATTGTATACTCATGTTCATCTTAATTGGCAGTTTTTGATCAGTTTGATGTAGGTATTAGGTATGTAGAGGCGAGAACAGAGCGTTAATCTTCTAGGATAGTTTAAATTACAGTTATTTGGGATCGCTGTAAAAAAGCAAAAAAAAAAGGTTCTACTCAGTTCACTAGAGAAACATCCGAATAAATTCGAACTAGAATATGAAGAGTACTGTTTCATCGATCTTAGTCACTTGTTTGACATCGTTCTCAACGCGTTATCATTACCAATACATCCAAAGCTGAGAATATTATGTGCACTCTTTGCTATTGCATTTGCTGATGATTCAATCCATTTTTACAAAACACAAACCTTCTAACGATATATAACGGAGCAACGCAGTGTGCACTATCAGTGAACCGTTACAATATTTTGACATTGTTCCCACCTATAATTCCCACCAATCTCCGTACAATCACCTTCAAATAGGCTACAGTTTTCCACACAGAAACACACACATACACACTCACGATCGATGCGGTGGGCTGACTGTGAACCGATCGATGAGACCCCGGAACCCTTTCCTGTGCCATTCATCTGCACCGGCACGGCACTATCTACCGTAAGCCAAGCCCATCCATAACACGCCATACCCAGCGTGACAGATAGTGATCAGTGTTTTTCTCACCTTTGTGCGCATTTACAAAAGCCTTCGACGTTGAAATATGCTTCCGTGTGCTTCTGGGGTTGCGCAAAACAAAAAAAAAAGGACACGAAGCTATTTAGCAGCCCAAAAACCCCTTCGCCATTCGTTCCTGCTGTTGCTGCTTTCCGATCCTTCGCGTATCGCACGATCCTTCCGATCCATGAGGTATGAGGTTACAGGCTTTTCGTTTTGTTTTGTTATCTCAATGCACATTCGCAAAAGAAAAGGGACAATTTATATTGAACACCGTTCGAGCGGTGGGTTCGCTTTCACTCTCGATCTTTCACTCTCTCTCTCTCTCTCTCTCTGGTGCCCGACGTGATGCTCATCAGCACTCATCGAACGCACTTTATGATGTTGTTTTCGGGCCTTTTGGTGGCAAAATAGGATTAGTCACCTGCTGGGACGGGACCCTTCTGGTGCGTTTGGCCCCGAAGTGGCTACTTGTTGTGGGTTTTTTGTTTGCTGGTTGCCTCTTTTGTCTTGTTTCGTGCACTGTTTGTGTTTGTTTTTGGTGGATTAGCTTTCATTCGAAGCCTTTTGTACTTCAGACTAATAAAGCGAAGGGATAATTGACTGTAAAGACCGCAAAGCAGCAGTAGAAGAAATTTGGAATAAAAAAAAAAAAACAAAAAAAAAATTTTGTGACTTTCCCCAATTGTGGGAAGGAAATGGGCTACAATTGCTACAAAACGATTTGCTATCAATTTTATTTCCTCCCTACCTTTGAGTACATAAATAGGATGCCCACAATTCCCGATTCCGTACAACACACCGACACACACACACACACACACACACAGCTCAAGCGGCGGAAGACGAATTTTGTGCAATATCCTCGGCTCAGCCGTGCTTTTACTGTTTCTGAGATGAGTTGCTCACTTGCTCGAACCGCCATTGGCATCCGGAACGCCACACACCTAAATCCAATCACAGTTCACCGAAATGTAAGCATTCCGATTTCCCTTCACAAGCTCGGTTTCTCCGTCTCCGTTGGAAAAGGCAGACGACGGACAATCAGAATGGAATGAACCGAAAAAAGATCATTCACGTTTTGTTCCCTTTTTTTGCCAACCCCAAAAAAGCCATAACCCATTCGGCTGGCGGATATCGGGTTAAGGCTAAGCAGGAACAAGCGGCAAGAAAATGAACGCCACTGTTACGAGAACGCATCATGCAACGGTAAGCAAAAATAATGCAAATAATCCATTTTCCGTTGAAAGAGAGAGAGAGCGACAGGATGTTAGAAAAAAACAAAAAATACATCCCAAACACACATAGAGCTAAAGCTAGAGGAATGCCGGAAACGGCAAAACCCGTCCGTAAAGCACTGAGCACTTTACTTTGCCTTTGGGTGGGAAAATAAATTGAACTTTCGCCGCCGCTTTGCCCCGTGAATCCTTTAACGAACCATTTCCCACCGATTTCGATCCGAGCTGATGGATCGCAGAGCACGGGAAACAGGAGCTGAGCAGCAAACGAATCGACAGCGCTTAAGATGGATGGGAGAAAAAATCCTTTACCGGGAAGCACAATAGCAAAAAGGTAGAAAAGAAAGTCCGTTAAAGGTACATCGCGGAATAGAAAGTGAAAAATCGAAATTTGCATTATGTAGATTAAAAGGGATGCAAATCGCATCCCTTTTCTCTTCCTGCGAATGCAGTTGAAAAGGGACTGGGACGAAAAAGAGTTATGCATATACCGCATTTTCAGTCGCTAGAAAGGTAAGAAAGGTGAACGGTGAATGCAACACTAAAACCTAAATCTTCTAAGCCCTCCCTTTTCGTCTGCCCGCAGCGTGAGTGAGTGTCAATTTCGCACAGAAACCTTCCGATCACCAAAAGAAAGCCTCAACGTAAGCAAAGGGGTGAAAGTAGTTTTCTCCCCAATGGCACCCGTAGTTTTGCAAAATCGAACGGTTACACAGCCTGTGCCTGAGCATGAGAAAAGGAACAATCCACACATCACATCCACCCTGGGCATTGAATAATGCCCGGCTATTGTGCAAAACGCAATCGCATCGCTCGAAGGAAGATGCATCGATTGGGAGAAGCCACCGCCCGTCTTAGAAGGACTTTCCAATATTGCCCTCGGGAGGTGCTGCTTCACTCCTTTTTTGTACACCCTTTCACCCCTTTCTTCCCTGGCGGGTTTCGGTTTAAATTAGATCTTTCTCCCATCCGGTGGAAACCTTGACAGAAGCAATAATTTGATTTTCTCTTGTCGCATTTGCAAGCAGCAACCGGCGGAACCACCGGTCCGTTCGATTCCGCAGGTACGCGTGATCAGTACGCGGAGTGTGGACGTTGGGAATTGAATTACAATCCCAGCAGCGGTAGGATGCAAAACGCCGAGGGCAATTGGTTTGGAAGATTGGAATTCGTGTGAAAACCATTTCCTGTGTGCTCGATCGAGCCATTTCTCCGCATGGCTGGTTGAAGATTGAGAGTGGCTACTAGAGAAAGTGGTCATCTACATTCGATATGTTTGTGTCGTTAGATTGTTAAAACGTATCTATAATGTAGCCACACACAAAAAAAAGAAGAATTGGCTTAATAGTTTTATTTGAAAAGTTTTAAAAACAAATTGAAAATGGCGCTGAAATAGTCTGTAACGCAATCAATGCGCCAAGGGACGGCTCGCACACAGGGGGCCACTCAAACAGTGTGACTCAAGTGGACACGGTCTCCCGCGGTGGTCACGATTTCTATCGACCGGAACCCTCCAATCAACACGCATCAAATACGCACTCGAACCATTTCGTATCGCGATCGTCCCATCTCGCCGTACCAGTCCCGTTCCAATCGTGATTTATGCTCCGCGCATTCTTCTGCCCAGCGCGAACCACTCGACTCGACTACATACTGACTGGGCCTAAGCAGGACACCGACCGTGACATATGCAAAGAACTGGAAGCACTGTAAGCATAGTTAGTCGGCGAGATAAAATATTGCGCGCGATTAATCTGCTCCCTAGAAACATCAGTTTCCATTTCCGCGCACACAAACACACACACTCACACACACACACACACACACACTGTCAGTAGAGAATTTTTGGAAGTGAAGCGGGACGAGGTCGTCGAACCTTCGGGAAAGGGGGAAACAAACGAGAGCAGTTCGCAGTTGCAACATTGGTTACGTTAAAGATTTCCCGATTGCGTCACTGATTGGTGTGAAGAAGCGGCGAGTCAATTGTTGATGAGGAGAGTTTGAGGATGCTAGACAGGATGGAAAGGATGCGTTACCGAGTGGAGGACATTTAATTTGAGTTAAAGATCAACGCATTGTTGAAACTGTTCCTGAATGAGTTTCCTATGATAGTTACGATCAAAATCGGAAAGAATAATTGCTAAAGAGTTTATTTAGATTGTGTATTGAAGTGGAGGTTGTAATAGAGGCTTGTGCCATATCTGATAAATTAGCTTTGGACGGTAGAAAATGGATACGACACACATCTCCTGCACTGTTAGTTTGCACCCTTGCAAATGAGAATATCTCAAACAATAGCTTGTGAAATAATAAACAGGATTATTTACTACCGATTTAGAATAGAATTGAGTAGTCAACATGTGCTTCAAAGTCATCACTTCCATGTAGCTCTAATACAACTATAAAATATGCCTGAAAGATTGTCTGGAAGAGCGGCAAAATGCTGAGAGGTATCGAAAATATCATGGCTTTATGCCTTAAATAGCAAGATGACCTACGAAGATGACTTTTATTAGGAAGAAGCACTATTAAATGTAACACTTTTCCTACGCGTCCAACGTGGAGATTTGAAGATATAAGTAATATACTAGTCAACCACAACTCAGCAGCACATTTGTAAAATTTTCTAACGGTAGTGTTGCTTTGTACCACAGAACGAGTGTCTTGAAAACGTACTATAAGAAGTATAGAAGGTTAAGAATGACTGCATCGAGGTCATCACACATTTAGAGAATATTTCATTCTAACTAACTTGCATAGTTTCTTATGGACATATGGACATTACAATATTTAAAGGTCCTCTTCATGGGTCCTACACGAGTTCATGTGTTCCTAAAATACATTACTCTAAGTGTTATCAACCCTTTCTTATATTCCCAAAAATGTTTTACATTTCATCTTATATCCCCTATTCGAAACAGTTCCTTCAATGTATGTTTCAACAACTAAAACACCTTCCTATACATCCCAACCGTATCACATCAGCAAACATCAAACATCACTTCGTTAAACCTCTTTTTCGCCCGACGGTTCGCTTCGACCCCAGCATCCTGTCCCTCCACCGTATGCACTTTGCAAATGATATGCAAACATGCTCGCCGCCATTTTGCCGGACCTGCCCCCTGTCCGGGGACGGGATACGGAAAAGCCATTAGCAAAACATACAGCAATGGTGAGCGCCCGGTTCTCTGTCCGCAGCCGGGAAAAAGGGGCGCCAGCAAGCGCCATAGAAAATCAATACCCATCGCCGATAATCACACCGAGCGTGGGCGAGGGTGCTTCGACATAAAACGTTCAGTTTTTCGGGCACATTCTGTCTGTGTGTGTGTGTCTATCGTTTCCATTTTCCACCGCCTTCAACCTCAGAAACCGTCCAAACCCAACGGAACGAAGGGATGTGCTTTCAGTGCTAGCGTCAACATTTTCACGGCTTCGTTAAGCCCCCCGGGAGTCGCTGCTATTGTGCGGTGAGCTGGAAAAGGAAGCTGGAGCAGGAGGGGAGGGGGGGTGAGGGAGAGCGACAGATACAGACGGGAGACCGCACACCGAAACCCCTCCACGCCGTCAAACGATGCCGGCTGATGATGGCCAGCGAACCGAGCGAAAATCGCAAACAGCGTGTTTATTCAAACCGACACCGGCACCGGAGACTCCCAGACGGCCACCGGTGATGCACCGTGAGTTTGTTCCATCTTTTGCGCGACACGAGATCCTCGGCACACACATACACATACACACACACCGTCGCCACTGGATGAACTTTATTCGGTGTAAACCACCGTTGATTTCGATGAAAATCATCCATTTTACATGCATATTCTTCCAAGAAACGGTTTCACAACGGTTGCCCTCACCCCTCGCTCTTGCTTCGTGGTTTTGCTCGGTAGAGCTGTGCAGGAATATTTTGACCTTCCTGCTCGACTGGTCCTCTCTTCTCTCTATCCTTCTCTCCTCCCACCAACCACCGCCCACATCGTCAACTGTTTGATAAAACATGCTAATAGAATTGATGAAACCATCGTCCACTTTGCGAAAAACGAAAAACCCAGTCCAACAAAGCATCCGTTTCGCGTTTGCCGAAGAAAGGGAAGCAGGAAAGCGGATGCTCTCCCTCCCGCTCCCACCCAACCCGGCCCTCCGGCAACGGTCACGTCCGGTATGAAGGTGTTATGTATACATGGTGAAAATGGCATCGTCACAACCGACAGCAGCCCGGTGAAGCTCGCTTATTGAGGAAAATCGATCGAGTCCAACCCTCAAACTCGCCAGTCCAGGCATCAACTGACCGTACGCTGAAAATCGTTCGCCCAACAGCGCAAAGGGTGGTTGAAGTGGGCGGGTGGACAATCCCATCGTGCCCATCCTTGCCCATCCTTACGAAGCCATTATATACCAGAACGATGTGCCTGGGAGCTGGTGTTGGGGTGGACCCAATGTCTTGCGTTGACCGACTACGGGCGCCAAGATTTGATGTTGGCGTTCGTTGGCGAAGGCGAGTGAGTGAGGGAGAGAGAAGGGGTCAGGAGAATTAAACATAAAGAACCGGACCAGAACGTCCCATTCCAGCTCCGGCCAGCTCCGGGAAAGATGGACAAAATGGCCGAACCGAAATGGCTTCCATGTACCAGCCGGGGATGCTTTTGTGTCGGGTGGGATGAGATTGATTAAGAATTCATTTACTAATCGGGCGCGTTGGGAGGTGTTGTGAATTTTATAAAACAAGAAACTGATTTAACATAACTTTTCTTATACCTTTAATTTGATAAAAAAGACGTAAAGTATGAGTAAATATAAGTTTATGAACAAAATGACGTTATTTGCTGCTATGATTTATCACTTTTTCTCAAGCTGGAACTCAACAATAAAGTTCCATTAACTATCAATTAGAACTGCATAAAAAATATATCAAACTCAATGTTCAAATGTTATTGAAAGTTGCGTGTATTTTGTACAGTATTAGGCTACTAGAGCCAAATATTATTGCAAAAGTTAAGGCCAGAAAATGTTCAATCTTTTCCACCGTGTGGCCGGCTCGTACACCGGCACAAACCCGCTGCATAGTTTTCACTCCACGTCGATCCCGGACGCACGACACGTCGTTCCCTCCTCTCTCCAATCGCCAACCAACGATGAATAAATTGAATTTCAAAAACCCAACCCCAACAACAACAAAAAACGCCGATCCAACGCCCTTCAGCGGACTGTGTTGATTGGAGTGGTCCCGAAAATGGACCGCGTCCAAACACCCAAACCGACCCTTCGGCAATGGAATTAGTTTTCTCCGACCACTAGGCGGTACTCGTTCCACTACTGCCACAATCTTACCCCGATTCGAACGGGGTCAGCATCCTTTGCAAGAAGGGAAAGACTGTGTCTGTCTGTGTGTGTGTGTTTGTGTGAGTTTGTAAGCGTCTGGAGTTAGGTGAGCTATTTGTTATTTCATCTGCCGTCCATGCCGGAGAAGACATACACACACACACCGAAACCCATCACGACTATCCGTAGCGTCCGTTTTGCTTGTCCAACCGTACCCCTCCCCCCCCCCCCCTGTCCCTCAGCAGTCACCACCTTCTCCTAACCTCAATAGATAGACAGGAGGAAGAAGGAAGAAGAAGCCATCGGACCTAAACCCCCTTGGGAGTAGCAAGAAGAAGCACTGGCTGGGCGCAGCATTTGCATAAACACAATGGTCCGCAGGCCGGAGCGTATTAATACTGTTGTTAGGAAAGATTTGCTTCACCCTCCCACACTACACCCGCACATCCCCCTCCAGGCAGATGGATGACAGGGCAGTCCAAACCCGGAACAACCGCGCGATTCGTTCGGCTCGAGGGCAATGCTAAAACCTGGACGAAAACGTGTGGCCAATCATCTTACCGGAGGCGTACCGTTACCCTGGGGCCGGCACTTTCGATAGTAATTCAATCTCGCTCGGACCGTTCC
The DNA here is from genome assembly GCF_016920715.1 of Anopheles arabiensis. Taxonomy (NCBI): domain Eukaryota; kingdom Metazoa; phylum Arthropoda; class Insecta; order Diptera; family Culicidae; genus Anopheles; species Anopheles arabiensis. The sequence continues at coordinate 21,527,258 of NC_053517.1, forward strand.
CGGGGATGGCTCTGGATGGAAACTAGGCCGCCCACCCTCAGCTCCCAGCTTTTGGTGGTGAATTTCCATAGTCATCAATTTTCACGATTTTCCTCCCTCGCCGACGAGATGAGATTAGGCGAAAAACTTTGCGCCCATCATCCCCCCACCCCTCCTCCGGAATGTTTGCCATCGATTGTCCGTCCGTCCGTTCGTTTCGTTTTCTTTGTCCGTTCAGGGGCTCACCCTTATCGGTGCACATTGTGTCTTTCATCGTCACCTTTTATCTTCGGCCGCACGTTAGAAGCTGCTGGACGGGTTTTTTTTGTTCTTGTTATTTTTGGCCCTCCGCGCTGTTTGCTCTTGATGAAATTTTCAATTTAAAAATGAATGGCCCCTCGCCAAAACCTTCGCATGGCCGCCCTAGCTCATCGCATCTCCTAGCCGCCGGTGCCGGGTAAGGCAAACATTCGGGGGCAAAGACCGCTGTGTGGAGAAGCCCACTGTGTTTGCTGACCAGAGGATGTGTTTTTTTGGCCAAAACCACGGGCGCACACACACACACACACACACACACACAACAAAAAAGAGACATTTTGATCATTCGATACGGCTGAAACACACCAATATTCGGCGCTCGGAGTGTGTCCCTGCTGCCGCCGCGCTAACTTATCGCCATCGGTCGGCCGAGCAGATTGATCGAATATTGCCTCCGGCGTGACAAGAAAAATCGTCCCCGTCATAGTTGAGGTTTGCTTCATTTGCTTCAGTTCGGTGTTTCGCTCACTCGCTTCATTGGACCTTTGCTTGGGGGTAGGAGTTTTCACGGTTTTGGAGTGCGGAGAGTAAGAATGCTACTTTAAGCGGGAGGGTTGAAGGATCTAAATTGTGCGCCCGAGGACAGTTTCATAGGCGGTGGCGGTTGAACACTGTGCTTGGGGTGATAAATGGAAAATGCCAAAGCCCTGACAAATGCACCCATTGGAATTAAGGCAGATTTGTATGGCATTCCTTGCATATTTAAAGCCACCGGGTAACTTACAGAGTATACGTTTCGAAGAAAGCGAGGACGTTCTATTTCAGTGTACTATATCAGTGTGAAGAGTATAGAAATTATATCAAAACATTTCGTATATTATACCAAATTATGTAACTAAGTAGAATAATACTAAATATATCCAACGTTTTAATTTGAAATGTTATGGATCAATTTTGAATTGAATTGGTTTAAATTACACAACATTTGAGCATATTTGTTGCTGTCATTTAACTTCTGTTTACACAAACACGACTCAGAGTGGAACAATGCACATAATTGACATTAAGGTGTAAACCTTGATGTTGGAACGAGATTCGGAACTGTCCCAGGACACCTAGACTTACTCCTAGAACCTAGAAACAAAGGTGTTAACTTTCACTGCCTTCAAGCGCAAAAGTAGAGCAAGCCATACGATGCAAAGTTTCAGGACAGAAGCCAATACAGTGGCATCCGTGGGGTCTTTTGCGAGCTTCGTTGAAGTTTAGTCTGAAAGTGACGTCTCAGTTAAGCTATGTAGCTCTTTGTGCTGGTTTTACTTTGGGCAATACGATTTATACAGTTACAGTGACCTTGTAAAGACCTACGAAATAGTCTTGAAGAGGTTTTAGCAATCACTCCCAACGCATTTGTTCATTATTATCGAATTAGCTATTTAAACAAAAGCTTTAACTCAACAAACAATTACATTTGGTGCCATATGTTTAATATTCTCATAGCAAAGAGAAACTACCCGTTTTTCATTGCCAGCGCTAAAGTTCAAGGACGCCTACCGGGAGTAAACATAGGTCAGAACAGAAAGAAACGGGTTAAAACAGCTTTATTAAATGAACAGCACCGTTTGTAAGATCCACGGTCATAAAAAAAGAAGAGAGCGGAACTGGTGGTGAACCATAATAGCAAAACAGCTATAAAAACACCACACCTTCCCCGACCCTGATGTCGGCACACCCGCGACACAAGACAAACAAAGTGTAAGGAGAGGAAGAAAAAAAACCAAGTCAAGAGAAATGTTCTTTTCATTATCAGCAGACGGTGGCTGCCCCGTCCTCTGAGCAACCGCCACCACCACCACCACCAGTAACTGGTACAAAATAAGAAAGAAATGCCAGCAGCAACACACACACAAAGAAGGAAAAACATTATCCTCATCCGCCGTGGCCCGTCGCATCAGCTGATAGTAAACGTAACAACCACTAAACGGGATGGAGCGTAAAAAAATGAACTTGCCCGGTGAGAGAAGAAAAAAAGGAACCCCCGTGAAAGTGAAAGTAGAAAAATTATCCCATGCCCCTGCGCCGTCCTCCCCGCCCCCGGAGCCTCACCATCGGGCAAAGCAAAAGAAAACTGTTCGCGAACAGCCGCGAGCCGCGTGCCGCAATTAAGTTTCATCGTTTTGCATCGCCTGGGAGAAGTAGTAGCACGCCCGAGACAAGGAGCAGGAGCAGGAACAGCAAAAAAAACCAGCATTAAAGGATCGTTTTCGTTGCTCCTCGGGCCGCTTTTGCGAACCGGGTTCCCGCCAGCCCGACGAGAAGTGCAACCGAGGAAGTGTGCGCCTTATGAATGAATGAATGAAGCAAATTTAAATAATGAAAACACGCTACGACGCGCATTTTTTCGCAGCTTCTGTTGTGCTATTCGTAGTGGGGCGGGGGTTGGAGGAAGATATGGAGGGTTTCAGTGTGGGTTTTTTCCCAACCGGACCGCGCGCCAAGCAGCTGTGCTACTTATTCGGTGCATTTTCTTTCACAGTCCCGAGCGTTTTTTCATTCTTGGCCATCTTTTGTTTAACAACAATTTTCCAACACTGTGCGTGGAGTGGAAGTTTTTTTTTTGTCCTTCATTTTTTCGCGCTGCCGGGCGCTCAATTTTTCAGCCATCATCAAACGCAACTCAACACACCCGCGACTGTCGGTGTGTGAGTGGCTGTGAGTGGCAGACACAAAGCAGCGCGCCATCGCAGCAACCCGCGCACACATACACCGCACAAAGGGGCGAGAGAGCGAAACCAACAACAACAACGAAAAAGGGGAAATTTTCCAACCACCCCCTCTGTGTTGGGACTGCAAACGAACAGGAAGGAGCACCAGGCGTGCGAGCGAGATAGAACCAACACTTCCCCTTTCTTTTGTTATTGGAGAGGGATTTTTCCGTGGCCCACGCGCACTAGTGCAAAAGGGAAAGTAATTTTTTTCCCGCCATTTTATTACTAGCCCGCAGGCGGTGGCACTGTCGTCCTGTGTTTGGGGTGGTGGACGCGCATCATCCGCCATCAAAGAGAAATATTTCGTTTTTTTTTTTTTTGTCGAGTCTTTGGCAGTTCGTTTGCATAAAGAATTTAAAAAATACAGACACCGACGACGGCACGTTTGCGATTGTTTTGCTTTTTTTTCTACTTTAAGATCCTTGTTTTCCTTCCACTTTTTCATTAGCCTCGGCGAAAGTGGAACTAAACACGATAGGCGAATAATAATGGGAAAAGGGGCGAAGTGAGCGAAAAAAAAACTGTGTTAATAGATTGCATAATTAACGCGGCGCGTCGGTTTTTTTTTCGTATCTAATTTCTAGCTACAAAAAAACGATATTTAAACATCCCGTTTTTTGGACCGTAACCGCCGTCTGCCGGCAAAACACAGCGGGAGCAATTAACGGGAAACGGGACTAAGCGTGGGCAGACAGGCCAGACTGGCCGAGACCTTGACATCGTTTTTAATGAGAAAAGGAAGTTCTTTTTTTATATTTAAGGTTTGGTGGCCGCTTACTTCACAAAAGCTACAACACTTGATTTCTTTTTTCTTTCACTTTCTTTAATTTATTTTAAGACCGATGCCGCCAACATTTCCTCCCGGCCGGCCGGCGCCCGATTCCCGTCAATGAAATTTCGTTTTTCCCGCAAAAGTGGGCCAATTTTCCTGGAAACTCCTGGTGGTGGTGGTGATGGTGGAAAATTATACTTGCAAACGCTGCTGTGCCACGCTGTTAAACAGGCCGATCATCAAACGCGGCGCTCGATAACGGTGGGCTGGTGGCTCCACTTGTCTCTCCACCGCTCTCTCTCTCTCTTCGCCTCCGTTCCTGTTCGACAGCTCATTGCGGCTCTGCCGGGTTCATTCATGCTTTAAAAATGATTTTGCTTCGCGTCATAACAGCCGGCGAAGGTTTCTTGCACTCGCACAAACTCACAGACACAGAGACAAACACACACATCAACATTGCAGCTTCTTTCTGTTCCGTGTCACTTTCTGAGCGCTGTCCCAGTCCATCCCCACCACGCGCCATCATCATCATCATCTGGTTCGTCCTCAGGATGCACTTAAAGTGTGTGCCATTTTTATAGATTTATGCTTTCTTTACGGCCCGCTGCCGCTCCCATCAACAATGTGTCTGCCAGTCACAATTTATGTGCCCCAGGACCACCGCCTCCCCGCAAATGGAATGGTGAAGGTTTGCTTACCCACCCTTTTTCATCGAGCTTTCTGGCTAGGCTGGCTTGTTCGTGGTGGAGGTAAAAGAGGAGCTTTTTTTATGGGAGACGGATGAGGTTGGAGGTGCAAGTGCCAGGGGAATGAAATTTGTTTGTTTGCGTGCGGATTCTTGACTCTTTTTTTGCCGACGCCGCGCCGTGGCTGTAATAAAAATTCGTACCGAGACGTTGCACTTACACTTTCGTTTTCACTGGGGACGATGGAGAGTGGGCGCTAAAGGGGGAGGGTTCTCGCTTTCCTCTATCGGCGTGGCTGTGTAGTAAATGTTGGGCTGCACAAATACGCACCTTCAAAACAGCTGATCCGGGGTGCAGAAAGAAACACAGTGTTTGTGTTTGGTTTCAAGCGCAATACTGCAATGAAAATGCAAATTAAAGTAGAAACTCAACACTTGATACTCTATTTAAGGACTTAAAGTATTGCAAAGGATATGAAATTATTTTAATGGAATTGATTCGATCTGAGATTAATGGATTTTTTTCTTGTTGCATTTGGATACATTTTAACTAACGTTTGCATTGAAAGAAATGGACAAACATTGACAATTTTCATGGGTTTATCTTACCTCGCGCTAACGGAACGGGAATTGTATTTTAAAAACTATTATCCCATGAGTCAACAGACACAATTTTACACCTCCAACAGTCGATCTTTAACCGGGATGGTCGAAAAAAGGGCAGCAACTTCCTTCAGGAGCGTGCGCGATCAAAGAACGGCCCCCCGTAGCGTCTAAAATGGACACCGTGTGGCAGATTGTGAGCGTCATATAAACCTGTTCCTGCATCTACAACATCTTGGCACTATTAGACAACAATCAGAGCATCGAAAAAAAACCCGGTTCCCAATGGCTGACGACCCAGTGCGACAAGAAGCTCCAAAGGATGCTGAAAATGAGGTCCTTGGCCGGTCCAACATCTCACATCTCTGCGTTCCATCGTAATTTTCTGTACCAACGTGATGCTCCAACAATGTTGTCGCGAAAACTGAGGAGGAATTGATACAAATCAAATGTAGATCTTGAAAACATGCCTGCACACATGTCTTTGTTCGGTTTTTGCAAGCGCAAACTTTAATAATTACCTTTCCAAGGATGTTCGTGACAAGAAATTATCTTAGTTAGCATTTTTTCTGCAACCAGCTGAACAAAACCCATTTTTTATGCAAACGATACTTTTTTTTATTTAAGTATATTTCCCAAACGAAATCGGTTATTCCAGCTAAACAAATCATATGAAATACGCACAAAAAAAACAATAAAATTCTTACGAGAAATACATATTCATTGAATAATAATTACGGAAAAAAGAATACAGCAATTCGTTAAAGATACCACGTTCAAGCACTTCAGATGACATAAATATATTCAAAAATTATAACAAACTAGTATTTACACAATTATTCCTCCTACTTGGTGACTGTTTCCAACGATACCTCATTGCCCACGTCCGGCTGATGTTATTCTATTATATCAAGATCTCCTACCATCAAACAACAACCTTTCCATATCCTCTTTCTAATTATACAGCATCTTTTCCAAACACGGCGAACCTTCCATCATTTGCTTTGATGTGCTCGCGTTTTGCGCCTTTGCTCACACCCCATCGGCAGCTGCCCATCGCATCTAATCCCGACATCCCGAATCCGATCAAATATCCTACAACACACACACACACACCGACCAACACTATCAAACAACAGTAATAGAATGGAAAATAGAGAGCATTTTTTAATCAAAGCCCATCCGCACCACAAACACAGCCAGCGTACGTACGAGCCAGTTGTTGCAACAGTTTCGTCCCATTTCCTTGTTGCCATTGAAATGCTAATGAGCTTACGCACTGTGCGTCCTCCGAAACGCAGAAAGGGGTTTACCTTTTCCGCTCGTAATCGAACGTTCGAACCGTGTAACGGTGCAAACGAATATTCGATATTCGTCGTACCGGCGGTATCGATCGGGTTGAAAAAGCACATTTGCATATTTATTCACACACGCACGCACACACCCCTTTTCCTTTCCCATTCATCGGGCATAAAGTTTGCAATGATTTTTGCAATTGCACAACGCGTAAATAGCAGTTGCAGTTGACAGCGGCCTACAGTGTCGGATGTAGGTTTCTGCTGAAATGAAAGCTGATGCAGCTGCATTTTTTCATTTCCTTCTTTTTTTTGTCTCTCTCCCTCGTCAGCTCGCTTAGAAACGGAGCAGTTCGAGATACGGGACGGATCATTTGCATAAAAATGTCCTCCGATTGGTGTAAGGCTTTACGCGCTATTCCACACCGGGCCACACCGGGCCAGCCTGACAAAAAGGCTGCAAGAAAGAGAGCGACGAAAAGGAACGCATGCAGGAAGAAAGCCAGGTAAACGATTTTCCACATGCCATTCCACGGGGAGTCCTTCGCGCTGATGCATATTATTTTTATTAACAACAGATTCCCTTGCTTTTTTGTTGTTGTTTAGCTTGGCCCTTATATTTCACTCCCTTTCCCGGGATTGGCGCGACGTTACGCGCACGGTAACCCGGCGTCACTGTGCTGCGCGCTACCTGCGTTGCGCAACCCTGCATTAATTTTCTTTCCCGAAATAAAAGCCCCCAGGTGCCTTCTCGGTGACCTCCTCGTGCGCACTCGCGTTTTGTGTGAGGTCTAACGTCTAATGCCAGCTGAGCTGTTCGGCGGTGCCGCTTCTCTTCACACCTCAAAACACGCTTTCGGATGCTTTTGAGCAAGCATTGCCACCACGCCAGTGATCGCGCAACAGTTCGAACTGGTTGGTTGTAATTTAGCAGCGGAGTCTTCGGAGAAAAGTGTATTGGCTATTGATTTTGTGATTGAACATAAGTTTCTTACCTTCAACAGTGCTCGTCCCACCGAGCACGTGCGTACTCAGTTTAAGTGACCGTCCGTCCGGCAGTTCAATAACAATGTTCCGCGTCGTTACGTCCGCACAGCGGGCGGGGTCCACTGTCCCTTTCCCGACTGACCGCAAAAAAATCCTCGCAAAACAATCAAACGAATATTCAAAAAGCCTGTCCCAATCCTGTCCCGGCGGTCCCTGTGATTGGGCTGACCACGTGCACGTCCAAACGTTGTCCACCCCTTGGATTGTGCGCGTGGACACCACGGCAAATGATGATCATAATTTATGGACCGAAGCACACAGCAGCACAGCGCGGCCGGATTTGTTCGTATGCAAATTGTGCCACCGCGGCGGCATAAGGGGTCAGCATAAATTTGGGGTCAATTGACCAATGTTGTCACGGCACACGCTGACCCCTAGGTAGGCCGGCCGTACCGGGTGAAATCCCTCTGAGAAAGAGCTGGCCGGCAAAGCTGACCAATGGCTGGACAAAGGGGCGCTACCCCTTGCGCCTGCCATCCAAAACGGGGAGTGAGCCCGCCGTAACGAGGATCGTAAACGAAAGTGATGGCAGTGATGGGCCTCCTGTGTTGACCCTAAGCGTGGCGAAAACAAGTCGTTTATCATCGGTGCCAAGTTTGCAGTACTGGACAGTACGGCTGTCGGAGTTGGAGAGAGCTATAGTTATCATTAACCATCCCCAGGAGGTTGGGAGTGTCTCAAGAGGCCGTTAAAAGATTAGCCGGGCCCGGCCGTTGTGCGTGTTTGTCAAAGATATTAAAACAATCCTTCGCTGGAGTGAGTGACCCCGAGTGTGTTAACGTGGTAAAATGAATGGGATTATAATCGGACGGACTTGAGGCCACCGATCGGGGAAAGTTTAAGTGTGGAAAATGGTGGCACAATCGATAGCGCAGGCTTACTACTCTATTTCTGTGATATTGAACCTCCTATTAAAGTGCATTATTTACGATAAAATAGGGTCAAAATTTTACTGTGCGAGAATATTATATGCGTTTTAAACAACCGCGCCACAACCGGATTGTCACTGTCTTTTTGCTAAAATAACCAAATTTTCGTCAGGACACTTTTGCCCGAAAAAAAACGAACTGCTTTGTAACCGACAACACTCACCTACGCATCGCGCATTATCGTTTACTCTTATCATCCCCTTTAGCCCTCCATGGCAACGGCCAATCCAACTTTAGCTCACCCTTAGCTCAATCTGCTGCAGCATGGGCTCGGCTGTTCATTAGCGTTGTCATGGTAGGCACCAGAAAAATAAAACGTAAAAAGACTTCTCCACCAGCAACCCGAACTTTCTAACCAGCATACGCGGAGCTTATTTGTCTTTCATATCGTTCGTCCTGTACCATCACAGCAGCTGGAGCCCCAATACAGAGCAGGCTACTTTAGGTAAAGCGAGGCGCCGGTAGAGCAAATAATACCGCAGAATGTGCTGCACAATATCTTCCCACAAAACCGCGCAAAGAGTAAGGATCGAGCCGGAACACCGACGTTTCGACGTTGATTTATGTCACACTGACACTGACGGACGGACGAAAGGTTGCTGCTGCTGGTGGTAATGCTGGTGCAACGGCGACGTACGGCGGTGGCGTCCTGTGAGAGCTCCTGATGATCGTTCTTCCTTTTTGCGGTGCGATACATCGTCATTGCCGTCGCCATGGGAACAAACATGGCAGCTGGGATAGGTTGGCCAACTTTGGCTCCCCACATGCTACAGTGTGGTGCATGATGTTTGTGGACGATTTGTATAGACTAGTTTGATTTGTAATTTTGTACAGTGATAAACTCTAACAAAATGTTCCAAATTAGTGAAACACACAGTTTATTTTGTGTTTCAGAAATTTCTCAATTTTTTCTCCAAATGTTTTAACATTTCATCCCAAATCGTTAAATTTTTTAAAATTGCTCAAAATCCTTTCATGCTCACAACTCTGTCCACCAGCATTGGATGGCCCAACGAAGAATACCACTCCTTGCCATCCGCACTCCCATCATCCAACGGCTGTGGTTTTAGTCGCCCTGCCAAGACGTCCCGATTCGTTTGCCTACGAATCCCCATGCACCATCCCAGTTTGCATGTTCTTTTAATTAAATTAAAATTATATCCACACACACTGACTCACACACACACATACACGGTGCTATCTTGCCGTCGACCCATAGCAACTCCAGCACGTCACATGTGAAATTCGCCCACCCCGCAAGCGCCCAAGGAGGTCGGCAAAGGGCACCGGCACCACGCGGTCGCGGTTTGGGAAAACTTTTATCTCTCCCCTGGCGCCACACACAAGGCACGCTGCTACCATGCAAACGATCACGATCCGAAAGGACGGTCACACGTACAACCAAGCACACACACACACAACCGCCATTTCGTTTCGATGCGGGGACGTTCATGCGTACGTTCGTCCGTTTCGACCGAGCAAGCCTCCGAGAAGCGCCCACGTACACGTGCTGCGAGGGGTTGGGTCATGTGTGCAGAAACTTTCTACCTCCTTTCTTTCCTCCAAGCATGTGTGTGTGTGTGTGTGTGTGCCTTTCCTTAATTGTCATTCCATTGCCCACCTCTCTAGGTCCTTCCGTTCCGTTGGCCGTTGTCAAATCCTTCGACTCCCGCCGTGTCGTCCCCGTCCACGAGTGTGAGGCGTTTTCCTTCATTTTCATTTCCCCCCATCCCACTACATTGTAGCTCATTTATTTGCATTTATATGAAAGCCGGTATCCTTTCGCTATGGTATCTTGCTCTACAAATACACCCATACACACATGCACACACTCAATAACGTACGCAAAAGCCCAGGAATTTCGTTCGTTTCGTTGTCGCCGTTCTCTTGAGCTGCTTCCAAAAATTATCCTCCCGGGACGTCATACACTCACACACACGCGCGATGTGGCAAGAAAGGGAAGAGAAAGTTTTCCCCATTGCCCATCACACCATATGGCCTCGCCCTGGAAGATGCCGGTTGGACGCAGGATATTGTGGACGCCCGGACCGACGTTCGAAAACGTCGCACATAAAAGTTAGACATTGTTCGCCCCCCTTCACCCAATCGCGTACGGTGGTGCGGCCATATTTGTATGGCCTCCGCCATCAACTCGCTTATCAGCCAGCACAGGGTAGAACCTTTTTAGTTTCGCAATGTACATATGAGTTTGTATGTGTGGGAGAGCTACGCAGGCGTTATCCCATTTGGACGGCTCTTCCCGTCTCGAGCAACGGGACCATTTCAAGAAGCTCGCCATTCCGCTCGATTCGATTCGACCCAGCCTTCCAAATAAGGACCTCAAACGGACATGTATGCTACCTCCGAGCGTATGTGTGTGTGTGTGTCTATGGTGTTCCACATAATCCTTTCGCTACGCCCACAACCTCCACTAGCACATAAATTGACTTACCCCGGGTTAAGCCCGGTACAAAATGCTGCTCCAACTGCTCGAGAACGAACGCCAAAAACTACAACCGCCACGCTCGGCACAAGAAACCCCCAGCCAAAGGGTCTTGATTAACTTGGCCTCGACGAAAATTAATTTAATTTTTGGCGTTTTATTAAAATTAGAAATTCTGCACTTCTGGCCCGTCCCCGTGTGGGTGTATGTATGTGTGTGTGGCCCGCTGGTGCCGGCCAAATCCCGAGGACACCGATTTGGAGCGCCGATGTGTGGATCTGAGGTATGTGTATATGTATTTTGCTACCATGCCTGCACGTGATCCTTGGCCCGCTCGCGATGGCAGCATGAATCTTGCATTGGAAATTTTGGGAGAAATTAGTTTAGTTGCAAATTGAAATTTTCCTTCTATAAGGGAAGCGACCAAATTATGTGCACGTGTACGGTGGGACTTCTGGTTGGGAAGGGCAGCCACTACTGTATGCATGGAGCGGTGAAGTACATGCCTGATTTCCGATTCTTCATTGGCACAACAACCGTTGTCGGTCAATGCCTGCCGGTACCCACTAGTGAAGTGTGCTTGGCTTTCAGTGACTTATTGTTACCATAGCAGGATAGTCAGTCCTACGTGTTGGGGCACGGTCTATTCGGGTCTTGAACCCATGACGGGAATATTGTTAAGTCGTACGAGTTGACGACTGTACCACCAGACCGGCGCAAGGTTTTAGGTCTACCTTAGATTTTAATCGATTCCTCCTCAGTTTTCACGACAAAATTGGTTGAGTAGAGCTTATACATCACGATGATTCCAAAAAATTCTTTGGGACGCAGTTAGGAGTTGGTTGACTGGTTCGTGGCCTAGGGTTTCATATAGAAATACCTCCGAAATTCCCCTGAAATGGTCGCATTCAGTTCTGACACCATTGCTCGTAGCTGCAATGCCAGTGGTCGCTATTTCTGCTTCCTCTTTACTAAGGCGATCTATTCTAAGATCACATCAACAATTTCAATTGATTTGTCAAGAACTTTCAGTCGAATCATTCCAATCAAGTTCACGCGGCAAGTCTCATAGCTTTATCCAAGATACAACAATGCACAATTTAACATAATTAAGCATATCAGCAAATTCTAGAACCGAGTTACACCAACCATTCGCCAGAAACCGACAACGGTAATGAGATTCTCCCGGCTCGAAAAAAATAAACTCCCGCTACTTGTTGCAAGGTAAGACATCAACGCCGTAACGCAGCCTGCAACTAACAAAGTGCGAAGACCTGCAACTACTCAACCAGCGCAGGCAGTACCCGCAGCGCCGGATCCGGGTTCGGTTTGGCTTTTAATGGATTTTCCGGCCCGTGCATTGCTGTTCCCGTATGCATCCTTCATCTGCGCGGCACCATCCGTTCGATAGTGATCGCTGCTAGCCTTCTAAGCCTTCGTAAAACATTGCCAACATACACGGGCTAAAGCCCCTCTCCTTAGGATGCGACCTAATTAATATACTTGCACGGAATAATGTATGGTATGAAATTAAAATGCTCCCTCCGCCCGCTCAATCTCCGGACCGAGAGAAGCCTTTTTGCTTCCATCATTGAGCCGCGATCGTGGTACAAAAACCTCCTAACATGACAATGCTCCCCGCCCGACGCTCGCCCGCTACATACATGCGGGAAAAGAGGCAGGTTTGGACCGAGAAAACTTTTAACCTCCTCCACCCTCCGCCCAAACCCCCCGTGAAAGCCCGTCCCCGCAACCCCTTCCCACACCTTCAGCATGGATGGAAAACGATCACGAACAGAGATGAGTTTGGTTTCGGTGGCTTCGGCTGGCGCTGATTTTCACTCGCGTAAAGCGAAACGCTTCTCGCACAAAACTTAAGTACAACTCATTGCCGTCGAACGCAGGCCGCAGCCCCATCACCTACCGTCCTATGTTTTCCGACAGTTGCGGAAGGGCTGCCGGATGATATTGCTCCCATCGTAGCGGGAGCCCTTCAATGATGAGCCCGCGCAACGATGTGCGATGTAAAGTTCGCCTTCGTTCCTGGGGGTTTTTCGTCCCTGTGCGGCCATCATGCCGGCTCCCGAACGGTTCTGCTTCGGTATTCATTACCCCGCCCGTTCGTTAGGCGCACCGGCAACCACCCAGCCCCGCTTAACCAATTCCCCAAACGAGCGCCCCAAGCGTGGCAAAGCGACACTGGTGAGGGGGGAATGAGAACTCATTTTCATTTTTCGCCAAATTCGACACTTTTCCATAAAACTTTCGCCCCACATGTTGTCGTGATCGAAAGACAGAGAGAGAGAGAGAGCGAGAGTGGAAGAAACCATACACGATAGGCGTACGCATACATAAGCGCACTCATGTGACCGATGGTGGTTGGTCCAACGAAGCGTGCAAGTACGCGCGTACGGACGAACGGAAGGCAAATGAGAAACCATACTACTTAGCTACTAGCTGCATCGTTTGCAGTGTGCTTGGGAAGGTAAGCGGTTTGCCTACTGTGGTACAAGGTGAAGCGAACGGCTTGCGGTACGGGAGAGCGCAGCACGCACATCTTTTTGCGCTCTACTCTTCTAAGAAAGCAAGCAACTCTGCTAGAAAGTCATAGTTGTACGTACACGGCTTGGTAGAAAGTTTTTTCGAAGGGAGATGGTATTTCTGTCAAAAATGAGATTTCCTTTTCGCAAAAGGCTAAACACGGGCAACGGCAGAAACACCTTTGCCGTGCGTATTGGGGAAAAAAATGCAGATAAGACAGTACGCCAAATTTCCAGCGCACCGGATATGTGTGAGTGTGTGTGTACGGGAAAAGCCTAACGGCTTCCGGCATCGTATCAGCAAAAAGCCCGCACGCGGATTGATATTTTATTTCCCCATTTCGCACCAAAGCTTCCTGTTTCCTGTTTGTGTACCGAAATTGAATTTCATCTCAAAAGCCCGCCCAAATCCTTCTACTCCACTCGCTCGCACAATCACACTCGGACGTGAATGACGTTTTGTTTGTAAAGGATTTGATGGGTGATGAATATTGATCATCTAAAGGAGGTAAAGTCTTACAAATGCCAACACAAATATTTCAACCCTACCACAACCAAGCAAGCAAGCATCGTTTCCACCCGCGAAGACATTGGTTTCAATTTTAAATAATGTCCTCCAACGCGAGACCACCCTCTCTGTCCAACGGTTTGTTCATCCCCGTCGTACACCGAAGCCGTCAGTTTGGTGCGCCATTTGTAAAATGTGTTCCCTGTGGCCTGGTGGCAGTGTCGGTGACGTTCGCTCGTACACCCTCATCGCTCGCCCCAAACCTTCCATCACGAGCAGAATGTGGCCGCAGCATTCCGATAGTTGATGCTACGGGACATCCACCACCATGGAAGCGCCATTGGACGGCATGTTGCCGCACGCGACACACCGTGCCCGATGTCTCCGCTAGCATTCCACGCCGCACAAGCTCCGGACGGTAATGGAGATCGCTATCGGCGAGGGTGAGGATGGGTGTGTGTGTGTGTGCCTGTGGTTTGACGAGAATGAGATGGAGGTGGGCTGAAGTACAAGAAGGTCGTTATCCTGGTGGCCGGGATTGGTTAGTTTTGGAGCAAGGCGTTCGGGCTGCGTCCGTAGATTGTTTAACGCGATGCATGGAAGGTATGAAAATTTCGCCGCGCTACACGGGCAACACCAACGCAAGGAAAAAGCCATTCGGCAAGGTGGGTTCGAGCGTAGTTGAGGGGCAGTGTGGTGCAGAATTAACAGCACCACGCTCTAGCTAAAAACCAGAAGCACCAGAGCCCCCCCGCAAAAGCAGCTCCATCCCGCGGTGGGGGTTGGCCGTCTCTGTCTGCGCAACCTGGTACGTCAGTCAAACGCTAGCAAAAATGGCAAATGTCAGACATCTTGCTGCCATAGGAAGGATTAGCGGGAGCGCAGTACATTACAAGCAAGGTAGAGGATGCATCCACAGGACTGCAGGATATTTTAATGTATCGTTTCACCAAAAAGTTTCAACCATGTAGGAGAAACCATCAAACTCCTCTTTTTTGTGTCTTCTTTCATGCGTTAAAGAAATACGCCCATTTCAATCCCATCCAGACACACGTCCATTCTTCTTCTGCGGGCATTGTTAGGGCGGCCGGATTGATGTTCCGGGTTGAAAAAGTTTCAAAGGTACACATCAAACACACAGCCATAGATACGTTCCGCCATCCAGCAATATATTTCCCTTCGATGTACTCTTCTCCCAACTTCGTCCTTTCTCTGGTAGTGGGAATTCCCCCTTTGTGGAAAAACCCTTTCACATGACTAAACAACTATCGCTTTGTGTGATTAGAAACGTTTCACGTTTTCATTTAAATGCTGCAGTCACTAATCATCTCCATTTACAGTGTCGATTCTAACCCCAGCCACCGAGCTAGCGTACCCTAACCGCATCAAAGAGGTCATACTACGCGGAGAAATAACTCCAATCCGCTCCGAGTGCTTCGACGAATCGATAGGTTTGACTATTTCTAACGATCTGCAAATATTTGCTCTCGTCGGATATGGTCCCAGCATGTGCGAACGTGTGCCTTATCGCACACGATGGAGGCAAAATGGATCATTTATGCAAACAAGTTGCTCAAGGTGCGCCTGTAAGGACGGCACGGCCGGTACAGATGGCAAAGAAGAGGTTCGTTAGCGACCCACCAACATAAAGGTAATCAGAAACGGATGAGCGAGGTCTAGAGGTCGTCAGAATGAGCTAATCATTTGCTTCTATAACGAAACACAATAAACAAAGCAAATAGTCATACACACACACACACATCCCGGCGTACGATTTAATAATGAATCCAAGAATATACTTCAACCTAAACCGTCCATCTGCAAGGTGCAACTCTTCCCATGCTGCTGCTACTTCAAGATGTCCCTGTCATGCTCCTTGGCGATTCTACTGGAAACATAGTGCAAAATGTATGCAAATGAAAAGCTCATTGCTGAGACGCATCTTTCTCTCTCTCTCTCTTTCTCTCTGTTTCCATCCCACACGCGACAGTACATCAGACCATCAACGTGACTGGCTATGGCACTGGTGTTCTATTTATTGTGCTACCAGCATTGAGCTTCAGCTGCGCTTCTGTGCATGTACACGCGTCGGAAAATTAGCCCCAAACTTGGGAAGGAACCAACCAACCCACGGTACCTTGCAACCTTGCAGCCTTCCCGTTGCAACCACGCAATACAGCACGCAGCTCATCATTCTTCGCGCTTCCGACCAAACGCACCGTCAGCGTCAAACTCGTCATGACATGTGATGTGAATGCGACTCCATGGCAACGAACAACGCTCCCGCCCGGTCCCCTTCTTTATGGGCACGTGCTGAGCCCAGCAACGACGCTTCGCTCGGCACAAGTGTGTAAATATAGTTAATAGTTGAAGCGCAAAATGTGAAAATAGTTTGGCTCGGCGCTGCTCTCCTGCAGGAATCGCACAAGTTCTTCGGTAGGCAGGTTCCGGACCCGATGTGTACCCAACGCGAACACAAACACACACACATAGATTACACAGTTTCGAGTGCAGTTGCGTTGCTGGGGCGCAGCTTTTGCACTAATGCATGAATAATGCAAATGCGTTCGCCGAGCATACTTTATTAAATTTGCAGTTTTTCCCGCCTTTCCGCGTTCGGCAGGGTGGAAAATTGGCAGCCAGAAACCAAGAGTTTCTGCACCGAAAATTCCACATCCAACAGGAGGGATGGGGGGACTTTTTTGTCACCCCCAGTTGCCATGGTTCCGCCACAGCGCCCACCCGGGGACAGAGAGCTAATTATAATTAGCTCTGGTTTTGTGACATTACTACCACGTGCTAGCGTAACAGTGGCAAACGCCCGAGTGACAGCCAAAGTTGAGACAAATACAAATGTGCAATCATGACACGGCTGCTGCCACATATGCGCTTTTGCAAAAAGTTTTACTTTAAAAAGAGTTTTTTTCTTTTGTCTTGTCTTGCAGCGTTGAAAAGCTTCTCAATATGAGTGATACATTTCGCAAACAGCTCGTTGAGATAGAGAGTTGAAACCTTCAAGAGATTATTTTCTTGCAAACCGCAACCGTGCCGGATGTCTGAAGACCTGTAGAAGCAACCGTCTTCGAATCGTGCGCTGGCAACACAATTTCCATTTCCAAGATCTGCACGAACCTCCCGACGAGCGTGTAATTTGGCAAAATAAACATTACACAGACGCGCGGGTTGATTTTGTGTACAGTAGCGATACCTTGGAACGCTACAAAAGACACGCATTCATGGCAGGTAGACGTGGTGCTAAGGACCTGCTTGATCCCGCTAACCGGTACACCGGTTTGATAGAATTCCCGTCCAGCAAACGGGTCCGGGAGATCAGCACAGTGCGCGAGCAGCGGCAGCTTTTCCTTCGGGCGCTTCATTTACTATTGCTGTGCGCACAGGGAGTTAGATTTCCACGCTACAACCCCACGTGGAC
The DNA here is from genome assembly GCF_016920715.1 of Anopheles arabiensis. Lineage (NCBI taxonomy): Eukaryota > Metazoa > Arthropoda > Insecta > Diptera > Culicidae > Anopheles > Anopheles arabiensis. Next base: position 21,544,515 of record NC_053517.1, read on the forward strand.
ACGTGGGGCTGACGTTGGCCAGAGAAGCGTATAAAAGGGCACAAAACCCCCGAGCCCGGGCCTTGCCAGGCACACCCGTGTTTCCGTACCGTGCAGCAACACAAGTAACATGACATGACGTAAATAGCGATGTACAGTGGCTTAGCGATGGTTGAAATGTTTGGCTCAGGTTTTTAGACATTTCCCAACCCCGGCAAAAAGGATAGTTGCTGAATGTAACAATGCTGAATGTAAACGTTCCACCACGTCCACCAACGAATGCCAGTGATGCCTGTTCCGCTCGGGACAGTTTGCGAAAAGGCCAAACACATGCAAAAAAAGGTTGTTTGCATAGTTTCAAATAGCAGTTTTGTTCTAAACCTATCTAAAGTACGCTCCTAAATGATAGATGGTACGCTTTTCTTATTTAAAACTGAACATAGTACATTGAGCTGACTCTCGCTGTGCGCTTCTACCACCTTCCAAGAATCTTCAACGAACCACACACACACACACACACACACACACTCCTAGAGCAAGCAATCAGCCCCCTGAAGCCGGTGGCAAGAGGCATCGGAAATGTTTGTACATGAGCTCGCGGTGCCACAAAAACATGAACCCTGCCCGGATCCTTGGATCTTGGTCCTGTTTCCGGCTCAAAGCCAGCACAAGCTGCCCATTTGCAACTGTCGACCGGCAGGACAGGCGCCAGGAAATTCTTCGAATAGCGAGTTATTCGAGCGCGCTGAACCGAAACGGATCTGCTGGATGCTTTCCGCGAAGGCAAGAACCACCGTGTATACTAGAAGAAGCTGAATGAAACGCTTGGAATGTTGCGCTCAGCCGGTGGATTGGGCGCGCTACCGCCACCAGTGCTACTACACGCTTGTTAATTGGTATTAATGTTTATGCTCTGGCTAGCGTGGACTATCGTGTGCACGAGAACATATGCGATGAAGCTAATGTTAACCCTTTTTACTACTGCCGCAAAGGTCGCGCAGAACGTAGTTAGCAAATGGTTTATCGCTCGTGTGCAGCAAAGCTCTCACAAAGCTTCGTATTATTTGTTCCTTTCTAATCTTGTTCAGACAAATCAGCCAGACTTTCATACGCGTCCTACACTCCGCATTCCACCAAAAACAAAAAAACTCACCCAAAAAGGTCATCGCCACCAAAACCGCAACCACAATGGTACGGTACCCGGTCCGATTTCGATCCGATTTTGGCTGTCAGATTAAAGTTTTTAATTACACCCCGGGCAATAATGATAAAATATAGAGCCGAACTTTGGCCTCTCCCCCTCGAAAGGGTGGTCCTGCTCTTTACAAGCAGCGCGCGAGAGAGAGAGAGTAAGGGGAAAGGAGGAAACAACATGGATGCTCCACGAAACGCCACCAAACTGCAAAATGGGATTGCAATAAAAGGAAACTTTACGATTTCTTTGTCGCTTCGCGGAACGCTGCTTGCGATGGGTGAGATGGTAGCCCCATGGATGGAGGGGCAAAGTTTGTCACCTCACTTTCCTGTTCAGCTCGAATGGACACCAGAGGGCCAGCGAGACGGACAGGGGGGGGGGGTATTGGGAAGAAACATTCGATAATTTACCACACTCTGATAATTGTTTCTTCGGTACGGGTTTAACGGCGTTTTCTGCCTCGATCGCTTTATCCCTGATTTTATCCCATTGATCGAAACTGCATCTTGCGTGTGTTAGGATAATTACTTAGCGTAAGTTTCTTTTTGCGTTGTTTATGGCAACCGTCAAGCGCTCACAGACACGCGTAGACGTCCATTTGCACGTGAAACTCATGTAATAAGAAACGTGATCAGTTTCGTAGGGAGTTTCGATTCCAGTAACATTTACATAAACATGCGTTTTCTTGCGCAAAAAGCGAAACGAATGAGCAAACGAATACATATACTTAAACACGCGCAACCACATCAGCATCAAACGCCATATCGACAAAGTCCTTTAGCAAACGCGCTGATCAATTTTCGCTTGCGTCAAGCGTTTTTTTTTGTTTTCTCCCCATCAAACCGCCCCTTCCCAGTTGGGCTTGCGGTTCGCCCCCAGTTGGGGCCAGTTGCAAATGAACCGGGCGTCCTACCGTGCTCGTACTTCATACGCTCATCTCATCACATTCAACACCCCGGAGGGTTGCGAAAGGGGACGGAAAGCCCATCGCCATTGGCAACCAGGCGGAAATGAAAGAAATGAAAAACTCCTACCACACCAACCATCTCGGTTCGCTCGGTCGCTTCCTGCTTTTGATACACATACACACGTACATATATTTTTCCACATTTGTTTCCCGTCGTCTGCCCGTGTCCACCCGCCTGTGTCCTGCGCGTTTCGAAAAAACCCGCTCGGGGCTAGAAAAGGCTAAAGAAACAATTCCCTCCCTTCCTCACACTCGCAAGCCCCAAAACTCTCTCCCCTCCCCCCCTTCTTATTTTACTTCGCCACACGGGTGTGCACAAGAACGCTCCGAATCTCATCAGTCTTTGGCGACCCCCGGAAAAAGTGATCTCCAACCTTTCTCCTTTCACCCACCCGCAGCTCTTTCACTTTCTCTTCCCCGATAGCTTTCGAACGCAAAATACGATCCTGCCGCTGTGTCTTGCCAATTCCAATCCCATTCGATAAACGGGTGTGCGCACACACACACACACGTAGCAAGCCACATCCTTCGTCTTTCGCTCGCCGCGTGGACGTTGCCGAATGGAAATGGATATAAATTTAGATGAAAAGTCAAGAGAGCACTTACTGGTAGAAGGGCGCTGGCAAGGTTTGGGGGCTTAGAATGGCAGAATGGTGGTGGGTTGGTGGCAAAGGGTGGCCTGAAACTTTGGTCCTGAAATGCGGACGCGGCAACAAGATGGAAGCTCGCCCGCGGTTGTGCACACGTGGACGGAAACAGGAACCTACACCGTGTCAGGGAACAGGATATGCGAAGCCTCCGTGTGGATGTGTGTGTGTTAAGAAAGGGAAGGGGTTTGGGGTTTTTGCGGCTGGGCTCGCTTTCTAACTTTGATAAAATGATTTGGGTTTTCACAAATGAAGAAAGTTGCCGTTTTTCGGGGTGCACAGTTGGAGTTGGCCCATGCTGTGGACAGATTTCAGTGAGCAGAGACTATGGATACATGGCAAAGTATTCCAGCGGTGGATATAAGACCACAAGAAGATGTACGTGTTATTTTTAATAAACGAATTGATGGTAAAGAATTGGTTCATAATAAAAATTGAGATCTTTATGCAATTATAGACAGGATAGGACATGATAAGACAATTGTATAGCAATCAATGCAGTACTTGAGATAAATCAACAAGCGTGACAAAAGAATAACAATCAACAGTTACACAAAAAGAGGAATAACAGTAACAGCCAATGAGCCAAACATAATAGCATAGCAAAAGCTTTTGTTCAGAGCATAGGCAGGCATAACTCAACTAACGCAATACCTTTATGCTTAAAACTCAAAGACTAGCTCGATTAACGCTTGCATGAAAAATGGGCTCAGTTTTCGCGACAACATTGTTGGAGCAGAGTTTTTGCATCACATTGGTCCAGAAAATTTGGAATGAACGCAGCTAAAGGATGTTTTGAAGGTTTTGCGTTTTGAAGCCAGTGGATGCGATTTCTACTTCCTGATATTCTTGTACATGTTTCCCAGGTACTATTTCAGCTATTTAGCCGGTCGCATCGACCTCCAGGTCAATGGCTTCCTTTTCAGTATCATTCGGAGCTTCTTGTCGCACTGGGTCGTCGGCCATTCCGAACCGGGCTTTCTTTCGATGCTCTGATTGCTGTCTAATAGTGCCAAGATGTTGTAGATGCAGGAACAGGCTTATATGACGCTCACAAACTGCCACACGGTGTCCGTTTAAGACACTATGGGGTGCCGTTCTTTGATCGCGCAGTTGCTTCCCTTTTTGCGGCCATCATGGTTAGAGTTCGACTGATAGTGGAGTCAGTTTTTATCTCCTGACTTATGGGACACTATTATTGAAAGTGCAATCAACGTTTCGTATGTGCGGTTGTAAGATAAACCCATGAAAAATCGACAATGTTTGTCCATTTATTTGAATGAAAACGTTAAAGGCTACGAAGAATTAGGGTATTTTAGTATTTTTGTTTAATATAACTAAAATATTTCTTATTGACAAAACCTAAAACTCCTAAGAATCAAACTTATATGAACCATAACCACCCCGAAGAACTACACGCACCCACTGTGCCGGGCTAAACGTGTTCACCTTTTTTCACCCATCCGGTTCCATCCGCACATCACAACGGGCGCGCACATCACAACCCCCCCCCTGTACGGGTGCCGGGGGTAGCCGAGTTCGTCTTTCAAAGTAAAGGCGCCGCGGACAAAGGCTCACCTATCGCTCAAATTGATGGATATACTGGCACAGGAGAGCGCCGAAACCCATCATGGACGACCGCCCAAGCGGAAGCCTAAATCCGACCGCCCCGGTGCGCCCCATAGGTGAGGGGGCCACGAGTGGCGAAACAGGCCCACACGCTGATGAAAGGCGAACACACCATCGATGCCTTGCGGCCGTATCCCGACATCCAATCCGTCCAACAATCCATCTTCACGCGCGACGTTCGCCACGCGCAAAAGTATTGAGAGCAATTTTCCGCTACCCACGCCGCTAGCTTCTATGCATCGAGGGATGTGTATTTATATATATATAGATTGTACCTTTCGTCGTTCTTTCCTGACGCTTTTGAGGTTGTCAGTCAGGCTGGTCGAAGATGGTTTATTTTTCTTCCTTTTTCGAGTTTGCCGTTTGTTCTCTTTCGTTCTTATCGTGGCATGCAAATTTAATGTATGTTGCCTTGTGCGGCTGGTGCTTCGATTTTTCGGGTCCGTTCTCTCGTTGGCCCGCGTTCGAATTGGATGCTCGCGTGGTGGACTCGATACCACGATGGTGCACGTGTGGTACCATCGGTTTCCCCTTGGTGTCCCTTGGCTTATCGTCCGTCCCGGCAAATGCAATGCCTAGCCGCGGGGCACAACCGGAATCCTCCATCAGGGTGACACATTAGAACGCGCGAGAGAAGAGCAGAACCGAGAGCATGGTGCGACCGCTACCGGTCTGGTCGGTTTGATAAATGGAAAACCGTATCGATTTTGCCTTACCGGAGCCCTATCCATGCGCGAAGCACAAGCATTGTGCGGTGGGGGGAGAGGGAAGCGTGGAAAGAAAATTTCGCCATTGTTACTGTGAAACATGGCCTGGCACCTGGAACGGTAAGAACTCGCTGCTTCGCACCATCTAACAACCGCCCGCAACCCCTCCCCCATAGCTTGAAGAATCCCCCATAGGGAAAGAATAAAGGAAATGTTGGATAGAAACGGCGAAGCGAGATCGAACTGGTACGGCTAGCGCGAATCCTCTACGGTCCCCCTACCTACACATGGGACATCCAAGTTGGCGTGTGCTAGACCATCCGACGACCACTGCCAACTTCTCCACACACATACACTTAGAAAGAATGATTGAAGGATCGTTCCAACGGATGGCTGATTTCAAACAGAAAGAAATGGGTTTTGCGCTTCTTTTGCTTTCGTTTTTCCCCTTGTTCCATCCTGTACCGCTTCACAGGTAGCTCCATGCAACATTGATAGCGGGCACCAAGATGAAGACGAATGGTGTGTGATTGTGTGTGTGTGTGAACTTGTTCTACACACAGGCACACAAAGCGCACCACGTGGAAGGTGTGACGGAAGGGAAAGAGAAATGGGTTTTCGGTTCCAATAAATAATGTATGTACATCAGGTGTGTGTGTGTGTACCTTTAACCCGCCAGTCCATGGGAAAGAGAACAGTGCTGGTATTTGGGGTGAGTGGGTTTGGTGTTGTTTTTTTTTTTTGTATTCTGCCTCCCATTTCCTCCCGCTTTCCATTAACACAAAGCGAAACCACGTGAGGTACCGGGCTGCTCCATTTAATAGATTTTTCAACAACCCGGCTCGAGCAGCTCGAGCATCCCCGCGGCGTTGCTGGTGTATGCATGTACGTAGCTTTTGTGTGTGTGTATGTGTGTTTCTATGGTGAGGTACGCGAGTGGAGCTTTCGCTTGCAAGAGGCATCAAAAGCCTCATCATTCATTTCAAATAAACCGGTAAAGAGCACGATAATAAACATCGAATTACAACCTACGAAGGGCGAGGCGAGTCATTCTCGTACTGCATTCCCATGTTTTACACAGCTAAAACACTTGAACGTGTCAGTGGGACGGCGCAAAGGGATGGGTTGTGTAGAAATAGTGGGAAAAGCATAAAAGTTTATTGCTGTTCTGCACAATTTTTAGTAAATTCGGAAATTAGTATGGAATTATACGCAATATTTTATATTAGTTAAATGGAAAAGCAGGTTAAATACTTATTTAGCAAAAATAACATTTTCTTCTTAAACATATCAGTGAAATAGAAAAGCAAAAACCCCTTGAAAGATATTTTTTTAAACATAGATACATTAACATGAAGCTTAAAATAAAGTGTTTGAGATAAGATTCGAGGTTTGAGGTAGTTATTTATCAATACAGGGTGCTATTTACTTTCTGCCTGTAGCCCGAACTTTCTTGCTAATAATGAATTACCGTACAAAAAGTCATAAAACTTAAGTTGTAATGAAAAAATTGAGGGAATTTACCGATGAAGATTCAATTATATTTCCCGATACATTCGTTGGATATAATCCAATCACATGTCCTTCATATATCGCCCCCGAAAAGAAAAGCTCCCCCGAAAAATCACCCCAAAAAGACTCCAATCGATTGCTAATAAAGGCGTGTGGCGAATATAGGATTTTTAACCCATAAGGTTACCATAATTTCTGTTCATTTTAATTTTGCACGTACGCATCAGTAAACGACAACTTCGAACCACACCAATCAAGGGCAGATTTGAGATGATAAAACAAACCAGCACACACATTTGTACCCACAGCAAAGCATACATCACCGAACCGAAGGAAGTCAAATGTGGTTAAATTGTTCGTGCAAATGGGAGTAAGCGAGAATGGAGGGTTGGAGGTTTTAATGTTGAATTCTAAACCCTTTTTTATATAATGTGTGCGATTTTTGTGTATTTTAATGCTCCAAAACGCGATGTCATAGCAATTTAATGGCTCTTTAACGGAGCGAGACGATAGGAAACGGTACGAAGCGTGACAAAGATTAGCCAGTAATGAACCGTTTTTGGTATTCTTTGATTATAAATTCATCGTCATCCAAGGAGTTTCTGTGGACTTGTGTGATTATACTTTATTTTGTTCGTTTAATTTCATCCAACATTTTTGCTTTTAAATTTGTTCCTTTTGGCAATGTTTAATATTTCACAACGAAAGCTCCTTCAAGAAAGCATAACTATTTCTATAAACCATATCCTATCTCGTCGCAACACATACAGCTCTTGTGATTGCAATTCTCCTTCGCCGAAACACTCCTGGTCCAGGTCAGAAGCGCGACCTGGTCCCGGCCTGGTCCTCACGGTAAAATGTGCTGTTAATGTTATCGTCCATAAACTATGCGCTCGTTTTTATTATTATTGTTATCGTTACTGCCTCGCAGGCACACACGTGTCCACAAGGGAGACGGCAAGGGGCAAGGGGAGAAAGGATGCCTTGTTATCCTTCCGAGGACCCATCCTGCTCCACTTCCGACCCATCGCCGTTAGGTCGCCATGGATACTTACATCCGACGTAGGCCTACCCATTTCCCGGCTGCAGGACGTACTCAAAGTCAAATACATGAACATACACACATACACACACACACACACACATGAGCGCACAGAATGTGGTCGTAAAGTCCCTATCACACCAACAACACTCCATATACGTTATTTTACCTCGCTTCGGGTTGTTGTTGTAAGATTTTCCCTAGCCGCGACACAAACGTTGGGCCGTGGAGGAGCTACAACTCCTTTCGGATTGTTATGTGCTACCGTCTCCCGTGAGGGGGGAAGCCACCGCCATTCCATAAAGGCCATAAAACGACGACTAAAGGTTGTGTGAGTGTAGCCACGGGTCAAAGAGGGGAGAAGACATCGGACAAAGCCTAGTTGAAGTAGCAAAAAAGCCATTTTGTTACAAGCGGCGTTTGTTACAACAGAAACAGAATTACTTCAAATATGTCTTGAATTTCAGTGTAAATGTTTAAACTTTAAATTTTAATGTTTTTAACTTCAATGTTAATTAACCTTCCAACACTCCGCGCAGCAAGCAAAACAAAATCGATATCTTTCAAAGAACGCATTTATTCCAAGCGTTTCCCGCGAGTTCAAGTGCCTTATCTTCATTCCGGCAGCCATGTGTGGCCACGCTGTGTCCCTTTTACACACACACACGCACACAGCAGGACATCGCCACAGTCGCGAACACGAACCGACCAATCGAACGAAACGGCTTCGGAACCGGACGGAAACGGTGGGCCGGTGGACAGGTGGAAAGAATCCCACCCACTACTCCCCTCCCCCCCCCTCCCTCTCCAATACCATGAAGGACGCGCATAAGCAGAAACGCCTTTGGTCCTTCACGCTCGAACGAAAAGCGGAGCTAATGTAACGGGATGATAAAGGCAGCGCGCATGTTGTTTTGTCACGCATCCCCTCGGCACCACACCATGCGCAAGTGCTTCCCACCCACATGTGTGTGTGTGTGCGCGTGTGCTCTTTGCACCTTTTAACCTGCCAGCAGGCGCACAAACAAAGATGGCCATTCCACCCTTCCGGGCGGCGTACACGAGGGTTCGGCGAAGGTTTCTTGGTTCGCCGTTTCGCTCCCTCGCGCAATCATCTCATCACAAACACTGGCCCACACACACACACACTCACACATGACCATAAGGACCATCCAGTGATTCCTTACGTCCTGCCAGAGTCCGCGACGCAAGGGCAGGACGGGCTGGAACCCCATAACATGCCAGTGTTTATGTACGGTTTTATTTTACGGTTTTCGCCATTCGCCCTTCGCTGTTCCGGCCACGCAACCACGCCACGGACACATCGAATGAGGGAGGGGGCTCTCGAAATGGCCGGATGCGTGTGTATGTATGTGTGTATGGGTGTGTGTGTGTCCCATACCGATCGTAAAATTTATGTTCATTTCAACAAACTTTAACCACTGCTGCTGCTGCTACCGTTTGCTACCATCCCCTTCGGTCCTTCCTTTCTTTATTCGAGTTGTTCGAACGGAACACACGTGAGTGCTCGCATAATATGAAACTGCCCGGCTTTATACGTCCATTCGACCCCTTCGCGCTGCTGCTGCTGCTGCGTGGAAAATGTTTACCCTCGAGGGGACACCATGCGTGGGCTTTTGTGCGAGGGCAAGCGAAAAAGGGTGCACGGGTGCTTTCCCGCTTTCCCGCGCTCTGTTTCCGCATTCCCTTTTTGATACATACACACACCCTCGCTACGGTCACGGGGTTTTCGGGGTTGGAAAATGGTTTCGGTGGTGTTTTCGTACCGAGCATCACAGTCGATAGCCTCCTCCCTCTGCTTAGCACAACACACATGACGCATATGTGTGTATGTGTGTGAATGTGTGGCCCGAAAATGGAAAAACTGTCCAGCGGAAAAATGGAAGGAAAAATGAAACGAGCCGTGTTTATGGCGTTGGGAAACTTGGGTGGGTGGGTGTCCCGAATGTGTCTCCGAGCCCATTAGGATTATTCAGATACTTTACCGTCCGCTTCGTCCATCCAGCCGGGAAATGGAGGAAAACTTTCCCATTTTTTTTTTTTGGCCATCATTTTCCACCACTCTTCTGCCGCTTTTCTCTTTCACCCGCTTCATCCTCAGTAATGAGACTGATTGGACTGTAGGATGCTGGAGCGGTGGAATGGAGAGTTTCGGGTTCCGTTAATATCACCTCATTTCGCTTCGCAAATGTGCCGGCTTTTTACGAGAGCGCCGTTTGCATTTATGCGTTCGCTCATAAATTATGTTTTATTTCCGTACGCTCACGCACGCCCGCACCCACGTGTGTGTGTATGTCCCCGTGGTTATTGCATTAATATGGGACCCGGGGAGCCGGTTTTATGTCAGTGCGACGGCCGGGCCTCGGGTGCGCCTCATGTGCCGAAACTTTCATTACGACCATCGCCATTTGGCCATCTTTTACGATCTGGGTGCCGTTATTTCCTTAAGGGTTGGGTGAGACCGGAGAGTGTGGAATGTTTTCCCTTCAATGTCCAGATCCAGGTTGGCCAGAGTGATGTGTGACAGTGGCGGGAAAGGAAGGTGGGACATACATACGCAGGAAGATAACAGTTGCCGGGTTTAAGGACCAATTTCGGCTCGCCAATCAGGTCCACGTGCTGGAAATAAAGTCTATTAATTACGCCTATATGGCTCCGGAATGGCTCTGCAGCAACATTTTCTTTTTACTCGCCGCTGACTGCACTGGTTTGATGGGTTGATTGATCAATATAAGCAAACGTGATGGGTGCAGAGATTTACTGTCGGTTTAGAGTTGGTGGTAAATGTTATTCAAAACATGAATACGTGTCCGCAGAGCAGGTGGCTGTTTGGTTTAGCGTTGGCAGAAAAGTAAACGGTTCTTTGTTTATCGCATAGATCATAACCTGAGCAAGCTAACACAATACATTTTTGTAAGAATTATTATAAACTATTTCCCAACAATTTCTCTTTCAATTTTGTCGATCCATTCAATTGACATTTTTAACGTTTAAGACGTCCTTTCTGCTACTTCTTCGTCATCCTTTACGAGTCCTGGCCGTACCTTAATCTAGTCCATTAATCCCGTTCCAAAGAGCTGTAAATGTGCAATGTTCGAATCTCTCCGTTAGTCAAATTAGTTTAATTTAGGTTAGTTTAATGTTAAGTGTTAGTAAATTTACACCCAGATATCTTTTTACAAACAACCAAAATTGAAAATTTTATCCAACAGGATTCAGAAGTTGTGTTAAGTCATATAGGAATGATTTTTTTCAGCCCAACGTTTATTAGGGTGTTGTGTATATCAAGAGATGTTGCCAAAAATGTAAGTCGACTAAAAATACATGTTACTGCAGGTTAAATTAACGATGTGATTTCTAAAGCCTGGTTTATAACAACTCACAAGAGGATACTGCGATATTGTTTATAAAGCTACTTAAATGAGTTTCAGCAAAATGGTTTCATTCAGTTCGCTAATGACACAAATTAAATGTTTTCGATTTCTTTCAATGATGAGATGAATGTAAATATCGTAATAATATGTATTATTATTATTGTATTTGATCTTAAAATAAACCCGTTGAAATGCTTTCTTATTGTATTATATTTCTTTACTTAATCTAATAAAAACCTTCCTACCCCAAAACAAACAACTCTGTATTTCGACCATTGTATAAAAGGTGGGGTGTAAATATGCACGACACAAACAACAACGTTCCAGCACGGTCAAAGGCAGCAAAAGAACCTTCCCATTCGCACATACGCATAAAGGCACATATGAGTGGTAGCAGTCATTCCGTTCGATAAAGTTTCGAACCCATATACGCAACGAAAAGGAAAAAAACACACTCACAGCACACACAGCAAACGACCAAACCTCCGAAACTTGTTAAAAACGAACGAAGAAGCATACAAAAAGTGCAAACACCTAAACCATCGATTACCATTGCTTGGTCTCGTCGATGTGGTGCGTAGTTTTTTTTTTTTGTCCTCTCTTCCTCCCCCTGCCCTCAGCGCCCTTTTCAAGAAGGTACCGAGTGTTCGAGTGCGCCATACGCAAACGCCATCGCGCACCGTTTTGCTGTTCTCGGCGGCACATAAGTAGGTGATAACGACCACTTTTCGCGCGTTTACGACGCAACCCGGAACGACTGCACGCATCGAACTCCTTCACGGCCCGGCGTTATCGACGCGAACCCACACGGCTAGCCAGGGCACACATACACACACACACACACATGTACACAGCAACAACAGCATCCAACGGCAGCCAAAAATATCAAACTTACCTCCCTTCTTTTTAAGGATGGCTTCTGCACTGCAAAACAACAACGAAAATAACACCCACTGGAGGGAAAAAATGGAAAACACCAAGAATCGTTATCTTCACACTCGCCATTCGCATTACGATTTCATCTATTATTTATGCAGCCTTCCTTGCGCTGGAGTGTCACACTGGGAGTGGTTGTGCGTGTGTCACCGTATCGAAGAAGTAGTTTCTTCTTCGTGTGTTTTTTTTTTACTTTTTGGTTACGCTACCCAGCCTTCCCACTCCCAAACACGCATTTCCAATTCCAATCTTACCCCTCGCGTACCGGGAGAGTCCTTCCCGTTCGTTGGGGAGGTGGAAGCCAATCTGCAAGAAAATGGCACCGTAAAGCGGAAAATGATGTTTGCGAATTTCACTTCGCGTCCCAGCGGGACTTCCACTCCACATGGGCGGGGAAAAGGGAGGTTGGTTGCGAAGCAAAAATGTTATAGCAACCGGGTTGGGCGCGCGAACCCGCCGTCCAACTCGTACACTTGGCGAAGAAAAACAACCCCTAAGAGAGCGCGTTACGGCATGCGTGTGTTTGCGTTTCTGGTGCTATAGCGGAAAGAAGCAAACAAAAACAAGGGGGGAGCGGGGGGGGGGATAAAACCTTTAACCCACATGCACCAAGGTGTCGACTGATAAAACCTTTTCCACGCCACGCCAAAGATCAAATGAACATTACGTGAGCGTATCTCGGCCGCGCAAACGGACGCGACGGGGCTTCGCGCGAATGGTTACGCAAAAGACCCGTTCGAGGACAACCTGACCACGGGAGGTAAGCAGCAATAGGCTTTCCGGGCCACCCCGTGCCCGCCCGATAATCAGAAGTAAGTGGAAGTGGTGGTGCTGTAAATTTTAATGCACGACTTTTTTTCGATCCCGGCACACGGGCTAATGATGAAATACAGGCACCGGTGGTACCTGCGGGACGGTGGTACAATCGAATTTTCATGCTTTTCGAAGACTGAGTGGGCCAAGGGGAAGGCACAAGATGGTGGAAAAAAGCACAACCCCAGCGCAAAACACACCTACGCAACTTCCGGTCGCTTGGGTGACATCGTTGACCTGCTTGAGCACGGGGCGCCATTTTGAACATTGGTATTCGCCACTCCTACCTCCGTGGCAACTTGAGCACGGTTATCTCAATACAGGCCAACAGGGGGGGGGGGGTTTAGATGACGATCGAAGAGTCCCATTGACAGACAGCTCGCACTGGTGACATTTGCTCTTCGTGTGTGCCATTACTGTCGATGGCTAGCAGCTTCCTATTCCACCAGTTCTTCCCACTGGGGCGTTTCGTGGCAGATGAGGGGGTCCCGAAAGTGGTGGTGATGGTAAAAAAACGGCAATGGAGCGCGAAAATTGAGCCCCGAAAAAGACACTGACAAACAAACCCATTAGAGGGAAGGTTGAAATTTGTGGCACACATCAGAGTTGTTTGCCAGTGGTTTACTGTTTTTATTTCTTTCGTGCGTAAGTAGCTCGAAGACGGCCCCTGCTTAAACATTACTTTAGTGAATGCTTCACACTGTGCGATGTGGCATAAGGTTTGTTGTGCAAAGAGCTATAGTTGGTGAGGACGCTACTCAAACTATGTTCTTCTACTCAACAAGAATCAATCTTGCGTCGATGGAGCATATTCTAGGACAAACTTTCTCTTGGGTGTCGCACCACAAATCACTATCGTGAGTGCTTTATCGTGTATTTGGATGTCCAATTTGAAGCAAAAGTTCTTACGCACTATGCGTTCGAGGCTGCTTCCTTCCAAATACGCACAAATCATCCGAATGTGCAACTTCGTTTAAGAACTATAACAGCATCACACACAACAAAAGCTTCAAATATAGCAGGTTTTGCTACATATTTCATGGCTTCATCACCTGCGTTGTACAAACGAATCAAGATTGTTCTTTATTGTATTGCCATAATAATACTAACTTTATAAAATCTCCCCAAACAACCCAACAGAAGCCCTTTATTTATGCTCTACATGGACCGTATCTCTAATAGCACCAGTGTGCCAGCTGCACCAGCAGCAGAGGGCTTCCCGTAGCTCGTCACCCCCCACAACAGTAGTGAGCCCACAAACGAACTGATAATATCAAACACTTCAATGACTTTTCTAATGCGACAGCACCATCCATCTAGCATACATCCACGCATCCCGCATCCACCATCAACAGTTTGCCCCAGACGTACCATTATGGAGCAAACGGTACGGGCTAGCAACAGCAGCAGCAGCAGCAGTGTACTTTCTTCCAATCGAAGAAGCATGAGTGAAAGCGTACCTCCTGCTCCACGAGCATGTCATTTGATCTTGTTTTTTACTTTTCACTCGATTTTTCGATTACAAATTCCCTGCCAGGAGAGTATAAGGGGAACAAAAAATATCCACCCCCACACCCACCCTTCTCCTTCCCCGCCTGTGTCCGTGTGTATGAAAAATTTGCAAACGTGACATTAACCTATCGACCGAAATGACGAAGGGATCCAGCAACCGAAGGGTCGACCATTCGCGCACACTCTTCTTATCCCTCGCATTACCGGCGTCCCTTCGGTGCGCGAGCAAAGATTACTTTCATCCACTGGCAGTGGCCGCGCTACCATTCCATCCTGGCCCACCCCACCAATTCGCAATTCGTACGGTTTGCGAAAAATATTTTCTTATTTCATTTGTTTATTCCCCGCCACCGTCACTGGGTGAGCGTGTGGCGGGGTTTATTTTTTGCACTTTTGGCCTATTCCCCTAGCGACGAGAAGGGTCGGTGGCGGTGGCGGAAAGGGTACGGCGAGAAGAGGGGAAAAGAAAAAATAATTGGATCGCACCGGCACCACACACCGTGTGCTGCGAAATGTGCGTTTAATATCGAAAAGGGCGATGCGTTCGATGATGAGCACATGAGGAAACGGGTGCCCTGGTGCCTTAGAATGCTGAATAGCTAACGAACCACGTTCCCCGGGCTGCTGCTGCTACGATACGCGAAACACTTGCCAGTGACAGGCATCGACAGCACCAGCCATCGGGAAAACCCCATTAGGATTGGAAAAGTATTTATTAACGCGTTCTGCCACTTTTGGCGAGTGTTTTCCGGGCCCAGGGGGCAATGCATCAATTTATGGGTAGGTGGTATTGCGTGAGGGCAGATTGTCGACGCATCTCTTTTATTGGATTGAAGCTGTATGATGTAGGCTGAACATTTGGTTAACTTTGAGCCGTAAAATAGTTTATTCTTAATAGCTGCTTTAACTCGATAGTTGCAACAATACGAAGAATTACTGACCATTGATCCGCTGTTCATTGTCATGCAGCACAGTTAATGAAAAAGTTGATCATACAGTGGCAAACGTAAATTACGATTCAGTAGTTTGTTTAGAAGTATATGATCATTAAGCAGTAGCATATGATCACAACCAACCCTAGTAGCGCCACATATTCTAAGAAAGCTCTTGATCCCAAGTTATTAGTGATGAATACTGTACAGTGACACATGCAATTGATCGTAGATGACTCCATGTTATCTTCTTCTTATCTAGCGAAACAATCATATTAATTCTGGAGCAGCCTTAGTGTCCATTAATGTGATTGATAATCTATGACTAATAGGTATATCTACTGCAGGCTATTTAATTCTGCACGTGGTTCATATTGTAGACACAGAGTTTTTATGGATTTCAAGCATTTGGTTTTCCATTTTGTATATTTTGTATATTTTTTTTATTTACTGTTGTCAAAATTAATGTTAAACTAAGACAGCAGATGATTACTGATTTAATCAGCAAAAGTAATTTTAACACAAAATCTCTTTAAAATAAAAAGGTTTATGGAATAAATTTAGTTGCGTGATCCATACAAACGTGATCCATCTCAAAGTGCTAATCCGCTGCAACTGGTTCATCAATTCGGCGAACCGTTGTATATTTTCATACTGAACCGCAAGTCAGATCGACATCTTCCCAACTCATAAGGCGTTACACTCTTCAGGTGGACTTCATGATGAAATCCCTTTAAGTTGGCCATTTGAGTACCTTTCTCAAGAACCCTGAATATAAAACATGTATTTTATAACACCGAAAAACAACACAGCCAATATACTTATTGCAATTGAAACCTGATCTCATCATATCAACTTCAGGTCGTCCGCTATCATTGTCGTGACATGATCAACCCATCGCCTCTTGATTACTTCCCAAGAAATGTTAGCTGTTAGCTAGTTCATTTTTTGTTAGCTTTCTCTAAAAGCACTTTGGAAAAAAACCCCGGCCTAACTTTTACAATTCATCATGACAGAAATTTGCTATTGTCGCTCGCAGTACCTTTCACTAACAGTTTTCGCAGCTCGTGCCCAGGCCACACGCCGACTGGCAAGAAACCCATAAAGCTTTGCTGATTAAACTTGCAACGGTGTTGTTGTTATACTCGATCCGATCCAACTTTTTCCCAAGAACAGTGTGCGTAGTTAGCACGGGTGTTTTTTTGTTTAATGAGTCGCGTCCTCACTGAAGCGTGTCACCTTGTTGCCTAGCAGTAGCGGGGAGCTTTTTACCAGCTTCAAATGCATCATACAATGACCGAATATACGTGCAGAGCTTGGCTACATTCCTTCTGGAACCAGTTTTATTACAATCATGAACGTATCATTCTTATACGTACAATATCTCCCTTCCTTTGTGGCCAGCTTCCCAGCTCATTAGCCCCAATTCCACCATCGAAAACGCTGGAACGACTGTCTCGCGCAATAGTAAATTCCGGTCGGTGTCATTCGTCGTGAAGCCACCACACACGGCCACTCCCACAGTCGACCGTTTTTTGCTGGAATTGGTTGGTACGACCATCTAGCCCTGCAACCCTCCCCCTCAACACACTCGGGCGTCTAATTTAATCCGTTCTGTCGCTCTCTTTTTCGAATCTCGCCGCGAATGTGTATTAGTCGTACGTATGTACGTCGCTTGTACACGTTCCTTATCTCCGCACAATACCGTTCGAAACGGTCCGAACAGCCATTCAACGGGAGCTTCATTAAACTTTCTCCCTCTTTCCAAAACCCCATCCCCCCGAATTTACCGCATGAGGTTCCCGGGCAAACGGTTCTCCTCGCCATCGGCAACAGACCGCTCGCGAATACTCTCGAGTCGCTTCAACTCGACAAACTCGGGAACTGATTGTATCTGTGACAACACAACACAAATCTTGCTCGTACAGCTTTCCGCCGACTTCCCGAATCGTACGTAACATTCGTACGATTCCACCCGCCCCCCCCCTTGGTTGTCAGGATGAAGTGAATAAATATAAATGAAAAGACTTTTCTATTTCTTCAACTTTCGCTCCCACCCACGGGTCTGTCTCTCCCATGGCTCCAACTGGAGTCCAATTTCGGGAGCAAAAACCGGGCATCCGTCGTCATCGTCGAGAGCAACGATTGCTATGTGTGCGAACCCGGTGCTCCCCCCGCACATGCCCGCCGTTCCGCGTCGCCAGGACAACCCGTTTGGCGAGAACGCTCTATTCAAATTCCAGCAGGTCCTCCCGCCACCCATCTCATCCCACCGCCGCCTTACTTCGTGGACACCTTTTTGGAGTAAGCTTTTTGGAAAGACATTCTTCTCGCATCCTACCCTCAGCCTGCACTCCGCCGAAGCGAAGGGATAGCAGATTCTGATGGGTGGTCGTCCTCGTCGTCATCTTCTGCTGCTGCTGCTGCCTCCGCGCGACGGCGACGGTTCTAAATTTTCGCCGACTGGTACAGTAACCGCACACATTTCCCATTATTTAACGCTTGGAAGCATCGCAATATGGCTTATGAGATTTGTTCGAGTGTGCATACTTTATATTCTGCGATTCTTCAGCTCCGGCGCACACATACACACACACATACCATTGGTGCACTTGGTGGCATTGGAGATGGTGGGGGGGTAGCGAAAGACGTCGATGTACTGCCGTCCCACAGAAGCACCCGGAAGCACAGAAACCACAGGATGTATCACATAAACGCGTGTGTGTGTACGTGTGTATGTGCTGAGCGAGGTTTTAAAGGCCTCCTGTCCGTGTCCTGCTGGCTTTTTCCGGCTGCAGCGCACGGTTAGTAACGCAGCGATGCTGCACTCACCATAGGATCTCATTAGAATTATTCATGAACTGATCCCCATCGTGTGCAGCAGGCGAATGACTTCCTCTTTTTCTGTTTGTTGTCTACCGCCCACGCTGGGTGGTTTGTAAATTGGCTTAATTTTTACACTCACTCTAACCGTGAAGTTCGTCCCACAACCAATGGTTCGCTTCCGTACAAATCCTTTATTTTCCCTTCTGTGGTTTCGGGTGTGTAAGCGTCTCTCGGTGTCTGTGTGTGAGTTAGAAACACTATCCCTTTTACCACAATGGCATAAAGCACACACTTCAAGCACTCGATTCGATGAAAAACCAATCAATCGATCAAACTATCATTAATCACACCGCTGTAGGTCCCGCTCATGTAGGACCTGTGTGGCCACGGAAGGGAGTTTATGGCAAGGAGCAGACCGAAAGAGAGAGTGTGCGCGCGGAAAAAAAAACTATCATTAATCATGCCCAGTTTGAGACCATTGATCAAACAGTTGATAAGTGACGGTTCTCTAACTAGTTTTAAATGGTTTTCGGGTTAACCCCTTGCATTTTAGTGGAAGGAATCCTTCCACTTTGACAATGCTAAACTGACCAAAGTTCAGCGAGCATTAAAGTGCTTGCGAGAGAGGTAAATCGTTTGGTAGAAATGTTTGTTTTTCATCTTACTTCTTCCCGGAACACATCGATCCAAAAACGCTACATTACTCACACTTTCAGTCCGTGAAGTTAATTACATCGCAACAGTGCACCAAATCTCAGCCACCAAAACCGGTTGCCACTGTACGATTTCAAAACACTCATTACGAGCTCTCATTCAGCCATAAATAACACCCCAATTCTCAAACGCCTCCCCTTCTCTTGTCGTCTCATCACATGTGCGGAAGCTGCGAAAAACATAAAATTCAAATTATCGAACCAGAATGAAACAAATAAAACACACTAGCAAGAGAAGGCGAGAGAGAGAGAGAGAGGAACAGTGAGATGGTGAATGGGATTGAAAGAAAAGAGCACCCAAATGCCACCCACTTGCAAGCGTATGCTTTTCCAATTTCTCCGTATGTGCCCTGTTGCACCACCATCCCTTCCGACCCCCGTGCGTGTGTGCGAGGAGTTTTTCCCTTTTTTTCTCATTTCGCGAGGGGAGAAACTTTTCCACTCCAAGCACATTTCGTTGGCAGGTCCGGGCTGTCAGTCAGAACTTCGTTTCTGAACGTCCCTCACATACACACACACATACTCTCACCGTACGTGGTTTCGGCGTGGTCGCTTGGCGTTTTGCTCCTTAAACGGACACACACACAGCCCAGCCACACTTCCTGCCGTAGCCACCCACTGGTCGGGGTTCGTCGCTTGCGCATCCCGCAAATCCTCTCTCTCTCACTCTCGCCGAGCCAAAACGGCACGCGGAAAGCGCCAAACGGAGGAAGCAAACGTTTCTATGTGCGGATTTTAATTTAAGCTTGTTTTATTATAAAATTTATACTCCAAAACCACCACCGTCGACGAATCCGTTTGAGCTGCCGCGTGTCTCAACCCCACCGCGTACGGCTTCAAATCCCCATCATCCCGTTTTGCCGTGCCGTTCCGTTCGCTAGTCGTATGGAGAACCAACATCGCTGTAGGATAGCTTCGTTCTGTCTTGCGTTTCGACCGATGTGTAGGAATCTTACCGAACCGATCCACCCACCCCGTTTTCCCCCATCAGGATGTGCGCTGTCGTATCAAACATGCAAATATCTCATATCCTTTTGCCCAACTTTTCCATCCTAACCCCTGTTCCCGTTCCTTGAGCCGCGGGCGGCCTTGCTTCTACCGACCGCCCAGTCATGCCATGGTAACGGATGGATGGAACGGAGGGTAGGAGGAGTCGTTCGAAAGCCTTTCCCCATGTGCTAAAACCAACCTCTCTCCCCTGACAGTTTCACCGCATTCGAAGAATTCCTGCTTGATGGCTGCTTGGTGATGGTGGTGGTGGTGCTGGTGGAAGTCGTGGTCCTCCCTCGTTCGCATGCCGCTTTTCATAGTGGCTGTATGTGTGTGTGTGTGTGTGTGTGTGTGCTGTTGCTTATTTTTAGGACTCGAGGGCTAACTTTATTTTCTTCACAAGTACTTTCGAGGCAGCATAAGCACACGCTATTATATATTTTACCTCTGTACGGTCGGGCATGGACATCTTGAGAGCCCTTTACTACACACGCTCTCTCGTACAGGACACAACACGTTGCTGCTGCTGCTGCTGCTGATGTTCTCTTTCTTCCAGTCCGGTCCCATTCCTGCTCACGGCCATTTCAAATACATACGCGCACATCACACATACACGTCCATTATTTCCATACATTCGATTCCGATGCCGTCCCTGCCGATGTTCCGATCCCACATCAGCTCGCCCACATCCTGCAGAATTCATCTTGTGCGACAGTGTGCTTTCAATTTAGTTCTATCCCGTATCTCAAACCACCCACCGGCCACACGTTCACGTTCGAATGTTTGAGGCACGGTTGCCGAAATGGGCATCCGGTGTCCTTTTTGCGAGGAAATTGAATGTTTCACTGCTCTGGAAGATTTTTCGAGCAGTGGGGAAAAGCAGTGGGTTCCAATACGAGCTGCAAAATCGATTTTGGAGACACGGGAATTGTCTGAATCGCAGCCTGTTTTAGAATAATAGTAAATCATTTTAAAATTCGTTAATACTTAAGAAATGAAGTTTAAATTTTTTTAATCAAAATTTTCAAAGCATTTTGAAGCTCTATGAATGGGATATTTAATAATAATAATAAACCTGATGTAATTTATGCTTATCTGATAGACAAATGCTAGGCGTTAAGTATAAATACACCTAAAAGTATGCAATTAGTATGTAAAAATCAGTTTTTTATCCGATCCTTACTATTTAGTACAAGAAAGAACCATTATGTACCAAAAACAATAATAAACTCTTCAAACAATATTCTTAATTTATCGGACAGGCATTATTAAACTTTCTCCTCTAAAGCCGTATAAAGTAAAGTCTGCGTTCGATCTAAACACATCACACATCCTAAAGGTTCCCAACTTTTCACGATATTTATAATGCATGTATTTCGTTCGACTTTCCCTCTGCTTTGCCTTTCCCATCCCTTATCCATCACACGTTCATACCCCCATCATCACAACTGCATGGACATCTTCTCGAATCACTCCACCATTGGGCCAGGATTTTGAGCGATTTTTTTTCTTCTCCGCTAAATGGATTTTTTGTTTACCTCACATGTGGGCTGTGGCTGTATGTGTTGCCTGTATGTTTTTGCCAACTCAACCGATCCGTTGCTGATGGATATTGGAGTAAAAAAAAACAACAACCATCCACTGCTTACCGTTTCAACCGCCATGGGCTGTTTGTACTTCGCGCGACGTTCTACTATCGATCGATACTCCAAAACGTCGGTACGGATAACGGGTATCTCCGGGCAGGCGAGAACATAATAATTGAATGGTGGAAGGTAGCTGGAGCGAAGGCTGTAAGAACCGGCAGACCGGTGGCGGTAATGGATGGTAACCTATGGCTATGGCTTTTCGGGAAAAGCTATTTCTCTTCGCTCGTTTATAGAAGCGACATACGCGACAAACACCAGCGCACACAGCGCCGCTGGTGCTTTTGTGGAGCCTTTTGCGATCGATGCTGATAACTTTTACATCACACTTTTTGAATTTTGGAAAAGCGGACAACAACAAAAAAGGCTTTCTGTCGATGTGTTTGGGATGTGTGTTGTGGTTTCTTTTTGGTTAAAGAAGCTAACCGCGAGCTTGTTGTTGTTATGGCTTCGCAATCTTTGCTTACTTTTAGGTTGGCAAATTCATCTAAATTTGAGCTAGAAGAAAGTATCCGGTGCACAGCAGTTTTTGTTTGATGAAACTCTCTTATTGCAATTTTTTAGTGATAACCTACTTTTTCCGAAGCAAAACACATTGTGTATTACACAATTGCAGTTGAATAAGGATAGTCGTACTAATTCAGCAAAATCGCCTTAAGGTATGCAATTTGCAGTACAAAAGTTATATTTCTGAACTAATTTTAACGACACTATCGCAACAAAACGTTGGTTCAGCTCATCTAGCCCAATTTGATGTTTTTACAACCCTCTTTTCCATATCATTCTTGTCCGCGTCCATGCGTTTGTTCGTATTGATTGGCAAAAAAAATCACACTCATATAAAAATACTCATCCAAAAACTGAAACCCAATCACCGTACAACACTGACACGCAAACGTACATTCGCTAAAAAGGGGTTACTGTTGTGCGAAACACTAATCAAACGACCCATTTTGCATGCACGCGCTTCACATTTTAATAGCGACTGATACACATGCACCAAAAAACAAGCCTCACCAGAATCATCAGCAGCAACACCATCGAGCAGCAATAGACTCGCATTGACATTTATCATCCAAAAAAAAAAAAAAGACATTTGCGGCCTAGGAAGCGCATGTAATCTTTTAACCCCTGCCGTATGCAAAAAAAACTCAACATCCTTTATGACCTGTATGCGTTTGCACAACACCGCGAAAGCAAAACCATGAAATCAAATACGTCAAACGGGTTGCTGCTCTTCATCGAATGTGAATGTGATAAAGTTACGCACGCAAACGCGCTCTTTCCCTCCTCGCGCTCGTTCACGGTCGCAACCGTTGTCAAGAGTGTCATCCACGGGCGCATGATTTGTGCAAGCGCATTATTGTAAACATATTTAAGTTAGTTTACGCTACTTTTGAAATCAAACTTTCCCTTTCACGGTGGCCGCTGACCCCCGGTGGTAGAGTGGCGTTCTTTTTTGTTTCCTGGCATAGCACCCCAGCCATTACCTATGCAATCAGCCTGCCAATGCATCCGGCAACTGTATCCTGCTGGTATCGTGCTGCATCACAACGGTGGCATGGCGCACAAGTGATAAATTTAAATTGGGAAGAGCCATATCGGTACCGAACAATAGGTTCCGGGGTGTCATGTTTTCGCTCGGGGTTTTTATTTTTGCTCTCTTCTTGCTTTGCCCCCTTTCGTTCCCTTCCGGCACCTTTCGGTTCGACCTTATATCGATCTTAAATTGGCATATGCAACCCGGGGACCTCATAGGCGCATGAGTAATAGAATACGGCCAACCAAAAAAAAAAAGGGTTCGCGAATGTGTGTATGCTGATTTTTGGGTCGTCGGCAAGCCTGGATAAAGGTTTTCCGAATCCCTGGCTTCGACTGCTGATTAATAGATTTGCGTATCGAAGGAAAAAAAAACCTCTATCACAGAGGATGGCACATAAAAAAACGAGGATTCCCATTAAAGGTGATAGCGGGGCAGCAGAATAGTTTGTACGGTTTGCGCATGTTTTCGGTTACCGGAACTTCATCATAAGTCACGTTCGCATGCGAAACATCCACAGGGGTGCCACTGTGTTGCCTTCGGTACGGAGCAGCTTTTTGTGTGCATTAATAGAAAGGGTTGGATTTATTTGCGTACACTTTTACACAATTTCGCCGGCACATTGCTGATGCGTTGATTTGCACCGTGCTGTGCAGCATTCCTTTTGCCCTTTGCTCAGGTATTCCGAAGCCGGCACGAAACAATCCCTCGTACCGTGCCTCTCGCGAGCAGGAGCAAAGGGACGAACCATGTGTCAAGACATTTTTTGCTGTGTTTTGTTTTTCACCCCATGCCGGCCTGCTCCGGTCCAAGCCACAAAATCGACCCGCGAAGGATTCGAATTCCTTCCGTACGCCCGAAACCCTTTTCTTGTGCAACCAAAAATCATCCCCTAAAATTGCGCACTAACACACACAGGGATGTAGAGAAGTGTTTGCTAGCGCAGCAGTAAGAAGCATGCAATTGTTCCACCTCGCACCGGTGGTTTGAAAGAAAGTTTTGCGGTGTTTGGTGTATCTCGTGTGAAATTGTTTTCCCACACCGGTTAAGTCAACACGCGCGCGCACGATGGGGAGGACCTGTCCAAAGTCTACCCATTCAGTATCAATCAAACGAGCTCCTGCTGCTGGAGCGACTCCCCAGGGGAGGGAAGAGCATAACGGGAATGCATTTTGAGATTAAAACATTCGTTCACAGTCTGATGAGAGCGGCGCATTGTTTTACTTGCACGGCGGGGGTCGACATTTTCTGCAGCCTGATCAATTAATGTTGTCGTGCTGGGCTATTTAAAAGTGGGTATGCAGGACGGATTTACGCTCAACTGTGCTGGTTTGATTTGTACTTCATCGGCTTTTTGTTTTAATATTTGACGCAATTAAAACGTGCACTGTTGGTCATGCCGTTTAGTCATTATTTCCAAATCTTTCTGTAGCTTTAATCTGAGTCTAACTGGAACGTTTCAAATGATCTACTCAAAACAAAGCAATTTGTTTTGTTTCTTTTTATAGAAATGTTGAACCGATTGGCCTCATTCACCTCTTTAAGAAAGCATAACGCAAACTAATCTGGAATAATTTCTAATTAACAAATTGTTGACTAGTAACTAGTAACAAATAAAACTAGTAACATTAAAGGTATAGTTGAAATACTGATAGTCTAAGTTTAGGCGTTGAGCCTTACTCATATAGCCTTGTACTCAAGGACTGTGTAGGAACGAGGTCAAGTAATAGCCAAAATCGGTTTGGTCATCTTGGATGCCATTTGACAGTAGAAAGCCCTGGAAAACTCATCACACCCTTAAACCATTATTATTAAAAGAGACATCAATATATTTGGTGAAACATTAAATAATCAATTTACAATTTTCTTGTGACAACCAGACCGATTTATCATTTTTATTAAAATTAAGGTTTGAATCGAACAGGGCTCTTAGATGTCGAACTGTCTGTAATGATCTTTTGGCTACTTGTCAAATCTTTCTATATTACTTGACTTCGTTCCTACACAGTCCTTGCTTGTACTACAATGAACGAAAATTACGCCTTAAGGTATGCAAATTGTATGCAATTTGAGTGTTCTTTCTCGTAATAGTTTAATAATGTTTTTAGTTCTGTCGATCAAAAGCCTCTTAAATGACTGTAGACTTTGTTAACAATAATGTGATAATGTACATTTTATTATCCTTGTTTTTCTATGACTAAAATAACTAGGATTTTGCATGTGTCTTTCATGTCGCTTTACAAAACAATCTCGTATTCGCTTGTTTTCTCAAGCAATCGCTTTTTTGATCCAGTAAACTCTACATCCAAGTAGCACGCGTTAGTTTCCCCAGCCATGGGAGACATGTTTATTGCTTTCAACTGGTTGCACTTAATAAACATCCTTCAAACGGTACGGTACACAGCACCTTGCTCTACAGCAGCTACGGTACCGGTTGAAACCAGCCTCATGCAAAAATGATCCCATTTCAGCAGTCAACTGGTATTGTGTGTGCTCCACTTCCTGCCGTTCCTTTAGCGAATTCATTTGCTCTATTGGATAGCTGCCAGCGATCTAATCGAGCAAATAAACAACCTGACTCGAACGCCTTTGGCAGCGTAAAAAAATGGCAGCGAAATCCAAACACATCCTCGACACACACACACACACACGCCATATTGAAGCGATTTTCATTACGCAAAACCTCCTTCCCAGACTCGTGTGTAAGTGTGTGAAGATTCTGTTCCTGGTTCCTGGCTGCACATTGGCACACATTGCCGCAGCACTTGACGCGCACGAACGAGGTTTCGATTTTCATTCACGTTCCGCCATTTGACACCTTTTTCCGGATTGCCGCTTGTCCTACCGCCCGCTGCGCAAATTCGAGCAGTTTCCAGCGCAGAAAATGCACCAAAATCTGCGCTGGCCAGCGCAGATTTTGGCTGCTCTCCCGCGCTGTTCTTCAGCGATTCCTGCGCTGGGTCGCGCAGTTCGGGCAGTTCGGACAGTTCGGACAGTTCGGGCGGCGGCGGAGCAAAAAAAAAAAACGGTCAAAAAATTTAAAAAAATAATGGCGCCCATTTTTTCGTCCGCTTCTTCTCCCTCCCTCACCGTGCCCTGCCTTACTTGCGCTTCAGCCCGTGCCTTCCGCCGCCAGCTGATTGGGTGTTTGTGGTGTATGCGTTGATTCATATATGTGCATTGCGGTTGTGTAATGTTATTGGTGGGTGTTAGCATTTATTAATTTGTGTGTGACCTTGAGACGCTGTGGGAGAAGCTGGATTGGGATTCAAAGTGTTATCGGTGTATTGATGGTTTATTTTATTTCGTGCCGCTGCTGATGAGACCATTCGATGCCCCTGCCAGTTGAGGGTGAAGAAGCCTATTTAAAACAAGCGTAGGAGAACGTCTAACACTAAACTAATATTTTTTAATTTGAACATGTTTGATGCTTCAACGACCTTCTAAGCATCATGTAGCACAATGTATAGTGGCTATAAATTTTTTTTTAATGTGCCGAAATCTGTCTCGAGTTTTCGGGTCTCGACACACACACACACACAGCGTGTAGAAAGTGATCGTCCACTCTATCATGCCGCGATCCCCCACCCCGCCCGGCGCTTTGAATGAGGATGCGCTACAAGAAAACTGAACCAGCCGTTCTACCGAAAAGGTAGCCGTACTCGCTCGTGCGGGAAGGGGGGGGGGTTCTGGTGGGGGTGCGTGCTTGCGTTCGCGCTTTCGTGGGTGCGTGCTTGCGTTCGCGCTTTCGCGGGTGCGTGCCCGCGTGCACGCGTACGTGCATGTGTGCGTACGTGCATGTGTGCGTGCGTGTGTGCGTGCGTGCTCGCGTGCATGTGTGTGTGTGTGTGTGTGTGTGTGTGTGTGTGTGTGTGTGTGTGTGTGTGTGTGTGTGTGTGTGTGTGTGAGTGTGTGTGTGAGTGTGTGTGTGTGAGTTTGCGCGCGCGTGTTTGTGTGTGTGCGTGCGTTTGGAAACCCCTAAACTATTTGATTCTGATGGGTACATTTTCATCCGCTGCGGCTACAAAGTCCATGCATTTTCGATCTCGCTACCTGAGAGACAACACAACCATTGGCATTGGCATCTTTGCGATCGGCTCTGCTGTTGGGCGTATTTAAAAGACACGTGATCTAAGAAAACGTGCGTGTGATATATTGCACATTTATTTCTAATTCAGCTAGCGGGCGCAAGTGGAAACAACATTTTGAAGTGAATCCATACAAAAGAGGATTCTGGATTGGTTTATTACGGTGCGCGTATGGTGCTGCACCTGTCCGTCCAGAATCTGGTGGCTTGTTGGTTTGGAGTAGTTATCATGACGCCGATTGACCGGCAATGCCTTGGAATGGGTTCGGATCGGTAGGTTCATGTTTTGGCCGAGTGCATTCCGTGTATTTGTCTCGTCACAGCGATAGCCCGGCTACAACAAAGTCAAGACAAACTCTTACCCGGGTGTGGACTGCTACGCTAAGTTCTTTTTATTATTATTATTATTATTATTAATGGCGTACTAGCCAACGCGATCATGCCGGCCGTTTTAGGACTTGAGTACCACGTAGCCTGAACCGGTGACTAGTCCCTTGCTACGGCGGACGGTTCATACGCGATTAGAACCCACGACGGGCATGCAGATGTGCGGAATGATGGCGGTGCCGCGGGCCCGCTCCTATCCAGTGTGCAACTTGCATACTGCCACACTGTCTCCTGCCCGATGCATACGCTGAAGGCAGGGGGAAGGATGCACTCTACAGTAAAAAAAACACCGTCAAGAACCAGCGGCGGATCTAACCGTAGCCGGACTAGGCGGTCGCCGAAGATCGCTAGTCTGTAGTATGCCGTATGTCTACAAATGGACAGAGTATTAGCGACAAGGGCCCCCGGAAAGATGGTCGTTGGGGCACCATGGCTGGAGAACCATTTGCCCCCCCCCCCCCCCAACACCCCCAACAGAAGCTTAGGATAACAAATTTATGCTTAATGCTTAACATGTTTAGTTCGATGGCAGGCCCCAGGGACTGCCAGTGAACTTTCCAGGATGCCGCTATCATAATCAGCTTGCGTTCTTGATGCCGGCGGAAAGAAAAGTTGATGAAAATCAGCGCCGGGCTGAACGTGTAAATGCGAATTAAGGTTCTGCGCGTTACACAGCAAACCCTCCAGCGTGAGCTAGCGATTCCGTAGTCATTTTTACATTGCAGCAATTGAACTCATTGCGCTTTTTTTGGTTTGATATGTGAAAATGCAACTTCATCGCCGCAATGTGTATAAACGGTTTTTTAAGCGCCACAGCAACTCATGAGCATTGACAACACGCGAGAATGAGATAGCGCTAGGAAGGGA
Organism: Anopheles arabiensis; assembly: GCF_016920715.1. Taxonomy (NCBI): domain Eukaryota; kingdom Metazoa; phylum Arthropoda; class Insecta; order Diptera; family Culicidae; genus Anopheles; species Anopheles arabiensis. The sequence continues at coordinate 21,572,837 of NC_053517.1, forward strand.
AAGAGCACGGACGATGGCTGACAGCGATTGGCCGTCTGACACACCAACACATTCAAACCTTTGGCAGCGCGCTCAGGCGAGGGGAATGAGGCGGAGCCAGGGACGGGCAGCTCGACGAGCTGCTCGACAAATTTGGCGTTGGAGAGAAAAAGAGGGCATGATAAAATTCTCAGAACGGCATAACGCCTTCCGTCGCTTTGCGCAGCGGGCGGCGTCTCGAGCGGATTCTCCCCACGCGCGTCTCCCAACGGTATGACATATGACGAGTGTGCGTTTGTGTGTGAGTGTGTGTGTATATACGTTGTCAGTAGGGGACCGTTCTGACTTCTGAAGATGCTCGTCTTCACACGAGGCCGACAATAATCGCAGCAAACGTCTCAAGCAATGGTAAACCAAAAAAAAAAAGAAAGCAATGATTGAAATCCCCGGTCCACGAAGGGATGCATCAAACGGGAATGCCAGCACCGGTTACGGTTCGAGATATGCTTTGTAGCCCGTTTGAATTCCCGGGGTCCATACACACATATGTCAGATCGGCGGGCTTTGACGCTGACATGAAGGCGCCATCCTACTCGCGCTCTCCACGCTACAAAGGACTTTCGTTTGCCTTTCACCTACCGTCCCTGTAGCGCCAGATCCTCTTGCTCTTGCTCTCGCGACTCGCCCAACCAAAGAACGTCCAAGCAGTCACGGTATTGTTAGAAGCAGAAGAAAGAAGAAAAAAAATCAACCCATCGTTCGACGCGCTTTGTCTCCGTGTGCCGGATTCGGAAGCTATTTATATTTTATGTTTTTCCTGGATTCGCGTTTTATCTGCGTTTGACGAAGTAAAAATCGTGGAAGCATGAAATATTTATGTGCGTACTACTGCCGCCTCATCTACCCTTCTCTCCCTCTCCCTCCTCCTTCTACCTCACCTCTTCGGCGGGGATTCTGATTCGAATCCGGGGCTTCGGGGTTCCGCTTACTCTCTCTCCATCTTGCTTAGGCGCTTCAGTCCCGCGGCGCGATAACGGCGTACGCACATTTTACGCAACGCGTTTCGCGCTACACTATGCCACACAATGCCGATCACCATTTGCGCGTATCTGCTGTGTGTGTGCAGCAGAAAGGGCTAACGTGCCCTATATGTCCACGGGCGACCCGGTCCCGGAGGACTTATCAGAACCGTGGCCCACACCCAGCGACGCACTGCAATAACTTTACGGTGAGATACACATTTTTGCAAAATGCCTTCCACTCCTCTTTTTTGTTCTCCCTTGGCTTCCCGTAAACTCATCCCATCCGTGTCTTATCCGTTTGCTAAAATCATCCATTTCTTTCACCTTGCCAAATTGCGAAGCAAAATTCCCCCGCGCTGATGGGCAATAAATGAAGCACCGCGGCAGGGATGATGTCGTAGTGGAAGCGTGTACAGAAAAATGGTCGCCAATGTCGGTCCCGGACTCGGAAGGACCTGCTCAAGGGGAGGGGGGGGGGAAGACAAATGGCAGAATCGAATCGTTCGCCTGTTCGTTACAATTTAAAAAGGGAAGCGCAAAAAAAAACTTGGAGGGTGCAAAATTTGACCCTCTCTGTGGACGATTGGGACTGTAACGAGGCTCACCCTCGCCGAAACAGTCTGACCATTATGGGCCGCTGATGAGGGATCTGGTTTTATCTTTCTGTCCCTATATTTCAAGCGTTCCTATTGGTTGTATGCGAAACTGGATATCATCGCAGAGTAGATACATTCTAATGCAAGGAATATTCTGCAACGTTTGCCAAAATCATGCACGGAAATTGCTCACTGAAAAGAAAGGAAGGCAAGTTTCTGTGTTTAGCCAGATTAACTTTAAATTCCCTTTAATCTACTTCCGGAACGTTATGCTATTGCTGGATATAGATCAAACGATATTAACAACCTATTTAAAGTGAACAATGATCTACAATTTGTTTCACGGAATTATTCATACAACTTCATGGAATGGAAATTTAATGTTATACTGTGAAACAACTCGATTCTTCATAAACATACAATTGATCTTGAATAAATGCACAGTAGAGATCATAGTTCAGCTGTCACGAGCAACTAGGACTTTTAAAGGCATCATATAAATAATTCAAAAACTATGATGCGACAGCTAAGGGAGTTCCGTGAAATATTTATTATTCAGAAAGATCGGCTTCAGCCGTATTGCTTAAGTTCCGAGTTCCGAAATATATAGCGATCAAAATAGAGAGGAAGTGTAGGAAAATTAATCAAAATCGTACACTCTGGTCACATACTGGGTGTAAAATAAAAATATATGAACAATTAGATAATTGTTTCCAACTTCAAACCGCGTTCCCAAACTCGATCGCTGAAAAACGGTAGTTGCAGTTGTTTGGATACAATAATTGCTTTATTTTATTTCATAAGTGTCCTGCTCTGTAATAAATACAATATGGCAACATATTCTAAAAATATCAACCTCCATTTTACATCATTTTGACAATCGCTTCGATCGTTCCCGAATTTCATTCGTGTTTCGCGCTGTTCATCAGTGTATCTTCATTTTTCTTTAATTTTAAACTATAAAATAAATTTCAACTTCCAGAATTAAGCATTGCGATCCTTATCCGCTATCTTGCAACAACAATTCCATTTATTTACGAAATATTATATGTTACTATTCAAATTTATAATGATACATCGCTACAATAGGATGAGCATGATGTGATTAGATGTTGATCTAAATAAACTCTTGGGTGTATTGTTAGACTAATGGTGACATGATTTTTCCACTGAAAATCCTTTACAAATACTCACATGCTCTAAAAATATACCAATTTGACTAAAGAGATTACCTTTTCTCTCTTCCCTTTCTACAACACCTTCCACCCAAAACCACACAATTGGAGCAGATAATTTGTCATACCATAACGATCATAATCATCCTCCATATTTCCCGGATTTTCCCAACTGTTTGCCATTGTTGCTTGACATTTTTTTATTCGCAATATACTCGCGCATTGTTTGTGACGTGCACATTGTTGCGTGCATGCATCATTACCATTACGCGAGCGAAACCAATTACCCGCGTCGCACTGATATTCTGCGTTTTCGGCGAACCTGACATTCCATTCACATTGGCGCACAATATCATTCTAAGAGGATTTGCACCGCTAAACCGTGGCGCAACAGTGTCTCCCCCCCCCCCCCCGCCTCCGAATGGCGTCACATTGTGCGGTGTCTGTCGTTGTGTATTTTGGAAGCTGTCTTTCAATTGCAGCACTAATTGGTTTCGCGGAATCGTACAAGCGAACGGGGAGGAAAAATAACTCGCTGGTATGTATTCATATTATCAATACGAGTTACGCGAGATGGTTGGAGTAGGGTGAAGGGAAGTGCAAAAAAAATAACCAACATTCCCCATCACGGACGAACCACACATTCCCTCACGTACGGCAAGGCAGTGTGACAATCGTTTCCGGTATAGTTTATGCTTTGCTGCTCCATTAGTTCGGTAAGGACCGGATGGAAAGCCCGGTCCGTTTCCTACGCGACTGGCCAAGCGTAACACATCGGTGCCATTGGTTGTCGTCGATGGCGTCGTCGTCATGGTATGGTTAGTTTCGTTCGTTATGGTTATGGTTTAACAACTGCAGCATGTACCAGCGAGACGGAATGTCAAGTACAATCATTTTCGTCATCATTATATTGCGCCCGGGCTTCGAAATGGAAGCATGTTCGCATGGCTCCCGCTCTGACGCCGTTCCCGCCTTTTCCCTGGAACGATAACTATCCCAAAGGTGGCCATAGCAATAGCCAAAGGACATCATATCATCCCCATGTCACCCGCTCTTTATGTACTGTACGTCGCGGCAAACTCCCCCGCCACGCTCCACTCGCGACAAAACACATACACATCCCACACATATTAAACATTCCAAACCGTCGCCACGGACGAGGCTCCAGTGCGGCAGTTCCACTCCATCGAACGAGGCACATAAAACAGCACACCATACCGACCAGGCTAACATACAGTGGCATTCCTACACAAACACACACACACAGAGTTAGAAGTGCCTCCACTCAATCGGTAAAGGACAACCCATTCTTCATATGACCGAAAGCCCGAAAAGCCCCGAACGTCCGATCCCGGCGACCTGGCAACCTGCACTCCGACCACCGGCCTGCCGTCACATGGTACCGCTGCACGGCCATCTTGTTTTGCCCGCCCTGGCGGGGAGGGGGGGGGGCAAACCCGTCCAATTGTACCGGTCGCCATGGTAACGTGCGACGTGTCCGTGCTGCCGTCGTCCTGCCGTGGCTCCCGGAGCGACGATATACGCGCGCCCGACGACGAATGTATGTATACGCGCGCCCTCGACTGCCGCCGAAAAGAACCGCGCGTGCACATAATGGGAGACTACCGCCCCCATGGTCTTTAACTCCAGTAATCCTCCAGCCCAACGGCGAGCTGTCCCTCATCCCGGCCTCGTTCTGTCGCAATGGATGGCTTCACGCACCGTACCCGATGCTGCGTTCCACTCATGTGCTCACGGGAGACGGAAGGATTGAAATGTGTCGGGAATAGTTTGCTGTTTTTACGCATCATTCCAGCTTTATAGCAAACTCGTATACATCCCAGAGTGCATTTAGGCACCTGCAGTTAGGTAAGTATGATATATGTACATATTGTTTTATTTACTTCGATAAAATTGTATATATTCCCTGACAAATTCTTGCTTGCCAACAAACCGCGTTTCTAGCTATTTTTAAAGAGGCAGGTATGTAGGGATGAGTATAAATCTGTTTTTATAGGGATAACAATTAACGAGTTACAATTTGACGCCAAGAATCAATTAATGCTTTGTACGATGTATACTTTTAGGCGCTCGACATCTTCATCACAAACCAAGTCTTAAGTTTTATAGCAAACTCGTACTCGGTAAGGTACTACCGAAGCGCTTTAAGTAAGGCAAATTTAGTTATTTTTATTTTATAATAAATCTTATATAAGTATATTTCTTTTCACATCAAACTGTTGAATGCAAATAAAAAAGACGTTGTAATAATTGATGTTTTAGGTATACTGCTGAAGTACATAAATAAAAATTGTTTTAACAAAGTTTTACAGAATCTCAGGCTACAAATTCATTTGAAGTTGAAAAGCAGTGTAAACATCTATTGGGTATACTTTTAGGCGCTTAATTGTAATCTAGGCTTAAAGGCTTTGGATTGTCATCGGCATTGAAATGCATTAAATCGATTATAAATCTACTTTGACTACACAAAATGGACTTTCAAATAAAAGTGATCCATAATTCCTATTTTCTTATTTACCGATTTGTCACATTTCCAGCACCTTTTCATGCAGCACCTTCTGCCCAGCGGACGAAACGGTGTGGACGTCGTACAGTGCGTTGTACGTTGGCACAAACAGAACCCCACCACTCCCCCCAAGCGGACAGGCGGTCGGGAAGGAAAGGCGCGGGCTTGTGTACAGAAGCGAGAAAGGATGCCGGTTGGCTCCCATGACGATGCGACGGCAACGACAGAACGAGCAGAACGGCCACCGCGCGCAAACGAGACCGAGCGAAAGGATGCTGTGCACGACAACGACGACGACGAGGACGATCGGTTTTTGGGGTGCCGATATGAGCATACATTATATTCGACGTTACCATGGTAAACAGCATAGGGAAAATCGCTGGCGAAATGAAATAGCGCACCGTTAGCGTGCGTCCGAGATAGCAGATAGAGCACGTGCGCGGACGCTCTCACACACTAGCACTGTGTGCTTCTCGTTCCCTCATACTCGATCTCTTTCACGGGGACATATTTGCTAATGCATCCCTTTCGTTGTCAGCTTCTGGTGTGGTGTATGTGTGTATGTGTTTTTCCTGCTTCTTTTTGGAGCACAGTGGCTCGTCGTGCGGCTCCATGGTAACGATGCGAGGGCTGCGGCAAACGCGAGGGCTAAAAGGCTTTTCCCCCGTTCGCGTGTGTTTGGCTATCGCATTCGGACAGTTTTCCCGTCCGTGCGAGGGGTTAATGCCATTTTCCTACGTGCGAGAGTGAGTAATCGAGTGGGCGGACGGCACCAGCCTTTGTCCATCGCCCCAAACAACGGCGAGAGAGTGAAGCGTGGGGCGGTGTACTCTCTGTTGGAGAGAAACCTTCGATTTGTCCACAACCAACTCCGTTCGCCCCGTCTCTCCCCCTTCTTTTCGATGACCCTCTGGCTCTGACTCTGCCACCCTGTACGATTAATTGTACTTTATGTGTTTAAGCTCGAATGCCACCGAGCAGTACATACGTACGCGTGTACATACGTGGATCGTACGATAAATTCTTCGATCAGGACCAGCGTCGACCGAAGCAAACCGCACAAACACACACACACGCATATATATATATACACACTCGATATAGGGACGAAACACTGTAGTAAGGCCCCCCTGCGGAATCCCGGAACCGAACCCGAAAACCAATGACGAACGTTTTTCGGGAGGCCGTCCACGGGACGATTTATGTCCGTGCGAGCGCCAGAGCCCAAAGCATGTGCTGGCCAAGTGAAAAAGGATATAATCCCACCACCGCTACCACCCCAGTGGGTGCGGGGAAACGTGACGTGGCAAACGGACCAGTGGCGTTGCTATGGGATGGAATTTCTTTAAATTAACTCACACGTCACTCCGCTACCCTTGCCGCTCTGTCCCCCTGTCCTGGCCTGTTTTGTTCGGTGCGACTTTTATGGACTGGCTGTGTGGAGCGTAATTTATTGCCTTGGAGCTTTTTGGAGTGCTTTTATTCTTATCGCCAGCATTTCGAACCAAAAGCGTGGCATAATGAGCGTTTGAACACTGCTCCGAATGGTTAGCGTTGGGCATGTGTGCAAATGTTTGGCGAACGTTGAAAGTACCGGGGGATGGAGGGTTTTTTTTTTGCTCTTCGAGGCAAAAGATTATTTACTAGGATAATATTACTGCTACAACTAGGACAGTTTGCTCGTTTGTTTTACTGAGGAAACAATACACAAAAGGGATTGTTAGGTTCTAGAAGATGTTATAGAAGAACTAATTTTTAGCTTTAATATATTTAGGAACTGTATTTAGTACTTCTGTAGATAATTTGGCAGTAAGGAATGTCGAATTGTAGCTTTTAAAGCAATTTTTTGTACAGGTATCTTTCCAAATTCATGTCTTTAAAACATTATTTTGGGTTAATAAATTTATGTAGTGTAAAACAAATTAAATAAATTGAAATTAAATATAGTTATAATAAACTAAATATCAATTATCTACCAATCATACACCGACAGGTAAAAGTTATTAACAAGTATTAAAAGTAACACTAAAACTGCTATAACGGTTATACAAGAATGGAATCAAAAAACGAAGAATAAAATTAAACTTGTAATAATAATGAATATAATACACCACGTCACCACGTAACAACCACCATTTTAAGGTAAACACAAGTCAAATCAAACAAGACAATAACACAATTGAAGGATTGATAAATTAATTAATTAATTCTTAATTTACGTTCAAATTTAGAGTCATCAATGATATCATATCACATATCATATTTATTCACATGTTGTATACTTCCACAACATATTAATAAATATTATCTAAAATTCATCACTGATGACGACGAAAATTCTTTAGTTTAGAGTACGGTAATCGATGTATATGTTATATATTGATGAAATTAAATTCAATAAAGTATGTCAGTTAAATGAAAGTGACCCTTGTAGATACAATATCCGCAAATGGTTTACATTTAAATTTACATAGACTTTGTTGTTTTTTTGTGTGCTTTGCTGAACTGTACAATCTGTGGAATGTGAAATTCAAAGCCATTACCTTCTATAATTTATTTATTCGCTCAAATTACTTAACACACAGATACACGAGCTAGTGCTCCCGCGAAGCAAACCACAACCCCCGTGAGGCGTTGGCCCGTGTTCAGTTCAATCACCCAACCAGACCACCGCCTGCGGGCATGTGCGAGTGTGTGTGTGTGTCTGTCGGGACATTTTGGTCGATCCTACGCGACCATTTTCCCACATGTCCCACACGCCCTTTCGCCTTCACGTCATATGTGAGATGAATCCAATTTTCCACTCCCACAGCTACGCGTATGTGTGGCGGTCGCTGTGCGATATTGGAGTTTGAACTTTTGTCCTCCATTTTCCCAACAATGGCACCGTGCACTCAGTGAAGTTTCCCCTCTCCCCGATAAAGTGTCTCCCCGCGGGGCATGGGCGAACGGCGCGAATAATATATTTTTAATTAACATTCTTAATTATGGTTCCATTTAATTTTTCAACGAAATCGCAACGGTCCGTTACGCGAATCACGTTCGCCACTGCTTAAGAGCCTCCGTTTCCGCCCTGGCCCCCGGGTGCTCCCTGGCCTCAACCTCACCCTCCCCCGGGTCGATCGTCGATTTTAATGGGTGATGTGGGACTTTTTAGACAAATGATTCCCGCCTCGGCAACCTCCAACGGCGTTTTCCGCCTTTATTCCCTCCAATTCTCTCCACGAATTCTGGTCCGTATTGCACGTTTTTTGAGCAGCGCGTTGGTGCCACACAGCGAAAGGTGCCGCTAATTAATCACATGTCGTAGCCAGTAGCAGCAGCAGCATCACCACCACCACCGCCACCAACCCATTTGGCACATGTGCGGCAGAAAGCTCACGGCAGGAAAGGGTTACTCTCGCACAGAAGCACTTTTTTCCGTGACAGGCCCATCAGCCAACCACCGCAACACATCTTGCGCACGGGGGGGGGGGAGATTAATTTACGCACTGTTTTACGCGTCCACGCGATCGCTGCGTCATTGGTGCGCCGCAGGATGTACCGATACGCGTGTGCGATTTTTTACGCGTGTTTGTCATGATGCTTTGCTTGGAAAGTGAGGGAGGGGGGGAGTATGGCCAAGGACTAAATGCTAATTTATGTTGCCCAACCAGTCCCCCTCCCCCCTTCGACGGGGGGGGGCTGGTTGGCGCAAGAGCGTTGCGGCAGAATTAATCGCACTTTTTCCGTTGTTTTCTGCCCGGTGTTTGCGGAAGGATTGAGCTTTTCGCATAATTATCGTAGCATTACGGGTGGGATTTTGGAACCGGTAAGCTCCTGCAGCGTGAGGCGTATGGGAGAAAGGTAAACGGGAGGAACGAGTATGATTTTTGTGTGGCAAATTTATAATCGGGCGCTAGATATTAATGATACAGCAAACATGTAGGATGGAGTTTTGAAGCAGGAGGGCCGTTGGAGTTTGATCATTCTTAGCCTTTCGTGTTACAACACAAAACTGATTTTAGAGAGAGTAAAGAGAATATTTGCTTTTCAAAGTTGTATGAAATTGAAGCTAAATAGTGGAGGTTGTACACTACTTCTTCTAAATGAGCCTTAAAGTATGCAATCCGCGCGACAAAAGTGGCTTTATTCTCCAAAATCACTCCACAGCTATTAGGCGCGTCTCTAAAAACGTTACCAATTATACCTTCTGTTCGGTCTCCTTTTGCTGATGAGTCGCAACACAAACAACATACACACACATACACACACAGCCAAAAAAAGGTGTCACCTTAAAGTCCCACTTGAGTGCACACGCAAATTGAAATGTCAACCGACCCCGTGCGCTCTTGACGTTTCGCTGTGGCACTCTGTTGCTCCGGCCGTCTGCAACCTTCCCACGGCTGATGACGATCGGCAATTCTCATAAAACCCCTTCGACCCATCCTCACGCACTGTCTTTCTTATCTGTACGGTCCGATCTGTGACCGGCTCAACTGCGGACCGGTTCGATTAAAAGTGCGGCCGAGCGAAGTGCAACCCAAATGTGCGCCGCGTCACTGCGTCACCTAAAAAAGGTTTCGAGCACATTCGCGGTGCAAGGCGTAGCTACTCGAAAGCACTCCGTGGCGTGTTATCTTTCTTTTTTGCGTGTGCGTCCTTCCATCTATTAAACGTCACAGTAATCTTCTTTCTTTCGTATTGCTATTCAAGCTGGGGGAAAAAAACGCCAGCAGTATGCGACACTTCCTCCTTTTCATTGCTGTCGGCACATTAGCGCTCCTTTTTTTCGCACTCCTACCAGCAAAGAAAAAAATGGCTCGATTATCACCCACTTACACCCACTTGTACCTTGTCTTGTGGCAGCCTCGGGTTTTCCCCCCCCCGAAGGGTAGGAAATGGAAACGTTTTCGGTGCAACGCTCCGTCACAGTGTCGCGACACTCGGCACGGCAGCAGCACGGCATAAAATGATGCATAAAAATCTAGGTCACGAAAAGTGAAAGCCGTGTGGGAGTGGAAAAAAGTGCAACAGCCACCAAAAGAAGCGCGTGAGAGAGAGAGAGAGAGAGTGATGGAAGATGCAAAAAAAGTACGCACCCTCCAGCTCAAGGCTACAACGTGTAGTAAACCGACGTAAATGCAACTTAGTGCCTGCCTGCTGCTGGTGGCGGTGGCTGTGGTGCTGGTGGGATGAATGCCACACGCCTCCCGCTGCACTCGCTGCAAGTGAAAGCCAACGGCACCAAGGTTAAGCGAATTCATTCTGCTTGCAGGGATTTGGTGTGTGGAAAAACTGTGATAAAGAGGCTCCCCCCCAGGCGCGTGTGTCTGTGCTTCAAGGAGAAAAACATATTTTCCTCCACGAAAGGGCGCCATGGCGTGTCTTGCTAAATCGAGACATCATGTAGTACTTGGTCAAAGCCCAAAGCCACAGTAGAATCTTTGAACTTTGAACTTTCTATCGAAAGGAGTATCAGAAGGAAATGATTCGTTCCACACTAATTCACAGGGTCAATAGGGTCAAGAAATCGGTCTTCTCGACCAATCTTGTCCAAATATCTTCTACCCTTGCAGCGATCCATCCGTTCCCAATCGAAATGACCTTTCCTGCTGAATCGCCAAAGTCTTCCCAGGAACAGGGTGAGGGAACATTCCCAGCTCTAAGACACTGCTTGCTTTCGTTCGGGTCACGAAAAGAGTGCACGACGTTCTAACCCCTTTTTCACACTGTCTTGACCCTTCCGGTGGACAAACGGGTTCCGCTCAGTCGGATTATAATTGACCAGTGAGTGTCCACCGCTACCCTTGGTCAGCGCACAAAACCGGTCAGTTGTTGTACATCTTGTACATCTTGTCGTTTTTGATTGCACCCGAAATAGTTTTAGTGTCCACACGCCAAGACACGGTGGCAACCCCTTGGGAGAAATTGGGCTCGACCCCTGTTTGCGGGTCATAAACGGGTAAGTGGACAACGCGGCGTTGACCACTGAGTTCGAGCAAATGATTTATCGACCAGCGTGTGTGTGTGTGTGCGTGCTCTTTATCGACTTTAATTAGCGTCCCAGCAGGGGAATTCCATTCCAGCAATGCCCGCTAACAACCGCGAAGGCTAGACACACACGATAGCAGAAAATAAAATAAAAACATCGTAATAAAGCATTTTTCTGCCGCCGAACCATGTATGCTCGTGCGTCATTTCAGCCTCACGTGGGAAGTAAAAGTTAGACCAGCGCTAGTGGGGCCATAATTCATCCGCCCCAACTCCAACCGTCGCTTGCTGCTGGGCAACCAGATCCACCTGTGTTCGACAAAGTCATCCATCTTTTTCACCCGAGCCGAGTGAAAACGGTCTTGGAAGTTTGTGCTGATGGTTCAGGGGAAATACTTGTAACCCGAAGTATCCTTGACTGGGTCCCTTTCCATCGGTGCTTCGGTGCCACGTGACCGTGAAGTGTTGGGTGGGGTTACTCGCACTTTACAGCAGCAAGTCTAATGTGCCACTGAGCAGTGGGACTGATTTTGGGTATTTTTCCACACTTTCCTGTGCTGTAGATCAATCAAGAGAAGCAGATGAGCCTTTTAAATCGAAGATAGGTAAGTCGAGTCGCGGTCCCACGTGATCCTCTATGTCGTCCGCGATTCGAGGCACAAAGTGTTGAAGAGCGTGTGTTCTTCTCGAGTGTGTGTCAGGTTGTACCTACTTTCAATCACCGCTACAAAGTCGTTGCGTAGGTTTAGGAAAAAAAGTTAAACAACAACTTTCACACGTCTTAAAAGACACATTATCAGATGCTTCAATTGAATCGTGTGAAAGTAACGAATTTACCATGCTTATTATCTAGATTTAGGCGTAATCATTAGTAGCTGCAAAATAACGCCTAAAAGCATGCAATTTGCATGGTAAAAGACACTAACATGGTCTTAATTTAAAATAAAAGATGTATTTCCGAATTGAATTTTTCGATGGCCATAAGCAACTATCTGGTTGCTTAGTTTATGAAGAATCTAGGGGAAGGTTGGTAAAGACGGACACGTTAAGGGAAATGTTAAAAATCTAGGGATATATAAGTGCAACGACGATGAAAATGTGCATACATTATCTTACACTCATGTTTTATCAGAAAATGTGTTAAAACTTTTAAGTTTCCATCGATTTTTGCGTTTTTTTCATGAATGAAAAACATGTTTTTTTTCGTGCAGTTTTGAAATGTTCGGGTAAGACGGACACCTGATATGGGAAAGATGGACATCATGAAGAGTAAGATGGACACCTGTAGAAAAGGTTAGAAAGTGAAGAGTTTTACAGTATTTTAACAAATTCTAACGCTTTCCACGTCCTGGTACGTTTATAAACCAATTCTTGGCCTATTGCAACGGCGATTCATTCAGCCATTAATTTAGGAATTGTAAACGGCGCTTGTAATATATCGTAGAATGCAGCATCTAAAGCATTATTGACATATCGCGAAGCTAACGTTGCTCCAGCTTACAGAACAACAGCCTAGAACTTCCTTTTAGGAAATTACTCCACAAAAAGTCCACGACCTCAGTATTTATGAGAGACTTGTTAATAGTTTAATCCATTTTCCACCATGTCAAAATTTAACATTGGATTTTTGTAATCCCATAGAATTTCTCATCTATTCCTGAACAATGTCGTATAAATGCCACATCTTTTTATTGCTTAAAGTGGTCCAAGTCGTGAGAAGATATTGGATTTCGTGAAGCGCCTCATCAGCTTCGAGCGAGTAATAGCATAACGAATGGCTACTATTTTGACCGGTGTTTCATTTCTCGCTTATTTCAATACTTTCTCTAGTTACTGATTGATTTATAGCATCGGAATACCCTTATTTAAGGAATTTGAAGAAATATATTCATCACCAATTGATATAAGAAGTAAAAACATCAATAAATTCGGTGTCCATCTTTCCCTACAACAAGGTGTCCGTCTTTCCCGCTTTGGTGTCAGAATGTTTAAACCACCAGAAAACAATATTTTGTATTGCTTTTATTCTCGTTCTTTCGCCAGTTTTTTCATTAATGATTACGACAACCCATTCTCAAATGTGTTGTTTTACCTTCAGTTTGGATTCTACATTGTTGAATTACTCGAAAATTACCTTTTTCATGCATTTATGAGAAGTGTCCGTCTTACCCGCAGTGTCCGTCTTTACCTACCTTCCCCTATATATTCCAGCAACCTATATTTCTAAAAATCTCCACATAACCTTTACTGGCAGCCAAGATTTTAGGCTTATAATAATAATGTAATAAGCCTATGATCATAGATGTCTGACAGATCGCCAGAACCACGAAGGAAAATAAAAAAGTTATGCAGCTAAACAGAATTAATACAATCTTTGATTCTTTTCTTATTGGTACTGAACTTTACAATCCATCGCCAATAAAAAGATTGCTATAATTCAGAATTATCTAGGTATTGTTGAAACCTATTTAATTTTGACTTTTTTAATACCCTACAAACATCAGTGATTCTGCAAAGCCACTCAAACCAAATTTCTGCCAAATTCTTTTACTCAATATCTTATTTTAATTTCCCTGTCCAAAAATGAAGCCATCATATTGCCGTTTCCAACAACCAAACTCGTTTTCTAATATCTACCACGTGTTAATGTGCAAGACGTCGTGACCCCTGTCTTGAACCCTAACCCCTGCTCCATCTGGCTCACCGGTCACAGGCAATAAGACGTCTTCCTGCTACCATCTTACACACTCTGCTACCTACCTACCAGCTGGTAATCCTTTTACGCACAAGAAACACACCAGCGTCCAGTGTCAAGCACCTTTCGGTCATTCGACATGTCAACGCGCTTGTCAGTCCTTTTCGGGCAGGCTACGGCTCAGGAAACTCCGGCTAGGACCGTGAAATTTAATCACCGAACCATCCCGGAAACCATCGCCCGAAAATCCCACCACGTCCGCAAACGTTCTAATCGAAATCAGAGCCACCTCAACGTTGTCAAACTAACTGGACAGCAAGGTCTGACCCCGCGGCATTTCGGCACCGTACCCAGAGGTCAGCCAGTCAGCCGTTTTTCCCCCGTCCCCGGGTGCATTAATTTATTCAAAATATTTTATCACAAATGGCGAAATAAAGGACTGCTCGCCAGTGGTCAGTGCGCGCTCGGACCAGGTGGCCGTTAGGGTTGTTTCCATCCGTCCCTTCCGTTCCGTTTGCTTTGCGTAGGGTAGGGTGACCAGTGCTGGCCAGTGTAGAGGCCGTACCCTTTTCAAAGCGAAACGTTGTCTGCGTTCATCGTTGGCTCGCGCCCCGGTTGCCGTTTAATGTACGGGGAGTGACCGAACCCTCTCTGGCACTCTCGAACCAGAGGCCCCGGGCCCGATTGGACGGTTGGCGAATAAATATGTAAATCGTTTCGGTCCCATTCCAAACAACGAACGAATTGGTCAGCTGGGAAGGAAGGAGTCGACGCCATAGGGAAGTATGGCAAGGGGATCGGACTGACCGCACGCACGCCATTATTCAAACCATTTATGGGGCGTATACGTTTTGTGTACGTGTACGTGTGCTAGAAAATTGATTTATGATTTTTCCCGAAGCTCTTGCTCGAACTTATAAACCAAAGCCCGCTAATAGCTGCCAGACTGTTGTGGACGCATCGTGTGATTAATTGTTCGGTACAGCACGACAAATTCCACGAGCGAAATTGCCATCGCTTATTGGTACGAAATTCAATCACACGCGATCAGGACAAGTTGACATACTGTTGCGTAAATAACACGGGACAAACACCCACAGCCCGCCGCCCCATCATTACCATACCGGGGAAATGGGAGACTATGGCGCTCAACTGAGGCAACGTGATTGCGTTCCGATAGCAGTGAGCACGGAAAGCGCGGAACAATCATGCCAGGTCTAACCGGTTGCCAAGAATTGATTGAAATTCCAGTGCATCCGCCGACCCGAAATCTCTCGGAAAATTGGATCCCAAAACCCTCCGACACACATGAGCTTATACGGAGAATCAGGACGTAGAGGATTTTGCGGGACGGGGAACCTTTCAGGAAGCGACTGAGCACACACTCAGTGACTGGCACTGGAGTTTCAGTTCGATCCGTCCAGGCTTTGAATTTCAGGCATGTTGGTATCTTGGCACCGCGAACCGTGGAAGCGCTTTGTTTTCCTGCGTAGTGCAAAACCTCAAGCTGCTGCTGCAACTGCAGCCGAGCTCAGCAAGCCAACGGCATCGAATGCAATGAACCGACGCATCGCCTTCTGTCGCGACGCTAGCAAACGAAACGCAACCGGCTGTGACTTGATTTGTGGCTTGCAAGTGCTGCGATATCAACGAGCCGAGGGATGACGGGTTTTTGGGGTGTTTTCCACACACCACAAATGCGCTGCACTGCAAAGCAACAGACATTCCGGCGAAGAAGAAAGGCTCATGTTAAGCGTGCAAGTCGCATTGCGAAGATTGGTGTACGTTGTTTAGCAAATGTTGCCGACATTTTTGGAGTTGCTTTAAATTCTGCAGCCATCAATCGCTTTCTTTCGCTCAAAGTAATTGTAAATAAAACTATTACAAGTGTTTCTAAAGCAATTGAATGATTTATTGTTTGATGATGCTAATATACCCGTCGCTTGTCCTGGTGGTTAGACGAAAGGGTCTCGTGTAGGCCATAACTTACATCTTAAGCCACAATCGAAATATTTCCGGTATTCTGAAATAATCAGACCGAAAAGTTCTTAACGCTTCTAATCTAATTGAAGGTTGATTACAATGAAAAAGGGTGAGCAAATAAATCAAAGGCGTATCAGGTGAATTTTGTTTTGCCGATTGCATACTTGCAGGCTAGTTTTGGGGATTTATCGTTACTTAAAGATGAAAGTATTTATTATCGTTATAAAAAAACATATTTTATTTATCTCAATGACATGCCCAAACTATCTTAGTAAAGTGTAAAGCGTATAACGATCCCAAAACTGATCCTCAGAGATAATAAGCAGTACAAGTTGCAGCAATTGTTATTTACAGCTACCATGGATCGTCTTGATTAAACTGCCATGATACCTGTTAATTTAATATTTTTGTTGAATGCCAATTTTTCGAATAGAATAATTAAGATCAGAATCAAACATCGTTTTTTTTAATGTTTCGGGTTAATGTTTTTTTCTGGATAGCCAACAATATTTCTGTGCTTATATTGTTATTTGTATGTTATCTTTAACTTCTGATGCTGCAGAATGATCTGGCGATATGTTCTGATTATAGAGCGTTCAAATCCTTTCTGTAAGTTAATCGTAATGTATGATCGTTATGTGTGTGTTGCGTACTTATAATGTTTAAAATCAACTTTTACACAGTTTCCAAATATTCCAAGGTACCTTCTCTTTCATTTCCTATTTTCCATCTGCACACGTCTGCCATGTGTGCACAGTCGTTTATATCCCGCTGCCTTGGCGAATAGTTTCGCTCCCGTCACGATCTCCCCATGAGATGGAAATGAATTTTCTCCCCCTTTCCGTCACACACACACACATACACATTACCTCGTTTCAACCCTTTGCGAACCTTTCAATCATAAAAAAAACCGTCAGCACACGGCCCAAATACGGTAACCTCCCGCCGGAACGCAATATGCAAATTGTCAACCCTGCCTAAGGCACAACGCCGATCTTTCCAACGGTTACCGGCTGTCGGGGTGATTTGATGCGACTACCTGCCAGCCGGACGGACGGAGATTCGCCTTGCTGGACCTAACCGATTCTGCCAATCTTTTTAATTAGAGCACCACACACACACACACACACACACACTGGCAGGGTCGCGGTGGAAAAGGTCGCTCCCGTCCATCATCATTCCAGGGCCGTGCGCACAAAATTGGCGTGTGACGCAATTGCATTTGCTACGCGCGTTGCCCGGACGATCCGTGCGCAAACCATGGCCAACCATGGGTTAACGTAAAACAGTTTTAAATTTGATACCCTTTTGGCTTGGCATCCTTGAAGCTCGGGTGCACAGACACGTTGTTATCGCGCGAAGGGATACGCACAGGTAGACGATGATTAAGAGCGATGCGTATTCGGTACGCGGAATGCCCGATGGTCGGGCACCAGGGGAGCGCGACATTCGACCGGAAGGGGTGAGTGTATAAAATTTAAATTTTTAATGCACACCACATAAATAAAAGCTGCAGCAACAGCAAAGGCAGTCAGTCAGTCTTTCGCTCACGCAGATGCTGGCACGATCGGGACCTTTCGGGGGGGTTTTTGTGAGATGTGGTGGAAGAGCAGGCATCAATTGCGGACGATTGGCATGTGTAGTATAGTGGATGGACTCGAATGGGTCCGGCTCGTGAGTTGCTGTATAATAAATGAACCACCATTGTTCTTGCCGGGGTCCTTTTTTGAGCCTACAATAGATTAATATTTATTGTACGGGCGCAAACTGTAATTTGTAATGAATCATGAGGAAATGCAAGCCAAAAGATAAAATGCCAAAAGTGTAATTTACAGATCATTTTACATAGTACACATCGAACGCAATGTTGTAGATTGTAGATTGTAGATGATGTAAATTTCTACACGTATTTGACAAATCTCAAACTACTATCGACTGCTATTGACAAAAAGAAAATACAAAGTAAACATGTTTGTAGTAACAAGAGGGAAACGATCAAATCCACACACTTAAAGTGGTGTAATGCCTTGTTCCCTGAAACAGAAACAACATATCGGCAAGCACGTGTTCTGTAAGTGTGTTTAAAATTCCACCAAAAACGAAAGCGCACTGAGGAAAACCTTCAGTTATTTTAAACCCGATGTTCGAAAAACGGTTTGAATTCCTTGTTCATCCCCTTTCAGAAATGAACACCGATGCGCACAACAAATGGGCGTCGTTCTCGTTTGTGTTCGCCCCAGTCAGTGGGCGTGTTCGTCCTTTGATTCATTCGAAGTGTTCATTTCAAAATGAACTTGTTTCGTGCGAATATCACCGGTGCGGAGGATGGATGAAAGGATTTTAAAAAATGTAAGCTAATACGTAGGACTGACTATCCAGCTATGGTAACAATAAGTCACTGAAAGCCAAGCTCACTTCACTAGTGGGTACCGGCAGGCCTTGAACGACAACGGTTGTTGTGCCAATGAAGAAGAAGAAGAAGCTAATAAGTAGGTTTATTATTTAATTGAAAACATACGAGAAACGATGCGTTATTCCTTTTTGACGAATATTATTGAAGCATATTATATAAAGAGATTTTTTGTATAATATAAAATTCCAATTGGAGTGATTCAACACATATGAAAAGCAATAAGATTGGTTTTCTATCAAAATAAAATCCCAAAAACAACATCAATATTTTTCTAATTCCTTATTTATGGATGTTTTTTATATGTCTACTTTTTATAGTAAACCTACTAACTTACCTAAATTACTAAACGAAAAGAACAATCCTTGCTCAATACAATCCGAACAGTTGAACCGCAAATAAGCATAATTTTTTTTGGCTCAAGGTTGACTTCTATTCTGGCAGAACGACATTTACACATTTATAGCTAGAGCAACTTCCCAACTGTTGCATTAAACGTCTGTTTCAAATGTTTCAATATTTCGCGCATGTGTACGATGCGGCAGATCTTCACGCTCGGTGCGCTGTAAAGGCGAGTAGACCGTCAGTTACAATTTAAAATTTAAACTTTTTCCATCCTATTTGCATTTCTTTCCAAAGAAGCCGCTTCGTCTGTTAGCTAAGGTTATCCTGATTTATTTCTCTACTGTATTCGATGTGATGTTTGTACACAATGCCAAAATAGTAATCCTTTTCGTTTATAAGTAAGACTAGGTGAATTTAAATATTTTATAAATGACAAATCCTGCTACACTCAAGTGTTGCGTTCCGAAACCGTAATTACATCGTCATAGCAGTGTAATTATTGGTCCAACCCCACTACATACGCTAGAGATCTTTTATGCAATCAATTTAATTTCTTACCTTACGCGTCCCTTTTAAATATTTCGTTCTTTAAAGCATTAAAACATCCTATTACTTAAGTACACTGCCCTCAAATGCGTGTTTCCCTCCGTACATCCGATTTGTGCCTTCGTTGCCTTGTGATTAACTCAATCGTTTTTAAATTATTAAACTTACGTTTTCGTTTTCTTAACAGGGTTTCACACTTTATCTCAAGACCGCGGGACCCGTTACAAGTGTTACGGGTAAGATAGATTCAGGAAGGGGTCCCGCGGTCTTGAGATAAAGTGTGAAACCCTGTAATACATACATTCACACCACTCGCCGTTATTGCACCGAGTGTTATTGCTCTCGGGAAAGTACCGCGACGGGTATCGGTATCAATATGTGTGTCAAAGAAAAGCTTCAAAACTTTTGAATTTCATTCTCCACACTAACTTCACTCCTGTCGTTGTTTGCATTTGCCGCTGAAGGTTGCTCCTGTGACACGCTGTGGTTCGAGTTCTGGGGTCGATTTTGTTCCACGAACGATTGAATAGCACGATCTTCGGCCTGCTGCTCCGCCTGCATTCGTTTAAATTCCTCAATCTCGTAGCTGTACTTGGGGGTCGTAATGCCCAGAAACGAGGCAAGCCCTTCGCCGACGTAATCGCATCCCGCCAGCACGGTATTGCCCAGCTTGCACGTTTTGTACCGCATCCACTCGCTCCAGTTCAGCTGGGACTAAAACAGAATAAAACAGACGTTAATTAATAACTAAAATTAGAACACAACGACTTGCAATAGCAAATGTAAACTATTCACAGCATGAATCACTCTCCCCTACCAGGCCAACGCAAGCCACACACCCAGGTACGCAGTGACAGCGATGTCAAGGTCTATCATGGATAAACAACGGTTGCTAAGAAGAAAAGAGAGACCTGTCCGAAAAAGGCGCTTCCCGTCCGGCTACCATTTACGGTGGGGCAAAAGTAGCACCGAAGCTGCCATTGCCACATGCACGGGCTTACCTCATCCACTGGCGCGGGTTCCGCACGGTCCACTTGGTCCTCCTCGTCATCGCTGTACTCTTCCAGTGTGCCATCGCTAAAATGCAATACCTTTTTCGGCGCCCGCACACGCACCTCAACGTCCTTTTCGTTTTGAATGAAGCCTTCCGATGCTTCGGCTTTGGTTTTGAGCGGAATTTCCACTTTCGTCATCTTTGTGCCGGTGGTTAGTGTTAGCTGCTGCTGTTAAAGTTCGTTAGTTATTTTACACCTGTTTTGGAAGAAATACCGAGCACAGCGCGCAGAGAAATTACGTTTTTATGCTACGCAATTTTCGCTTTGTTCGTTTGTTGTCACAACAAAATAATGTAGAAGAGCAGCGGCACACACACTCGATTATCCGTGGCTAGTGATGGGCGTTTCGTAGCGCACCAACGGCTCCGGACTATCGGTTCAGTACCCACATTTTCGAGCACGAATAATCGGGAATTCGAGCAAATTCCTTTAAACTGGAGCCTTAAACTTCCCTTAAACTGCACCAGTTTAAGGGAATTTGGAAAAAGTCCAGTAAAATCAAATGTGATGCGGTTTTTTCGTTGCTTTCTGCTAGATTCGATCGGAAATGATGTTTCCTATCGTTATAGTTGGTCATGAAGCAATTTTATACTGAAATAATATCGATTTTTTATAAAATAAACTCACACAAAATTTGCTTTTGTTGTTCATCAAATACCAAAGCTATGAATGAAAAATGAGCTCGACAGCATCATCCATCGATAGAAGAAAGTCTAATTTACGAACACACTAAATCTTAGCGCTTTCAACACACTTGATCACACACAAATCCACAATTTCAGGCGGACCGAGTACTAATCGAGCAGATATGGAAAAACAATTTCGAGCAAATGTCGCTTGGGTTGGCACCTAGTCCCTATACCCATTTTGGTTTTGCCCATCACTATTCGTGGCCTTACACGAACGAACCGTACTAGCTGATGTCACGCAGTGTTGCCAAACTGTTCGCGAAGGAATCAATTATTAAAAAAACTGTTTACCTGCTGACCTGCAGTGTGCCAAAATTTTCCTTTATATGTGTTATTTGGAGGTAAATTAAAGTATGTTCTGATTTTAAAAGTAACATCTTCCAAACAAAATAGTTAAACAGCTGAATTGTCTTTCAAAAATTTCAAACCATCTCTTCAACCCGAAAAGGAGCAGGCTTTTGCTACTCGGTCTATTGAAGCTTGCTTCAACACCGAATTCCTTCCTTTTCTTTCCTCAGCAATCTGCGCAGAAGTAAGCTTGCACCAACCCACGGTCTCCGGTACGGGATCACATCCTCCAACTAATGACTTTATTTAACGGACTTCCGCTGCCGCTTATTTACAGTTCACAGAAGCCACCCGGTGTTCAGTTCTTGGCCGAGGGCTGCGGGATGCGGAACTTGGACATCTCAATCTCAGCCTCAAAGTAGCTCGTCTGGTTGTAGCTAAAGTATTCCGGCACCTTGTACGTTCCGGTCCGTTCCGCTCCCGGGCCGACCGGGCCATCCTTCTTCGCAACGCACCGCGAGCTTAGCCCAGGAACATCGGCTGGTGCTGCTGCCGGAGCGGCTGGCCCCTTGGGACCGGCGGAGGACGACGATGGGGCACTGTAAGCGCGGGCGGCCACCAACTTAACGAGAATGTCGTTTTTTAGCAAAATTTGTCGGATCATCTCGGGGCAGGGCTTTATTTTCACGATTAATGCGAGTCGTGCGACGAACTAGCTGCGACGGCAGAAATGAAATCAAAACATTGATTATCCAATCCAGAGCGACGTTCGTTGACGGATGATCCACCGCACCAGAACCGGGTTGGCCAGCGGACATGGTCATAGACATTCGTGTGACATTTTGCCGAAGGGATATCAGGAAAAACTTCCCTATTTCGAAGGAGCATAAATCATTTATTTTGAAGCAATTGTGTTCCTGCTAAATAAAAAATTGGTAAGTGTTTACCTTTTCCGAGCATCGATTTGCTATAGGAGAACTGTAGCGAAATTTGCACATTTTCCATAGCAACCGAGAAAGTACCGAGGACTCGTTGGTTATTTTGAAACATTCTCGATACAATACAGCTTGCCCTCGAAATACGCTATTAATGCGGAGAAACGAAAAATACGCGAAAAAAACCGCGCTTGTCTAATTTTGCGATTTTCTATCAAAATTATGTAATTTTCATGCAGTTTTGCTTGTAGTGAGTGGTTAAGATCACTACATTAATCAACTGTCGGACTTTAAGGTAAAAAAAAACAATCAGATGGTTTTTGTTATAATTTTTCCCAAGTTATTTCAATGCAGGTAAAGATGTGCAATCCAAATACGCAAAGCAGGTTATTGAGAAAAGGTCAATCGATCGGAACCAATGTAAAATTCGTAAAATATTGTTTCAAAAGAAATCAATAATTTACTTAATTACTTGCTTGCTTACTTACTAATTAACTGTCGCAAGCGTTCAACTTTTTTTTAAAAAAAAATTTAACTTGAAAGTAAATTTATTTTTCATTTTTTTATAATTGATGCGTTAAATCAGTACATTTTGCTGAAAAAGCGTAAAAATAAAAAAAAAACTGTGCATATCAGACCCACGTATTTTGAGGGGAAATCCTATATTGAACAATATTTGGCGTTTATTGATCGTGCTTCGTGAGTTGCAATATGCGTTAAAACAAACTAATTTTTAACGATTTATTTTAAAATAATAAACAGATTTTATATCATGTTTATTCAAAATTTATTCCACTTATTAGACGCAGTTTTCAAAAGAAAATCCATGTATAATTTACATACAACTTTTTCCCCCTCACACAATCATTGTAAACTATTTTTTATGAGAAATGATAAACAGATTATAATCATTAATTTATAATAAACTCTCGAATAGGATACCTTTTTCGCAAATTTTATAAAGTATCAAAGTCACTGTAATTTTATGAATGACGATTAGAGAATTCGTTTTAAAGTCAGCTGTTTAAAAAATATAAATTCTCCCTTTTTAGAAATTTAGATACAATTATTTTATATTTAATTAATATGTTATTAACTGCAATCATTTATTCATTGAAAAATCATTTCTTTTTTTTCCCAGCTCTTTTCGATTGGAAACAATTAACGATCTGGTATAAGAGAAATGATTTAAAAAATGAATTCATTAACACTAGGTATTAAATTGAATAGAAAGCTCCGTTTTTGAAAAGTGAGCCTAGCTGCGTTTCTTCAAAAAAAAAAACTCCTCTGCACTTCTAATGTAATTCACATGAGCGTTAGCATACCAGCTTGTTTAATCTTGAGTGCAGTCACAATTAAAAATAGAAAATACAGCACATACCAAGAAGGAAAGGACATTACGAACCAACACAAACACATTCCTCACGCTGGAAGTCGATAAACATTATTTTAAAAAGCAAAGAAAACAGGATGCACAGACAGCTGGCCAATGTAAACTGTTTACACCCTTGCTCTTAACCTCGTGGTAGGCATGGTGACGACGATGATGGTGATGACGATGATGATGGTTGTCCATAATGTCGTCGTACGTCGCGTATTGTGCGGATTATTCGAGTCGGGTTAATTTTGTGAATTCGCCATCGCCTCAAAACGTCCCCCAGCCGCGTGTGTTGAGTGAAATTGTGCGGTGCAGCGTTCGGTGCGCGTAAAGGGAATACCAACCATGTGGTGCTGAGAGAAAAACATCCATCCAGTTGGTGCGTAAAACGTGTGCGTGTGTGTGTGTGTGTGCATGTGTGTTATTTCGTTTGATGACGGGTTTCAGTAAACCTCTCCTTTCCTTATCAGCTGTTGCGCTGCAGTGAAGGATAAGCAGATAACAAGGTGTAGAGAGGCATTTGCATTTACACAGTTTACACAATTCTCACAACCTCAGCAAAGGTGAACCAAAATGTCCTCCGATGGAGACGATTACGATGTGCTCGTCTTTGGATCGTGCATAGTGGATTTTATAAGGTTGGCCAGTTTTTCTTTGTTGTTGTGTGCGTTCCTCACCACGACCAGTGTGTGTGTGTGTGAAGTTTAACGATCCTGTTCTGTTGTTGCTCCCTCCAACCCATCCAGCTACGTGCCGCGTTTGCCCAAGGTCGGCGAAACCCTCCATGGCACCCGGTTTGCGACGGGCAATGGTGGCAAGGGCGCGAACCAGTGTGTGGCCGCCGCCCGGCTCGGCAGCCGTACCGCTTTCTTCGGCAAGCTGGGTGATGATCCGTGGGGTGCGGCCTACCGCACTGCCCTGGCCGCGGAAGGTGTCAACGTGGAGCAGGTCGATCTGCTGCCCGGCGAAAGCACCGGTATCGCACAGATCAACGTAGCCGACAATGGGGACAATCAGATCGTCATCGTGACCGGTGCGAACAAACGTCTCGCCCCGGTCGATGCATTTCGCCGGCCGGAACTTTTCAAGCGGGCGCGCGTGCTGGTATGCCAGCTGGAGACACCGATCGATGGGACGATCGCTGCCATGCAATCGTTCCGGGGCATCTCGATCCTGAATGCGGCCCCGGCGGAAACGAATCTGCCCCGTGTGATACTATCCCTCCCGAGCATATTCTGCGTGAACGAAACGGAAGCCGCACTAATAGCGGGCATGCCGAGTGTTGCCGACGTTCAGTAATGTCTTCGTTCTTGAATGGAGTGACTGCCCGCGCTCACCACACGACTGCTGCTAATGCAAACGCTGCCATTCCTTTGCAGACAGGCGAAAGTGGCCACCCGCAAGCTGCAGACCATGGGATGCAAAACGGTCATCGTTACGCTGGGCGAAAAGGGAGCCGTCTTTGCGCGAGCACTGGACGATAATGGCGACGGACAAGTGTACCACGTGAAGCCGCTGAAGGTGGACAAGGTCGTGGATACAACGGTAAGTGGCCTGGTGCGATACGGCGGCGCCCTGGCTGTCCGCAATCTCGTATGCATGCGTTGTTCTTTTATTTGCCTTATCATTAAATCTGCAGGGTGCTGGTGATGCATTTATCGGTGCACTGGCGCATTGCCTAGCGAACTATCCCGATGCAAAGTTGGGCAATTGTATTGCGGCCGCCAATCGGGTGGCCGCATGGTCCGTACAGAAGCCCGGCACACAGAGCAGCTTTCCGCGGGCGGATGAGATAGAGCTGCCGGCCGATTTGGCCACCCTGCAGGACCAGTGGGGCTGTGTTTGAGCCGTACTCACCATACCCACCCGGAGAGCGTGGTTTTCATTACTTTTTGTGTCTCTTTATTTGGGATCGATTTTTGTCAGCTAACAAGAGTTGAAATAAAGTTTTGTTTGAAATTAGTCCGTACAGCCACGAATCCTTTTTCTTCCAATTACATCTATACGCAAAGGGCACGTGCGTGTTAGTTCACTGTTTGTGTATGTGTAGTTTTGTAGCTAAAAAAAAAAATAAGAAACTAAACTTTCCATTCAAACGCAGAATCTTGCTGTCGTTCCTTTACACGCCGCACCAGAAGAGGGGCTTATTATACTTATCGAGCGATATTGCATGCGTGTATCATCCCCTCCCCGTAATATATACCAACTATAGTACCGCACTCTCTATCTTAACCGATAAGGGCCACAAGTTCGACCATGTACGAACGATTTCTTCACACAGTGTTTTTTACGGGTTTTGTTTGTTAATGCTGAGTTGAAAACAGGCACAGCTTGTAACACATTTCTCGCTAGCGCACGGATCGAACGCGAAAATGGGGCGCAAACAGTTTGAATTTCTGTTGGTCCGCAGGTGTGCAAAGCGATCTGTAAAAAGAAAAGAAAAAAGCATTATTTAAAAAAATTGCATTTAAATTTAAATCTAATGTTTCCAATTATTTGCTACCTTTGGGACAATGTGTGTCCCAAGTACCAAGGTGTATAGAGCAGGCGAAGGTAATTGGATCCAAAATTTTAATCTGATTTTTATGAATCAATGATGACAGTCAGGGTTTATGCATTATCATGTGTGCTCATAAATTTTCAAACAATCTGACCAAGGTTACTACAATGGATTAAAAGCGGACCGTCGCGCGGCAACAATTTGAACGTGTGCCGGGTCCTAGTTTTTTTTCCCCCGCCTTGAATTCAATTCAAAATTTAACTTAAAAAACAACTCATATTGTTTGTGTTACTGGCGCGAGTTCGAATTTTAAAATGGTCAGCGGAAGATTGTTTATTTAAAATTAATGTTTCGAGCGATTTTGCGTAAAGCGCCGATTTTCGAATGCTCAGATTCACAATCCGCAATGGCACTACTACAAGTAGTACACCTCATTATCTGTACAGCCCATTATTTTAAAAACAAAGACATGCGTTGTTTGTACTGGTAGTGCTTTGCTTTTCATGGAAAATAAAAGCACTACACCTCCTTCTGTACGGGATATTTACCTTGAACATTTGTACAAAGCATAACAAATGAAACAACAGTTTGTTGTTCTTCCGCCGAGTGATCCCGCGGCCCTTATTTACATTATTACGGGATCTTTGCTAACGGCGACGCGCCTGGTACCGCCGGAAGCATCCCGCATCTGTAGACGCGAGGGCGGCTGCAGCTGGATGCAGCTGTGCTTCAGATCGACATGGTCCACGATCTGCAGCAGCGTTTCGATATCCTCGATCGTGTCTATCCGGCTCGGGGCCGCCATCAGCTTGCAGCTCTGCCCGTTCACGTTCAGCGTGTAGGTGTCGCCGCGGAAGGTGACCGTCCGGTCGAACTGCACGTTAAACTTGCCGGGCGAAGCCGCCTTCCGGCGGAACATGATCTTGCTCGGCTCGTAGTTTGCCTTGTCCTCCTCGCTGATCGTCACGTCCTGTATCTTGCCAGCGAACAGAAGGTCGCCCTCGCCCGCAGGCACTTTGCGCTTTTCCAGCAGCGTGCGGAACGACCAGGCGCTCGATGGCATCACGATATCGGCCGCCGAATTGCCGAGGCTAATCATGTTCATTGCCATCTGGGGCGGTTTCATCGTCGAGTCGAACGAACGAATGTGCAGCACGTTCCACGTTTCGTACAGCGTGACGCGCTTCTTCTTCACCTCCTGCGGCGAAGAACGCACGCTACCACTGCCACTATTACTAATGTCACGCACGACGCCGGTGGCGGAGCGGGCCACATTCGCCGGCGTTTTCTGCCCGAACGGTGCCGCCGGCGACCGCTTCGAGGGAGAGTTTTCGTTCGAAGAGGACACCAGCTTCACGTTGTTGTCCGGATCGGTGAGATCGATCGAGTAGTGATTGTCGCCCGAACCGCCCGCCTGCTTCGACCGGGGACGATTGTCGCCCAGCTTCATGGTCGCGTTCAGTATTCGGGGCGGCTGCAGCGACCGTCTCGTCGTGGCAGCAGCGCCACCGCCCGCCGCCTTGCCTCCCGCACTGCCCGGCGGGATGCGCTTTGTGGCGTAGCCGTAGTTTTCGTCCTGCTTCGCATTGCCCGATGGCCGGGAACGGCCTCGCACCGCACCGACCGTAACCAGCCGGGTGTCCTTGTCGGCGCTCACGATGTTCTTCTGCAGCACGTCCTCGAAGTCAACGACATCGTTCTCGCTGAGCTCATTCGTCGCCGGGCGGGCCCGCTGCTTTCCTCCCTTCAGCTCGCCCTTGGCCGGCATGTCGCGGATGTGCCGGCGCACTTTCTGCAGGTGCTCGAGCGAGATTGGCCGCTTGCGCTCGAGGATGGACGCCACCAGCTGGTTGTTCGTCTTGCCGTCCTCCTGCTTGCGGTCCGCCTGCGCCTCTTCCTGCTCGGACATGTCCTCCGAATCGAATGCTGCCTCCTCGTCCAACCTACGCCGCAGGTCGCCGGAGCTTTTCGAGCGCATCTTTATAATATCGCTCACGTTCACGATCGTTATCGTCGGCGATGGTTTTGTTAGTTTCGTTTCGGGCAATGATCGATTGGCCATTGGGGGGGCACCACCACCACCACCACCGGTGCCAGTTTTCTCCGTCTTTACCAACTGGCCCGGCGTGAAGGTACCCTTCGGCGGACGGCCCCGTTCCCGCGCCAGGGTTTGGAATGAGGTGGACGATCGGTTGGGCTTCTTATCTTCCAGCTCGTAGTTATCTTCCGATTCGCCCTCCTGCGACGATTGGTTTGACTCGTGCACACTCTTCAGCCCGTACGAGCGGCGCAACATTTTCGATTGCTGCGATTCCTGCGGCTTCGACTCTTCGTCCAGCTCCAGAGCCTTGCGCTTCAGGACCGGGGCGGCGGCGATCGGGGAGGTTTTCATGCCCGGCAGCAGCACCTTGCCGCCAAAGGGCGAAACCTGTTTGACCGGGTGCTTGCGGGGACGCCCCACCGAACGCTTGGCCGGCGCTTCCTCGCTCATCTTCGCGTCGGAGTCGTTCATGTAATCTTCCTCCTCATCGTCGTACTCGTCCTCCTCAGTCGTGGCATCTATTTTGCTATCCATCGAACCACCCTTGGCAATGCCACTGCCTCGACGATCCATCATCCTCACGGGCAGCTGCTTCTTCGGTGCAGCCGAATTCAGCACCTTCTGCGTGCGATTCACGAGCTCCCCGCTGTTGCCGCGTGACCGCAGCGAGTGGCGATCCACATCCATGTCGTCCATTTCGTCCTGATCGGCGGAATCTGTTGCAACGGAAGCGTGACAGGGGAATAAATCAGTGTGAAATGAGCGTAAAAAACATCTTCAACACGGAAACCGAAACAACACGTACCTGTGTCCACCGAGTCTATGGTCAGGTTCAGCTTGCGCCTTCCATCAAGCTGCTGCGAGCCCATGTGGCGGGATTTGCTAATGCTAATTGTCCTGTAGTCCAGCTTTTTAAGCACCTCCTTGCGAAGGTTTTTCACCGGTTCGGTGCGCGGCGCCTCCACATTCTTTTGCTTCGGCGGACGGCCCCTGCGCCTCGGTTGCCCGTCCGTCTGCGGAGTGGAACTGACGACCGAGCGCCGCACCACCAGTCCCGAATCTTCCGGATCATCGTTCTCCTCGTAATCGACAATGTACTCCTCCTCGGCGCTCATCTCGTTCTCGTCCACGGTGTTCCTGCCCGTCGGAACGAGCATTTCGTCGTTCATGTACTTTGGATTGGGCTTTATCGTGCGGCGCGATCTGCCCGCGGTTAGCGTCTCGGGCAGCTCTCTCATCCTCATCACCGGCTCCTCATCGTGCCTCTTTTTGATTCTCGGCATTTTTGCGACGCGTTGCCTGCCTGCCTTGCCTGCCAAACAATCGACGAGCACTACCACTGGCTGGAAACGAGGGTGAAAGCGGCCAAACGTCAAGAGCCTAATTAAAACAACATTCCATCACAGTCGCTGCCGCTTGCTGGGGACATCAAGGCACCCCGACGACAGACGGCAACCTAATTAAAACTACCTGAAACACACACACACACATACCTGGTACTTTTTGTTGGTTAAAATTTCCCTCCTAGTCAGTAACGCCCCTGGCCGCTGGATCGGCACGCCACCCCTTCGTCGAGGTTGGGCTTTCTGGCGAGGGGGAATTGTTTTGTTTATCTTCTTCTCAGCAGTAGCGGACCGTCTACGGGTGACGGCGTACTGCGAGCCCGTTTTGACGCCGCTAGAGGTCGCTGACGGCGGTATTGTGAAAATAATATTCTCACCCTGTTCCGAAATATTATCAATCAAGCTGGGTTCCCGCGCGAATGGGTGCCCCTTGTTACGTTTGCAGCTACGCCGACCAAACCCCTCCCTACACCCGGCACGGAAAGGGCAAATGCCACCGGGACTGTCCCCAAACAGCCAGCAGCAAAGTGAAGGAAGCAAAATTTAATCGTTTTTCACCGTCGACCCATATCGCCAGGGCCAAATTGGGACGAAATCAAGCGCTGTGTGTGTCCGATGTGCCCTTTGCCGATGCCACCCGCCACACTCTTTGTTGTGCTGTGTGTGTGTACCGCTACTGAGGCCACGCTTTTTTTCCGGCAACTATTTTTCACCCACCAGCGTAAAGGCAAAACGAACAGCACGACGCATCACGCACAAAACCAACGCTTCGAAATTTGCAAAAGTTGACACTTTTTCTTGTTCGAGCTTCTTCGCGACGTTGCGTGTGTCCAACAAGGTATAGACAGCGGAAAGTGACGCTGTCAAGCTTTGTGACGCCGTAGCTGCCCCGTCCAAAATGGCGGAATGGGCAAAAATTCCCGAACGGGGTACGTTTACAGCACACGGTTCGGTGCTTCACGCGGTGGTGGGCGCTTGCTGTCAACTTTGACACCCGATGACAGACACAAAATTTCGACCAATCATTCTCGCGGACCGAGAGGAATCCCACGAAACGCGAGAAGAAGGAAAAGCGGCCACAATTTCGTCCTGCTACTGAAACAAACGTCCCCGTCGTCGCGCAAACGAACAACAATGGAAAGCACGGTCGCACTGTACAAGCAGCTGAAGACGGAGTGGACCAAATCTCCGATCAATCTGAAACTATGTGGCACAATTCTGGACAAACTAAAGGTAAGTGTCGCGGGACTGTAAGGCGGTGGGAAAGAGACCCCTTCATGCTCCGTTTTTTACGATTGTTTATGAATGTGCATTGTGTGTGCGTTGGCTGTTTCAGGTGGCTCTGGCTGGCATGTCGTACATTCCGACCGGAAATGCACAGGCCAACCAGCAGGAGCTGCTGATCGCACGCGACATCCTCGAGATCGGTGTGGAGTACAGCATCGCCACCAAGAACATCCCGGCCTTCGAGCGTTACATCCTGCAGCTGAAATGGTTCTACTACGACTACAAGTAACTATCCATCTGGGGGAAAATCCCATCCGTTTATTCACATTGCTTACCGTAAACTCAACCTGCTTCCAGCACACTGATCGGTGAGTCCAAGAACAAGTACCAGCTGCTGGGATTGAACTTGCTGTTTCTGCTGTCCCAGAACCGGGTGGCCGAGTTTCACACCGAGCTGGAGCTGCTGCCCGCCGACATCATCCAGACGAACGCTTTCATCCGGCACCCGCTCGCGCTGGAGCAGTATCTGATGGAGGGACGGTACAACAAAATCTTCCAGGCGAAGGGTAACGTGCCGGCGGAAAGCTACAACTTCTTCATCGACATCCTGCTGCAGACGGTGCGGAACGAGATCGGTGCCTGTCTGGAAAGCTCGTACGAGCGCATCTCGCTCCAGGAGGCGGCCAAGCGGCTGAACCTGAAGTCCAAGGAGGAGGTGAAGCAGTTCGGCGAGAAGAAGGCCTGGAAGCTGAGCCCGGACGGGTTCTACCATTTCGTGAACGAGCTGGCCAAACCGAAGGAACCGATACCGTCGCAGGAGCTGGCCGAGCAGGCGATCATGTATGCGCGCGAGCTGGAAATGATCGTTTAAGGGCGCCTTTTCTGGTGGCCCGGTGTGCTAACGTACGTTCGATATAGAGGCAACATTCACACTCAACACTGTTATTTCGATTCAGTGTCTTTTTCGATCGGAATAAATACTACAACATATGTATTTCTCGTCCCATTGATGGTCATGTTACACAGCGCCCGGGAGAGCGGGGTCACTAAACAATTCGATATCGATTTACCGGTATCAGGCATTCCATGTCGTTGCACTCGTACACCCAAAGCGGTTTCACCAGCTCAGCCCGGCTGGACGACGGCAAGGTATGCTTGCTGCGAGCAATCACATAATCCGCCCTGGTCATCTCGGTGCAAACGCTTCTGTAAATGAGCAGAGGGCGGCAAAGCAATCCTTGGATTATGCTAACATCATTACTGTGTACGCGAGCATTTCGCTTCACTTACCCCCGGAACGTCTGTATGTACCGTTCGAGCTTAATATTATCCACGGCCGGCAACTCGGGATGCAGGTAAAACTTTTTCCCCTTGAAGAAATCCAACCCACCGTCCACTGCACCACTGTCCTCGTTTGCCCGATCGCCTTCCTCTTCCGTACTTTTCTCGTACACTTTCTGTGCAGATTGGCCATAGATAGCGTCCTCATCCGTGTCACTCAACTCGTGCAGCATTACGGCCCCTTCCTGTACGGTGTCCACTACGGTGACGTCGTCGGACTGGTTTTCCTCCACCTTGTCCACCGGTTTGTTCGCAATATCTACAATTTCAGCTTCCGAATCGGATGCATTTGCTTCCACCGTATCCAGGGCGAACTTGCGCCAGGAAAGTCGTTTCCGGTTGGTGTAACATTTTTTGATCCAGTCTTGCTTTACGATTTTTCCCTTCCCGTGCACCTGGTTGTACTTTGGAGTGTTTTTGTACGCACAGCTAAAAGCAACGAAAGAAAATTATTTTAAAGGGTGCAAATGATTCGTTTTAATACAGTTCTTACATCAGATGGGTACAGGACGCATCCCAATCAGGCTTGTACTTAGCTCCCATCGCCAGCGCTTGGTTACGAATGTCGGCACGATCGGGATTCTGTGAAGGAAAGTGATCGAAGCAACCATTGAACAACAAGTGATGTACGAGCAGTGCAAATGGATCGTTCGGCCAAGATGGGAGACGCAGCAGAGCACTCGAAAGATATACCCAAAAAGTATTATCGTTACTTCTTGAAAGGTCTGGCATACTATACTTGCCACATGAACCGAGGTAATACAAGTGCAGAAATAGCTTTTCTTTACGATTTTTAAATTCGCACATTTTTTGCCGGTTTTTCTCGTTTCCAGCATGCACCTTGGCTGACCTGCAGGCATACGTGTTTCTGAAGAGCTTGCAGCAACTGTCCGAAGCCGACCTGACCTATCTCTCGAACGAGGTGATGGAGCAGCTCGTTGCCAGCGAAATAGCGGAAGACTACAATGGATACTATCGGCTGAACGAATGGCTACGATTCGCCAACGGTGGCAGTTCTTCCTCATCGGGACAAACGAAACCATTGGACCGTGCGATCGATACTCAGCTCAGCAGCGGTTCGGGGATGAAAAGGATAGTAAATTTCTCCAACACCGTCACAATGTGGCCCACCGATGCAGTGGACGGTGCGGCGACGGCCAGTCCATTGCCGCAACTGGAGGAATTTGTTCCCCTATGCCTGGATGACGGCGAAAAAGCCCCCGAAGGCCCCGGTAATGCATCCGCAAGCGATAGTGATGAAGAAAAATCCACGGAAACCACCGTAAACGATCCTACTAAAAAGGAACAGCCAGCTCCGGAAAAGGAACAACACAGCGATACGGACGATTCCAGTACGGCGAAAGAAAGTGACGATGGTTCCGATGAGGATGCGGATTCGAAAACAATCCCCCACAAACCCATCAAACAGGAACCGGAGGGAGAATCCAATCCAGATCCGGACAGTGGAGATGAAAAACCGAAAGCGGAATGAACAACTAGTGACGTGGAAATATCAAAATTTGGCAAAATTTGTGGAAAACGTAATCCAACGAAAGAATTAACATTTTGAAAACGAAAGTATGTCCCACTTACCTGTATTCCACTTATAACCAGAACCACATTTTCCAGCAGCTTGCCAAACGGTTTGTACTGTACCGGTTTCTTCTGTACCTCTGTATCACTGTCCTCCACGAGGCCGTTTGATAGTCTCGGTTTTTTCAAATTAGGTGAGGCGTCCCGTTGGTTGTTGGCCGGGCTTTTCGACGGAGAGGACAATCGCTTCGCAGGCGGCACCTTTTGCTTCTCGATGGACAATGGTGGACGGGATTGGTCCTGTGGTTTAACCGGTGTGTTCTTCTTCTGCTCAGAATGTACATGATTTGTTAGTGGTTTTCTAGCCTCCGGGGTTGTTGCAGTCAAGCTTTTCCTTTCGTCATTTCGCTTCAGTTCGCCATTCGTCGACCCGGCAAGGTTTAGGAATTCTTTAAACTTGGAAGAAGATGTATCGTGCAGTTTGGATGGTTTCTTCGAATCGGCCTTCGGTGTGAGGGCCGCTTCACGTCTTCCCCCCTCGCTACGGGCGTGCGATGTGGCCACACTTTCATTCATCTTCTTCGTCGGCTTATCATCCTCTGCGTCATACAGCACGGATACATCGTTACGGTTAACCTTCACGCTGGTGTGGACTATCTTCACGTCCTCCTCTTCATCGCTCTCCGCGAACGTTTGTGGTTTTGGTTTTGCTTGCGCCACACTGCGTACACTCCCGGGTGTGGGAATGTTCTTTTGCAGTACCTTCGGTGTGTTGCTGGCATCGCGCATCAAGGCACTGACGGATGGGCCCGCAGTGGTTGAGCTGATCGTTGCCGCCGTTTTGTTCTTCCAGCGGGCAAACACGCTCGAGCTTCCGGCATCGTCCGAATCCGGCGACTCTTCGCGCAGCTTAAACCGACCCAAGTTTAACCCGCCCAACGGCTTGTCTTTGGACTTGTCCGCTTCCTGCCGGATCTGCTGCTGGAATTTTTCCGGCACCAGACTCTTCTTCTCCTTTTTGTCCACCCCGCCGCCGGTGGACGTGGTATGCAGCGCGACAAACGTAAGACCATACTTGACGCGCGAGTTGAACGGTTGGGTGCAGATGATCTTCACCAAATCCCACTTCTCGCCTGCCACCGACGGTATGAGGGCGGAAGAGCCGAAACACTGCACCCCGTTCGTGCCGGTCGAGTTGCGGCTGTCCACCGGGTTCATGAACTTGGTGGCAAGCAGAATTTCCGTGAAGGCCGGATTGCTTGGACCGCTCCGGGCAACCAGCACCTCGATCAGGGCGGAATGTTCGTTCCCGATGTCAATGCCGGTGATGTGGGTCGGTTCTTCGAGCCGTAGCACCACGAAGGCTTTCGGTTCGCCCGCTGCTCGACACTTCCATTTCTTGTTGCCGGGCTTCAGAAGATTCGAGGCGGGATAGTTCTGTAAATGGCGGGGAACGAATTCCATCAGTTCGGGAGGGTTTAGTATGGCCTGGTGGGCCGTTTACTTACCGGATCTTCTGAGCTAAACGATTCAATGGCTTTAAAACTCACGGAAGGCATTTGAACCGTGCGTGCTGGTCCTGTAAATACGCGAATAGCGCTTGCGGCGAGTCATGCCCAGTGTGGCGCGTAATTTTGACATTCGCGTAAACAAACGGACGGTGGAATATGGGATTCACAGCCTACGTGGACAGAATTATGGTAGCATATTTTGAAATATTAATTTAATCATCAGATATCAGTTATACAACTTTTATTATTTTAAGAACAACATTATCAAATTAGAAATATTCAATTATCTTGAAATTTTGCGATTTAAATTGATCGATCATTCATTCTCTACGTGCAGTGGTGTAACTGACACTTTGGAACAGCTGTTGTTTTGGCTTGCCGGTTTCTTGCTTTTCTCCTCCCTGGTGCATCTTCTCCAGAATCCTTCCTCCATGACACTCTTGCGCATCGTGCGGACTGTTGCAAGTGCCGTAAAATCTTTTCCCAACAACGTTCATTCGCTACCGGTCGCTTCCTGCCGAGCCTTCGCCACCTCAAACGCCATGGCTAACTGCGTTCGCGAAATCGAAGGTGACCTCTTCAGCGCTCCCAAGGACCATTCGCTGGCTCACTGCGTGGCAGCCGATCTGAAGATGGGCGCTGGCATCGCGGTAAGATTCAAGCAGCTCTACGGAAAGGTTGACGAACTGAAGGCGCAAAACGCGGGCGTCGGTGGTGTGGCCGTGCTGGCCGATGGTCCATCGCGATACGTCTACTATCTCATTACGAAGAAAACGTACAACCTGAAGCCCACGTACGACGATCTGACCAAGTCCCTGCGGGCGATGAAGGAACACATGGCGAAGAGCGGTGTTGGTAAGCTGGCCATTCCCCGGATCGGGTGCGGTATCGATGGGCTCGAGTGGGGCAAGGTAAAGGAAATCCTGAACACGGTATTCGGGGAAGATGGCGCGTACGAAATCGTTGTGTACAACTACGTGCCGAAGTAATTGCAATACCATAAGAAATCTCCATTAAGTTCCTTATCGATCGATATAGAAGATGCAGAGCATATTGTAATAAAAAAACGTTTAAATTTAAACGGTTTCATCTTTTCGTGCATGAAATAATATTGCGCCATTTCTCGGATTTGATTACACTTTTATTTCTCCTCACACACACACGCACTGAACGAATTAGCAACGGGCAAGTGCGTGAGGAAGCGCAGCGAAGCAAGCGGTGATCCGATTTCATTCACCGCCTACTTTACAATCTCCGTCACCAGCCCGGCAGCAATCGTCACACCCTCCACGCGCAGCATAATTCTGCCGAGATCCTTAAAATCCGCATACCGCTCCATGCCGATCGGTCGCTGAAATTCAATCTCCACCAGCGCGCACGAATTGTTGCCCAGACAGCGTGGATTCTTCTTGATGACCTCCCCGGTGCCCTTGTGCAGCTGTGCCTTCAGCTTGCGTATGGTGGCCGGCTCGATTAGCGACTGGTGATGCAGCAGCACCGGATAGCCGCGCGTGATCGGCACCTTGATGTTGAACACGACGATTCGTGCCAGTATCCGGGTGGCGAGCGGAACCGGATGGTAAATATCGGACAGGATGTAGCCGACCGAAATGTTGTTGATGTCGATGTTGGCCAGCGTTAGCGAGACCTGGTCGCCCGCAAACGCGGTCTGCTGTGGTAACTCGTCGATAGTAATGTTCTTGACCACGGCCTGCTCCTTGCTCGGGCACACCAGCACCTTATCGTTAACGCACACCATGCCCGACTCGATGCGACCGCAGAGGCAGAATCCGGAACCGGTACCTTTGAATATGTCTGCCACCGACAGGCGGAACGGTTTATCGATAGCACGGTCCGGTGTTTTAAAGGAATCTGGAATAGGAATTGAATGAAATCAGCACCCTTATGAAAGACAATCCTGGTAACAGTTAATTTACCTATCACTTTCAACAGTGTCGGTCCATTGTACCACGCGGTCAATGCTGGATCCGTTGGATCCTTTACCAGATTCTCGCCGGTAAGCCCAGAGCAGGGTACGTAGGTAACGTCCGCATCGCGGAACCCTGCCTGCTTGAGGAACACCTTCAGCTTGTTCACGATTTCATCGAATCGCTCCTTCGACCAACCCACCGTGTCCAGCTTGTTGACGACCACGCCCAGCTGACTAACGCCCAGCGAGCGCACCAGCAGAGCGTGCTCCCGTGTTTGGCCACCCTGCTCGAAGCCGGTTTCAAACTCACCGCGAGTCGCGTCCACAACGAGCAGTGCCACGTCCGCCTGATTCGCTCCCGATATCATGTTCGGGATAAAGTCCTTATGTCCTGGTGCATCGAGCAGTGTAATCTGGAAGAAGTGAAAAACGTGTAAATATGCAGCCCAAGCTCAAACTGAATCATTCCCAACCAACCGTTCGTTACCTCTTTCTTGGCCGTCTCGAACCGCGTGCTACCGACGTCCATCGTGATGCCCCGCTCGCGCTCCTCGCCCGTTTCGTCCAACACCCAGGCATACATGAAGCTCGATTTGCCGAGCTTTTTACTCTCCTGCTCGTGTTTGTGCATGATGCGCTGGGAAACATTGCCCGTGTCGTACAGCAAATGACCCATCAGTGTGCTCTTGCCCGCATCCACGTGCCCGATCACCACCATGTGGATGTGATCCTTCCGATCGCCCCGTTCCTTGCCAAACAGCTCCTTCGCATTCCGCGACGGTTCCTTCGGGGTGGATTTGAACGACTGCTGCTGCCGGGCGGCTTCCTCGGTAATTTCGGGCGTATTGCGTCCGGATACACTGGGTGACTGCATCCGGGGGCTGCTGGTCACCTCAAAGGCGAGCGTTTTCTTCGCCACCGAAGCGTTGGGCGTTATGATCACGGTCGAGGCTGCATCGTTCGAAGGGCGCACGTCGGCCGAGGGCGTTGCGACGATGATCGGTACGTTGCGGCCAGCAGCTTGAAGCTTCTTCTCCGAGCGTTCCAGCAAACGTTCACCAATACCTAAAACATTCCATCGTGTGCGCACAGTTGAAGAAAGGGTGAAATGTATAAAATATTGCGAAATAAACCAACTGCAGTGCTCCTTCGTACGACGATCTCTTCTAATGGGACATACAAAAATAGTTTATTTTATTAAAACTTAAGCAGCTAATCAAAAGAGATACCGAAATTTAACGTTTAATACAATACACAAATACTAATCACTATCTATTGCCGGAGAAAAGTCATTCTTATCTCTGGAGCGTCTTTATACACTCTCGGTCTCGGTTCATTCAGTCATCATCAGCTCCGTAGTGTATTTCTACAATCTAAGGACGATATTTCTTGATATGCCCAAGCACTACATCATCCGGCGAGGGCACATCGAATCGAAACGGCACGACGGTGGTATACTTTGGAAAGTAGTGCGAAACATGCACCGGAAGCTTTCGCTTCCTGTACCGTATACCAACCACAACGC
The DNA here is from genome assembly GCF_016920715.1 of Anopheles arabiensis. Taxonomy (NCBI): domain Eukaryota; kingdom Metazoa; phylum Arthropoda; class Insecta; order Diptera; family Culicidae; genus Anopheles; species Anopheles arabiensis. The sequence goes on from NC_053517.1 coordinate 21,611,384, forward strand.
CCATCGGAGAGGAGGTCAAGGTGCGGTGGCTCGAAAGATCCCTTTCCAGCACCTCACTGGCATCGATCGTACAGAACTCATCGATCGTCGGTTTCACCGTTTCCGTAATATCACAATCGATGAAACCGTACTGAATGTGGTCCACCGAAGCTGTGCCTGTTTGCTTTAAGCTTTTGCCACTGCCTGCTGCAACAGCGGTTGCGTCCGGTTTCTTCTTGATCAGGGCCGATTTCAAGTCCAATATCCAACCGGTCTGCCCAAGCATCTGCTGGTCAGTGGATTGGGAGGGTGGAGCAGCAGTACCGCCACCACTCGCCACCGCTGTTGGGGGGGAAGCGCACGCGAACGGTTGCTTGAACAGTTGGGGGACGGCAAATCTTGGCGACGCGGCGGTGGCAGGAAAGGAGGGAGGCGTTCCTTTCGATTCAAGATGGTGTTTGGCCAGATCGGAAAGATTCGTAAAAGATTTCATCGCGACAGGAGTGCTCGCACCGATCGAAAGGGCGGCAAACTGTGCCAGCGTGGACGATTGCTTGAGTGTGCCGGGTTCATTGTTTTCCTTCCCCCCACCTTCGGCACACCCGGTGGTGGTGTTCTTATCGACCGGAGGGTCACTTAGCGAGTTCTGTTTCATGCGCTGTTTTACAAGATCATTTAAATTGCCGCTACCACCACCACCACCACCGCCACCACCGCCAACGGCACCGAATTGCACTTTGGGCAGAGCGAAACGTGCGGAACCTAACGTAGTAGGCTGATTGTTGGGCGCCAAATTCCCTCGAGAAGTAGAAGAAGCTTTTAAATCTTACCTTCCGTAAGCAATCCAATTGTGATGCCCATCCGAAGTGTTTCCAAGGTGTGTTAAGGCAAGCGGCCGCAAACAGGAGAGATGACACCGAAAAGAAAGAAGCGTTAAAAATGAACGTCCGTTAGTATGCTTTTGGGGCACTCTGCTTCAGCGTACACGTGCGCGCACGATATCGCACGAAATTGAATTGAATCGTCTTCGAGATCGATACCGGACATTTATACCACACCGGCACATTGGCAAAAACACAATGCTTTTGGATGAAAGCATAACTTAAGCAAAACAAACTAAAATACTTTTAAAAGGCCAAATTTGTTTAAAAAAATTGCAAGTAAGAGCAATGCAGATTAATAAAATAAGAAATAATTTAAATATTAAAAATGGAACATTGCACATTATTGCCCTTGCCCATAGTTGCAGTGCAAATTTCACAACATGCAATGAATTCACCCGCCGTACTGTGCCATGTGGTGTAATGCTGCACGCCGCGCGGTACCATATCTTTATCGCTGTCAGTGTATTGGTGATCGCAGCGGGGCACGCCAATCTTACCTTTTTCCATCGCAGCACCCGCCGTCAGTTTGCTGCCGGGTTTCGCACCCAGCGCCGCGGGTGGCGTCTTGTTACTGTTCAGTATCTCGTCCAGCGCCTTGCTGCATTCGTAATCGTGCTTCATGATCGCTTCCACCATCTGCCGGTCGCTGCACGTTTCGCCGACAATATCCCGGATCTCATCCATACAGGACATCAACCGTGCGCGATCTTCATCGTTTAGTTCCGGCATTTGAAAACACTGACCGAGCGAGAAATTGACATTCAGTGTTCAGTGAGTATAGGAAAGCCCAGCTTACTCCGACTTACCTCCGAATCGCGCCTCTTGTGTGCCGGGCCTTCGCGACCCGTCTCAGCCGCCAGCTCATCGTCGTCTTCTTCTTCGATGTCGCGATTGTTGGCGAGAAATTCGGACATACTTTGTTGCCCTTTGGCACGGTCGTAGATCCATTGCGAGGCGTCGGTGGGCGAGATACAATCGTCCTCCACCGACTGCCCGTACTGATAGTCGTCATCGTCGTAATCTGATGGGGCGGTGGAAGTGTATAAAATGCTTGAGCAGGGATGCTTTTCTCTAGCCCATCGGGTGGTTCATTACGTACCATCGTAGACAGCGTTGCGCACATTTCGGTGGCGAGACATGGTGCCGCAATTTATTCTGTGTTGCTCTAACGAAACTAAACTATTTTCTGTTCACGATAACATACAGCACACGTATGCTGTGGTGGTTTTTCCTGTTCAGTAAAGGATTTCGTTCAGCATTATCGAAAAAATTGCTGGGCCAAAAACACGACGTGTTTATTTGTTTTGAAGGTTGTGTGGCCAACGAAGGTAAACGTCAACCGCGCTTTCGCTGCGCAAGGATATACAGTGTGGTTCGTTACTTGCAGTCAAATCTTTTCTAAAAAAGTCGTAAAAAAGATTAAATTAATTAAAATACTGCACTATATTCGATAAAAACTATACAAATGATTTTTAATACAAAACAACGGATATTTTAGTTCCATTCCTCAAAAAACGACCTACGTGATGTCGAAGGACACGACCGATGACAGCAGATTGCGTGCGTGCCGGTTGGTGGTAGATTAGAAAAGAAAACAAGCCTTTCCGCAAGGGAACCGGCAGGACTGTTTTGGAAACAAACCCAAACGATGCCACCGAAAAAGGATGCTAAAGGAGGAGCAAAAGCAGCCCCAGCTAAGGGCGGTGGCAAGAAGGGAGGTGGCGCTGAGGAAGGTAACACACTAAACTAGTCAACCAACACTTCCCGCGCGGTAAACATTTGCACGTTTCCTACTTCCAGGTGCGGCGAAGGAGAAAAAGGGTGGAACTGCGGTAAAGGTACGACACATCCTGTGCGAAAAGCAGGGCAAAATAATGGAAGCCCTGGAGAAGCTGAAGGAAGGCCAGGCGTTTAATGTGGTGGCGACCAACTACAGCGAGGACAAGGCACGCCAGGGCGGCGATCTTGGGTGGCAGATTCGCGGGGCCATGGTGGGACCGTTCCAGGATGCGGCATTTGCGTTACCAATCTCCACTACTAACGCGCCCAAGTACACGGATCCACCGATCAAGACCAAGTTCGGATACCATATTATAATGGTGGAAGGCAAGAAGTAGGCACACCAATAAACGGCTTCGTTATATTTTCAATTCACTCGCTTCGCTTCGTTAGCACGATTCGTCTGCTCAATCTTTACCAGCTGCCCGGTTTGGTAGAAACAGTAGGAGGCCACGTACAGGCCGATGTAGTTGCTTAGCCCCTCCGTGTATGTTCGCTCGAGGTAGATGAAGCCGACCCTTTCGGAGGCAAAGAAGAAGAAATTCGAAAGCACCGAGGGGATGAACACGTGTGTACCGATGATCGCTCGCCACCGGCTGTCGGCGGGTGTGCAGTGATTAACTAGGCGCTCCAGCAAAATGCACACCCAATTGATCAGCGACCAGATGAGAATGAACAGAAACACACCGTGCCAGATGTAGATGAACGCAAACGTGGCCAGACTGGCCAGAACTTTGCGCGGAAGCCCGGACGTCTTCGTGCACAGCTCGGTGTAGATGTACTTGAACAGGAACTCGTACAAACTGCGGTCGAAGTATTTCCACATGTCCGAGTATTGGTTTACCCGGGCGATGCAGATCGGTTTCGCCGGCATGTCTATTCCATCGAACCGACCGAACGCGATCCCAACGCCGTAGAACACCACGTACTTTATGTAGAAAAACTGTCCCATCAGAAAGCCAAGGCCGTACAGTGCCCAAAGGTTAACGTGGCGCAACAGCACCAGATCCTGCTGGATGAGATTCACGTACAGGAAGTGTTGTCCTGCCAGCATGACCAGCGTCCAGAACCAGGCCATCGTCAACCGCTTCGCCAGTATCCACAGCCGATCGGGGAGAGTGCGCGGTTCGAGCTCGTCCTTAAAATGATTGTGCAGTGTTTTGAACCGACTGTACACGATGGCGGGACCCATAAGTAGCAGCGGAAAATACAGCAAGTAAGCCAGTAGGTCACGCAGGTCGTAGTGTTTGGCCGATGAGCCTTCAGCGCCCTTGTCCAGACAGAAGCTGGCGCACTTGATAACATTCCACGATGTGATCAGACTCAGCTCGAGCAGCTGGTCATTATCGATGCCGAAGTGCACGTTTAGCTTGTCGTAAAAATACCACACCTTGAAGTAGTTAATTACCGCTATCCATAGGAACGTTTTCATCCAAACTGCACGACGGTAGTAGTTGGGCGGGTTCGCGTAATAGAAGGATAAGCTTTGTGCTAGTATCACCGCCAGCACTGGCAAGTTGTACATGCTATAGATTACAACCAGTCCGTAGATCGTCAGCACGGTGGACACCTGCTTGGCACAGAAACGGCGCGTAAGCTCCATCACGATTGTGTGCAGCAGGAAGTATATTCCATTTCGCTGGACGAATCCAAGATAGTGTTCCCATTCCCAATCGAAATCATCCCGTCGTCGGAAGTTAAACAGGGACCAGCCGGCATCGAGGCTGTGATAGTTGGACAATTTTTCTGAGGGATGCAAACATTACAAGAATCTGTGTGTGTTATAAGATATAAACTAAAATGAACTGAATGTTGCTTACCATTGCTCAGCTCGTAGTTTTTGTAGAAGGAATATATCAAGAAGCAAATGTACAAAATCGCGCACACGATCAATTCTGTCGCTGGTTTCTGTACCATGTTGAGACCACTTGCATTTGAGGCCACTTGCAGCGCTACTACACTTACAATACAGAAGGCTCGTATATAGTTTTCCGATTTATCATCGTCGTACTTGGAATTGTTAAACTACATTTAGTAAGTTACGACCAGAATGTTTTATTCATTCCGTTCCCGTACACAGTGAATTCTTGTGCTATTGAGTAAATAGGTTAGGTACAATACAAGAACTCTTCTTAAAACTACATTTAATAAAAACTGCACAGCCTACTTTCAATGCGAAAAGCTTAAACAAAAACAGTGATGCCGAGCGATTTTTTTCTGCTTAATAAATAGGGATTGTTTGTTTTCGTTAAAAAAAAAGAAAAACACCTGTAAACAAATTTACGCACAAAGGTAATTTTCAACGTCATCTTTTTTGACACATAGGAAAAAAATCAAATTTACTGGTATAATGACCGTTAGTCTCATAAAGTAGACTTGTTAAAATTCAAAACGGAAATAAAACATTCGTATGTTCACAATAAAATAATAAAATCTATAAATAAAAAGTTAAAGTTCGGATGTTATTTGATGTACGGATGCACGATCGATTAAACAATGCAACATTAATGTGCGATTTTTTTTGCACTGGCTTTATTGTACTTTGTTTTCACATTTTTATAAAAAACTTTCAAACCGACTTAAAATAATGACATGTTAAGAAAATAAGTTCTTACATTTGTAATGCTTCTTAGACAAAAAACCGCTTTACTTGCGCGCTGCCTTATCGAAAAGGCAGCCGACTTAAAAACTAACGAATGACATGCAACAAACGTAGAAAAAGGAGGAAAATTATTTAAAAGAAAGATAAATACAGCATAAAGCACGTCCAAACACGTCGGCGCTGTGTGTGTGGTTAATGATATAATGGGGTTTGTAGAGTTTTCTTTTTCTTATTCACCTAATATCACATGTTTGATTTGTTTAGTAACCCTTCAATGTGTGCGCGCTCCTTTAGTTGTGTATCGGTGCCGCACACCTTAAATACGTTTTCTGTTTTTTTCCTGCTTACTAAATCCCTTCTTTCATTCTTTCTTCGTAAATATGATAGAAGCTCCTAACAACATGCTACAACAAGATATATATTAAGCGATTGTATCTTTTATAGTCCTTGTGTGATCCTCCTTTCTTTTTTTTTTGTAAAAAATGTGATTGTATGTAGATGTGTATGCGTGTTTTTGCTGTGCTTTGACTTATTGTTAATCGTTACTCGTTAGGCAACATTGTACCATTATTGTGCAACGTGATGTTCTACTACCCGATAAGCCTTCTGTTGAGTATATTAAGTATTCAGTTAAGTAAAGTAAAGTAAAGTATTTAAGTACTTAAATACGCCGCGAAAATAAATATCATACATTAGGGGGAAAATAAATTAGCGATAAATTAGTGTTGAAATAAATTACCGAAAAAATAAATTAATTAAACCCTAAAAACCTACACTGAAATGCAATGTAATACTATCTTTGGTACTAAGCTTAGGCCATTAACACTATTCTTTGGTTCACTAGAGTTTGGTGTTCCGGACTAGATAAAATGTACACGGTATGACTAGCCTGACGGGTTGTAAATTGTTTGAGATCTTACGAAAGCTGATTGATTTGAGAATAAATAGAATAAATATGACTAGGGAATGACTAGGCATGTATTATACCAGTTTTAAAGCAGTCAACCATTGACACTATTCCTAAAGGGATTAGATGACCCTTTGGCAATGGGCCCTTTCCGGACTAGAGAGAGAGACAGAGATAGGGATGCGAATGTTCGATGAACTGGACTAGATTTTAATGCTTTCTTTGGATGTTTTTTTCTTTGGTACACAAATGACTAGAAAATAAGACAGATTTACTTAAGCCTTGACTAGAGCTTTCACACTAACCTAAACGCTTATTATCAACTAAACCCTGACACACTATTACGATTACCTGCTATTATGTACTTGTGCGCATTGTAAAATGAAATTGTTGTGCTGTGCTGCTGGTAGTTAAAATCCTTTAAAATCCACAACGTTCACGCGCCACTAAAACGCTAGTGAACTGCGTGAACTAGGACTTCAAGCCAGCTAACCTATATGGCACAGTTCATTCGCACGATTGCAAAAGCCACTTCCCGAACCTGCAGCGCACGTTTCGAATGCAGCCAACCCCGTCCTCAGGGTGGGCAACATTCGAAAGCCTTTGCTTTTGAAATGAAACACAAACAAAAAATATAGTTACAGAAATCGTATACCATATGCAAATTTCGTTTTCTATGCAATCGATAGAAATTTTAAATTTCGAGCATTAAAAATCCTGCTCCATAGCTGGATCGTATTTGTACAACAGCCCTCAACAGAAAGGGTCGTTTGAAATCTTTGTAGGTCTTGCTGCGATGCTCATATCAACGATTCAGCGATTTCTGGGTTAAATTAATTAAGCCGGAATGTAAAAATCGAAACATGAAACATGAAATTACTAAATGATTGCTTTACCGACAGCTGATCTAAATGGTTGAATAAATGGTAGTTGGAAATAGTAATTTGAAAACACAACTATTGCAAGTAACGCCGCCATTGAGGGGAGCTGACGTTGAATGAGCACAGAATAGACGCAAAGTATTTATAATAAATAAAGTGTAATTAACACAATCCTAACCTAACTTTACACGAATGACTAGATGCTTACTCATCTTTGGGTTTGGTGGTTTTGCAGCTTTGCAAGCTTCAAACCTCGAATGTACAAGAAGTATGGCTGAAAAGGGGACGGAAGTTCCTGATTTTGTTTTTCTCCGTTTACTATAATAGCAGAATAGGGTTAGAAAAATAGCTTTACTAAAGAGAGATCGAAACTAAGCAAGAAAGTGGAGAACATAAACGTAGGAAAAGATTGTCGAGAAAAATGTAAAAAAGAGAAAAGGAAACACGCGAAACTCGCCACCGAAACTTCCGTCAGGCAAAAAAGGGAAAAAAGGAAAGTAAAAGAGACAATAAAAACTACGACTAGTGTAAAAAGGGGTGAAGCTTTGCTTCCGTCCTAAACTCCTAATCCTAAACTGACTAGCATTGCTCGTGTTATCTTTGGAGTAAAATCTACAGATATCTCTCTCTCTCGCCCAATGGGCCGCACTAACTTAAACACTGGTTGTGAAATGGGGTTCACTGGGTGTGTGAGTTCTACCCCTTTTCCTAATCCTAATCCTTTGGTATGGCGCTGTAGAATCGGGTTCGATACGATAAAGTAATGTACAGACAAGGCGCAACACGAAGCTGCTGCTGCCCACGCGTAAACTATCGAAGGCAATAGTAGGGCGGGCATGTAGAACATCACACTGCACGTGGCCGCCTGTGCAGCGCACAGTAAATCGCAAAAGTCTCGTAAAGAGTGAAGAAAGAAAAAAAGCTAAGGCTCCTGCTACGTTCGCGAACGTTAAAGTGTCACGAACGGGTTACTTACATCTCGAGTTAAACACACACACACACACACACGCTCAAAAAAGATTACTTACTACTTTTACACCACCAGTGCCGTCGTGTGGCGAATGACGGACGGTCCGTTGCGCAGTCGGGCCAGTGCTGCGGCGGCCAGGTTTTCCTCCTCGGTGAAACGATCGCAGTAGGCCGACCGGTACTGGCGCTCCATCTCATCGTCCTCGTCCTCCTGCTCCGGCACGTGCTCCCGGTAGTCCTCGTTGATGACGAGCGTACGCTCCTCCTCACAGTCACTGTCGTCGAGGGCCACACTGCCCCGGCCCGACGAGGACGCTACCGATGGGGCACGCTCCCGCACGAACGTCACCGTCGCCGGTCCCTGATAGTATCCGGCCGCGTTTACTACCTCAAACTCATGCTCACCACCACCAACACCATCGTCGGAGGCAAGCGTGGTGAACATGGCAAGTGGTGGTGGCGCTTGTGGCACCACTCGCGACTGTCTGCTGTCAGCAGTGTACGTTGCTGTGCCGCTTTCCACCGATTGGCTGGAGTGGTTGGAATGGTTCGAGTCTTCGCTGCGATACTGGGCAGTGGACGGGCTCGGGCTTGCCGGTCGGGGCTGCTGCTTGGTCGCGCCCTTTCCGCCCTGCTTGCTGGCTGCCTGTCTGCTGTGCGTTAGCTGATGCTTCTTGAGGTAGGCCGGCCGTTTGAACGTTTTGTCGCACTGGACGCACCGGAACTTGCCCGCCTGAGCTCCTCCGCCGTCCGAGTCGGTCGAATCGCTGCTCGGTTCCGCACGGGTCGCTGCCGCCGTCGCCGCCGCTCCTCCCTTCTTGCCGACCTGATCGCGCGGTTTGTGCCAGCGACGATGCGACGCCAGGTTCGCCGGGCAGTTGAACCGCTTGCCACACTCGGGACAGCGGTACTCGAGCAGCACGATGCAGGAGCAGCGGTGCTGCGCCAGCCCGAACGCATCCTCAAACTCCAACCGGCACAGCTTGCAGTTGTAGCCGCCGATCACGTTCGGGATGGCGGCCAGCTCGGCCCGCACCTCGTCCGACACCTCGACCAGATTGAACTGCGGATCGATGTCGCCCGATTCGCGCGGCGTATCGCCGCTCAGTGCCTCCTCGAGCGAGATGATGATCGTGCCGGACACGGGCGATGAGTTTTCCTCGTCGAACTTCAGCTTCCGGATGGCTTTGGCGCGCCGCTCCTTGGACGGGGCCAGCGCGGCCGGTGGATTTTTCGTACTTTTCGGTGGTCCATCGGGCTGGCCGCTCTTCGGGCTGGCCGTTTTGGCCGGTGTGGCTAGCTCCTTCTTGATGTCGATATGGAGCGGCTCCGGGGCCGGTTTGGCGCGCTTGGCCAGTGGTTCCTCCTTCACCGCCGGCACGTTTAACTGATTGTCCTCGCGGTACCGCTTCTTCAGCGGCGAAGGTGTGGCGGGGGGTGTGATGGGACCCACCACCACCGTCGTCGTCACTTGGCGCACGGTCAAATCCAACGGACTGTCGCCGGTGGCGGGCACCGGCCTTCCGGCCACCTCACCATACTGTAGCTTGTACGAGGGCGGCAAACTGGCGACCGTGGTCAGGAGACCGGCTGGGGACGGCTGGCGGGTTGGTACGGGTTGCACGGTTGCTGCCATCCTTGCATATCACACTCCGGGCACATACAGAGCACAAAACTGCTAAGCACGCGCACAAAAACTCTCACACGCAACAAACAAACAAACAGCACGGGAAACGCTGGACTGACGCCGCCACAATGTCAAAGGCCACTACGTTGATGGTGTGCAGTAGGTACTAATGCTATTTACAAACAGTCTACTTCGATGCCACTGCAATATACTCCTTCACGACACGCAACGCCTTTGCCCTGATTTGCGCCTGATTTGCTCGATCCGCGTGTATGACCTCGGCCGTGGCCAGGCACTGAATGATCCTCCCTCCGACCGATCCGGACCATTTTATACCGGGCTCGGGGTTCTGTAAGCCGCTTTCTCTCCCCCCAAACAACGCGCACACTGTACATAGCACGCTCGTCCACCGTCAGGACACACGAAACCCTCCACGCTCTCTCTGTTGGTGTGTGTGTGTAAACCGGTCTCTTCGCTTCACGCGTACCGGAAGGACGCGGACAGGCGAATACATACGGCAGCGAACACATACCGCGTGCGCATGTGTGCGCAAGAGCCTTCCCCTCCCTTTTAAACCATCATCGCACGCACACAAACGAAGCAGGAATGAAACGAAGGAAAAAAAATGGGAAAAGGTGCCGTGCAAAGGGATGTAAACACACCCCGCCTCGGTTGCCAGCCACCCTTCCTTGCCACGGTCGGTGACCGCTGCTCTAGGGTTGGCACGCGACTCCGGCTTGTACAAAGAGCCTCGAGCACGTGCGGCGTTGACGGCGTCCTTTTTCTCCCCGCTCTTTACGCTTCCTTGCACTTCCCCGCTTCCCGTGACGCGATTTTAAGCGTCGATTGCTTTTGCACAACCGGTCCAGCGGGCAACCAGGGGTGCAGTGTCCCCCTTCAGTGAATGGAGGAGAATTCGATCAGGTTTTATTTCTCTTCTTGCTTTTCCTTTTTCGGCCAATTTTCCACCGAGCATAGGCGGCTCAGCATAATTCCTGGTGGTGATTCATGCCTCAACATACATTATACCAATTTTTATTCCGACGAGCATTAGGTGTTGGATGTGTGGAGGGCGCCTGTGTGTGTGTGTTTCTCGTTCTTTTTTTGTGTGTGCTGAGTTTGGTTTTTAATGTAGTTTCGTCCTTAAAGATCTGCCAGCGGGAGGGATTTTTTGTCCCCCTGTAAATGGGCGACGATCCTTCTCCCAGCCCAGCAATACGATCAAGTAGAATCGAAAAGGGGATGGAGAACCATACCGTCACACCACGGGTCTGTTAATTATGATTGCCGACGTTGTATTTTTGTGTTCGTTTTGTCCTATGCATAAGCTCCAGCAAAGCGTGAAACTAGATGGAAATGAGTATGCGTACGTAAGCGCATTTTTATCAGCTTTCCATCGCGGGACCAGGCGGAAGCAGCGAAAGGAGATTGATTTTCCGTACACTTTCCCCGTCTCGCTTCTGTCCTGTATGCTTTCCGGGGTTTGTGTAGCTATTTTTTTTTTTTTGTAACCTTTTCCTCCAATCCCTGTTTTACCGTCTTTCTCTGTATCTATTCCTGCCCAGCTGCACACCAGGGCCAGGGTGTGTGGCTCGTGCCGTAGAGTGGCGTGGCGTGTGCGAGATGGTGAATTTTTCCGCATTATTGCTGCGTTTTTTTTTAAATTATTAGCGCTGGCGTCGAGCCTGAGGTACATACCCTGAGCGGGTCGAGGTGTGGCGGCTACAAACGGGAACACGATCCCTCAACATTGTCCTTTTTTGCTTGGGGTGCTTCGGCTGCTGCTGCATTGGCTTTGCGTCAACCGTTAGATTTGTAGCAAATATTGTGCAGCTGCCGAGCCGGGAGTTGGACGAGACAGAAGAGGACGAAGACGAAGCACTCGGTTCGTTATTGATTTCGGTGCTAGAGATTGACATGCTGGCTGCAGGTAAAAATAAAAAGGTGGAAACGATCTTTGACAAATGGCAAGATTCCAAAACTGTTGCCTGAACGATTCTCGAACGATCGGCAAGCAGCAACAACAGCAGATCATATGGTTCTGCCAGTGTCAATGAACTTTTTTTGTGTGTGCGTGCGTTTGGGTCTTTTTAAAGGAAAACGATGGGATTCCTATACCCAACGATGTATTGAACGGTTTCTACGGTGTCACAAGGATCTTCAGAGCGTTCCCTCGCATCGAACGTTTCCCGTCAGCTGGTGACTGCGGCTGCTGATCGTACAAGAACACATCCAATGACAGACATCTTCGGAGCCACCTTCCGGTTAAGGGTGACAGATGCAAAATGCATCCTTGCTAACTCGAAATTGTTCTACACACCATAAGCAAAACTATATTAATTTCCAGTTCCTTCTCTTCTGCACACTTATAAGCTACTACATCGTCCAGCGATCGAGCAGGATTGCGATGACACCTTACACAACATTCCTAACCTTCCTCACTGAGCAGACAACAGACGGCACCTGTGCAAAGTGCTGTCTTTGCTCGAGTTGGCCAGAGGGGTTAACCTATCACCAGGAAAAGCAAGACACTTGCTGCCACGGCGCTTTCGTCTTCACCTCGAAAGGGTACGGGGACCCGTTTTATGATGTACGCCTTTTTTATCGCTCACATAAACACCGGTAGCTAAACCACCAGCCCGGTAATAGGAGCTCTCACCGTAAGCTCACCCTTTTTTTCCCCCTACTCTACAAGGGAGCGTCTTTAGCCCATTCATGTCGGGGAATGTGACGAAGACGACGACGACGCAAGGCACTGCTGCGGTAGTGTAGGAAACACCCTAACTCCACCGTCTGGAAACGAAACGATGCGCAACCGATGGGGTGAGAAGTCGATTGCGAGCCAAAGGGAAGGGGAGAGGGCTTTTCTTCCCGATTTTCTCGGTTTTCCTTTCAAGTTCAGGGTCTTGTACAGGGAGGGAAGGTGTGTACAGGAACAGGTAAAGAGGCTAAGGTGGGCTAATGCAATTAAAACTGTCGCTTGTCGTTTGCAAGCAAAGAATTAATTTCGATTAATTGTGTAATCCTCGTACAGAAGGTATTAGGTAGCATATGAAACATACAAAAGTGGCTGAAGGACTTACAGAGAAGTTATGGTTGCGCTTTTTTCGTTACTGTTGTAATTCACTTCAGCGCAATGAACGCTGGTGTGCTCGCTGAACCAAGCCACCCAGTTCCTAGGTTGTTTATCATATCCCGTTCTATCGGCAGCAAATAAGATAATCATAATACAATCTACCTTGCTGGGGTGGTTCGTTTTGCGATGGGGCCACCGAAGGGGAGACACCAAACCATTCCTATTGACAATATGTCACGGTGCCACACACATAAACACACGTTCTGGTCGTGTGCATTTCGTTACGTGCTAGTTATTTATTTATGCCATTAATCTACAGCAAAACCGCGCGCACGTGGACAGGGGTGGTGGAAAGTATTCTCGGGTACACAGGAAAGGCAAATTAAAATAAATAAAAAAATGATATGCGCTAGATATGCACACACGCCACTCCGTACCACGCCAGCACCACATACCAACGGTGCTGCAGAGTGTGACAAACGCGACAAGCGTGGCCACGAGCCGCGTGTATCATGTTTGGTGTTTGGTGTTTGGAATAGTCCTGCAGGGCATAAATTATGCTACACGAGCGCTGCTGCACACCCTTAGCCGGGCCGAGAGTCTTATCTCACCTGGTCAGATGCAGCGTCTGTGTGCGTGTGTGTGCGTGTGTATGCAAGCTAATATGGTGCATAAATATGTTTCGGTGTCGATTTGCTTTGGCAACCATGCTGCACATCGAAAGGACATTTAAAATACGCTTTCTACCTTTCCTACGGTGCGCAAATCACTCCATTCGTAGCTGATAATGCAGCTTTCTGTTGTATTTGATTTTCCTCCCATTTTGACCCCTTTCTGTTCGCGAGCGAGATGTTTTCCCTCCCTACTGAAAGGGATTGTGTTCACAACCCCCTTTAATGCATTCTTTCCCTTGCAAGGGAAAGCTAGTTACGCCGGAATGCTCGTTGCTACTGCTACTCGTTGCCCGCTCCGTACAGCATCGATGGTATGCAAGCGAGCAGTTACACAGAGGCGACATTTCGTTTGCCAGCAACAAATGCTGCTCACAGTCCGCGTAGTAGAGCCAGCGTAGTAATTGCAGCGATCCTTTCGCTACATTCGGTGTGTTTGTGTTTGTACTTTAGCCGCTGCTCTACCATCGCTCGTACAGCTCATCGAATTGTCCTGCCGGCTGCCAGGAGGAGGAAAGAAAAACTCCCTTCCCTGTGCTGTTGTTTTCCACTTCGTGAGACTCCGCTCGTGAAGGTTAGGCATTTTTGTACGGCGTTTTTTCGTACTTCTTTTCGTCCTATGCTGCCGTTGTAGTTTAAATGCTTTTGTGCTGTGCTGCGCTACTTATTTCCCCTTTCGGGTACGTTCTGCGGGAGGGACACGTTTGCCAGCGACTAGCTTTGGTGAGGGGTGGGTTTACTGGATGGATTATGTTTGCCCAGCGGTATTCGGTATAGTTGCTGGAGTTTTGCGTTGCATTACCCTCCACGGACTAAGACCAACGAGCCCGGGAAGCTGGGTGGGGATGATGCGTCGGCGGTGGCGGCGGCGATGATGCATGCTCTTCTCGGAGCGTTGATTGACAGATCCAATGCAAGTAGAATTATGGACATAATTAAACGGCACAGCCCGGAATGGAATGGGAAGCGAATGCAAATGAGGTTTGAGTAATGTGATTTGGTGCTAGCAAGGGTTACCTAGCGAAAGGGGTTGAGTGTTGACGACGATGTGAGAGCATTTAGCTTATTGAGAAGCAATACTGTTGTAACCGAAATTTATATAAAGCGTTATTTTATTTCATTCGAAAAATAGTAAATTACTTTGCAGCTTTGACTTTTCTTGGATGTGGACAATCAAATAATAAGCAAAATCAATCAATCATTTCCCTTCAATCTATCTCGCTTTTCGGGGCTTTGCAGCGAGAAGGATCATGTCAAGATAAGTATCAAATTATGCACTCAACGCAAAGGCTTATCGCAGGCATTGCAGGCGTGTGTGAGCATATTGGTACGAAGGAAGAGATTGAATTACTAACACCGGCCCAAAACGGGGAAAGCTGTCAACATGAGAGGTTGTGAGATTAGTTCAACCTCTCATTTGTCGCTTCTTACCAATCACAGTAAGAACAGTACGACAACAACGAAAGAACTATTCTCTATTTTGCTTTCTTTTGAAGTAAATCCCCTATGACTCATCGCAAATACCGAAAAGGTCTAAAAATAACGCCATGCCACACGCTCCAATGCAAAGGCGAAGCGTTTGACAACTTGTTGCACTGTTGCATGCTACCAACCTGTTACTGTTATGTACTGGATGCCCACCAGCACACCGACGCATACGACGCGACACGAGCTGGAGCAAAAAACATGCCACCCAACCGATTGCCTCCCGCCGTATGACCGCGCATGAGTCGGAGAGGCCCGGCTCGGGCCCGAAGCATGATTAGTCATCCACTTGGCAGCAACGGTTGCGGCATCTCGGGCTATGACTCACGGTGCGAGCCCACGAATGAGTCTACGGGAATTGGCGAACAGGCGCGGCAAGCGAAATTTAAAAATAGCTAAACCAAACCATTCATCCACGAGGCGCCTCCATCGTCGCCGCTGATGAGTAACCGGATGGAATTGAGCGAGTCATTCTTCGGCCCTGCCGAGTGTTCAGGTTGCTCATTCCCTTTTTTTGTCATTTTACAACAGCACAAATGTGTTGAATGATGCAAAGTATTAATTTTAATTAAACGCCAAAACGTCGTCGTTGTGTGCGTTAGCGGCGTTTGTGCCGCTCACAATCCCTGCCCTTTGTGCCATCCCACCGCCGATCGGGGGGAAAAATGATGTGCCTCAACGCTACCAAACAAGAATGGATTTTCCAAAGACAACGAGGAAAAGGAACAAAAAGGACGAAGGGAAAAACGGTCCATATCCCAGCCCAGGGCCCAGCACTCTTAAGCCACTCCTCCATCCCCCTTTCGAGCCGCTAGAACACACTTCTTATTCAATTAGGATCGAAGGAAGCGAATAAATGGGTTTCAAGTTGTGACGAAAACTCATCTTCGTCCAGCGCTACTTCGTTACTGTTCTCGGGGATTTCGATTTGGGGTGGAACGGAATTCCCTCGACCGTGTGCAGCGGCATAACGCCGCATTTGTCACTGTCGGGTGCGGCGGTACACCCACCCAGCATTTGTGTGTTGGAAGTTTAGAGAGAAACGCATCCCTTCCTTTTTCGAAACGAACGGTTTTTTGGAAGCGGACGGGCTGACCGGAGCGTTCTAGGCTGCTATCGAGTTACTGGAATTGCGTTGCTTTCGGGGCTGCACGGCAATTGTAATTAAGATTGCGGGGTGTGCACGATAAATATTCATTCGATGTCAACGGTACGCGAGCCATCCTGCAGGAAGAAAGGACTCTCGCTGTCGAGCAAGGCGCGCGTAGGGGATGATGGTGACTCTCCAGATGCTGCTATGGTAGTGTGGCTTAGAAGGCTACCAAATACTGTCTGAACATTGGTGACAGGGCAGTGCGGATACTCCAATTCAGCGTTTCAGGACCGAAGAAGGAGGCGAAGGATTTTCGGTAAACGATGTGCGATATCACGTGTCCATACGCAACACATCATTCCACCCTACGCGTGTGGAACACGTCTGTTAGGGCGCAATTATTTGTTTGCATTTCGATATATCCGAGAAGCGTTTTGCTTCTATTTAGTTCTACCTTTTTTCTAGGGGAACACTATGCTATGGACAGCTTCTGAAGAAAGGCGAATCGTCACACTAACTATCTTGACAAGCCGACGGATTGAACCGACACGTGCTTCGAACCACGCAATTCCGCAATGGTGAAAAACGGGAATCTTTGGGCACTAATTGGAAGTGAGGATTTTGGTCTACACTTGGAACAGCTTCCAGCCTATGGAGGGTGTGTGCGATCTGTTCCTAATGTGTGTAAACTGTTGAAAGGTTTTTAAGCATAGCATTTAGACAAACGGGCAGCAAGTGATTTCAAAATGTACTGAAGCGGAAGCGATTACTGTTAGTGTGTAGTTCTCACCGTTACACACAAAATGTACAGATATGTGTTACATGCAGGCACATTTAAGTAAACCCCTCCAAAGCACTTAATCGGCTAGACTAGATGTCGGTTATCTAAAATGCACATAATAATCAAACAGTTGCAGTTTTCTTAAGCACTCCCAGCAATTCTCAGCCCCTCTGCTCTCAGCACGGAGGAAAACACAGCGGGTCGAACCGAACGCTCGGTGCGGGATAAGAAGATTAATCAGTGCTGCGGCCACCGCGGACACGCAGAGTAAATTTCCACACCATGCGTAATACACCTTTTATTCCCTCTCGCGTTCAAATTCCCATTTCTTTATTGTGCTGCTACACACTCCTTTTTTCCTGCTTCATCTTGAACAAATGGTTTCTCAAGTGTCGGACATTGAAATATGTAATTAGCAGCCGCGAACAAAATGCCAACGGGCAAATGGGGAGAGGGTTTGCAAATGATATTGTGTCTGGTGACTGGTGCTGCAACCGATATTGCTATTCAGTTTCAGTTTGAAGTAGTCCTTTTTAGTTTTTTCTTGTGGCGCACACAGATCTTAAGGAATGATATCACACTTCAGGCGGCGTAGAACACAATGGGAAAAGTAGTTTTAGTTAAAAGGTTTCGTTTTCCTCCTGCTGTTACGTTGCCGGGAACAGCGGAGCCAGCCGGTTCGAAAGGAGCTGTTTTTGCGGTGGGAAACAAGACTACTGAACATTTGAAGAAATTATGCGGGACCGTGCTGGCTGAAGGTGCCGTGAGAAACTTGTTACAGTTCCTGTTCAAGAAGCTGTATCATTAGAAACGTGTTTACCTTTGTACCTGTGTGAAGCGTTTATGAAGTAATGAAACAATGCAACAATCATTTCCCTATTTTGTGCGCCTGGCTGTTGTTCTCACTCAAATAGCAACACACTTTATCGTTGCGGGCAAATTGCTTAAAAGAACCACAAAAGACCATAAATCCCCTTCACTCTTTACACACATGGTAACAAATCGCGTACATTTCCCCTCTCCTTACAACCGGGCAAAAGGAAACTATTATTACTTCATTGCCTTGTCTAATTACAGCCCAGGCGCGTAGCCGACCCGATCGGTTGCGTGAAAAATCTCCATCACCCTTCCCCGGGGGCGCTCTTCTTAACACGCCTTAAGTCTGCGGTAAATGGGTCGATTGCGAGCGAGCCTTCCTCAACCGTAACGCAACGGGAGGCGTAAGACATTAGGCACAACTGTACGTATATAGGGGTCCTCAGTGCCATCTTGAGTGTGCGCCCCCTTTTTTTCTCTTTTCTTAAGAGCATTCCGTCCCCTGAAGCGATCCTTGCGCCCTCGTAAAAAGGGGGTAATAAGCTGGCCAGCAACGGGGATATAGAAAATAGAAAGGAAATTGAAAACAACTCAAGTGGCCATCGAGTGGACCATTTTCATTCACATTCTATTTCGTTTGTAGTTCCCCAGTTAGTGATCTCCCAATCTTTAACACCCGGCGGCGGTGGCGGTGGCTGCTGCTGGTACGAATAGAATGAAGTAATTATCATCCTGTGGCCGGCCGGGTTCCAATACACCACATGCAGCGTGACGAAGCAAAGGACATTACCATCGGCCAGGAACAAAACAAGGGGCGTTTTTGGACGTTTCTTGGCCATCTGATCGATATCGCACTTTTGCTTCCCTTTAGTCAAGATCTTTGGATCTTTCGGAACCGCTGGTATCGGTTTCAAATTACACCATTCTCAAAAACCGCCCCAAAAGCGGTCGAGAGAGAGAAAAAAATTGGGAAATTTGGACCATTTGTCCCGTGGAGAGCAGGCACTGCTCTGCGGGGCGCTAACTGCAGAAGGATTCCAATACCGCGCACGGAAAACCCGCATATCACGACGGCGCGCGCACTTCAAATGCAAAGGAGAGAGGCAAAGTTTAAGCCACACTACTACTTTGTTTCCTGTTCTTACTGTTTCGTGAGCCAAACGATCGTGATCAAGCACACGTAAAAATCCCCCAGAACATGATGGTATGGCCCGTTCTTTGTTACAGTTCGGGCAACTTCTACTTAAGCATGTACACAGCCGGATGAAGCAGAGTGCCCTGGATGTGGCAAAAAAAAAAGGTAACAGAGCGACGTACGAAGAAAGTCTCACGAATCAGTTCCGGAATGTGGCCTGAATGGCCATCCTGTTTCCTGTGCCGGTTGCCGGCCTAATTCCGGTGCAAATAATACCCCACCCGTACTACGGATTCTGTACCGAAATATGCTGGCATTTTGTTGTGTCATTCCACCGGACGCTGGACAAAGGCGGGTGCCTGCGCCCGTATGGTTTGCTCGTTTGGCGTATGCAAAAAAAGCTGAATCCTAAGGGATCGGATGAGTCGATGAAGAGCGATGAAAAGGTGACTGACTGACTGACTGGTACAGGAGTTATTGGATAGAAGAGTGTATTTTGATGCAGATGTGTTTAAAAGACCCGCATTTATCGGATGGAACTTGCTGAAGTCTTTCTATATAGAATTTTTAGAAACAAATAACAAACAACTGCATTAGTATAATGAAATTCTTATCAATTTTATGCTCATCTAATGAAATTGGGATAAAAAAAAACTCATTGCTCTCAATGCGATTGTCCAGTTAACAAAAAAGGGGGATCTTTTCTGTACTCTGGTCCACACTCATCGTTAGCAGCTGCCGGGAACGGGAAATAAAAAGAACTCTATTACCCATTTTTGTTTCGCCCGATCTCATTCTCGCACCTTCGATAGACCCTCTTCACCGATCCTCCCCCATTGCACACAGCCAAACGGTGCGCAAGGCAAGGTGAGAGGTAATTTAAATGTTCGGTTTTTTTGTGGTTCATCAAACATTACACGCCACTTTCGCCGGGCCGGATGAGTTCCGTATCGTTTTTCATCATCGCACATAAACCTCGAGCCAGAGACCAGAGCCAGAATCGTCGTACGGTAAAAGCGACGAACCCCCCAAAAAAAACCAATAGGAAAACGGTACTGTCGGAACCGTTTTTTTGTTGGGTAAAACACATCATCCCTCTATCTTGCAGTGGGGAATCTCGTGGGTGTTTAATAATCGATTAATAATTTTTCCGGATGTTTGTGTGTGTGTGGTTAGCTTGCAGCTTGCGTTCCACACTGTTTGTGGGTGCGCGTCCCTTGCGAGTGTTTTGCATCCTCTCCCGTAATGGGAAGTGGCACTGGCAACAAACAACATCCTTCCACGCGTGGTGATAGAGCAGTTTCAATGTGCCCCCCGTTGCAGTGGACAAATACGGTGGCAGATGAACTGATCGAACACTGACACTGGCACCGAACTAACCGAAACGAATTTAAAAACCCACCGAAAGAGACTGGTGGAATACACACACGCAGTGTGTTTGGAGTAATTTAATATCTTTTTTTCGTCATGTCCTTTCCTTGTTTTCATTCGCTCTCCGCTCTCCATACCTTAACAGGGTACCCAGGGCTACACAGTTTCGATATCGATATCGGACACTGGGGGCGGCCAATAGAGGCGACAGCAAGGAAATGCTCGTAGCTCGATGCACGATTGCCGCAGCTGGAACGATCGACCGAGCGTGAGGAGCGGTTGTGGACGACAGTTCCGTTCGGCGTTTTCCTGTCCCACCGGTTTGCCCTAATGGATTTCCGCCCGCTGAGAGGATGATGACCCCCGCTTGGCCGATACATGGTGTGTCCGTTAGTGAGATGGGGAGATAACGGCATTTCCGGACGGTTCCGGTAAAGGATGGTCCTTTGCCCCGATCGGACTGTGGCTGGTTTCGGTGTGAATGATCGATGGGAGGATGAAACCATACGCGATCGTTTTTAATTAGGAGATAATTTAGAAAGGGCTTTATAAGGGACAGAAACCTTTTTATTATGATTTATTTTGAAGTGTGAAATGTTATTTTTGTTATTTAATTAAAATTTAAGTAATAGTTTCATTGCGTTTCATTAAAGGACTTGTATTTATTTATTCAGAAAGAACGGCTTCGGCCGTATTGCTTAAAAGGAATTGTATTGAAATAAATAAATAAATAATATAAACTATTAGATAATTTATTGAAACTAAATAACTAAAGAAATTGTATTGAAATAAATAAGCAATATAAACTATTAGATAATTCTTTCCTTCGCGTAAACCTTAAACATTAATTGTGTTATTTTAATGTAATAAATCAAATAAGCTATGTATGTGCATAACCTTCTCTGCTCTGCGATAATTTAATGTTCCAGTAACATTTCTTCGAATGCATGGTTCGAACTTTACATTGAACTTGTTACAACCATCAAGATACATGCTTCGCTCAATCGTAAGTGCATCGTCCTGCAATGCCTCTTCTTCCACACCACCATCCACCACCACCCGCGATGCAACAAACAAAATAGGGGCGAGAATCATTACAAGTGGTCAAGTGCATTTGTTGTGTGACTACCAGTTGGCATAGTAGCCGCCTGACTGTCCATATCCCAAATGTGCTGCTCGTCCGGTGGAGTGCCGCTGAGGTACAGCGACGAACCTCAGTTCTCAGTTGCCAACATGCAATCATTACACACACATACACACAAAAAATGGGAAAGCAACCAAAAACGCCTCGAAAGGATACACGGAAAAGCATACGGAGAAATTGCGTGACCAGTAGCAAACACCGTCCACCGCCGTCTCCTGATTTCCTTCCAGCTCACACTCACGGCAATGGTCCCACTATTAGGATTGGCACAGCGTACTTGTGCCTTTATTGCTCTTGCCCCCGATGCGGTGCGGACTGCTGTTCCGGCGAATGAGGGAAACTAGGAACAACCCTCGCCACCCTCGATCCGGAAATATGCTGCGAACTTGACCATACGGAGAGGTTAGACAGGGCTTGGAATAGCGCTACACTTCCTGTTCCCAGTGCCCCCCAGGACACGCTGCACTGCTAGGCTCTCGCAGTAGGAAACACGAAATTGATAAAATGGTCATTGCAAAACAGGGAAAGGGGAGCGAACCGTACGCTGGTGGGGTGGGGAACTTCCACACTCAATCGAAGGGAAGCCCCTAATTACGGTGTTTGCGGTACGGGCAGGTACAATTTGAACCCTTTCAGCAAGCGCTTGCATACATGAGCAGCGAGTGTCTAGTCGGTTTGTCGCCAAATAGTGTGCAAGTGTGGAGCAAACCAATCATAATGGCCTGCACGTCATAGACTTATGTTGGGGTCCATTATGTGGCATAATGCATTTTTCATTATACACAACTAAACAGGGATGGCTGAAATGACGAAAAGAATACAAAAAAATCTTCAAAAAAAAAAAAAAGAACCATAATAAAAATGCTTGTCCAACAGCGTTTCTATCGCTTCTATCGGTACGTCAAGCCAGCGCTGCACACTATAGCTATTTACCTAGATTCCGTAGAATAGCTCCATGCACAACCTAAAACCCCGCCGGGATCTAGTTTCGAGGGCAATGGCATTGACCAGTTGAATACTCTTCTAGCGCGGATTAAGTTGACTGACCCAGCCCAGTGTAGTGCGCGATGAATGTTTGAACGGTTTTCCATTACTCCCGGCCCCCGGTTAGTTAACACCGTGGGAGAGCGAACCGTCGAACTGTGCTAGGATTACGGCGAGCAACAGGGAAAGGGAAGAACCTCCAACAGCAGGGGAACCGGGTGGTGGAACCGGAAAAATAATTTATTTTTTCTTTTTTTTTTTAAACGACACAAAACAATGCCTCAATCCCTGTTGTATCGGTAAGGGGAGGCCCACGCATCATTGGAAGCGGAATGGAATAATCGATTTCCAGTAGCAGCGGTGGCATCGCATCGTGTTTGAACCGTTTCTGTTTGTACGGAAGCCCTTCAGAGGAGTCCCCTCTTAGGCTTTTTTTCCACATGAAGAAGTGCATTCCGACTGCAGCGTGGGAGAGAGCAACTCATCGTTGCCGGTGCGTATGACGAATACCCAAATGAAGTAGCGTTCCGAATCGGAGGGGTTCGAAATATTGATCCGGGAATTCGATGCGAGGATGCTTTAACAGGACAAGAGCGCTACAGTCCGGCAGCAACAAGCTGGTCCTGGGGCAAGGGTGTAATAAATACTACAGAACGCACGGTACATCATAACCTTTCATCCACGTTACAAGCATCTTTTCTCTCTCGGATTCAGATAAATCATTACGGGCGGTATCGATGTGACGCAAAACGTTTCGCCATTCGCCAATCGGTCGCAATCCATCGCTTCCGTACGATCAAAATCCGTCCCATGGGAAGGTGCGCGCAGCGTCTTGTCAGTTTTATCAGACCCTCATTTGGCACAACACAAAAGCTTGATTTGCATTTTGTGCAACTCCCGCTGTTAAATCCTCCAGATCGCCTTCATCCCTGTGTACTGGTTATCTGATCGGCGTAACGGAAGAATCCCGAGGGACGGCGAGACAAGATAATCTGTTGCTGAGGTTTTTAATTACAGTCTTCCCCGCTTCTTCCGTCATTGAAATCTTTTTCCCAATTGGATAGCGCAATGGTGGAGATGCTGCGAAGTGGATTGCACGTTCATGGCGTTTTAATTTCCATGATAATTTACTGCAGCCGATAATTCATCCTCGCGCCAAAAACCTGGGGGGGGGGAGGCGTTTCATGCACGGCAAACGCGGGTGTTGCAATGAAAACAGCTTCGCTATTTGCGGGCCGCTGTTTGTCTAACGACGGTTGGCAATACAATAACAGACTGGTTTTACGATGAAACAACTCGGCTAGTGCGGCGTGTGCTAGTATTTTTCTACGGCATACGCACTTCCATTAGGTTGCGCAACTCTATTTGTCAATGTTGACATTTGTGAATTTTTGACAACCCTGCGCCAAACAAAACGACGTCTATCGTCGATGGCAAGAAGATCAAAGGACTGCGTAACACAGCAGGCGACGAACGGTGGGGTATGGGTGAACCGGAATGAATCGACGGATGATACAATGTTGTTAGTCGCAGGAAAGGCGATAGATAAACGGCACTTCCTCAATGCCTCCTACCCGATGTGTAGAACTTTATGTTTGTCTCTTACTTTTATTCACCCTTAATAACTACCGCCATTTTTAAAGGACTCGCCCGTCCCTAGTTAGGGGTGCATTGTTTTGGTGGGTCGATTTTTTCTTTCTTCTTCGTCTGCATGCTCACTCAGTCGGGTGTTTTTTTCACCTC
The DNA here is from genome assembly GCF_016920715.1 of Anopheles arabiensis. Lineage (NCBI taxonomy): Eukaryota > Metazoa > Arthropoda > Insecta > Diptera > Culicidae > Anopheles > Anopheles arabiensis. The sequence goes on from NC_053517.1 coordinate 21,635,311, forward strand.
GTGTCTCCGCCTCAGGTTACCATCCCATCGTTTTGTATTTGACCATCTGCTTCGGTGGTTTTTGGGTTCGGTATCGGTCACCGCACGCACCGAGAACATGAACAGAGGGAGAGGGAGAGAGAGAGGGAGGGAGGAGAATCCAAGCAAATCCTGCACCGGGCGCTGCTGGGGTGTTAGCTGGTGGTGCCAAATCCGGTGGAAGTGAACATGCCCGACAGCGATTGCCACAAGCACAAGCACGAAGCTATGCATATGGAAGCCCCGGGTGAAGGAACCGATGGCGCAAAGCAGGCCGCCCGGGGAAGGTTGATGATGATGTATTACACAGACAATCGAGCCCCGAGGGCTGACCCTTTTGCCTGCGTTTCATTCACACCGCTCAGAGCGGGCAGCAATATGATGAATCGTGCGTGTTGCTGTTAGTTGAAAGCCCTAACCCATTGACGGTTCAATAGATTTACAGTCGTCTAATGAATGGGGAAAATGCAATCCGTTCAGTGGTGGGATTATTGAAATTTTAGCATAATTAAATTTTAGCACAACAGCATCCAAAAGCGAATGATTTATTTGGCACCTTAAGTAAGCTGTTTCGAAACTGTTTTATTATTAACAGCCCTTTACGCCCCTTAGCGCCATCCAGTGTTGCTAAGCTGCTCTTAAAACAACGACGAAGCTAGTACGTGTACGATCAGGACCACAGCTGGACAAGGATGATTTATGATAGAGTTTCACCAATCCACCCTGCTCTACAATCCATTCCCGGGCAAGAATGCAATCAACCAATAATGAGATGAAACTATCCATTCTTCATCTCCATTCCGTTAGAAGATTTCGAAAATAAATAACCATTTCTCACGCGATCGTTCTCACGGAACACGGACGGTGAAAATATCTATATCACCGTACTGCGAAAGGTGATGCGCCTCCCCGCTCCAAACGCTTTTGTGTGCGGGGAATGTGGGCCACAGCGCAACACACATTTCCCCGGACAACACTGCTATCGATTTACACACCACCCTCGCATGGTGTGGTGAAAAAGAAAGAATATTCAATGCGACCATTTCTTCCGGCTTGGGAAGTACAAATGCCACCGCTTCCGTGACAAACACCGACAGAATGAGGATGAGGCCCGCCAGTTGAAGGTCACCGGGAAATTAGCAGCCTAGCGCGCGCACACACACACACGGGTGAAAACAAGGGTGAAAAACTTCCGCCCGAACATCGAGAACTGCACAAACGAAACCCCAACCCCGGGAAACAAAACGGAAACGAAACCGATGTTCCGAGAATCGAAGGGGTGTCGGAAAGATAAATTTGAATTTTCGCTCAGTGCAGCACGGACGGAGTGCTTCGTAGTGCTTCCCTGCCTGTCACTGTCGCTCAGTGGGTAGAAGAGGTGAGAAGGCGGTGTCCTTTTTGTTGCCAAACTCGTCTATCAAATAATGCAGTGAAGGTTTTTAAACAAATTCATCACCCATTACAAACGCTGCCTAGAGCTTGGGGGGCGGGTGGCGTTACACGGACAGTGACAGACAGTGTGAAAAATGGCCAAGATTTGTCTGTCAAGGACATACTGGGTTTGACGGAGTCGCTGCGACGAATGAGGTGTACAGTTTGAAATACATTGTGCTGTCAAACAACGGGATTATGCCAGGAAATGCACGTAAGCGAAGGAAGCGAATTCAGTTACTATAATACTATCCCCAATATTATGAAGCACACTTTGCGCCTACAAGTATGCAATTGTTAACATTTTAGCTTTAAAAGCAGTCGTTTTAAGGCTTCTTAAGCATTTTAATTGCTTACGTGCCGTTGCAGCGGAGCAATTGATTTCAATCCCAAAATTCAAACTTAAAAACATTCTATTCCAGCGCCCCAGGAATGATGGTTCTAAGCGAGATTTAAACGTCTTCCCCGTCTTAATCTCTCTTGCAGAGGCGAAACCACTGGCAACCACAAACAATCTTCCCACACACGCTTTACCGTTCCTTCCATCGTTACCGGGTGCCAAGGATTGTTGTAGTAGTACGTGACGTGGCGTTACTGCCAACAACCAACAACACAAACTACAACGGTTAGGAAGTGAATTATACATTCCCGCTTCCACTGTTCAGGTGGGGTGATGGTGATGGTTTCCCTCGCTATTATTTCTTTCGATTTGGGTAGGCAGCGCATTTTCCCAACCCGGCGAAAGAGAGGGAACAGAGAGAGAAAGAGAAAACGAAACAAGATCTCGCATTCGTCGCGGGAAAGAAATCATCGCGTAGTGTTATTTGCTTTTCAGTGTTTTCTTGTGCCCTTCATCCTGCGCTACACTACTACAGGGCTGCTACACACCCCCGGTTAGGGCTAGTGTAATGTCACGTAGACCAAGCGCTAGCGTCATCGTAATCATCATCCCCCTTACACTCCTTGTTTTGTGTGCGTTGCACTGTATGTCGAGTTCGAACGCGAAAGTATTCCACTAACAAACAACTTCGGTGGGTGAACATAACCAACCAACCACCAAAAAAAAAAGGACTTATTTCATTCAACTCCCCCTTCATTCACTGACCGGGTGTGTGTGTGTGTGTGTGTAAGTTTTCAGTTCCTTTGCATACACGCCAATACACGGCCGGCAATTATTCCGCATTTTCCCCCTTGAAAGGACACTCCTCGTGCGGTGCGGTTACTCTGCGACCGACTACGGTTTTTAGGCAACGAATATCATCCTAACAATCGCACCCGGGAAAACAACAGGATGGTTCCGGGATAGTAGAGAGTGCGCGTGTTGGTGGTAGTGGTGAAAATTCCATTAGCAACGGAGAGAAGCAGAAGAAGAAAAAACACACTCTAGAGCACTTCTAGCACTACACAGTGTGGAAATGGAAACGTGAGTGTGTGTGTGTGTGTGTGTGCCTGCCAAGGGTGCTCGCACACTATTCAGCACCGGGGTCTGTTCACCCCGGGCCGTGCATCATCCCACAACCCTGCTACGATTGAAGGATATTTGTCGCCGTGGTTCGTGGTGTTCGAAACCAGACGCTGCTGCTGTTGCTGCTAGTGATGATCAAAAAATCACTACACACAACTGTACGGAAGTCGGACAGGCAAGCGGAATGGTGCTAGTGATGCAACTTGATGTACGCGTGTGTGCTGCAGGGGGGGGGGGGGTGGGGGGGTGTGGAAGGATGTAGTTGTGCGTTGCGTTATAAAAATTCTAAACTGCAAAAGGGGGATGAGAATTTAAAAAACCCACCCCTGCTGAAAAGTTACAGCGTTGCGTTTTTCATTCATTCTTCTTCTACATTTTCTTCTTCACCGCTCGTTTCGTTCCGGACGCTACAATTAAGGGACATGGGTGATAGGCGCCTTTGTGTGTGTGTTGGAAAATCTGTTCCCCGTTTTTAATGCGGTTCGTTTTAGTTTGATGCGCTAGTTTCATCACGCCTGAAATTTATTTATGATTTCGTCACAGAAATGTTCAATCAATATAATAGGCAAAATTTTCATAAGCTGGTTCAAGCTCGACTTCAGGGATTTCCTCATGAAGATCCAAATTGTGTGTATTTTAGTTATAATTTAGCATTCCATGCTGAGCTGCACACATATTTAAGCTATTTATAGGACAACATCTACATAACAAGATACAACTCTTATCGAGTTAATACTTCAATTAATACTCAATAACACTACAGTGCCAATACAGGGGTGGTCAAGGATTGACTTGTCCGGCTGCGTAGTAATGAATTAAGTCTCGAAAGTCTGTATAGGCCGGCATGTCCGCGTAAGACGTTACGCCAAATAGAAGAACTACAGTGCCAAATTCTAGAAATTACAAGAACTAGTCACCTAACACCGTTCACAGTAACTTTGAACTCAAACTCCAAATAGCGCAATGGAATTCCGAATTCAGATTTACAAGCTTTCTACGATTTATTGGTTGGTTTGTATAATTTTTGGGCTCGTCTCAGGATCTATTCATCGTATCCCATAGATTTTTAGTTCGTTCTCACGATTTATTGGTATCGTCTGATGGGACATCAATACAATTGAACTCTGAGAAATGCCAAAAAATCGTGGCAACTCACCAAAAAAAAAAATATCGGAAGCAATCAAACATTTTTTGGGAAATCCTGTATTATGCAAAGCAAAGGAAAATAATACTCGTGACCTTTAAAAATTCATACCAATACCGTCCAACAGCCTAACTATCCAAGTAAGGATTAAGAAAGTGAATATGATGTGGAACACGGCGTCATTAGAATTGATGTTGAGGTTGTTTTAAATGTAAGACTACATAATTTACAGAAAAGATATAAATCATAGTTTTAGTTATTGCCATACATATAAAAACCAAAATAAGATTATATTAAGTTGATAGAGGAATTCACAGTTGTTGAAACCATTTTACCTCGTTATGACTCTCTGATGGTTGAAATTTGAGTGCCAGCTAACGACCCTAAACCAAGCTAAACAAAAAAAGGCCCCCATTCTCCAAAGCCCACGCACAAAATGTGCGACTTTTTTATGTCCTCACTCGCTGATACGCCCATCACACTATTTTTCTGGCGCCTTCCACAAAATTCAGGGGCTGCCAAGGTGATCCTGTCGCATGAATGTGTGTGTCGGGGCAGGTGTGTGAGTGCGCTTACACCGGACGGACACCCTCGATGCCAACAATGATAACAAACCTTCGAAACTGCTCCCCTCCCCATCAAACCCTAGCAAGGGAAAGTAACGCAGTCACACTTACCGCAACCCTTCTTCACGTGGAGCAGCAGGAAAATACATCACACACAAATAGAAGGGGCCCTCGCATGATCATGTATAAAGTTGTTCCACGAAGAAACATCACAACGTAAGTAGGTGTGTGTGTGTGTCTGTTTTGTTTTGTCCTTTGGTTGGTGTGTTACCAGGAAATTGAACGGAGCCACCGCACACCACCCAGAGCCCCGTTTCGCTCGATTAATTTTCTTCGGACCTTCTCTCGGTGTCGGGCTCCCGAAACAAGGGTACCGTCATTTCCTTTCCGACCGCGACTAATTGGGCAAGGGGTTTTTGCTTGCTGCATGCATTTAGCTGTATCTGTCCGTGGTGGTGTGCATTGCTGAGTGCTGGGGTATGTAGGGACATAGTTTTTTTCCGCTCCCCTGTGTGTTTAGTGTTGATAAACAAATAAATTAATGCACTCACAACACTCAGTGCGTCGGTGAGTGATTCAGCGAGCAAAATTGCACTAACCTAAAGGCAATTTAGCCACAGCTCCACTTTATATTAGAAAAGCAATTTTAAAACACATTCCACAAAACAGTACTTAGTACGGATAGTCTCATCCTACAGTAACAGTTGGGGGCAGACACTTTAATCAGCAAATGAAAATACCTTGTCACACAGATCGATCAATCAGCCACGGACCAGACACTGCAACACACTTCACCGGATTTGGATTTCGTTTCATTAGTTTGATTGACATCGAAATTTATGCACCATCACGTAGAAACATTCCACCAAACCCCAGACACACGCCGAGGGATGTGCGCCGATCCTGTCCAGCAGTGTCCTGTTTCTGTTTCTGTTCCCTCCAATAAAACACATCTTGCCAGTACCTCTCCATCTGGAACGAATCTTGCTCTCCGCTTGGACGGGCAGGTTGTCTTCATTTAAATAAACGAAAGACAATATTTCTCATCTTTCCCAATTGCTTTCACCTCGATTACACCACACCAGGCGAATTGGCTACCACTGGTGTAATGGGATGTGCAGGATCATCCACCCGATCCTGCTGGCCCGATGAATCATCAATCTAGAAGACAACAGTACCCAAACGACGAGGCAGGATATGATTAATACGGCAATACAACGATTGGAAGGGAAACAACACAAGAAGGGTTTATGTTTTGCAGACGCTTCTGGGCTCTAAAACCCCGTTAAGGGCGCACACCTACTGCTAATGCTGCCCACCCTATTAGGGTGTTCTCCCACGGGGGAAGCACCTTTCACAGGCTGGACACGCGGTTGGCTGTTTAAAGGCATTTTGTGGTCCTCCAATTCTTGTCGTCGTCGTCGTCGTCGTTGGTCGGAAGCCTTAGTCTGGGATGGTGGTTGCGTGTGGCGACAGTGTCACTATTTGCTGGTGAAATGGACAGGAATTCTAACACACTCACAGGCGCAGGTTTGCATGGCGTGACTCAGAAGTTAGTGGTTTAGTTTTTTGTAGCGTTGTTGTACCATCACATCCGAGTCTCACCGATAATAATGACCCGTTTTGAATGAGCACTACAAGTCAGCCATTTGGATGATGAATTTTGGCGAAATAATTAGAATACGCCTTGGGGGACAGGATTCCGCTTGTGGAGACAATAGCTACATTTAATTGTAGCTCCAGGACGTAGCAATTTTCAACTCCTGTAGGAATTGCCGAACGAGCGAATGAATTCGAAAGCAAATAATTAGATTGCTCTAACAAGCTGTTACAGAACTTGCTTCTTTTGGGTACAGAAAAACAAACAAAAAATCATACAATTAGTACGCAACAACACATCTCTTCCAATGCCCGCAGTTCAAGCTGTGCCGTCATCTGCGGGATGCCGCAACGCCGGCTTTGTATCGGCATTCAGGCGCATCCATAAAAATCCCAACAGCAGAAGAAAAGAACACTTCACCTTTGGAAGGAATCTTCTCTTATGTAGCGCCTTCCACATGTTCCAGGATTTTCTCTATCCCTTCAAACCCCGAATCGGTCGATCTCAATCTTCCTAGGCATATAAGGTAAGAGGGAGAGAGAGAGAGAGAGAGAGAGAGAGAAATTGTATGTGTGTGTGTGCATGGCCCGTGCGCCCCCGTACCTATCAGTTCAATCAATCGAAACCATAGCCGCTAGACACAGAAGAAGATGGTGTGATGGTGAACCTCCGCAATTCACCAAATGTCAATCCCGGCTGTCAGAGGGCTGCCCTACGGCACAGGGAGAACACGGTGCGGGACGGGAAATCAATAAAAATAAAATAGATAATTTATCTTCCCTTGGCACACGACACGCTCGCGCAGAGAAATGAGAAGGAAAGGGGATGCTGCAAACCGAAAAATCCACATGCTCACACACATAGACAGCGCGCAGGCACCTTCCGTAGAACTGCACTGCTATTTTCACCCACTTTTGCAGCCGGCACACACATATACACACACACACACAGACCGATCCGTCGTGTGTTGCAAACGATTTAAAAGGATCCTGTCCGGATCCATCGTAATGCGAATCGTACCGGTGGTGTGCAGCATGGCCCCGTAGACCCGGTGCATTGACGATACGGTCCGAACAATGGAATGGGATTTCATCGATAGAATGAAATGGGGAAGGGAAAAGCGAGCCTGGGCCTGTATGCGCACAGCCACGAGCAACGGTTACGATCGTAAATTACAAGCGTTCATGGAGTGGATGCCTTGGCACAAGGGGCAAGCTGCTGCTGCTGCAATTTCGATCGCAGCTGCCATCGACGAACATTCCTGTTGCTGCTCGTGATCGACCCGACCGAGTAGCAGCACCCAAAAAGGATCGCAAGGAGTGGCACAGCCACATCCACACCGCACCCGGTGTCAAAAATGTACCACCAGCAGCAGATCCGATTTCGCGAGGATTCCGATTTTGCTTTCTGCCCTGCGCCACCATCACCTGGAAGGTGCCGGGACGGTTCCGGGAGGGATGGTGCATCAAAAGCAATCCTTTCGGAAGTGCAATATGGTACCTTTTTTCGGCATTTTCGGGCCCTTACCGGGGCAGCACAATTTACCTTTGTTGCAATCCTTTCACCTTTTCCAGGGAGTCTTCGCATCGTTTGATGTTTCATTGCCTTAATGGATATAGTTTAATACAGCAACCTGGGTTCCCCAACACTGCTTCACTGCCGTCGCGTTCGCGTTGCAAGGATAATTACTTTGTTTGGTGCATTGGTCGCTGGCAAATGGTTCCGCGTTGTCGACCGGAAGTGAATCGAAACCTATCAGCCCAGAGAATAGAACGAACGGGGCAACTGTGCTACTGGTTGCCCCGGGATGTGATGAGCCACTCAGGGACAATCAGTGGCCCAGGACACACGCAGCAAACCACCCCTTTCTCGGTGTTTCCCTATGCAGCCCATCACCCACCCGGGGGCCGGAGAAACTCAGCGAAGCGTAAATCCGCTCGAGGGGGCGATGAATCGGGCTGTGTGTTGGGAAATGGAAAATGTGTGTCCTTGGTAGGAAAGCTGTTTTGGAACACACACACACACATATACACAGAACAACCAGGTTGAGCAGGACGAATTGTCAAAACCGGACGGGGTGTAATTAAATTGAATTGCACCTCGCACTAACTATTTACTACGTTCCCATGGAGAGAAACGTATCGGCATAGTGTGGTGTGCTTGGTACTGCAAGTTATTTTCCAATCGAGCGGTGGAAGGAAGGGGAAGAGGTTACAATTTTCACAACCATTCAATTGTTTTCCACCCTATTGTGCCCGGCGTGTTACGATAACTGGATTATGCACTGTAATGGTGTGGTGTGGTGTGTGTGTGCCTTACCGAACTCCCCGCACATTTTCCACCAATTGTACTAAAAATGGAATAACAAGTAAGTGTGCAGCAGCCTTGTCACTTCACCGGTTTGGCACGACCACTTGGCTGAGCGTAGCGCTTGTGTGCTTGAGGCACGAGCGGTGTGCACATTATTTTGCTTCCCCGTGGTGAAGAGATATTTGTGCTTCACTTGTGGGGAGGGCCAAAGCCATTCACGATTGATTTGTGAGTGGCTGTACTTGATGATGCGCAGCAAATGATTGCGAAACGTTATCAAACGAGACGTGGAAGGAATTGTCTCGAGCGAGATGATACTGAAGAAATGGTTTAGGTATTCAAATATAGCATATTGGACTATTGTATTAAAACATTTTGATTTTGAATAATATGACACTCACAAAAAGATACCAGATTTATAGCCTTTAATCGATTAAAAAGTCCCTGAGGTGTGTTTTCAGATGTGCTGCTGATAATTGCAATCAAAACAAATTAATACATCATCAATTAATTACTTCGCCCGTGAATCATCTCTCCCATTCCCATTCTCAATGTTCCCAAATCGTTGGATGTTTCATGAGCGATTTGCCAATAAAATTCCCATTAAACTCCTAAGATGAGGGACCAGTCGAAGATTCTCCCCTTCAGCAGGACGACAGGGCCATTTTAACGTAATTACAGGGCCGATAATGAAAACGGTTGACAATTGAATTTCCTTACTGCAATTCTCCTCCTGCTCCTCCTCTTCCTAGCAATCAAAACAATCTTTTACGTTCATCCAGGGAAGAAAAGCAGGGGAGATGGACTTTGCATTTCTATTCAACTCAAAAAGGCAGCCGTCCGTGCAAAACACACAAAAGAAGGAGGAAATTTGATGTCCTTTTCATTTTCAAGCTGTATTATACTTATTTTTTCTAAACCACTTCCTAAGTGCATCGTGCGCCGGAAGAGCATTTCCACGACCATTGGGGGTGAGAGGGTGCCAATCCAAAGGCATTGGGTGAGGCCCCAACCTAGCCATTCAGAAAGGGGGCCCGGGCCGACCGATTCTCAACCACACAAAACGGGTTCATTTCGCTTGCGAAGAAAAGTTGCGGGGCGAAGTGAAACCTCTTTCTGGGTTTTCACTTTCAACCTTGCCATCTTCAAACGGTCGGCCTTTTGCTCTGTTTTCTTTGTCCTGTGCAAATGGTCCATTTTATATCTGGGCACCCATGCCCGGGCTCTCTCTCTCTCTCTCTCGCTCGTGGTAAAGTAACGCTCGATGGCGGGCAAGCGGGCAGGCAGGCCCGTTTGAAGTTTTTGCAATGTGCAGCCGCCACGCGTCACCTCTAAAACCTTCTCCTGCCTCATCACTGTCGTGTGGCCAGTAAAGAGAAACGGAGGTGGTGCTGCATACAGCAATACACACACACACAGGGACAGGAAAAGTGAATACATTCCAATTTGGCCGATAGAACGCAGGACGATTCGAACTTCCTTTGGTTCGGGCGATGCAAGAAGCGTTTCCCCTTTCGGCATTTCAACGGGCGCATGCAACAAAATCTTGACAGAAGGGGATGGAATCGAGAAAAAAACCCCTGAACCTATTATTGCATGGCATTGTTACGGGGCGATACAGTGCTGGGTGTGATAATAGAGTTGGAAAAGCGCTCTACCGCTATAAATGTGTATGTTAGAAGACTTACATACCGTATAAATGTATTTATTGCTCGAATTTCAAAATAAAAGCAACATGTGAAAATGCTAAAAAAAATATGTGTTCTAAAACCTTTAAATAGCGGCGTTAAATGAAAGATGAATCTATGAACGAGTAATGAATGATAGTCTGCTATCACCTCATACCAAGACGAATCTAGATCTCAAAATAACGGATAACTTTAATCTACTTTATAGACTGGGTTCAAGCCTCCTATGAACCGTGCTCCGGAGTAAGGACTGACTATACGGCTGCGTGGTACTGATTAAGTCTCGAAAGCATGTATATAGGTCGGCATGTCTGCTTAGAACATTACGCCAAGTAGATGAAGAAGAATGGTGGATCATTCGATGACCATTTTAATGATTTTCCCTGAGCTACAATGAGCTCAGCTTGCTCAATTTAAGTGCCAATAAGCCACGCAAGATTTTTTTAAACATATTAAGTTTAAATAAAAGTATTCTTCAAAATTCGAGTAAAATTAAACAACAGTTACAATTTGATGTGGCATTTTGTATCAGAAGGCTCCTTTTCATTGCACTTACTGCAAAGGAACACACTGTAGTGTATGCCACCCTGAAATAGGTGCGTTCCGTCCTGCACAACCCAAAAAAGTACTTTCTGCCCAGGCAAGCAGATAGAGACCGCCACACCAAGCGCCTAAACAACTCCGACGAAAGCTTTCCTGAGGTCCTTACACATCAGAAACACACACACACACAGCCATACAGCCATACACAAACGCCATCCTCACCCTATGTGCCGGGATACAGAAGGGGGCAGCAGAAAAAAGCGACCCTTTTCCAACAGCACAGCACAGCAGAGAAACAGAAATCACCCCAATCCGATTCGATATACGAACGCAAACAGCAACCGAGCAACGGATAGTGCACGCACGGTGCCAATATTGTTCCGACCACCCTACCCTTAGGGGTAGGTATAGGGGTTTGCTGGCGGTGATGAAACCTTGTTCTCCCCCTGGCCGATCCTTTGCACCGGGAATACTGGGACACGCACACACATGCACATGCGTCTAATCGTATCGCGCACAGCACACAGCGTTGTAACGCGGGGGAATACATGTTGAATGCATTGGGCAAGAAGCACCTGGTTCTGTTGCTATCTCGGTCGTCGTCGTCGTTGTCGTCGTGGTTGTTGGTCCGAATGCCAACCGACGAAATCGGGCAGATGGGCGCAAATCTGGCCCTGTTGTTTTCCCCCTGCTGTTCCCTGCTCACAACGGAGCAGTTTGCAGTTGGCCAATGCAGGTCGCAGGGGGCGGCAGTAGAGCGGGTGGAGAGGGCGACGAACGATGGTGAGCGTCCTTACGGACAGTGGCGTTGGGTAACGGAATTATTAAACGGCTGCAATGGTTGGGTAGAGGATAAATATATGAAGGAATGGATATTACTAGAACAATCTTGCACTTTTTAATATAAATCATAAAGCATAGATTTATTTGAAAGGTAAAATTAAAATGCTATATTTTAGGTTATTAAAAATCACCTATTTACTTCATTTTACGTCTTCACACAAAGGCTTTTTACTAGCACGCCACATGGGAATTCATGGCCAACCATAATTAGCGTAATTTCTTCAGCGTCCCTAAGGAACGGCAGAAAAAGCATTGCAGACTTCTTTCATCTACTACGGCACGACCTGCTCAAGTCGTCTCAAATCCCCGCTTTCCGCATCCCAAACCGAAAGGATACGTACGCGGAAGTCAAAACAAACTCAATCCACCTCGGATCCTCTGTAAGATTCCTCTATGCCGCGTCTATGTCAAGGTTATCATAAAATCAACAACAAAAGTCCACTTGTTCCTTCGGCTCCGTCTTGGGAGAGTTTTTTTTCTCTTCTTCTTTTCATCACACTCACACACACATACACACTAACAAACTTCACCAACTCCAGACAGAAGGGAAACAGAAGGAACCGCAAGGCAAAGAAAATCGGTCTGGCAGCACCGAGACCGAGACCGCACACAAGAGGCAAACAGAGAGGCAGTACCGTAAGGTGCAAGGAACTTTACCTTTTTTACTTCCCCTACTTTCGATTCACACAAGAAAGGCGGGTTCTTCGACTTCAAAGGAATGAGTGGCACTGCGCCTCCCTCCCTGCGTCTTACTTCGCCTTATTCGTCCTTATCCTCCTCCTTCGGTAGGGCGCAAAGAATGTTTCCTTTTCGAGCAGCGCGTCCTCCCTTACTATTCAGGGCCTGCTTTGCGGATTTCTTCGCCACCGTGCAACGAGCGTCTTTTCCGCTCTGCGATGCGATGAACGCAGGAACAAGAGAGGGTGTGGTTTTGTGCCTGCAGACACGGTAGCCGACCGACAACACTGAGCAAAGAAATGGCAAACTTTGATCCGATAGCCGGTAGAGCAGGAAGCAGGTTCAGGAAGTGAGTTTGGGGGATTTGGATTTGCGACAGGTCGGCAAGTTGGGTGCGTTGAGTTTTTAGGATACGTAAAGTGAATGGATGTGCAGGGGCAGGGTTGGAGTAGAGACATTAGCTAAGTAATTTTGTTTTGTTGGGCCATGGCATTTAAAAATGACTACCCAATAACAACAGTATGGCGGAATGTGCACCCTTCTTCAAAAGAAGTTTTAGTTTTAATGAGCAGTGGATTGGGTGGTCAGATTTAATGTGGCCACAAATTATTCGGCAATTGTAATATTGATTCATTTCAAGTAAAATATGATTATTGTTCGATAACAGTAATATATAAAAGAGAAACCCATTAAAACGCCGACTTCCGGCATTAACAATGTTAAATTAAACTTTTTAAATACATTGTACATTATCATAACTATTAGTTTGCATTGAAAAAAACAACAGTACAGCACCATTATTTAAATTTTACAATTAACTTGCAAACGAACGAGGAAAGATTTCAACATACAGAAGCAACGAACCTTAACGGCAGGCGCGCGTTAGCTATTCATGTCTCAGCTCGGCCAAAGGCTCGTGCCACAGCCCGTACCTTCCACACCGCATATCCAGCCGTATGCGCGTACGCGTGTAAAAGCCTTGCCTTGCTGCGCTATTAATTAGAATGCATTATGCAAGCGTACCTTGACGCCTTAGAGCGCCGTAATATCTATTGCATCTGGTTGCACACGCGCCCATGTCTGGATTTTCAGCAGCATTTTCAACAGCAGCAGCAGCAAAGAAGGGAAAAAGGCTTTTGCCATAAAATGTGGTCGCGTGCCATTAGCCCATTTATGTTTACGGGGCCCGGTTTAACACACCGGCCCCCTTTGCCCGGTGGTAGAGTTGTATGCTGTGCAGGGCCGCCACTACACATACTGATACAGCGACGTGGTTTATGTGTAAGATTTTTGCTGTCCTGCGTTCTTCAGCAGCGAAGGGGAAATGGTGCGTGCGTCAACACCAATACTACCGCATGCATGGGAAGGATTGTGCAACGGCGGAGGAAGGATTTCCCTCCTGCAGCGGCACAACACGGCTGTGCGCATGTGTCGCAAAGGGGGAGATTTGTTGTTTGGTGATCGCCTTATGTAAAACGATCCCTCCGTGATTAAGTCTACATCCGTTCCGGCGAGGGGACAGAAGCGTCGGTTTTGATACGAATGGAAAAGGGAAGAGAGGTGGGTTGCAATGAAGTGAAGCAAGCGCTAAAAGGATGCCGTACGCCGGCGTCTCGGAAGGTTTTTGTTGTTGTTGTTGTTCATATGAAAAGGGAAATCCTCCTATTCCTTGTAAGACGTGTAAGCAGATATCACCAGCGTCGCTCGGCATTGCGGTGACAGGTTGTTGAGGCGTCGCCCGGCACCTTCAAGTGTGAGCAAGGTGTTTTGGAATGTTGCGAGCTTACGGGGAAGATGTTTCCACTTTGCTAAGGCTTCTTTCCTTTGGCCGTATTAGGGTTAGGTCCGGTGAACCGGGGGCTGAAAGTGCATACGCAACGGAAGTCGGTACTGGCCCGATCGGGAAAGTGCATTGCGTCTTCCGACGTTTCTCTTGTTTCAATGAAGGCGGTAAGCGTAATTGGCACATCGATGGCTGAAATTAGTTACAAACAGCTGGGTTAGAGAATTGTGTGATAAATGTAGTAAAAATATAAGAACCATTTATAGCATTACATCTCCTGTGTTGGCTATGCTTTGTTTCGGAACAAACAGGGAAAGCCGATACTTATCAAACAACTCATTAGAAGAGGCAACGCTTAAAGTCAGCCCTAGTCGTCAGCCCGTTCCGTACGCACCCGTAACCTTATCCGTGCAGATGATCGAGCGGACGGTGTCAATGAACCCGCCTAGAAGGATCGGCCGGTCATATACTCAAAGGTTCAAGCGGGAGAGAGTACGGACAGCTGCAGCGATCCCTTGGATACTCCCCGGTGATCCGACATTGCGTCGCTTCCCCGACCCTGGTTTCCCTCGGAAGGAATGCCCGCACGACCAGCACACCTAGAGCTAGAGACAACGAGCCCCGGAGCAACCGGGGAGGGGTGAAAGCGATGAAACAAAACCGGAAAACGACATTACCAGTGGAAGTATTCCAAACACCAAACACACGCAGGTAAGCTCGAATGCTTTCTGGCCCTTTTTTGTTCCTACCATTCGCGAAGCCATGCAAGCCATGCCACCATGTCAGCTTTATGGTGTTGATCTTTTCCATGTAAACGATCGGTTGCGAAGGAAATCAATGCACACAACAATCAACATGTGCTCACCTACCTGAGCCAGCATCTCGTTCCGGTGCGGCCTGGTGCAAAAACGGACTGGTACACAACGCACCAAACGCACATTGTTGACGAAACACGGTAGATCAAATTCCATCGGGGAGCGGATGGATGCGCGCAAGATGTGCAGAAAGCCCGCTGAAAAGACGGCGTGTCCCTTGGTGACAAAAGCCATGGGTTTCGGCAGACCGGGATCAAACACGCGCCATGCGGGCATTGGATTATAGTTATCGATCGATCGGAGGGATCGCCGCCGTCGATCATGTTGCACCTGGATCGGTTTCGCATAAAGCGCGCCCTCGCCGTACAAACAACTGCCATCTGACAAGATTTTAGCATACGAAACCCTTTTTCGGGAAGTGTTCTAAGCTGCAAAGGATCAATGGCTACCCATTGAACCTTCCTTACGACGGATATCCTTTCCTTTGGCTCTCGTTTTTCCAATAGGTGAACGCATTTTCTCGCCCACACCTGGCCACTTTGGTGGCGTTCTTGTAGCCTAAACGCCGCCCCAAAACCGTTCTGGTCAGCCTTTTTCACGGCACGAGCACTTAACTGGATGAGTAATGATGGTTGAACGTTGGAAACGCACTGTATCGACGACCCCTTTTCTGTTTCACCGTCGCAACACAATGAGTCGACACAAATTACGATTCGAAACACACCCGGCACCGCCACCAGCAGCAGCCGCAGCAGCGCCATTTGCCACGTGTCACGATCTACACCCTACCTCGGCAACGGGCACACTCGAGAGATCTTCGTGGAGCGACCGTTTTTCCACCTATTTGAGTGTGACAGAAGGAGATCAGATGCTCAAGATCCTTCCCGTTACAAGGGCATCATCGGGGGGCCTGTTCCTCACACCCAAAAGGAGCGCATCGAATCGACTCTAGCCGTTCGCTTTTGTGGTACTAAATCAACATTTACCAAAAGGTCAAGATGCAGGGACGAACGAACCACTCCTGTTGCGCTCGGTGATCGATCGAAATGCATCCAGAGAGTGTGGGTTTTGGAGTGGTAGGCGGATGAAATTGTTTTGGACGGTGTAAAACCGTTTCACACCTTCCCTGTATCGGGCACGGTGATGCGCGAAACAGTTGTAGTGTTATGGGAAATGGACTTGAAATCTTCATTCGAATGATTAATGAATATTACGACGGGCGCGAGTACCAGCTGATACTGTTTGATGGCTCGAGTATGATGAGTTCAACGATTTTAAGTGGTTTATTCTTAATAACTTATCGGTCTGTAACGAAAAACCAAAAGTGTATGTGCAAAGATGTTCCACACTACCGGTGATAGTTGTTTATATTACTCCTAAATTAAACTGTACATTCAAGATCTTGACAAACATGCTTGGTTGGTTCTGCTAGAGCAGTGGTCGGCAAACGTTGCGGCCTAAAGAGCTAAAAATCTTTAAAAAACGTATAGTTTCTCGTTAAAAGCTAAATTGAATAACCTAGCACCAATAGATGGTTGATGGGAGATGGTTTCAAGAGGAAAAATATCCTCGAAATAACTAGAATAGATGCACAGGTGACTTGCCGACCATCACACTAGAAGAATTGCATTCGCAGTACAGATTAATGATGTGCTCTCTGGAGCGTACCTACGACTCCGATCAGACTCCCACTATTGTTAGTCCGATTCAAACTCCAGCAAAATCCGAACCACTAGTTCCGTGCGAAGTCGGAGTCATTCGAAGTCGAACGGAGTCATCCAGAGTCGTCCAGAGTCGATCGTAGTCGAACGGAGTCGTACGGAGTCGACCGGAGACGGAGCCATTGGGAGTCGTCCAGAGTCGATCGGAGACGTCCAGAGTCGATCGGAGTCATACGGAGTCGTCCGGAGTCGTCCGGAGTCGGTCGAAGTCAACAGGAGCCGTCCGGTGCAATATGCTTGTGATAAGGCATTTCATTTCGTTGTGGTTTTTTTTTTGTCTTTCACTTTGCGCGTGCACTCCGTGTACAGGTCTTTGTTTTGCAGGCCGACTCCGGACGACTCCGACTCCAACCGATTCCGGAATACTCCGCACGACTCCGACGACTCCAAACGACTTCAAACAATGTCGAACGACTCCGGACGACTCCGGACGAATCCAGATGACTCCAACTCTCAACGACTTCGGCTGGCTCCGGACGACTCCGGATGACTCTGAACGGCTCCGGACGACTCCGAACGACTCCGGACGACTCCGGACGGCTCCAGACGATTCCGTACGACTCCGTATAATGCTGCCTACCTTCCTGAGTCGGTCCCGGAATTATAGAAGGCGGATCGGAGTCGACTCCGGATTTTCGCCAACTTTACTCATCGCTAGTATAGATCTCTAAATTATGTTATTCCCTTCAATATAATGAAAAGTGCGATCAATTAGATGAAATATGAGGGTAAATTATAAAGCATTAATGAGAACTAGCGTAACAGCAATTAGTGAAATGAATAATGTAAAAGAATACATAAAGTGAAAGTAATAAAATATAATTAAATAAATCTAGTTAGAATAACATTATCTTCCACATACCTTTTCCGCAGTTCAGCTGACGCATACTGTTGTGTGGAAGTGATAAAAGCACATCACTTTTTTGAAACATTGTCGGGACGCTTCTAGAGACGGCATATTGTTATGCAATTAGCCTCCATAAAGTGCAACTGTAAAATCGTTCTACACACAACACTTTTCGGAAGTTAACAATAATTTATACAACCAGCAAAGTTGCACATTACAACAAACATGATGTTGTATTACTTGATGTTGGATGAAACTTCTCCTTCACTGCGGTATTGCAATTGCCATGATTTTACACAATTATTATACAAACAACACAGCTCATGGTACGATAACATAGTAGCTATTACTTTTTCTTAACATTAATCTCCTCCAGCACAGCCGGTAGATGTTCCAGCAGTTGTTCCTGAGTCATATTGTACTGATTGTTGGACCAAATGATTTTTAGCCTATCCAGCACCACACCCAACTTGGGCCCTTTCGGTGCCCCGTTTGCGATGAGTACATTACCTTTGATAGGGAACTGTGGAATTGGCCAGTCGAGCAGCTGCTGGTAGAGCTCCTGCTTACCATGGTACTTTAGCAGCTCGAGCACGTACTCCTTCTTCAGCTTAACACTGCTGATGGTTTGTAGACACAGTTGTTGAAATGGTCTGGAGAAGAATGGAATGATAATAATTAATTTTAACCATAAAATCCAATTAGACGCGCCTTTTCTCGCAAACTTACAATAATTCATCGATTGTGGCCGTTTCTTCGCGATTTTGGGTAATGAAGTAACAAAGCTCCCTTTCGTACACGGTAAACTTAAGGCGCATGTTTAGGTTTACGGCATCTTCGGGTGTGTTTAGCAGTGCCGAAAGGACCGTTATCGGCTGTAGCTTTGGATCGAACGATCGGACCTGCTTCGCCACTCGCAAGAACTCTGGCACGTTTGGTGCATCCGGCAGTCCCATGTGAGGCGCTAGCTGACAGTTAATCATTGCTTCCGTCAGCTCAATGCCGAAATTACCGCTCAGTATCTTTTTCCACTCCTGCCAAATACGCTCACCGCTGATGCGGGCCAATCCTTCCGCATTTTTCGTTATAATGCGCAACGTTTCCTCGTCGTGGCGGTTTGATTCCTCCGCGATGCGTCCGTAAAATCGGAAGTAGCGCAATATGCGCAGATAATCCTCCTTGATGCGCATGTCCGGATCGCCCACGAAAGCTACGCGACGCTTTTGCAGATCCTCGTAGCCATAGAAATAGTCGTACAACGTGCCATCGAATCCTTGCGCGGGAAAAAAGGGACGGTAAAACGCGATTCAACCAAGCTTTGCTATAACTGCACTTACCGAGAAACATGGAATTAATGGTGAGATCTCTCCTGTTCGCATCGAGCAACCAGTCGGTGGTGTGGATGACCTCGGCATGACGCCCATCGGTAATGGCATCGATGCGCAGCGTGGTTATCTCAAAGTTTTCCCTATCGTTTATCCTGGGCGTGATGGTTCCGTGCTTTTCGCCGTTCATGTTCACCATCCGAATGTTCTCTTTCGTGAAGATCTCTTTCATTTCCGTGGGGGTGGCCGTGGTTGCTATGTCAACGTCTTTTGGGTTCATGTTCATGAGGATATCTCTGTGTATACGGGGAACAGATGAATGTTTTGTTTCATTTCGTTCCGCACAACTGCCGGTCCGGATGGCAGTGGAATCTTACCGTACAGCACCGCCAGCAACGCGGATTTCAAAGTTGTACCGCTCGAACAGCGCTATCAGATCCTTAAGCTCTTGGGTGAAAATCGAACGAAACTCGGGAGAGTCAATTTTCTTTACCACCGGATCCGGCCGGGCAATCGCACGTGCGTCCATTCTGCGCTGCTCGATGAACTGTTTGAACCGTTCAGTGTTGGTGGAACTGTAACGACACTAAATGGTGTTAATGTTGGATAACGGTTTGCCCCAGATGTTGGTCAATATTATGCCTGCTCACCAAAAATCCGTTGATGTGAAGAAAACGCTTGAGAAGGGCTTGCTGTTGCCGGATTGCCACCATTGTATGTTTTGGTTAAAAAAAAGTCAGCTGGTGAATGACAGCTCGAGTTGACAGGATGGGTGAGTTTCGCTGGATTTGACAGCTTGGCATTGATGCAGCCCAGTATGACAATTTAGGGTGCCGAATACATTTTATTTTTAAAAACTTTTTGTATAGTTTAAGTAACTTGGTTTTAGCTGTAAATTATAAAAAAAAAACAC